>NC_137859.1:15199166-15888333 GCF_948465745.1 Chenopodium album | reverse complement strand
CCAAGTGGTTTTAAAACCATGAAATCTGAAATAGATTCTAATTTTGTAAGCAAGCGTATGACACTTGAATAATTTGCCTAAATTGGGTGAAACCCATTGTAAGCAAAGCAGACAAGAAAGAAAAACGTTTTCTAACTAAAGCAAAGACTTGTTAAGGGATTCAACAAATTCTTAGTATGACTATGACTGCGATGAAACCTTTACATTAGTCATGTTGCAAAGATCTATTAAAAATATTTTAGTGATTTTTACCTTATAAGATTAGGTAGATGGATTTCAAAACACTTTCTTGAAATTGTTCATGAAATAAGATTTGTATATGATACAATCAAAAGTTTGGAGATCCAATAATCCTAGGGATGCATAGAAGATCCATAATGGATTGTAGTTAGCATCAGGGAGTTAATGTTCTTAATTTTGCAAGTTAATCAAATCGTTTGATGTTCTTGTAAAATGAAGAAAAGGTCTTGTGTGTACAAGATGTTTAGTGGGAGCTATGAAGTCTTCTTGGTCTAGTACAAAGAGCGATTATTTGTTGCTTGAATAGTCAAGTAATGGTTAATGCATTTTGTATGAAAACCTTGGAGAAGAAGATGAGTACATTTGGGATTCAAGATCTATATAGATAGGTCTCAAAGGATGTTTGAGTTTTGGTTAAGAAGCTTATATTGATAAGATTCTTATAAGGTTCAACATTATATTGAAAAGAGTTTCAATCCCTTGTGACATGGCACGTTGCTTAATGATTTAATACCTTGAGAAAGGATTGATGAAATTAAGACTTTGAGTGATGATCCTTATGCAATTTGCAAAGGATACATCATGCATGCCATGGACTATACTCGTCTATTTGATTCACGTGTTTTAAGAACAAGTGATGATAGATTTCAATCGAAATCCAATGTAACGTTGGAATACAAATTAGAAATTCCTAAGTTCATTCCTTGCGAAAGGGCGAAGGAAAATTATTAGTGTATGGAGATGAAAATGATTATAAGATTTAGAAATTGCAAAATTCATGTTTATGAGAATGTCTCATGAACTCTACTTACTGAACCCCTTCCATGACCAAGGTATGAGAGTCATACTAAGGTTTTTGGATTGAAGCAAGTTATGTAATTTTAGTTGTGTTTGTTTTTGAGAAAGCATATTACAAAAGTAAATACATTAGCTTGCAGAATTATGTTTATCAATTGAAACAAAGTTTCAATCTTATTTAATCGTGGTTTCAAGATTAAATAAAATGTCCAAAATAATTATGAATTGATGGGCTCACTAGGTTGATGACCTTTTGAATGAAACCCCACAGGTGAACTAAATTCATATATTATTTAAGTTCCTAGTTCGGAATCATTAAACTGGACATAAATGATTTCCAATAATGGACTAGCATGTTAAGATTGATTGGATAGCGCAGTTTCATGGGCTATAGGAGCGTAGTGATGCTCGGTCAATCACATGGATATGCATGAATGATGCATGATCAAACTATAGACCTACTTTGAAGTTCAAGTATAGAGCTTCCGGATATATTAGTGGATTCCTTTGACATGAGTGGAACACTGATTCCATTCAATGATTGTTTTAACTGTGGTACATTCAAACGTCTGGCCGTAACTGGAGATTATAAAGGATGTTTCCCGGTTACTTCATGAGTTGAGTGGGAGCTTTGGTTGCCATAAGATTGGATTGAGTCTACCTATTTAATTAGGAATGTGTCTTGGCCCCATGAAGAGGGAGAATTCAAAAAATGCATGGCCGTGCTCAATGGGTTACATAGTAATCATTTGTTTTGTAATTCTAACTCAGATTTCAAGAAAGATTTGTAGATTAATATGATCACGACATGAGATGCAATCATATTATCAAATCGACACACATTGACTTAAGGAATTTGAATATTGCGCACTTGTCTCAGACAAGTGGGAGATTGAAGGAATTATGTCTTCGATAAGTGCAATTACTAGATATATCAAGGATCACTATTATGGAGATAATAAGTTCATTCTATAGGGTCGTCAATATCTGGTGCTAGATATGATAATTGATCTTTGGGTTAGTTAAATAGCCCAAAGCCTTATAGAATGGATCATATGAGGTCACACAACAAGGGTATTGGGTTAAGCAAGTAAGAGGCCCATTAATGGGCCTCATGAGCAATTAACTAATCATGAATTGGATTGGGCTAGCATGGTTAGATTGGAATTAGGTTTTGGGCTTTTGACATGGGCTCTTATTTAGAGATGAGATCTATAAATAAGATCCATGCCTAGGGTTTGTAAGAAGCAGTCATAATTCACACACTGTGAATTTTGACATCAATGCAACCAATCCCAAAACCCTAATCCTCTCTCCAACTCACGGCCCTCATCCTCCCCTCACGTCCGTACGGCCGGCCACCCCTTGGTGGCGCGTGTGGTGGTTATCGTGGTGGTTCTTGGTTAGTATGTCTCTCCTCTCCGTTGAAGGTTGATTGAAGCGTTCAGTCACGACTAACTAGCATTAGTGGAGGTCTTAATCTGTGCCCGTGGACCAAGTAGAGGAATCACACTTGGGGTTCTTTATCTCCCTTTGTTCTTGCTCGATCGCACGTGGAATCACGCTTCAAAGGTACAATTATTTGTTCTTTATGTGTTATGCATTAGATCCTTGGATTAGGTACTGTATGAATATGATTCATGTTTATTTCCGCTGCGTAGTACCTATAAAACCCTACAGATTCAGGTTCATCAAACATGGGGCCTTCGCCAGTGGTTACTTCAAGTTTTTCTCCATTCGGCATGGTAACCTTCACCGTCTTGCTCCATCCTTTCGGAACACCATCAGTTGGGGCAATTAACTCCGAGGGATCAAAATCTTTGATTGACACGACCGCTTGAATGAGCGTAGAGTCGTCATTGTTGGTGGGCCTAGGTTCATTCTTTTCCAACCCGAAAAGAAGATTAATGCTCATATCATCGAAACATGGGCTAGTTGGTTCTTCGGCTGTTAAGGAGACATCACCTTCGTCAATGAAGTCACAATCCATGAACACCTCAAAACCTGGTTCACGTCTCCTCTTGTAGATGAGAGGTTCAGGAAATTCGTAGCACGGGAAGTTCTCTCCTTCCTTAACGAATTGACCATTGAGCGTGAGGGGATAAGGGTTTATAGCCATCTCCTTGTTCTCTTTTCGAGCTGCGTTCCGAGCAACCATCTTGATCACAGCTTGTTTTATATCTTCCTTTGTTGGTATGAATCCTAGGCCAAAGGTATCCTTCTTTAACGAACCTGGATGGCCCCAAAGTTCAGCTATCTTCTTTTTTATGCCAAGGGTCATCCCAGGGAAATGCCCTTGTTTCTTCATAATCGCATTGATGTTGTCTTTAGAATAAGGGTCAAACTCGAGGTGGCACTTTTCATCTTCCTCGATCATAAGCACATCTTCTAGAGACAACCCCTAGAGGTCCTCATCTTCCTCATCATGCTCGACATGAACGATGGGGGTATCAATGACTTGAATACGCATGGGAGAGGCATCAATGGTGATCGGAACTCCTCCAACTATAGCTTTAACTTTCTGGTGCAGTGATAATGGGATCGCCTTCAACTCATGAAGCCAAGGGCGACCTAACAATAGATTGAAAGAAGCCTTGATGTCCACCACCTGAAACTTGGTGCGACGTTCAATGGCTCCAGTAGTGATATTTAACATGATAGTACCCACGGCTTGACGGCGAGTATAATCATAAGCTCGGATCCCCTGAGTAGAGGGAATTAATTCTTCATCTTTTATGCCCAACTTCTTTACAGTGCGTAACGGGCATACATTGATTGCTGAGCCATTATCAACTATGCTCATGGGAACATTCATCTGCCTACACACCACAGTAAGGTGTAGGGCTTTGTTATGTTGATCCCCTTCCGGGGGTAAATCCTTGTTAGAAAAGGAAATCAAGTTACTAGGACTTGGAAATTCAGTAGTGAGAAAGCTGACTAGTCCTTAAGGAGTCATATCACTATCAACTCCTATCTTCACAAGAGCATTCATCACAGCCTTCCGATGCTCATGAGACGTAGCCAACAGCTTCCAAACATTCATTTCCACCTTGGTCTTTTGCAATTGTTTGATCACATCATTGCTTATAGGGTCGATGGGATCAACTATTGGTTGTGCTTGCGGTGGAGGTGTAGGTGGAGTGGGTTGCTGTAACCTTCCAGTTCTAGTGAGAACCTTGACTTCAGGGTCCTCCCAAACATCTTCGCTATCTTTCAGATTGACAACGCCAAGAGATGAACAAACTATATCTTTGAGATACACGTCTTCATCGTCGCTATCCCAAATTCCGTTAACTTCTTCACAGCTTGAAATAAAAACAACTTCTGGTAGAGGTTCATTCACAGGTTGAATGAGTATTGACGGATCAAAGGAGACTTCATCTCCCATGATAGCCAAAGCATCAGAAAGAGGACCTGTTTGAATATTAGGCTTCTTGCCCCCTGGAGGGACAGGAAGTTGATTAGCATCAATCAAGTCTTGGATCGCATCCTTCAACTTCCAACACTTCTCAGTAGTATGACCTTTGCCTTGATGGAATTTGCAATGAGCATTGGAGTCATAACTAGCAGTCCTGTTCTCTGGTCGAGGTTCTGGAAAAGGTCCAACTGGCATAATCAGTCCTTGACTATGCAAGCGATCAAAAGCAGCATCATAAGTCATTCCCAAAGGCGTGTAAACCCTCCTTGGCCTTTGGAATCTCTGAGGGGCAGCATTAAGAGCCAGCACATCATTGATATTGACATTGTTGGTAGCATTATTGGTCTTGGAAGACGAAGAAGAAGGACTGTCGTTCTTCTTGTTTTTCCAAGTGTTATTGTTATTATTGTTGTTTCTACCAGCAGTCTTCATTAGTTCATCTTCGATATTGATCCCAATATCGTACACAGCTTCAAAAGTGTTCAGTGGCAGGAATTTCAAGTGTTGCTTATACTTATGAGTCAGATTTGCAATAAATAGGCGAACCATCTCTTTTTCCATGGGAGGATCCACCAAGAGTGCAGCTGTTTCCCTCCACCTGCTTAAATAAGTAGTGAAGCCTTCATTCTCTTTCTGTTTGAGAATGGAGAGTTCACGTTCAGAAGTTTTGGTTTAAGTGTTACACTTGTAACGGTTCATGAAACTTTCAGTAACGTCCTCCCAAGTTGCAACGTGCTTGGATTCCAGAGAGTAGAACCATTGTTGACAGGCATGCTCTAGGGAAAGAGGGAACACAGTAGGGAAGAGTGTCACATCTAACCCCTTAAGAGCCATGGTTGCAGAAAAGGCTTTCAAATGAAACATAGGATTATCAATAGGCCTGAACTTGGGAATGTCAGCAGTGGAAAACTTCTCAGGAAGCTTGTCCCTTTTGTTCAGAGAAGTGGCAGGTTGTTCTACATAGGTAAACTCTTTAGAGATCTTACTCATTTGTTCTTTGATTTTGTCTATTGCAGCTACAGTAGCATTACTTTAATTGTTTTGCTCTACCGTGTGAACCCTGGTAGTGAGTGCTTACATCATAGTAGATAACCTGTCGATGGCATGGTTAATGTTTTCCATATCTTCCTTAGTGACCATTGGTTGAAAGTAAATGGGAGATGGATTATGTGGGGATGCTTGTGGTGGTTTTCTTGTACGCCTCTTAGGTTGTTGAGGTAGCGACTCAAACCGTAACAGTCTACCCCTGCTTCTTGACCAAGTGCTGTGACATTGAAATAAACGCACATTTAATGACTAGACTTATCCTTGACCCATCCAGAAAATAAAAAGGGGAAGAAGAAAAGAAAAAAGTTTGAAAACAAAAAAGCATGTATAGGAGGATACCATCCGACTTACTCCTAAAAAAACGGAAAAAAAACGCAAAACTTTCCTAATATACGGTCACGAACAAGATAGTGCATGACTCGAGGACAAGTGTGTGAAATCGACACGACTTGTGAGTGATTAAGTGAGGTTATGGACACGTGTTATGACCGTACAGTTATACATGACACCAAGCTGGACACATAAACCGCATACGTACGCACAAAGAACCAAAAATGGACTGACGGGACATTCTCCTGGGCGCCATGTCACGGTGCTGACTGTCGTGACACGGTGCAGTCTACCGTAAGACGGTAGATTGCCCCGTGTCACGGCACTACTCACCGTGTCACGGCAGACTTGTTGTGACGCGGTGCTCAGTTCCAGGCCTTTTTGTGACGTTTTTCCAGATTTTAATCGATTTTATGTTCCGTACTAATTACTAAGTGGAAATAAAAACCCTCGGTCATAGATTAGTCCAAAAACAAAATGAACAAACACATGTGGGTTAGTACCAAATAAACCACATAGCATTTAGTCACGATCATGCAAAAAGTTCTCAACCTAAGGTCAAGTTCTATGTTCAACTATGGTCAAGCTTTGGGTGTCAAAAGGGTACCATGGTTAAGAGTTTGGACGCGTTAGCAAGGCAGCCTCCCTTGAGGGTGTATGCCAATGGGCGGCTCCGCGAGTTCGTGATGAAATCGAACTCGACTCCATGGTTTGGGTGGATTTAATAACTCGGATGAACCCTTATTTCCATGAGCGTTTTTGGGTTGATAGAGCTTAAATCCCCCGGGGCTAAACGTATGTAGAACACATACGGTTTTTTCAGAAAAATCGAAGGAAGTTGACTGTAAGAAGAGAAAATAAGCCACTGGACTGATTTAAGAACTGCCGTGACATGGCAATGACCACCATGTCACGGTGCTGTTCACCGTCAGACGGTAACTGCACCGTGACACGGTAGTTTCTGCCGTGACACGGCAGTCAGGAAATCTGACTGGTGCCCTGTTTTTCTTCGTACGCAATCAAGTTGTTCAATTTTTCCTACGGGACAGATCTAAATGCAACGTTAAAACGTCTATGCTTACGCAAAAATGCCAAATTAATCACAGGAATATTTTTCAAGAATCTTTCAAGTCTCATCCACTCATCTCAATTAAATACCGATCACTCAAATCGATAGATAACCAAGAATCCTCCCCAGTGGAGTCGCCAAATTGTAGGCGTCGTTTGAAGTGCGCCTATGTAAAGCATGTGGTGAATATGCTTGGCACTCATAGGAAGTGGGAATTGATATGCCGTGACGCGGTAGTTTCCTGCCGTGGCGCGGGAATTTCCAGCCCACTTTTCCGTCTAAATACATTTTTAACCCTAATTTCATTCAGCATTTTAAGTGCCGATTGATAATTTCGGGCCATTTTCTGATTTATTAATATTCGGGCTAAAATAAGAAAATAAGTAAAAGAAATAAATAAATAGGTTTGGGCCAAAAATAATAAAACAATAAAATAAAAGAGATTTTGGGCTGAAATTAAAACTATGCTTTTACCAAACATCAAGACTGATCCATAGACTATTCAGAAATACGAATTCAATTAAATATGATTTTTAAGCACTCTCGGGATTAAATACTAAACCCGACCAATAGTGGCGGTGAAAGGTTGTTCATCATCGGGTTTGGTTTTGGGGAGACATTTTTAGGTGTCTACATACATGTAATATATGGTAGTTCAGAACTTAATATGAAGTATATATTATGATGAATGATCATTATAGTTTTATCTTCATACACTCGATTGGTTGCACAAAATTAATGGGTATGATGTTGCGTTGAGTTTAGATACATAAAATTTAAGCGTATATATGCTGCTGAATGTTCCCCTCCTTTGCGTGAAAATTACCAAATTCAAGTGACTTTGAGTGGCCCTTGCTTAATGTTATACGAGTAGGAGTTACCCATCATTCTTACTCAATAGTTAGTACGTAGTACTATTTTCATCATTTTCAAAGGCCATCATCTAGCTAAATATATTAAATAAATTAAATAATAAACGTTCCCCATGATTTATAATGGCATCCATGATAAAAAATAATTCAAAAAAACATATAAGAGTAAGTTATTATATTAATTTAACTTCCCGTGGTAAATATATATATATATATATATATATATATATATATATATATATATATATATATATATATATATATATATATATATATATATATATAACTTCCCGCATTTAAAATAGATTTTTCTTATAATATACTACCTCCGTTACACATTATTTGCAACAATTTGACATAAAGTAGAGAGGAAAAATGTCTAATCGTTGCAAATAATATGTAACGGAGGTAGTATTTTTACTACCTTTCTCTATAATATATATCCCGTGCATTTTGCAATAGAGAGTAATTGTTATTTATTATTTACAAGGTTATAGCATACATTGACTATACTTTTTATACTCTTGACAAAAAAAAAAAAAAAGGTAATATTTTTTAATCTGTAAATTCTAATGAAGATTTATATCTATGTAATTATATATGCTTTTGTTGTACAAGTATTTTGCAAGTTGGTGGAATAATAAGACTTTCATTGTGCTATATGAATTATAATTTATCAATGATGATTTAACATATCATATTGCAATTGCCGTTATAATGCATATATAACTTAAAATAATCTATGGAGAAAAACTTACCTAATATTTATTTAAAAAATATAAATATATATTTAAAAAATAAACCATTTACTAACAACACTTACTCACCTATGAACCGTGCCTCATTGATAAATAAATTCACTTATGTATGGTAATCTAGCTTCGTCTAAGCAATTTTGAATCGTAACTTCACTTTGGCATTTTTTTTTATCAACACAAATTTTTAAGCGATCCATGTATTATTTATTTATAGTTATTGGAATGATTTATTAATCTTTTTTATTTATGGTCTTTTTTACGGTATACAGATCAATTGACTGCTTTCGTCTTTATATTACTAGACCCTACAGGTATGTATACAGTAATTTTTGCTTTAATTTTAGTAATGTGAATGACCATGGATATTTAGGTGAATTGGGACTTTTTTTTTTGTCTGTTGTATTGGGCATGTTATACAATTTGTCACTTTACATTCTATACATATAAAATTATACTACGTAACACGTAATCTATCTATAATATAATTTAAGAGTTTTTTTTTCCAACTTTCATTCACAGCACTCCAAATTTCCATCCTTGCAATTCTAGCCCTTCTATTTTTTATTTTTTTATTTTTTTTTTTTTTTGTGAAAAAAACAATCAATAGCCACCATTTTAACTCATAACTACCCATATCACTTACAAAAAAAAAAGAAAATAAATAAATAAATAAATAACCACCCTTTAATAATTACCACTTTTACCATTATAACTACCCATATCACTTAAAATAAATAAATAAAAATAACCACCATTTTAACTCATAACTACCCATATTACTTAAAAAATAAAAATAAATAAAAATAAAAATAAAAAATAAAAAATAAAAAATAAATAAAAAACCAATAACCGCCCTTTAATAAGGAAATTTTGTGTAGAACTACCCTAAAGATAGGGTCATTTGTGAACAACTATCCATTTTTTTTATTTGTTTAGAACTACCCATAAATTTGAAAACGTTTGGGTAGCACTACCCACTAACATTTTCCGTCCAATTAAGACGTTATCGGAGCTCACTTTTTTCACTTTTCCCACCCAATTAACTCTCCCAATTTGTATAAAGGTTTTAATTTACCTTAATACCTAATTAAGATTTTAATTAGAATTCATTTTAGGGTTCATGAGTTTAGTATTATTTGGGGATTTTGATTTCTAAGGTTTGGGGGTTTAATTGAATTGAGATTTTTGCTTATTTTAGCAATAATTGGCCATTGTAATTGAAAAAAGTGAAAAATTGGGCCAAAATAACATTTTAATTGGATGAAAAACTTTAATGGGTAGTGCTACCCAAACTTTTCCAAACTTGCGGGTAGTTATTAACAAATAAAAAAAATTGGGGTAGTTGTTCACAAATGACCCTATCTTTAGGGTAGTTCTACACAAAATTTCCCTTTAATAACTATCACTTTTACATTTTTTTTCCTCTTAAATATATATACTACATATATATCCCGTGCATGAGCACGGGTACACTCTAGTATATATATACTTCGTATATATATATGCCTTGTTTGGTAGTAAGCTTATTGGGAATATATTAGCTTATTTGACTAACTTTAGCTGATTGACTAGTCAAACAAGCTAATACAAGTGTTTGGTAGTAAGCTTATTGGAAGAGCTTATTCCACTAAATAAGCTCTTTTTGAAAAAGCTCATTTTAGGAGTTTTTTCAATTAGCTTATTCATTAATTATTGTGAAATGACACTTATAACCTCATTTAATTTGAAATCCTTTACAAACTACCTACCCCACTTATATGTCTAGTTTATGTAGTATTTACCCCCGTCCCTTGGTCATTATTAGTAGTGTTTTTGGCTCTTTAGAGCCACTTTTATTACTAATATGTGTTTTCTAGTGTTTTCGTAGTTTTGGTTGAGTTTTGTAGGGAATTGCACCTTTGGAGTACTTTCTCGGGATTTTATGGAGCAACTACGAGCATTGGAGGAGCACGGCCATCTTTCGTAGCCCAGGATCGGTTAGTGTAATCAAACCGGTGAATAAGGGCTCGACTTGTGTGAAGACGAGGCATTTGGACCGAATGATTAAAGCCCCAAAGAGGATATTTGGTTTGGGCCAAGTTACTAGCCTAAACGAGGAGCCCGATGGTCCGCCCGATGGTCCGCCCGATGGCGCGCCCGATCGGGCAAAGAAGACTTATATCGCAACAGCCCTTCGCCCGATCAAAAAGGCACGCCCGGTCGGGCGGTGTGGCGCCCGGTCGGGCGCGTGTCTCTGATAGATCTTTTAAGCATCGTTTAGTTTGTTTTAGTTTAGGATTCTTGTTTATTATAAATATATTTTTGTTAAGCAAGTTTAGGATTCTTTTACACTTCCTTATTCTCTCTTTACTATTGTAATTCTTTCTCTTAGACTTTCTCTTTTTACTTAAGCTTATTTTCTCTCTCTACACTTTATACTTTGTTCTTTACTCAACTCTTTATTCTGATTACTTTGGTAACGATTTCTTTTCTCTTAATCTCAGTTATTTATTTTATTCCTTCTATCATGTTTTATTTTATTGCTTTGATTAGTTTAGATTTAATTATGTGTGAGTAGTTCTTTTTCTAGGGTTTATGGGGATCCATAAATAATATGAAGGGGTAATTTATTGTTGTTAATTATCAATGTTATATTAATTTCCTATTGATTGATTTAATGCTCTGTGACTAGATTAGGCCTGATCTTTTATGCATGAGTTTGACAATATTGATTCGAGATTCGAGAGATGAGAATTGATGTTTAGGTCTAGTTTCAATAGGCAGGTTAATCTATAAATGGTTAAGTTGAGATTCGAGAGATGAGATTTAATACCGGTAGATTAATTCTGTGATTGTAATACGTAGCGAAAGCCCTTTATTATCTGGTTAATTGATGCATTAATGATTGGTTATTATGTTTTACCCTGGAATATTATTTATTGGTGAACCTATGCCCTAGGTCTTTAATTCATTGATTCCTCTTATTTTATTCTCCCTACTTATATTCTTCGTAGTATAATCTTTAAATCACAACAAATTGTTACTAATAATTTAGATTGCTATTAATTAATTAGGAATAGAAAGACTAGTTTCCCTGTGGATTCGACCCTACTTCCCTATCTACTTTAGTTAGAGGACTTAGGTAATTACTTTTGATTAGGTGATACGACTTTAGTCTGTCAAAATTTGGCGTCGTTGCCGGGGAAACGGTTTTATTTTTATTTCTAATTGTTTTTGTAGTCTAGATTATTTTTCTTTTGCCTCAAAGGACATTAGTTCTTTGAGGTAGTTCTAATATCTGTCTTTTTAGTTCTTTGTTTATGCCCAGGTGTTCCAGATCAGGTTACATTCCATTCGATCCTGAGATCGAACGCTCGTTTCATAGACAGAAGAATTTTTGTAGGCAGATCCTGGCGGGTTCTGGGAGTAACAATATTCCTAGAAATCCATTACCTACTTCTAGTGATTCGGAGCACTCTTCTGATTCAGAACTAGAGATGGGTACACCACCACCACCTCCACCTCGCAAGCTTAGCGATTATTCGCAACCATCCCTGACGGATTTTCCACATCTTTCCCCTACACCTGATCTCGAGGGAGTCTAGTTCGAGATCAAGCCCCAGTTCATAACGATGATAGAAAGAAAGCAATTCAGTGGAGCTAAGGGTGAAGATCCTAATCTTCACATTGTAGACTTCTATCAATATTGCAATACTATTAGGCAGAATGGGGTAACGCAGGACCAAATCAGGGAGATTCTTTTTCCCTTTTCTTTATGTGGAAAAGCTAAATTATGGTTTAATGGTTTGAATAGAGCTGCACTTGGTATTACTAACTGGGAGACTCTTGCTTTAAATTTTTATAATAAATATTACCCTGCAGAGAAAACAGCTTTATTGAGAAGTGCCATTCAGAATTTTGCCCAGGAGACAGATGAAGCATTATATGAAGCTTGGGAAAGATTCAAGGATTTGCAGAGGGAGTGTCCCCACCACAACTTGGCAAAGTGGCAGCTAATTCAAGCTTTTTACAATGGATTAGGAAATGCATCTAGGACAATTTTAGACTCCGCAACTAGCGGCAGATTTATGAATTTAAATGTTGATGATGCAGGTCAGGTTATTGAAGATATGGCGATCCATAATTCCCAATAAGGGAATACTAGAGGTTATGCTAATAAGGGCAAACATCATGTTGATTCAGTAACCCTTATGCAAGCTCAGCTTACTTCTATTTGTCAGAAATTAGATAGCCTTACTACTAACAATCCTAATTCTGTTGCTAATGTTTCTGCTGTTGATAATAATGCTAATGATGCTTTCTGTGAAAATTGTGGAATTGTAGGTCATTGGGAACACGAGTGTAGGAGCTCCATGGAGCAGGTTAACGCTTTTCAGTCTATCAAGCAAAATAACCCATACTCCAACACCTATAATCCTGGGTATCGGAACCATCCTTATCTTTCCTACAGGAGTACTAATGTGCAAAATCCCACACCTCCACCTCCACAACAACCACAACAACTAGCACCACCACCGCAGCAGAAATATTACCATCCCAATACTGGCCAGAAAAACCAACCACAAACTCCTCCACCACCTTCTGACCCAGCTTTATCAGAAATTAGAGCGATGTTAACTAATATGCAAAAGCATATGGAGAGTAGAGACTCACAAATTGACTCGATTGTAGCCCACAATAAAGTCATAGATACTCAAATTGCACAGTTAGCCGCTGCTCTTCAGGTTCGCCCACAAGGAGCCCTACCATCGCAACCAGTACAACCCACAGATCAGGCGTTTGCAATTACCCTCAGGAGTGGTTCACACTATGATGGGCCTCCTATGCCCAAAGAAGATGAACCTGTTTCAACAGAAATTGCTAATCCTGATTCCTTTATACCAAGGGATATTAATCCTAGCCCTGCAGGGCTAAAGGGTAGTACTAATATTTCTGATGTTACATTGCAGGGTAAAACTCCAGGGAAGGTTGTAACTCAAGACAGGAATAATGATGTGCAACAACCAATTATCAAACTACCATTCCCAAATCGACATTTGAAAACCACCATGGATAAGCAGTTTGGTAAGTTCCTTGACATGGTGAAGGATTTGCAGGTAACAGTTCCCTTTACAGAATTAATCACGCAAATACCTGCATATGCAAAATTCATGAAAGAAATATTGACTAGGAAAAGGTCTATTAGTGAGATAGAGACTGTCGCTTTTACTGCTGAATGTAGTGTCATACTACAAAATAAATCTCCACCCAAACTAAAAGATCCCGGTAGTTTTTCTATCCCTTGTCATATTGGCAATTTAATGATTGATAATGCATTGTGTGATTTGGGCGCTAGTGTTAGTGTCATGCCATTATCTGTGTGTTTAAAGCTAAAAATGGGTAAATTAAAGTCTACTAATATTACTCTACAAATGGCCGATCGTTCTTCTAAATACCCCATAGGCATATTAGAAGACGTCCCTGTTAGAGTAGGTAAATTTTATATACCTGTGGATTTTGTTGTTCTTGATATGTCTGAGGATTTGTAAACCCCAATCATTTTGGGTAGACCCTTTCTTAATACTGCAGGAGCAATTATTGATGTAAAATGTGGTAAATTGACACTATCAATAGGGGATGATAAAATTGTTTTTAATTTGAATAATACCCCTAAAATCCCTATGCTAGAGGAGAAGTGTTATAAAATTGATGTGGTTGGTAATTGTTCTAATAAGCCCCAAGCTTTTGTTAAAGATCCCTTGGAGGCGGTATCGTGTGTTGCATCTTCTACAGGTACAACTAACCGATGGATAGAGGAAGTGGACGCAATAGAGAGAGCCTTATACTGTGAAGGTCTTGGTTTTGAAGATGAGAAGGTGGAAATAAGTACACAAGTTGCGGAAACTGAGCCTATAGTGAGAGTTCCACCAGATCGTGTTGTAATAGCTCAACAAAGTGATAAATCGAGGCAACCAACGGTCAAAAAGGGTTCTCAATCGAACAAAAGCAAAGACCCACCAGTTCAAGCCAATGAGGATCCACCCAATAGGGTGAATTGGCGCCTTACAGGGCGTGTTAGGAAGCCGAGTCGTGGTTTAAAAATCGCTTAACCGGGTGAAGAACCACCCGACCAGGCGATAGGCCAAGGGGCTTAACTTCCCGACATGTGGTAAGAGGGTCGTGCGGGACCTAAATAAACCAGCGCTTTGCGGGAGGCAACCCGTATATTTCTTGTTTTTTTTTTTTAGTCTTCTTTCTATTTCTTGTGAGAGGAGAGAGTTTAATGAGTTTATTGAGTTGTACAGGTTAGAAGGAAAAGAGTTAGTCAAATTTGGAAAAAAGAGAAGGAGTCTCTCGTACCAAACATTGCCTCGGGCCCGACCGGGCGAAGGACCGCCCGACCGGGCGCGAGAGCAAGGGTGAAAAATTGACAATTTTTGCCCGACCGGGCGCGAGAGTTGACGAGTACGAACATTTCGACTGCCCGACCGGGCGGTATGGCGCCCGACCGGGCGCGAGAACGAAGAGAATTTAGAGGGTTTATACCGCCCTACCGGGCGGTTTGGCGCCCGACCGGGCGCGAGAGCGGATCAGCAAAACTGCTCAACTTCGACAGGCAATAACTTTTGCGTTTCTTATCCGTTTTTGGCGTGTGACCTATCGTTGGAAAGCTCTTCAAGTCTACTTTCCAATGAAATTAGAATCATTGCATTATCAGTTATATATCAAAAGTTATGATCAGAATAGTGCACCTGACTCAATTTTTATCTTTTTTCCACTAACACTTTGTTTCTTTCTTGCCCAATTTTGTTCCAAAGAGATGCATTGCAATCCTGAGGCTTTGGTGACATTGATGTGGTGATGATGAAGAGTAGTCACCTTGAATACTTGCTTCCCCTTAAGACAATGAGGACATTGTCTGATTTAGCTTGGGGGGAGGTTCTCGTGTTCATATGGTATATCTTTCACTCTCTCTCTTTTTATTGGTATGCTTAGTGTAGTTTTACTGCTTTCCTAGTGTAGTTTTATTGCTTTCCTATAAGAAAAATACAAAAAAATTGAAAAAATAAAAAAATCCAAAAATACGTTCCAATGAATTGTAAATCATGCTTCCCTGTGCCCCATACTTGAGAAAATTTATTTTGATTCTTGGTTATTGATGATGAGCATTGTGGATTTGTTGGTCATGATTTGAAGTTTGATTGTTTGGATTCCTTAACATGCGTCAATTTTGTCCAACTACTTGTGAATATAGTGCTTGACTAGTTGATTTGGTTAGGAATGTGTGTTTAGTTCCTGGTATGTCAATGAATTTGAGTATTGGTTTGCAACTATGAGTAGTATTTCATGACTTACCTATTATGCACATGAGGAGGACGAAGGCGTTCATTCTTTTAGGTAGCTTTCAGACGATATTAGATACATTTGTTCCCTTCTTGCTACCCATGTTGTTGCTTGTGCCCTTTTATTATTTATTTAGCCACATTACAAGCTTTTTTTAGCCCCTTTGGTTACTAGTCCCAAGCTTGGCTTGGGGGAGCTATAGTTAGTGAGGTGAGGGAGTTGTAGTGTGTACATTATTTGCACAATGTGGAGGTATAAGAAGAGTAATTTGTTCTTTGATTTTTGTGATTGGAAAAAATAAGAATTTGTGTTTCAAAGTTGAAATTTCCAATGTGGAATAAAAAGAAAAAAAAAAGCAAAAGAAAAAAATTGTTATATGTTCAAATTATCTATATGAAAGTTGCCCAAGAAAAATTCAAAGAAAAAAAGTATCAAGTTTGAAAAAAAGAATGAGTTCAAAGTTTGTTTATTCACTCAAGTTCTACATTGTCATATTTTTATGAGTGAAATTGTAAGTGTTGGGATTGTTTATGTTGTTTGGAGTAGTATTTGGTGGATTCTTGTTGGAGTTAGTTATGTTGGAGATGTTGATCATTATTTATTTTGATCATTGGTTTTATTAGGATTTGGCTCCCTTTAAGCATGGCTTTTCTCTCACATGTTCCCAAATATTTCTTACCCTTTATCCTAGCCTTATATTACAAGCTTTAAAGACCTTCCGACCTTGTGCATAGAGTTGTGTAGATGTGAAAGTGTTATTTATCAATGCAAATTATGAATTGACATATTCCGAGTCGACTATTAGGTTGAGTGCTTATCTTTTTAAACACACGAGTGTGTGAGTTTGGGAGGGCATTGTTCACATAAAAGGGTGGTTGGAGAGCGATCGAGTACATCTTTTACTCGCCACATAAATGAGAGTTGAGTGTGTGAGCACTAGTCTTGAATTCTATATGCTCGTGTGGTTTGCTCTATTTGACAATTGTTGGGGAGGAAGAGTGATTGGATGAATGAGATTGATTGATATTGAAGCATGCTCATTAGATTTGCCTTGAATCGTCTGTGCTTGATTTGATTATTGGGGTGAGGAATGTTTTATATGTTCATTGATGAGCTCTTTGCTTAGGGACAAGCAAAGGTTTGGCTTGGGGGAGTTTAATATGTCTAGTTTATGTAGTATTTTACCCCCGTCCCTTGGTCATTATTAGTAGTGTTTTTGGCTCTTTAGAGCCACTTTTATTACTAATATGTGTTTTCTAGTGTTTTCGTAGTTTTGGTTGAGTTTTGTAGGGAATTGCACCTTTGGAGTACTTTCTCGGGATTTTATGGAGCAACTACGAGCATTGGAGGAGCACGGCCATCTTTCGTAGCCCAGGATCGGTTAGTGTAATCAAACCGGTGAATAAGGGCTCGACTTGTGTGAAGACGAGGCATTTGGACCGAATGATTAAAGCCCCAAAGAGGATATTTGGTTTGGGCCAAGTTACTAGCCTAAACGAGGAGCCCGATGGTCCGCCCGATGGTCCGCCCGATGGCGCGCCCGATCGGGCAAAGAAGACTTATATCGCAACAGCCCTTCGCCCGATCAAAAAGGCACGCCCGGTCGGGCGGTGTGGCGCCCGGTCGGGCGCGTGTCTCTGATAGATCTTTTAAGCATCGTTTAGTTTGTTTTAGTTTAGGATTCTTGTTTATTATAAATATATTTTTGTTAAGCAAGTTTAGGATTCTTTTACACTTCCTTATTCTCTCTTTACTATTGTAATTCTTTCTCTTAGACTTTCTCTTTTTACTTAAGCTTATTTTCTCTCTCTACACTTTATACTTTGTTCTTTACTCAACTCTTTATTCTGATTACTTTGGTAACGATTTCTTTTCTCTTAATCTCAGTTATTTATTTTATTCCTTCTATCATGTTTTATTTTATTGCTTTGATTAGTTTAGATTTAATTATGTGTGAGTAGTTCTTTTTCTAGGGTTTATGGGGATCCATAAATAATATGAAGGGGTAATTTATTGTTGTTAATTATCAATGTTATATTAATTTCCTATTGATTGATTTAATGCTCTGTGACTAGATTAGGCCTGATCTTTTATGCATGAGTTTGACAATATTGATTCGAGATTCGAGAGATGAGAATTGATGTTTAGGTCTAGTTTCAATAGGCAGGTTAATCTATAAATGGTTAAGTCGAGATTCGAGAGATGAGATTTAATACCGGTAGATTAATTCTGTGATTGTAATACGTAGCGAAAGCCCTTTATTATCTGGTTAATTGATGCATTAATGATTGGTTATTATGTTTTACCCTGGAATATTATTTATTGGTGAACCTATGCCCTAGGTCTTTAATTCATTGATTCCTCTTATTTTATTCTCCCTACTTATATTCTTCGTAGTATAATCTTTAAATCACAACAAATTGTTACTAATAATTTAGATTGCTATTAATTAATTAGGAATAGAAAGACTAGTTTCCCTGTGGATTCGACCCTACTTCCCTATCTACTTTAGTTAGAGGACTTAGGTAATTACTTTTGATTAGGTGATACGACTTTAGCCTGTCACCCACAATTAGCTTATTGGTCATTTCACAGACTCAATCACCTTTAAGCTATCAGCTATTTACCAATTACTTTTATATAATCAGTTACTCCCTCCGTCCCTAAATTACATTTCTCTTTGGAAATTTACACGGGAATTAAGGAGGGAAGAATAAGACAAATAACAATAATTAGATAATGCAATGGGAAGTACAAAGATAGAGTAGTTATTACTATGACATGTCATCAATCCTTTGCAAAAAAAAAAAAAAGGACCAATCACATGCTCCTAATTGAAATTTTTTAACCAATCATATTCATTGTAATTTGACACAGGGATTTTGAGTGAGATTAGGTAGGGATGAGTGAGAAAGCATTAAATATAAAACAGAAAAAGAGAGTTGATTTACTAAAAAAAACATACCAAAAATAGAAAGAAGGAATGTAATTTTAGAATACCAAAAATAGAGATGAGGAATGTAATTTAGGGACGGAGGGAATAATACAATAAGTTAGTCAAATCAGTTAATAAAATCAGCTAGTCGAAATCAGCTAACTCAATCAGCTTCAGCTTTCTCCCAAACAGGGCCATAAAGAAATCGCTCTCGATTGTAACGGGCTGATGGAAACACACAAACAGTCACACGCAACATTGACGAACTAGCCAACTTCCACTCTCCAATCCTCCAATCTACCATTAGCCCACTTCATCTTGTTCAAACTTCAATGAACCCAGATCACTGAATGAACTGTGTAGCCAATTCTGCTGATACCAGTAAACTATATATACAACCAACCCCAATTCAGACACCAACGTACCCAGAAAAAACAGCAATTCAGACTCAGATTTTGGGTGAACAACAGTAGGATTTCAGACTCAGATTTTGGGTGCAGAACAGCAGGATTCAGGCAGAATTTCAGACTCAGATTTTGGGTGCAGAACAGCAGGATTCAGGCAGAGTTTCAGACTCAAATTTTGGGTGAAGAACAGCAGATTTCAGGCAGAAATTCAGACTCAGATTTTGGGTGAAGAAGATTAGAGTATTCAGGCAGTTTTGTAGGATTTTGACAAAATTTAAGAAACCTGGCAAACGTTGGAGGATTGAGTTTAAGGGCAAGATCCTCATCGAAGCCGGAGTTAACCGTAGACGGTGAGGACCTCCACCGCGCCACCCGCCCATGGTTCCTCCTGCGCCGCTGGTTCTTTTCTTCTGTGGCTTTCTTTTTCCCCAAATCTGTCTCTTCCGCCCTCCGCCGTCTCGTCGCCGTTCTTTCTGTCCTCGGCTTTCTCTGTCTCCTTTATTCTCTCCCCATTGATCAGGTTGTCATTCTAAACTTTTCCATTTTTTCTTTTTTGGGATTTAGTGATTTTATTATTGTGATTGTGATCTGGTTTTGATTACTGGTTTGATGTTGATTGTCAATTGGGTTTCATTGAATTGTTATTGATTGATTAGAAACTGCTCAAATTGCATTTGAGGTGTTTTTTCTGCTATATTTGTTGATTTAGTGTAATGATTAGATTGGAGTTGGCACCTTGGCATTTTGAGAATGATTTGGTTTTATCTCGTGTCTTATTAAGAAATGTGATTGTGCAAGTAATATGGTACATCGTATTTTGTAAAGGATCTTGTTGTTGATGTGGTCAAGTTTAATTGGTAATTCGGCATTCTGAATTAGATTGGAAATTTGATTAGCGTGTTCATCAACATGAGAGTGAAGCTGCAAATAGCAAAGAGATGATCTATAGGGCTCTACAGTGTGCTAGTACAAAGCACCGAAAGCGGTTTCTAAGGTTTATGAGGTCCTGCATTTCATGGCTTTGTTGATGTTGTACTGCCTAAACAGCTATGCAATAATTGTAGTCTGTTAGGCTCTAGTTTTAGCTTCATGGTATTCACCATCAACTGAATTTAGGAACTAAGGCAGGCTGAATATGAACAGAATCCAAGTTAAATACTTAATAGGAATCAGTGAATCAAGACAGTCTATATGGGAAATGTGCGTAAATAGTGAGGTTTCTAATTAGAATATGGCAAGTTGTCTGGAAATGAAGGCCTATGGCAACATTATTTTTATGCACCCTAATTGTATTTGGGTCTATATAATTTACATTCTGTGTGAATCATATGTCTCTTGGACTCTTCTGGTTAGCGCAAGATGGGGAATGCTCTTTCTGGATTTATCTTCTAATTATAAGAATGTGCAATTAGAAGTAAGTTTCTAAGAACCATTAGGGCCTTAGGGGCTATAAAAATATACATGTACAATTTTTTGTATCATGGAAACATTAGCGGTAAGGCGGGTGTGTGCCTGTATGATGAATGAGAGTGACTTTTAAGGATATGGGGCTGACTTTAATTAGGATCGTTATGCGCTAAAGTGAATTTAAAATGGATATGGGTGCTGGGGTGACTTTCAGAATAATGAAGTGACTTTGGCTATCTTGTACTAATATACACCAATTCAAGAATTTGCCATCATTGTTTCCAAAAAAAAAAATAAAAAAAAAAAATTACCGTCATGCGAAATTTGGAAGTCGGAAGAGTTTGGATGAGCTGAACTCTTTAGTTAGGATCATCCATGGAGAAAGAATTGTATCCTATTTTGCTGCTTTTGGCTTTAAGAGAAAATATTTCTAGTGCTGTCTTTCACTTGTCTTAATGCTCACATGTTAAGAGAACGTTATCAATTACAAATTAGTAAAATACAAAAGCCTTTGGTCAAATATATTTTGAGACTAGGAGAAAGAATGCTGCTGTAAGTTGTTTTGTTTACAACCCTATTGTATTTTGTAAGAAAGCTTCCTCCAACTTGTATTGCTTCTGGCACTACTTAGTGAGGAGCAATGAATGCTGTGAAATAACCCAAGAATAGAAGTAACTTATTCAAAGAGTAATCTTGTGCTTGGCCATAGGGATCTCCGTAGGTCTTAGGAAAATTAAGAAAGGTAGAAACATCTTTCTAGAAAAAAGCCTAAAATATAGAACTCATTTACATATTACAAGGCTACGTTGATAAAATTGACGCTTATGTATTTCATATGGTCGAGAGATTAGAGGAAAGACAAGTTGATAACTAAGAATGTTTTGTTCAACCTGTAGAAACTTAGCAATTAGGTCTTGAAAAAAGAGTAGGGAAATGCAATTTGACCCTCAAATAGGAAGTTGATGCCACAACAGTTACAATAGCAAATCATGGCTGGAGGAGGACATTGAGCATTCGTAGCTATTTGTGTATTTTAATTTGAGGTAGTTACCCTACAAATCTACAATTTCTGCCATCAGAGTAGAAAGAGTAGGGAATTTTGTACAGTTATGGGCTTTCATTTCAAATAGTGTAGAGGACTATAGGCTGTATATTTATCAATGCTTTACACTGTTTTGGCCATGTCTCCTTTTTTTTTTTTTTTATAATTGTTATTTACTGAAGTTATTCAAATATACTCCCGCTGTCCCTAAATATTTGCCACATTTTCCTTTTTAGTCCGTCCTTTTAAGTGCTCCATACTATTTTTGGCTGTAGGGACCACAACTTTACTCTCACAGCCACTAGATCTTATCCCAACACTTTTCTTTCTCATCAACTCCTTTCAACCAAAAGTTAAGAAAGAACTCCACTGCTTTGGAGCAAATAAAAGAGGACGGAGGTGGTGATAATGGCTATTAATCTATTCAAATGAAGATAAAGTTTTTTTTTTTTTTTTTTTTGATGTGTTATGCTGTGTTCTTTTGTTCCGATTACTTGTATAAAAAATTTAGTTCTTGAGAAAAGAAGGTTGAAAATGTGTGTTATTTGATCCCTGCTGCTTTAGTCATGGCTTTATTCCCATACATCTGAAATGGTTGGTCAGATATTGAAATGTTCTGAAGATGTCTTTAATCTTAATAGCTCTCTAGTGTAGCATATGAATGCAATACAACATAACTGATATCACTATGCCTCTTTCTTTTCTTTCTTTTTGTTTAGTGAAGCTACTGTACCAGAACAATGATTGAAAGTAAGAGTAATTGAGCCAATGCATATCAATCTCGTCCCTTTGTACTAGGAGAACGATCAATTAAAAATCTTATCAATATAACTGTTAGATGTCATGTGCTAATACACAATAGTTATCCTTTCTATTATTCTATTTTAGTGATTTTTATTTATTTATTTATTTATTTTATTATTATTTTTATCATCAATTCTAGTGTTAAAAGAGAAATGATAGGAGAAAATGAATTATTAATGTTTTTTGGTTACTGAGCAAAGCCTAGCTCATTTTTCTGATGAACAATTGAATTAGTAATTAGTTGGAATTTTAACTCCCATTGCAATGCTATGACATGATTGTTCACTGTTATAATTTTACTTACCATTATTGAATTCTGATATTGACATGTAATTTTTTTTACCCGTTATTTTTTGGCAGTATCTGAAGGATTTCTTGCTATGGGTCAAGGAGGATCTTGGTCCTTGGGGCCCTGTTGTGTTGTAAGTTACTTCTACGGAATTGTTCTCCTTTTTGTTACAAGTTTCTTTTTTATATTCACTTTAAGTGACCGAGGGTTAAAGTGTTGAATCCATACATTTTAATTGTCGTTTATTTTAATACCACTTTATTGTAGTCAAACCTTATGGACCCACTACATATAAAATCTTCTTATAAATAGCTGCAGGAAATGAGGGTATGGGACTTAAATCAAATATGAAGGCTCTACAAAGTGACATTGGATTTGATGGAGGACAATAAACTATCTAAGTGATCTTTGTGCTTCATTTTTTTTTTTTTTTTTTTTTTTTGGGGGGGGGTTGGGAATTCTTGGATTTGCTTGGTTTGATGACCTTGTTTCACAGATATTGCTCCATGTTGATTTTTTACATGTTTCAAACTTTCTCATTTGACCATCCGCTTGTGTATTATACATATAGAAAAGAATAGACATGTGGGATATTGTTAGATTTGTCCTTATGCATGCTTTAAAGACATCAAAAATAAAAAATAAAAAAAAATAAAAACCTTAATGAGAAGTAAACTTATTAATGGTCAAAGTTGTATGTGGGGAAGCATTAAACTTTACATGGTACAATATTTGTGGAACTGAGGACTTATAAACAGTAAATTGTTTACTCTTTTTCATGCTCTAAGAAAACATTTATGGCCTTGAGTAAAGGTTGATTGATTTGGGATGGCTGAAGGGATTGTGTGATGAAATCAGGAATTAGTGTTCTTATTTCAGTTATTTCAAAAGAAATAAATCTACATTATTTTCATTAACAAATTGTCTTATTGTAAACTCACCTTATAGCAGACATTTCTAATTCAGCAAAGATAGATCATTTTTAATATTGGCTCTGCAACCTAATAATTGAGGCTATTTTATTCTTTTAGGGCTATTGCATACATCCCTCTCACAGTTCTAGCAGTTCCTGCCTCAGTACTTACGGTATGAAACTTTTTTATTGGTTCTTCTTTACAATATTTTCTCATGGTGATTGATATTTCTTTCCCCTTCTTTCTTTGTTCTTAATCTTAGGATGGGAATAAGGAAAATTCTAGGATTATCATTTGGTAACTTACGCTTAAAACTGTTTTATATATTGTATATGACCGCCTCAGGCATATATGATATATCACAAAATTCTTCTGTTTCATAATATTTATAATGGTATGATGATATCCTTTTTTGGGCACTAACAGCTGAAATTATATATTATTTAAGAAAGCTTTTTAACTTCTATTATTTCGTCTTTCCAAATTAGATATTTTTGAAGAATTGTTGAATTTCTATTTTCGTGCTGTGCATGGATCACTAGGTGGTTATTGAAACACCGGAGCCTTTAGTTTTTGTATATTGAGCTGCCAGCAATGTCTCTCATATTGCTCGTTCTTGCCTCCCACCTTCCTGACAAACCATACTAGACCATCCGTTGCGTCTTTAATAATGTTCCTGCTTTTGTCGAGGAGGGGAGAGGTCAAATCTTTCTAACCTGGTATGTGCAGCTGTAAAGAGACTCTTTTGGCCTTATAACACGGCTGCAAAGGGTTAATTTATGTAAGATTTTTTATTTAAGATACTAGTACTTGGACTTTTAGCTAAACCACAAATATGGAAATTTTATTGAAATATCTAATGTCAATGCAATCAGAAATTGAAATGGACGTTTTTAATTATTTTAAATTGCTAACACCAGCTTCATACTGATTTATTAACTAGTGATGAGATATGACATGAAATCTGATATAGTGTGAAAATAGTTAGTGATTTCTTTCTGCCAATTGAGTAAAATATAGTGCTTGAGTATCAAGAATCTTGACATTTAAAATCAGTAGGGCATAGGGCCAAAATCTATGCTAATTTCAAAAATTAACTTGAATGGGCATAGTGATTAAACATATCTTTTCACACTTCTTAGGGGTCAGGTAGATGTTTGCACCAATACACCTCACTTTCTCTCCTAGTAATCTTTTGCAAATGTTTGCTTTTCAATGACTGATCACATTTATTCCCAATTACTGCTTATTGATTTCCTGAACCTGGCCTGTTTTTTCCCCAGCTTGGGGGAGGTTATCTCTTTGGGCTGCCTTTAGGATTTGTTGCCGATTCAACTGGAGCCACACTTGGTGCTACAGCGGCTTTTCTTCTTGGAAGAACAGTAAGTCTTGAATGCCTCCATGTGCATGGCTCAATGGTTGTCATTGTGTACATGCTTGCTGCTACTTTCTTAATACTTATTTCATTTATTTTTATCATGTCCTGGTTGTAATGTTACATGAACTGATAAATTCCTTCTTTTCAACTTTTTTTCAGATCGGAAAATCCTATGTCATGTCAAAGCTTAAGAACTACCCCAAGTTCCAAGCAGTTGCCATTGCTATTCAAAAGTCTGGCTTTAAGGTAATACTACATTGAGTATGGTCTCAGTTGAGGTGTGCATGTGAAAACGGTTCTTTTTGTCTGTCATAGTTTGATGCGTTTGATGAAACAATGAGTTACAAAGTGAGCAATGTAATTTGGTAATCGGGGTATGTGTTGAAAATTTTGAGGGCTCTTGTGGTTAAATTGTTGAAGTGTCATAAATCTATAAAGGAAATTGTAGAACAGTGTTTAAAAATCAGGATATCAGTAATTTGTATGTCATCCATAATTCTTGTGAATGGGGTCAGGTAGGACATGGAATTTGTATTGAAACTTTATTCAGGCTGAGGTGGACAATTGCTTCATCACATGTACTTATTGTTATTTCTAGAATATTATATTTGGCATTTTTTGTAGCTTCTTTGCGTTGGGAGATGTCATGTATTGAGACTTTGACTTGGATTTGTAGAAATGTGCTTTGAATGAGCTTTGTAACTGTTTTGCATCATTGTTACATAATAGTAGTGACATTGTCAGCTATATGAATTATGGCATGATATAATTTTTTTTTTTTTTTTTTTTTTTTTTTTTTTTTTTTTTTTTTTGTTACATATAGGTATCGTATTCTCTCAAGTCACTGTCTGCTCGTGTTATGAGCAATAAAACCCTAAAATTGTAAATTGCGAATTGCATTAAGTTCTTATTGTAACTGCTACCATAGGAGCATCCAATCCTGTTGTAAAAAATTTTCCTCATCATTCTCCTCAATTCGATTTTATCTTCCAAATTCATGGGCGACTTTTATCCTTTCTGATTGAAGTATCACATTTTGGTCTTCTCCCTCTGACTATGTACCCTGTGACAGCTGCATTTGTAGCTGCTACAGAAGCTCTTGACATCTGTTATATTCCTTTAAGCTCTGTATATTTTGAGGTATAATAGCAGTGAGTTTCCATAGTTCCTCTCTTTTCATTTTCTGATGTGCCTTTCTAGTGCTTCATTTTTTTTCTCTTTTCAAAACTTTAGTGGATGTTCAGTAAGTTTCAGTGATCTTTAGGCCCACTGCTTTTGGTTGTGGATGGTCCTTATAATTTTTATATCAGCAAGATCTGTTCATCTACTCTAGTTCTCTTAGTCTAATGCTGTCATAGATGTTACAATTTATATGAGCGTAATTGGAATCAGTAAAATTAAACCCCATTCATGAACAGCTACTTATCTGACTTTTTTCTTTCTTATTTATTTATTTATTTATTTTAAATAATCCTTCTTATGTTATAACTTTAATGTGTCTCAAAGCAAGCAAGTTGCAAACAAGTTTTCCTGAGTTTCATTATAGGGTTTGAGCTACCCACAGAGGCTTTAAAAATCTCACTTTTCCAGGTATCAGTTTCATGAAAGGTCAAATGTTCTCCTGAAAGCAGTTGACTCAATTGACTTGATCTATCTTGGTGGCTTCTGTTCTTCTCTGAGATAAAATATTGATAGCTTTTGAAGTCTGCTTTACCATCAGGGATGCTTACTTTGAATGATCCTCAAACTAAATCTTCTTTGTAGGCATAGTAAACAATGTTAAAACATACTTTTGTTTATGTCCAAGAAGATTGCCTTCGCTGTTGCTGGGACAATACCCAATGCGTTAATATGATCTGCTGGTACTGAGAGCTCAGATGGGTTGCATTGAAAACTATCCTAAATGACTAAGTAAACCATTGACACCTTATTATTGTGAAGTAGTGGGGGCTTGTTACATTGTGGGTTAAAGGTCAGTTTGACTTGAAAATATCCTCTCTTCATTAGAGCAGCTACACTGCTTATATCTGCCCACCTCCGTCCCTCCCCCAGCCTTGTCATGGGCTGGAGTCTCTTGAAAGTCATATTGATGAAAGGCTTTACCTAAGTTTGCTGTTATCCATAAGTAACATGTGGCAGTAATTACCCTCCAGTGGAAACAGTGATTGTTTCTTATAGAGGCAGATTAGTAATATATGACACTCCCATTAAGCCAACTGCTTGTGAGGTATATTGCCTACCCATTTTATTTGTAACTCATCTATGCTACAAATCAAGTAAGCTTGATACAATTGCAAATCAAAACAAGTTAAGAAAATAATGAAATTTGGCAGTAAGTCATTTAAATTGTATAGGTTATAGGCTTGTATGTAATAGACTAGTACTTTTAGATTGTAAATTATATTTTGCAAGAGAATCTAAAGGCAAAAGCTTGAGTATTTGATTGATAATGACAGATTTTGGATACAAACTGATAACTGTGGGTATCAGTCTCACCAGCAGCTTGAGGCTACTAACTCTCTACAAAATATCATTCAAAATTCACATAACATGCTACTGCTACTATACTGGCTAAATATACCCGAGCAATTACAATAACCTGGAATTATTTGGATTTGTCTTCTACTTCATCAGAGAATCAGCTTGTCCTCTTCTTCGATTTCTCAATGCCATAGTGGATCATTAATTCTTTTTGTCCGTTTCTACCCTGCCATCACCCCTTTCTTGTGACAGTGCAATACCGTTACTTGTCGTAATTTTTTTAAAATTTTGAATTATTATTAGTTATTAATTATTTTTATTTTCTGATGACCAAATACTTGAGTTGTTTTACTGTAGGTTTTCTACAATTTGTAATAATAACTCTCTCATTGACAGATTGTTTTGCTACTTCGACTGGTTCCCCTCCTTCCATTCAACATGTTGAATTACCTCCTGTCTGTAACTCCTATTAACTTGGGGGCTTACATCCTGGCAACGTGGTTGGGAATGATGGTACTGCATGCTGCTCTGTGTTAGCTTGTCTATTTTTCTTTTCTTTTAATTTTATTGTTTCCATTAACCACCATTCTTCCTTTTACTTTAGTGTGAATTTCTTGTAGAGACAGGGAGGGCTACTCCATTGTAAATGCTAATCATCACCATGTTTGATTTTCATTGCAGCCGATCACATTTGCATTTGTATATGTTGGTACAACATTGAAAAACCTTTCTGATGTCACCCATGGATGGAGTGAGGTGTCAACTGCTCGATTGGTAAGTGCTTCCTATTAATTTTTTAGCTTACCTGATCAACATGTCCTCTTGTAGAGCACAAGGTTTAAATTGTTGATTATTCATTCTTGATTAAGCTTATACTGTTGACTATAGTACACATAGCAAATAATAAAACTGTCCATAGGTTTCAGTTGTGAACTGGGTGGTAGTTTTCAGTTTTTCTCTATGATCGTCAGCCTATCCTTATATATGTAGCAAGTCTTCACAAATATGACTGGACTCACTTAGATTTATCCTCACTTCACTCATCTCTTATTGCCACCTTGTTTTAGCATTGAAATGTTGTCCCCTTCAGTCCTCTCTAATCATAATTGACAAGTGTCACTCCCATTCTGTATCCCTGTGTTTTGTTTTTATGCATAACCACTTTAACATTTTGTAAGTTGCAAGCATGGAAGACATCTAAGAGCGTAATTCGAAATGATAAATTATTTTTCTTGGAGAAAGTTATGTTTCAGTGCACCCAGAAGAACAAGTTTTACAATCAAACCTTAAGACGTAAATTTCTTGGGCTTGTTCTTCCAAATGCTTTCACATGGACAGAACCACTGAACTACTTATGCTGGCATGCATTTGCTATGAAAAATCTGGAATTCATTTTGTTGTCTTTTTGCTGCAGGGTTTTATTGGATTGGGTCTAATTGTATCTGGTGAGTCATTTACCATTTTATTTTCTTGTACTTTGTAAATCTAACTGGCATACTGAATAACTGTAATAATCTTTTCATTTGATGCTATCTAGCTCGAGAGTTCCCACTTCTCAGCTAAATATACAATCATCAAGACCTGCCATTTTTTGTCATGACTCATTCTACTTTTTTCAGTAGAGTAACATCTTGATCTTGAACATCGTTTGCAATTATAGGCTCTAAACAGCCGCGACCCCCTACCATATGGAAGAAGTAAATAGAATTCTGGGCGTGATACAAGTCTTGTGAACTTGACTAACTCTCATATTTGTATCTTACTTTGCAGTGATCCTTATAATGTCTATAACCCGAATTGCTAAAGCTTCTCTGGATAAAGCATTAGCTGATAATGTTGATTTTGAATGCATTTTGGCTTCAGACGAAGCATCAAAGCTTCCTACTGTGAAAGAGTCACCTTCAGATTTTTGGCAGCCACTCGTTATAAAAGTTGACCCTTCTTGAGAATGTTTTGAGCATCAAGTGCCGTGTATATACTCATTTTTGTCTTAAAATAGTTGGTTTTTATTGAGTTGTAAACCATTCAAAAGGTTACGCATAGTAGAAGAGAGAGAGCCAGAGGGATTAAGCAAAATAGGATAAAATTTTGTATCGTTGTTTCTTTTTTTTTTCTTTTTTTTTTTTTTTCCTTCTATATAATCTAGTTTTGTTGTATAGTCTTGCAATTTCATGTACTATTTTCAATTTTTCGTAGTGTAATTTCACGAATCAAGTAGAGCGTAGTTGAGAATTGCCATGTCTGTAAGAATGTATCATAGCCTTCCTAGCATGGTGTTCTTATGGGCGGTTATGGCACAATGTTTGTATTGCTCCTGATACAGCTCAAGATGCTTTCAAGATTAGGTGTACGTCATGCTCAAATGTATTTTCTCTGTCGGCTTATCCCACATCTATATGTTGCACTGTTTGAGCATTGGCTGTGCTTTTCAATACCAGCTCGCTTCATTACTAGCAGTGACGGGCAAATGGACTTGCGTGGTTTGCTGATTAAATTAACTCAGATGGTTGAACGAAGGTTGTGTTATTTACCCCTTCTATTTTTGCCGGCAGTTTGTGAACGTTGTATCTTTGCTTGTTGATGTTTGACTATACGACAACAGAGTTTGTGTAAAATGTAACTTATAAGGGTGTTAACAAACAAAAGCCTTGTAACAGAGTTTGTTTAAAATGTAACTTATGTAAGGGTGTAAACAAACAAAAGCCTTGTATCTACATGATTGCTACAGTTGGAGCCTAAATTAAAATTTCCGAATCACTCAAAACCCTAATAACAATGGTAACTCAATTTTTTGCACACAAATATGTACCACACATCGATACATTGCAAACGAAATCAATTCAACATCAGTCACAAAACTGAAAAACTTAAAGTCATAAAATGGCTTTCTAGAATACAGTCTTTCTGAAACATTCCTACATCCTGGAAAGTAACATAATAAAGAATCATCTTGATTCTCATCAGATCCAATAACAGTTCTCTGCTAAGAAGCAAAGTTAATTCGAGTAACAATTCGTTGGATTTTAAAAGAACGTCACTCCGAACAGAGAAACCATGTCCATGGCTACTTACAGCATAACTAATACTAAGTATACTAAAAATCTATTTTCTTCCATATGTCCAAAATTTAGGATTAAACTAAACTCGAGTAAAGTTACTTACATGGCATTTGCCTTTCTAAGAAAGCAATACCATGACCAGAAGTTTCCTACAGTAAGAGGTTTTACGTAGTTGCATTTGGAAAAGTGTTATTATGTACACAAATTTCTTAGCATATGCAACAAGCATTTCTAGATAGCTTGACCATGACTTACGAAATCTACTTTATGTTGCATAACAATGCATCAGTGGAAGCCATGGGAACCATACAGAGACCTTTACTCTCGAAAAGATTATGTGCTGCTACTGGATTCTCCTCTAATAAGCTTCCAAGAATTTCTTCAAGAGACTCACCTAACATTTGTTCATGTGGTTGGTAGTGTCCATAACCCTGGGAATTACATTATATTATATTAAAACAATTAGACAAAATCCTTGCGCGTTCACAGGACGTAAAAAGAAATTACTGGAAAGCAGAAAACACCTCATCAAATTTCAACGGACCAGAGCTTGAATCACCTCCCAGTCTGCTTCTGCTCAATTCCTGGTTATTAAATTTCAAGTTCAGTTTCTAGACTTTCTACCACAGATATCAGCGAAGATTCCAAGCATGCCAGGATGAAATACATGAATATAAGGGTGCAAGTGAATGATGCCAGACAGTCGGGAAGACCAATTACCTTGAGTTGAAGCTGCAAATACTTGATATGACCAATGACATCATTCACAATAGACTCTTGGTTACCTCGTTTATCCTGCAGCATCCAAACAGAAACAAAAGAAAAATTCAACAGACATCTACAAACTACCAAGTAACAACGTTTTTAGCACCAAAAATAAACAATGATGTATGAAGCCTTGCAAAAGGAGTGACTAGCTTTTTGATAAATGATAATAATCCTCAAAAGAATAAATCAATGATAAAGTATTCTAATTTATTTAAAGATCTCAATTAGGAGATTAAGTTATTAGAACTTAGGAAGATGTAGCTGCAGTCCTACTGATGGTAGTCAAATAACTGAAGAAACAAAGCACATATGGGACTATGAGAGCACTAGCTCTTTCAATGCTTGCTCTCAGAGTAGTTAGGTATCTATTTGTACCATATATGTTAAGAAGTTTCTAATTATCACCTTACATCACCATCATTTGCATTCTGAAGGACTTACATCACTACACTATTATTACAATAGAATAGAAACTCAAGCTGGAAACTTTTAGAGAGTGCCGTTCTACTGCTTTTTCTTTTCTGTCTCCCCTCTACAAATCTATTATTGTCAACCCACTGTCTACACGAAACCTTTTCCCCAAGATAAAAGGGTAAAAACTAAGTAAATTATAATGACCAAAACACACACACACACACACACACAAAGAAAGGAAATTTTTTCTCAAAACTCCCAAAATCAGGAAATAAAAATCAATAAAACAAAGTTGCCAAAGTCTAATTATGGAAAAAAAATGCTAATTGCAACAGAACTAACAAATACAGATATATACAATCTAGAGAAGTAAACAGTAAACACCTTGAAGGTTGCAGGAAGGAGATCATGCAAATCTTGCACCCTTTGACTGATAATGAGTCTACGACGCTGCACAAAGGAGAGAAGTTAGTAAGCCAAACAATCATTCACCTTTTGCAGATTACTAGGAAGGTAGATAAAAAATATGAAATGGGGTTTTTTATTTCTTTTTTTTTTTTTTTACATAAAAAAAAAAAAAGAAATGAGACTTTTTATTTAAGAACAAGATATTTTGGGACTTTTATTTGGGAACAAGGGGAGTAAATCAAAACTAGTTAATGGCCTTGGGTGATGCCTTAGGTTACCATACAAATAACAATAATTATGTCCTTATGCATAAAATTTAAAAGGAGCACAAATAATATGACATAGCCTAAGGGTTGACTCTCTAAAGTTGAAACATGAGATCATGGATTGAAGTCCTGTACAAACTACATTTCTGGCTCATAAAATTTATGTAGATGACATGTAATAAGACCCACTGAAAGAAGGAGAAAACTGTAATTGACTAACATTAGGGAGGGCAATTTGGGAAGTTTAGTACTTTTAGGTTAGTAGTCACTTGACCTTAGTATAAATAGGGATAGTATATGCAGTAGGATATCATGTGAATTGTGAGGAAAAATGTTGATAGTAGTAACCTCAAGTTACTAGGAGAGTGATAACCTAAAGTTATCAAGAGAGTAATAGCTTAAGGATAGATTAATAGCTTAAGGATAGATTAACCTTAAGCTATTAATCTATTTTTTTGTATCCAAATTTCAGCCATTATTAATCAGAGAATCAAGCTTTTGTCTCTTAATTAGTCTTTAAATCAGAAAACACTAAGTTAGTCCATCACAAGAACCATGTGCCACATAAATTTGCTTAGGAACACATGCTATAACTACAAATACCAATTAGAAGTTACCCTTTCAAAGTTAAAAAAAAGGAGATAAATCCATGACTAAAATCAAGTTTACATGGCAAGAAACTCCCATGTGAAAGTATATGGACATGTTATTGAAACTCAGGTTCTAGTTCCTTTCATGTTATCATTAAACAGCATCAAAGAAATTGCAATTATCTTTAAAGAGCAGATTTCAAGTGGGTGTGTTTTACAGTATTGTCATTAATTATTAGTCGGGGGGGGGGATCATCCTAGCTAGTGGAAAAAATTGAACAGACCATCTACTTGAATTATCTCAACATGAAATGCTGAAATTTTCTCCAACAATGGCATTGTACATGATTTACATTTGCTGACCCATAAAGCAATCTTACTTACAGTTTCAGCTTCTTTTGATCGTACTCTGTTTGTTCTGGACACACTCCTCAATGTTACCGGGACTACATCAGATGTATGTGCCTCAACTTTCACATTTGACAGAGATTCATGGGTGTCATTTACGTTTGCTGCTTGTACTGGAAACGCAGGGCTCTGTTATATTATTTGCAAACAAGATCAGCCACACTTGAAAAATAAAAAAATAAAAAAAATATTTAAGAAAATATCTGGTAGAGGAAAGTAAATTAAAGCAAGGATAAAGTAGGCTGTGGAGAGTAAGTTTGAATGTATTCACCTCAACTTGTTGCCATTCCATATCCATAAATGATATAGGTTCTTCCTTGGGCATCCATTGATTTAACTGCTTTATTGTAGACAATTAATGCTTGAATTTCAACTAACAATTTCATTTTGTAAACAAGCACCTTTAGCATAGTTAAACAATGGAACTCACCACAAAATTGTCTAGTCCCCCATGTCCACTGCTCTCTTGTGGCCCATAGAATGGAAGACTTGATCTTTGAGCTGAAATGTCATAGTTTTGCACTTCTGAACGATCGATAAAAGGATCAGTACTCAGAGGAATATGGTTGAAACCAGCCAATGCATCAGATTGTGTGACATCAGTAGCATTATATATTGCATTCATCGGGACCTGAGAGAATCCATTAGCAGCTAGAATTGTGTCTCCATACCAGAATTGGATGTCCATCATAGCGCTGGTCTGATCTGCAGGAAAGGGTAAAAGACTCCCATTGTAGTAGTCAGCACCACTGAAAGGTACTTGCTCACTGCAGACCATTGCTTTCCCAATCTCAAATGGAACTTATATGTGGATCTTTGCTGCAGCAAGAAACTGCTTATTCAATATTATTAGAAATAGATAAGAAAGATAAATAGGGAAACAGATCCATTTTCAAGCTTTCTACTCTCTAGCACTCCCAGTTGTACAAATACATGAATGCTTCTAAACACATTTTAGAGTGGGAACATCATTATAAGTTTATAACTACTACCAAAACATTCATTCCATCTTAGTAGAGAAACAGAATGAATAATATTCATGGAAGGGTCTCCAACATCAATGCTTTCTAGAAAATAATGAAAAGAAATAATCTTTTAGATACATTCCATCTCAGTAAAGAAATAATGAAAAGAAAATAATGAATAACGTTCATAGTATCCCGTGTTTGATTCTAAAAAAAGTGCCTTGGGACAAAGATGATAGAGAAATCAAAGTATATGCTACTAAATAACTAAAAAAAGTTAAGCAATTCCTCCCCACACCTATTTTTCAAGAGAGCAAGTTTTTCAAAACCAGTGCAAAATTTATATCAATGAACTTCAACCTGATGTCGTGGCAGGAGCAGGATTGGTCAAATCGTCCGCTTACCAAACATTGTTGCCATTTCATATCCTCAATGAAAATGCAACACAATGATCAAGAGCATATACATAAGCACCTTCAGTAACAAGTTCAGAGCTCTAAAACAGAAGTTGACAACTTATGATCAACACTTCTATAATAGATTTTGGGCTTTTGGCCAATACTATACAACTATTTTGAAACTATTAAGCAGTAAACTACCATAAATAGGTTCTTTGGTAACAAGCGAAACAAGTTTGAAATTGAATGAGGCGTAACACCCAAACAAGTACAATGCACAAGCCAACAGGAAAACAAATCAACAATACGGTATTGTACGGAGCACGGACCCAAACCAACACGTAAAGCACACAATATGACACCCAAACAAGTACTAAACACAAACCAAAAGGAAGACCAAATCAACAATACGAACATGTACGGATGCAAAACAACAAGTAAAGCACACAAAATGACACCCAAACAAGAACTAAACACCAACCAACAAGAAGACCAAATCAACAATACGGTCATGTACGAACCCAAACCAACATGTAAATCACACAAAATGACACGGTATCGTATCCATTACATGTCATACTAATGCAAAATTAATGTCAGACATTATTCAAAGGTTCACATAGCCATGTCAGGAGGGGCAGCCGCCCCGAGCCTAGAAAGATAGCCTCATTTCCACAATTTTCCATCCTAACATCAAAAGGGTTCATGGTTAAAGTGGTTAATGGTATTGGGGTTCAATGAGGGGTGCTAAACCTTCGTGCCGAACCCGAATAGGAGCAGACTCTGGGCTCGGCAGGCTCAGCTTAAGCTCGAAACTCGACGAGCCTCAAAACCCCAAGATTTTATCAGGTTCTAATAATCACAAAATGATTCAACTCAAAAAATGCAACACAATAGCAAAAAAAAATTGACAGAATTATCAAATTTGGCTAAAAAAAATCACATAAAACTCTTAAAGCTGTAAAATGCACATACCAAAACTCTAGCAACAAAAATGGTTCGTTATAATCTTCTATAATTTGAGTAATCATAATTAATAGTTGAATAATCCAACTTATAAAGTTAGAAGAACCCTAAAATGAATTAGTTTACTGATAAACCCTAGTAAAAGAGAGAAAGAAAAAAAAAAAAAATCATCTTACCTCAGAAGCTGCTTCAATGGAGAAGTGAGAGTAAGCTTTACTAGAGGAGAGAGATAAAGTGTGCAGCTGCAGCGTAAAAATGAAAAACTCGTGACTCGTGAGAGTATAAAAATGAAATCAAGTGGCAACGTGGTACGGGATACTATAATATTTTGGGGTAAAATGGGAAGAAAATACAGGTTTCTCGAGCATAGAAACTTTGTGTTTTTTTTTTTTTTTCCGACGGAAACGAGCATAGGAACTTTGTGGTTGTGTTTCGTAAATACTACCTTCGGTTTTTTTAGTTGAGACCTTTTGACTTTAGTATTATTAATCGTTGACATAATTCTTTACCACTCTCTTCATTTCATAATGTTAGTCATATATGGAATCAATCACATAAAATAAGAAAACAAATATATTTGGAATCTAACATTAAAGTACAACATTTCATAAGTTTACCTTATTTGACTTTTTTTATTTTTTATTAGGAAAGCACAAGTCATAATTGCATAATTTAAGGCAAAAATTTCCCTACTTAAAGTCATGTCATCGATCCACAATTAATTAATTCCAAAAAGAATCAAGTTACAAATGAAATATATTCAATATGGGTAGATCTTTTTGAAACGCTCAAAATAGTATATGGGACTAACATTATAAAACGGAGGGACGTAATGAAAAATTCAGTCATGTAGGATCTTAATAGAATCGTCATGATACATATTTTTAAATTTTATAATTTTTGCTTATCTGGTGATTAAAGAAACTAATGATTGAATTTGTGTATTGATAAACGTGCTAAAGAAACAAATGAATTGATAAAGTAGCTTATTTGAGTAAAATTTTATATAATTTGACCAACACTAATTTATTCACTATTAAATAAGCTAATTAAAAGTTTTTGGTGGAAAGTTTAGTTAGAGAGTTTATTCCAATATATAAGCTCTTTTTATTTATTTAATTTTTTTTTTACAAAAAAACCTCATTTTCCATTTACTTATTCAATAGTTTAAGGTGAAATAACACTTATACTATACCCCCCATTTATGTTACTCTTTATAGTGAACTCCCATTTTTAATTGGGAATTTTTATTTTCCAAAAATACCCTTCTTTGCAATTACTAGGGAAATAAAAAAAAAAAAAGAACGGAAATTTTGTCTAGAACTACCCTAAACATAGGGTCATTTGTGAACAACTACCCGTTTTTTTATTTGTTAAGAACTACCCAGAAGTTAAGAAAAGTTTGGGTAGCACTACCCATTAACGTTTTCCATCCAAAAAAACGTTAATGGGGCCCACTATTTCACTTTTCCCACTTTATTAACTCCCTCATTACTTTCTCTCTCCTCCCTAATTAACTTCCCCTTAAACCCAACAAATCAAAACCCCAAATTTAATCATCCTACCAATTACAATGGTCAATTAGACATCCTACCAATTACAATGGCTAAGTAGTAATTAAAATGCATTTGAATTCAATCTCAAAATCAAAATAACCGAAATCTATAACTCAATTGAACCCCTAAACCCTAAAAATCAAAACCCCAAAATATTTTGAACCCATAAACCCTAATCCGAATCACTAATTTACACCCTAATTATGTTAATTGTGTTCTATATTAAAACTTGTAAACAAATACAACAAATAATGAATTAATAGGAAAGTGTAAAACATTACATGAATAATTGAGAATTTGTTAATTGATTGAGTATGTTCTCTTAGATTTTTTGAATGAGAATTGAGGGGAAATTAATTGGGGAGGATAGAGAATGTAATTAAGAGAGTTAATTTAGTGGGAAAAGTGAAAAAGTGGGCTCAATAACGTCTTAATTGGACGGAAAATGTTAAAGGGTAGAGCTACCCAAACGTTTTGTAACTTTCGGTAGTTCTAAACAAATAGAAAAAATGGGTAGTTTTTCACAAATGACCCTATTTTTAGGGTAGTTCTAGACAATATTTCCTAAAAATACAGTTATTTTTTCTTAATCACCTTTTTTTTAAAAAAAAAAAACAGAGAAATAAAAGCTTTAATAAATAAGGAAAAAAAAATGCTTCCACATTCCTCTCTTCTTTCAACTGCCTCTCTTTTTTTTTTTTTTTTTTTTTTTGAAAAAGCTCATAAGAGCAGGATTAGTATTAATTAAACGAGATCAAGCTCCGCCAAGGCTATTAAGCCTTGCGGAAAAGATGACACAAAAATCTATTCAACATTATTGACTGGACTAATCCTAGCAGCCGAACTAGCCTCACAATTTCCCCCTCTCTTAATATGATTACAAGAGAAAGCAAGAAACTCCCACGCAAAGCAGCAATATCATAGAAAATCACATCAATTGGAGCACGCCCCTATCTATTGCTGTTGATATCATTTAATACAGTAGAAGCATCACATTCTAACTCCACTTTCTAAAAACCCATATCCTTGGCCAAAATCACAACCATCCTCGCAGCAAGAGCTTTCGCAACAACTACTCTGAATTGAGCCTTCACACGCCACACCATAACAGTAGCAATTTTTCCACGAAAACTCTAATCACAGCTCCCTAAATCACACCCATCCCTCCACTACCGCAGCATCATTATTGATGCGCATAACCTCATCCTCAAAACACTTCCAAGAGCTTAGAGAGACGCTAGTAGCACCCATCACCATATTAGAGACAACCTTCATATACCCCGAGTAATCCCCAACCCGCTTCACAAACCCCATTACACCAATCTCCCTGTTTTGCCACGGCTCCTCAAAAATCACAGTATTACTATAGGACCACACAACCCAAGCCAACAACACAAACAATAAAAATTCATCTTTATTTACCTTTGTTTGTATCCACAGCAGCCTCTCCATAAAGGACGAGCAAGGAGCATCCACCAATCAACTCGCAAAAGGTGCATATCCCAAATACCTCTCATATTGGAAGAACATATGGCATGGATAATACTTTTAGCCTCGCACCTGCAGATCATGCACAGTCCATCATCTCTAATGTGTCTTTGTTGTAGCCTTCCAAAAGTAGCCAGCAAGGACCCAATACACGCTCTCCACAGAAAGTTTCGGAGCTTTAGGGGACCTCCCAATCCCCAAACTTTATTCTAGGCCTCCGCATTCTCCCCATCAAATAGAGATTCCCACCCACGCACATGGTTTAGTCTTCCCAAGAGATACTCCAACTTCGTAGTGTATATACCATCTACTACATCTCCCCAAAATCTAGTGTACTGTCTCTGATATTTCGAATCCTCAAAGGCAATTCCTAAACAAGTGTGGCATCCTCAGGTGATAAATGTTGATGAAGGGCCTCAACATTAATCCAGCACGTACCCCTTATCACTATCAATCAGCTCCGCTACACGCAAGTGAGCAGGACTCTCCACATTGGGGGTAGGGACTCGACACACGCTTACCGCAGGTAGCCACGCATCCTCCCACACCATAATATCCCTCCCATCCCCCACTCTCCACTCCAAACCATCAAGGAGAAAAGCCTTCGCCCCCCAAATACTTCTCCAAACATAACTAGGATCATAACCCCGGTTAGCCAACAAGAAAAATCACCATTCTTAAAATACCTTGCTTTAAGAACTTGGTGCACTAAGGAGTTCAGGTTACAAATTAAAGAAGATGCCAACCTTGTTTTGCCAACAATGCTAGGTTAAAAGTCCCGGAATCGCGAAAACCCATCCCTCTTAGAGACTTGGGCAGACATAATCTCTCCCAATTTACCTAATGGATCTTTCTTTCCGTTCTCATCACCACCACCAAAATATTGCTATCATCATATTAATCTCATTGATTGTACCATCAAGAATCTGAAACAACCCCATCATGTATGTTGGAATTCTTTGGGAAACCACCTTTATGAGAACCTCTTTTCCGGCTTGGTATAAAAACTTCTCCTTCCACCCTTGCATCTTTTTTCAAATCCTCTCCTTCAAACAAGAAAAGGCCGCTTTCTTCGATTTTTCAATGATATTCGGAAGCCCAAGATATTTTTCGCGTCTAGCAACCTGTTTCACCCCCAACACCTCAATAATATCCCGTCTTCCAACCGCATCGACGTTCTTACTAAACGACACTTCAGACTTATTAAAATCTATCTTTTGTCCCGATGCTCATTCATATATGCTAATAATATTAGCGATCTTTGAGCATTCCTGAAGAGTCGCCCGAGAGAACAAAATACTATCATCGGCCGGAAAAAGATGAGAAATTCTCGGAGCTCCATTGATTACTTTCTGATTAGCAGCCTTCACTACCAAAGAAGAGAACGCCTCAGCACATAACAAAAAAAGGTAAGGGGAAATAAGGTCCCATTGCCTAAGTCCATGAGAAGGCGTCACAACCCGAAATTTGACCATTCCACTTGAAGGAGTATTTTACCGAAGACAAACACAACAAAATCCTTCGTATCCACTCATGAGAAAACCCCATCCTCTCAAATAATTTCTCCAAAAAAAACTCCACTCAACCCGATCATAAGCCTTGCTCATATCAAGCTTCAACACCATTGTCCCTCTTTTTCCATCCCCACGTCTCTTCATCGCATGCAATTGCATTATCGGTAATCAACCTCCTCGGAACAAAGGCACTCTAATGATAAGATATAAGCTCAGGGAGAAAAAGCTTTAGACGATTAGCCATCATTTTCGAAATGATTTTGTAAACAACATTGCAAAGGCTAATAGGTCGGAACTCAGTCATCTTCGTAGGCTCATGACATTTCTGAATAAGAAAAATACAAGTCCTATTAACCTCACTCAAATCTCCACCACTCGTCCACCAACTCTGAACAAAGCTCATAACATCAAGTCAAAAATATGTTAACACTTCTGAAAAAATAAGGCATGAATTCGATCAATCGGAGCTTTATTTGGATGCATTTGAGAGATAGCTTGAAAATTTTCATCTACCGTGGGAACTCTGTTAAGGGCCTCATTCATATCATCCGTCACCAAAGAATTTAAACCTGCAAGAACCTCCTCAAAATCAAAAAACAAGAGGAAGCAAAAATGTCTGAAAAATATTATTCTATAATGCACGCCATCTGCCCCTCCTCCTCGCATGTTACATCATTCTCATACTCTAGTTTATTATTGTAATTCCTTCTCCGATGATAATTTGCTTTGTAATTAAAATAAAAAGAGTTCTTATCCCCATCTTTGAGCTCTTTAACCCTCGCCCTAGCGTGCCAATAAGACTCATCAAGTCTTTGCAGCTCCGCAACAATATTCGCACATTACCCCATCATCTCAACATCGGGATCACGCCTTTTCCAGCTTTATAACTCATAGCTCTTTTGCTGCCAAGTATCCCCAAAAGTCTCACCAGCCCAAGTGTGTAGCCTAGCTGCACAAGCATTAATTCGTGAGCTGAAATTCTGGCCCGCACTGCCCAGCTACGCCTCCTTTACCGTGCCTTAAAACCCTTCATGAGACAACCAAAGAGCCTCAAAGTAACTTTTTTTCTACCCTTCCTTTCCCTCCTCAATCTCATAGTCAGCCTTCAGGAGTATAGCAGCATGATCAGAGTATACTATATGATAATGGTGCACCCTCCATTTGTTGAACATCTCACACCATGCTTCACACGCAATTAATCTGTCCAGCTGCTCTCGAAAAACACGATTCGGATCATTCTGCCGCTACCAAGTAAATATATTTCTGTTGTATCATAAGTCATTGAAGTTACAAAGATCCATCATGTCTCGAAACAAATCCATCTTCCTTTCACTTCTAGCAACCCCTCCACTCTTTTCATCTTCGTATATAATCTCATTAAAATCCCCAAAAACTACCATAGGCACACTGATATCATTCCTCAACGACTTAATAAGCTCAAAAGTAAGATGCTTGTTCCCAATCTCCGGTTATCCATACACCCTGACAGCCGTCCATTTAGAAACATTATTTACATCCTTAACTTCAATAACAATATGATGGTTCGAATATGACCAATCATGAGCATTCACATCTTTCCACCACAATTTGATTCTCGCCGATGTGCTATTACTACTCAAGCAAATTCCCTCTGTAAACCCGCATTTTATTCCTAATTAACTCCAGCCTTCGTGCATAAATCATAGACTTCATCACCAACACAACATTTGGGCGCTCCCTCCAATACCAAGATTGGAGCTTATGAACTTTTTGGGGTTGCACAGCCCCCGATAGTTCCAACTTAGGATTTCATTGTTTTTCACGAGGTTGATACAAGCCAACCTCCGCTACTTTAGAAGAATCATGAGCCAATACCAACACCTCTCCACCCTTAAATTTCTTCCCTCCCTCAACATCACTCACTCCCACACTGCCATCAGAATCACTCATCTTCTTTCTTTTAACACCCATCACATCCCCCATATCGCCCCTCTCCATATGCATTCCATCATCCCCATATAGTAATTTCACTTTCCTCAACCTCCTCTTGATCGTATCACCTGGCGCAGCACTGGATTTAGTAAGAGCATCATTAGATACATTTGCACTCCCCACAGCTGCATCAGTATTTCCCGAAATACCGTCTTTCTTTTCCCCAATAGCGGTACTTGCTATCTTATTGCATACATCCACCCCGGCTCTATACTTGTAATTTGCATGTCTTCCAGCTGCAAGGACACCTTAGACACCATTTTTGCATCTTCTTGGGACATGAAACGAGACTTTTTAGCCACAAAAAATTGCTTAGCACAGTTCCCCTCCACTACATATTTTCCCTCTTCACTCGGCTTTGCCACTTTCCAAGGAGAAGACACTATCAAAGTGTAGACACCCATTTGTGTTTCCCCAAAACCAAACCTAGTGATGAATACCTTTCGCATCGAAACATAATCGAATGAAGTGAAAGTGTGAAAAGTACAGTGTTGCGGTTAGTTTTTATTAAAAAAATTTCTTTCTGTTTTCGAAAATATGCTCTATTTTATGAAAATATCTAGTACAATTTAGTTTGGTCCATAATAAGGGTCCAATGATGGTGTTGTTGGATGGGGCTCGAAAAGAGCTTTCCAACGATATATTATAAGCCCAATTCCGATGAATATTGAGGAAGTTCTGGCCAAAATACTAAACTGGGCCCGGTTTGGTTCTTATATGCAGCCCAATGATCTAGAGGAGGGCCTATTATTATTCCTAAAGCTAGTAGGATTGGTTATAGTCTTCTAGAATCATCTAGAAGGTTCTTTTTTTTATCCTAGTAGGATTAGGATTGATAATTGTGTATACGAGTTTTACTTGGAATGAAATAAGTGTTTTATATGAAAAATACGATTTTAGCCTTCGTACGGATTTTATGACTCAATTTTATTGAGAAGTGGATTCCGTGTGGAAAACGTGTTAAAACCTCTTGCACTTCCTGACGCGCCTGGCGCTGCACTGGCGACGAGCTCTGTTGTTGGCGATAGGATGGAGTTTTATTCCTTTTCGAACTCTAACTCTTTTCTATCGATTCCGGACTATTGTCTTATAAATAGGGTCCTGGGACCTCCATTTTCATTCAATCAACAATCACCTAATTCTCTCTTCTCTCTCTCTCTCTCTCTAAGCTAAAGCTTATTCTCTCCCTCTTTCTAGCTTACCCTTTTGCAAACACAATACCACACTCATTAGTTCTAGACACACCTAGCCAAGTTCGAAGTTGTCTTCGCCATAGACGTAAAAGGTTGATACCTTCTGAGGGTTTGGCCCCAAATCCAGTCTAAACTTTTTAACTCTTTCTTTCAATTCTTCAATTTAATTTTTTGATTTATTATTTTATTGAAGTTTACTAACGCGTGTATTTTGTTATTAAAAAGAGGCACGAGGCATCAAAGTATGTAATCTTATTGCTCTGTTCTTGTAGAAAGCATGTTTAGATTTGGTTAATTCCTAGTATCTTGTTAGGATGTTATTATTGCTTTCTAGAATCATGTTTAGGATGCCTTTTATGCTTTCTAATATCATGTTAGTATCATGTTAGGGCTAAAGCTTTGATCTTTTAATGTTTAGTGACATGCTAGGAGTTGTTATTAATCTTGTTAGTATCATGCCTAGGATCTTGCTATTAATTATTAAGCTTTATTATGCCTTATTATTATGATAATTATGATTATTGTTATTATTATGTTGCTTGATATATATTATTGTTATTGCTTGATCACGCCTTTTATGCATGTTTAAAGGGAATTTGTATTTGAAATCACGCCTAATAAGATAATTAATAATTTGATTTAGGCTAATATGATTTTAATTCAAGTGATCGCCAATAATAGGTTTATTTGTGCATTAATATTCAACCAACATAGATTAAACAGGTTTAGGGTTAACCTTATGATTGCATGTTAGTCAGAAAGCACACATGCATGAATACGAGTAGAATAAAGTAGAGGCCTATTATAGGGCGGGTTCTTTCTCTTTTAGATTGGATTCGTACCCTCATCCCTGAACACCAGTCTTGGTTCCAGACCTATTGGAGTTGACGATCTCCTAGATCGTTACGGGGTGTAACCTTCACCTCGTGAACGGTTTACAAGTTCCTAAAACTTGTTGGTGACTCTTTTGCTCTTGTTTCCTTCCCTTTGGACGCCACCATGCTTAAGTGTATGATCACAGTGGGTTCAAGTTTAGGGTAATGCTTGAAATATTCCCTACACAGAGCATCACTATACTTGCAAGGATTTGACATATTAGAAGCAATATCCTCACAATCCTTCTTCCCATGCCCCAATTTCCCACGCACATAGCAAAAGAACGAGTGTTTTTCATATTTAATATCCACTTCCTCCTTCATCCCTCCCCTCATCTTTAAGCTAATTTTATTCTTTAACAGTTTGCAAACATCCACATTAACTCTGATTTGTAGTGATTTATTTATTCCACCCTCTCCCTATTGACCAAGAGAAATAATTGGAAATTTTATTTCTCCCCCATAAACGATAAATCATAAACTCTAATCCAGAACGGAAAAATATATAGAGGAATTTCAGAGGGTTTGCAACGTCATTCAAGATCAAAGTATGTCTATCGAAGTTCCACAACTGCTTTTCCATAACCCTTTATTTATCCTTCCAGTGGTGGAATTGGAAGAAATTGAGGTTTTTCTCAATGCAACTAGCCTCCATTCCATGTTTAGGGTTCCACAAACGCTTGATAAATAAAAAGTTATACCGCAAGTGCACGGTGTCTATTGTTAGCAGAGACTTAGAAAATACAGGTTGAATCCCATAGGGAGACAGGTTCTTTTAGTTTTTGGCCAATTTTATAAACTACTTTAGTAAACGAAGAGTGATTTGAACTAGCTAAACTAGGAGAATAATGAAAATAAGGTTGTTCTCAAATAAATAAAGATCTAGGGCATACGTTCGGTCCACCATTGATCCGTGCCATTTATGGCACCTTTAGGCTATGTTTTCTTTATGTTTCTATGCTCGTTTTTAGTCGTTTATGTCGTGTGTTTAGAGAATAATGCTCGATTTGCGTGATTTTGTGTTAGTTTAGAGAAATGCATGCTTTTAATGGTTTTCTTATCATTTTATTCATTTCTCGGCTATTTCTTTCGCTTCTCCGTTTCTTTGTGTTGTTTTGTAGGTACGTCGCGGGCTATATGCATGGAAATTGAAAATAGCACCCACTAGGATCAATATGCACTTTTCGGAATTGAATTTGAGTTTGAAACAAAGGGAAACGAAGGATTGCAAAGTATCAAATAGGACTTTTGTGCATTATTTCAGCCATATCTCGAGTTCTACAGATCGGATTGACGTGATTCAAGTTGGGTTGGAAACTAGACTTAAAGAGCTTTCCAATGATAGGTTGCACATCTTCATACGGTTCAAAGATTGAGAGTTACAGCCTTCCGAAGTTAGCCCTGAACTGCCGCGGGCGCGGGCTACAGTACCCGTTGGCGCGGGGTTGCTGCAGCTCCAAAACTGCCTTTTTGGGCAGAATGCACCCGAGGTCTGGCCGCGGGCCCTGACCCCGCGGGCGCGGGCTTTGGCCGCGGGCGCGGGTTTCGGTGTCTTTTACGATTTAAGTTTCTTTTCTCCTTTTGTTTTTTAGATTAGTTTTATTTTTATTTTTTTTGTTTTCATTATTCTTCATTCATGTAATTCTTAGTTTTAGAATAGCTTTCTCTCTCTTAGGTTGAGAGCTTCTCTCTCTAGATTAGGCTAGTTTAGGAGTAGTTTTAGAGAGAGAAAGTGAGGGATTTCAATGGTGATTTGAGAGATTGAAGATTCAATGGTGACAATTGTATTGAAGATCTTCTTAATCAATCAATGAGAATTTCTCACTCTCTCTCCTCTTTATTTGCTTGGTTTAATTTCATATTGTTTGGTTGATTTTGTTGATTGATGTTGTTATTGGTTTTGATTGATTTTGATGATTCTAATTGTTTGGTTGTTCATTTGATCATGTTTCTTGAGTAGTTTACTTGCTAGGGTTTGGGTAAACATGTGTGATTGATGAATTGAGATTGATTTGGGAATTTGAGTAGTTCTTAAGTTGTGATTAAATTGATTCATAGAGGTTTGCATGTTGCATAAGTTTGATTGGAGTAGCTAACCATGATTGCTAGCATTGATTGCATGATTGAATTGATTGACATGACCACTTGATATCGATTTGATCATAATTGGTTGAGTATTTGATTATGTTTCTTCATATTGTTTAGCACTAGGGAAATCTATGTTAGAGAATATGAGGATGATTAGTTGAATGCTCCTAATTGCTCCTACTATTTGTCTTTGCATTTCTTGGATTGCTTGACTCCTTAATTAGCTTAGCTTGGTTATTATGAATGCATGTTGATCCCCATTCCCTAGTGTTTCATTTGTTTGTTTGGTTCTTGGTTTAGGAAGTAGAATAGTGTTACCTTTCACCTTAGACTTCGACCTAACTTAGGCGTTAATTAGAAATACTTGAACATAACCGTTCCTAGTGGTTCGACCCTTGACTTACCTCTATACTTGTATTTAGGTAGTTGAGTGATTATAAATTTGTTTGACCGTAGGGAGGATTAGTTTAACGACCTAGTTTTCCCCACGTCAACCATGCTCATACCAATCCAAGAAATGCAAACAATCTATTAATAAATAAACTAGGTCGAATAATTAAAGCACTTGTTGATCCTACGGTCGAGAATTAACACTTACGAATTAACATATGTAGTTTAGTCGCTAACATAATCAAATTCGCCAATTGTAATTAAGCATCTAAAAAAATGATCTTTCAATTCTAATTTTTACTAACTAAATAATGAACTCATGAAATTGGCCAATTACATGAATCAAACAATAAAGCACAAATCAATTGGAATTATTCAAACCCTAATTCATAAATAAATAAGCTTAAATAATTAAGGTATAAACATGGCTTCCCTCACTTAGCCCTATAAAACGACTACTCACTCATAATTGAAATAAACGAAACAAAAAAAAGATAAAATAAACTTGAATTCATAATTAAGAAAATAAAGAACGAAAAGAATAAATGAAATACCTCGATGATTGAATTAATGGAGAATAATAAACTAGCTTAGGGTTCACAATGGAGAGAAAACTAAAGAAGCGTTTAATCTAGAAAATAAAGCATGAGAGAAGAAATTAAAATCCTCTCAAGTATTTATATTAAAGCTTAATTCTAAATAAAATATACAAACAAAATAAAATAAGTAAATAAAAATAACAAAAGTCATCATGTGATTGGTCGGCTGGAGAATCAAAGTCGTAGGAGGCCGAATAGCCCAAGGTTCCGCACGCAAGACCCATCGCCCGATAGGTGGCCGATGGTCGAGTGGCTGCGGGCTGCGACGAAGTTGATGCTCGACCATCGCCCGATGGATTTCCAGTGGGCCAGGCATATTCAAGGGCTCGTGTATGCAGCTAAGCCATCGCCCGATGGCTGGGCGCTTGACTGGCAGATTTGTAGGACAGACTTTGGAAGGCTGTAACTCATGATGTAGGAATTGTATGAAGACTTTCCACCTATCATTAGAAAGCTCTTCAAGTCTAGTTTCTAACCCAACTTGAATCACCTCAATCCAATCAGTAGAACTTGAGTTATGGCTAAAACAATCCACAAGGGTCCTTTTTTGCCTTGTTGTTCATAAGTGTTTGCTTCGTTTTCACTCATATCCAATCTAGATTGACACATAGTGAACTCTTGAGGATCCCATGTTCATTTTCCATGTACACACTAATCAAAACCGGCGTCTATGAGCATATATAAAATCCTCGATTAACACTCTTAATTAATCGGCTTCCATCTAATTACATCCGAATCAACTCTAAACTCTTTGAAAGTGTTCAAATGACTATGAAAAACCTGAAACATTAAGAAAAACACAAAGTGAGCGTATTAGAGCGATATATGATGACTTATGCAAATATGACCCTAAAATCGACCAAAAAGACTAAGAAAAAGGTTTAAAAACTAACATAAATGTGCCTAAGAACCCTATATAAATACGATTCGTCAACACGTACTTCAGTTGAGCAATTAGGTCATTTGAATTCACAGGTCATTCGGTCAAAATCCTTCCCACAATCCCAAGAGAAACCTTGGCTTCCTCCTCCTCCTCTCCTTCCACAACTCACCACCTTAGTTTCATCATCTCTATGATTAGGTTCATTAAGATTGATAGTCAGGCTCTCATTGTTACTCGTCATTCTAGCAGCCTCGAAAGAATCAAGACCAACCTTCAAAGAAGGTGAAAACTAGGAACCCTAGAAAAGCCCTCCCAAGAGTCGCACTCTAGAGGGAAAAAATCTATCTAAATGTTTTTGCTGCAAAGTATTCTTTCATGTTAATTGAGAGAAAGAAGAACCAGTCCTTCTTTCAATTGCCTAATGTCAGTTAATTTAGCAATTCTTCTATGTTGATGACCATCATCGATTTTTATATGTATGTTATGTTATCCATTTTTATTTCCATTTCTATAACTATAATAAAATTATGGTATATTTAGTCATATTATTATTTGGTTTTATCTTCTAATTTTATGTTGTGGTTTCATTTTTTTTTCATATACAGTTACTTTATTTATTGAGAAAATATGAGAATATTTGTCGTGCCTTTCTCATTTATTAAACAACAATATATAATACAAGCGTACACTAGGGTTAGGGTTAAAACTACATTAGTACTTTACAAACTAAATATATACTAGATTATTTACATAATCTGACACACCCCCGCAATCGAAACGGGAGGACCACGAACGCGAAAACCACGGCTCTTGGCATAATGTATAGCCTCAATATTCTTTTGTGCAATCAGTGGCGGAGCCAAGGGGGGGCTGGCGTGGGCCATGGCCTCCCCCATGGCTGTAAATAATTATTAAAAGTAGCAATAAGTTTCATATGTTAAGTTGTAGAGGAGATGGTTTAATTAGGTTGCATTATTCATTTTCTCTTCCTCATCCTGGGTTCGAGTCCTATGTCTTGCATATTTTTTGTTTATTTTTGCTTTAGTGCACTCACCGCTTGTAGGCTGTAGCTATAGTAAATAAGAGTAGTGTCTAGTTTGTGGTCTTTGTCTTTGGGCACTTGTCTGTTGTCTCCTTTAACTATTTCCAAAATATAATCAACTCAAAGTTTTACTTTATTAAAAATAATTGGGTTTACTCATTTAATATATTTTGTGTGTGTATGAAAATGAGATATGAGTAAATATATAAGATTTGGCCCCCCTAACAAAAAAATTCTGGCTCTGCCACTGTGTGCAATTCTAGTGAAAGTTTTGTTTTATAAGATATTGTTGTCTAAGATCAATGTTCTCCATAAGGAGTCATTATTGTAGCCAATAAATGAACTTATTCCCCCTTATTTACCCTAAACACAGTTTCAAAGTCTGAATTTCAGCTGATCATTTGAAATTTCAGTAATGTGTTACTGGTATGATTTCGTATTTGGTAAAAGCATCAGGAATTGAGACTATTTCTAAGCATTTAAATAAATCACAAAATAATATGCAAGTTTTAAAGTACTCGGAGCCATATTAGGGATTAATCTATCTTTTATGATAGAGAATCGTCAAGGATTAAAGTCCTAAAGAATATAAAAAATACATGTATGTCAATAACTAAAAATTTTGCTATCCTTTAATCAAAAGTTTGAGAAATAAAAGAGAAGAAATATAGTTGGATAAAATATCTTCCAAATTGACTAGCTAGATAAAATAATCTCTATATATTTAACTCTTGAATCGTGATGTTAAAAAAATTAAGACTCAACAAAAGAGATTTTCAAGCCATGGTTATAACTTATAAGTGATGATTGGTGTTTTGGTCAAAAAACTGATCACCAGGTTCGACCTGGGTTGCGATAATTACAGCTAGATTAAAACGATGAAATTAGCAGGATTGGAATCCACAAAAAGGAAAGGGGGAAGAAGAAACAAAAGATGGTGACGCAGAAAACCCCAAGAATAAGGGTAAAAACTGCGGGTGGCTATGAGTCCACCAATCCACTAGGTAATCAAGTTTTACAGGTTACAATGTAGGTCGCAATTTAATGACTAGAACAATAAATCTTTCACAGTACTTAATAATTATGGCTCTAATATTTGTGATGATTTTCCTCTGGTCGTTTCTCCTTATATGCTTGGAAAACCTTCTAAGATCCCTTCAACGGCACTCTCCTGCTGCTCCTAGAATCACGGGATTGAGGGCTGGAGTGATTCCTTCCTTTTCTCCACATTTCCTGGTCAAAGGCTTCTTGATTTGAACTGGTCTTCTCCAACGGCTAGGTTTTAGAGAATGGCTCCTATTTCCACGGGTAGAGGCTTGACTCAAAGATTCTGGGGAATATTCCTCGAGGTTATACCCAGCTTGCTTGATTCCTAGACATCAGCTTCGTAGCTATATAGGACCTGTGCTTCGTTTGAGTTGTAACCTGTAACCTGACTACCTGTAGAACATAAGAATTTACAGGTGAAAATTTTAGCATAACAGTTTGCCCCCAGCTTGTCTCTTAGATGTTCCAGTGACTTCTATGAGGCAAGCTTCAAAGAATTTGCATTTTTCTTAAAAAGATAAAAATTCAATTTGTTATCCCAAAGATAACCTTAAGTCCGTTGCAAAGGATAAATACTCTTTGAAAAGATTAAATTCAAGCCGTTAGACTCATTAATGCATTATAAATAGATAAACAAGAATCTTCCAACCACTTCTTCTATCACGATAAACATAATCTCATAAAATCTAGGGTTTTCTTTTGCGAAAATTGGAAGAATCAGATCAACGAAGAAGCAGCTCGATTTAAGCTTGGATTCTGCTGTAGGGGAGTCAAACTTTGCCGATTTCCTCTGTCCTGGTAAGTAATTGAGTTTCTATTTTCTCGATTTTGCTGTTTTCTCGATTTTTCTTGCGAAAATTGTTTTCAATTATGGTAAAAATTAAGCATGTTGCTAAGAAAAAATGTCATAGACATACGAATAGGAACTTGAGAGTGAACCAAAATAAGATGGGGAAAGCTGATGAGGACAAAGCTAGCAAAGTCACAGAGGCTGATTTGGCGGAGCTGAAAGCAACAACTGGGTTCCCTGAACCTGCTGTGCTCGTTGCGCCTGGACCAGATGATAGGCCACAATTTTGCAATGATGATAACATCGTGTTCTATGAATACCCTTTTAGACATGGTTTTACCTACCCTTTCTCTCACCTGGCTAGGCAAATTCTTGAAACGTTTGATCTGAGCCCTGGGCAGCTTATGCCTGCGGTTTGGAATTTGATAGCAATTGTGAATGAGGCTACTGCTAAGTGGGAGACTAGAGTGACTGTTGCTGACTTCATGAGGTGTTATGAGTTAAGAAAGAAAGATCTTGACAGGGTCACAATATATAAGAGAGCCTCATACAACCCTCCCCCCTTCCTTGGATATGAAACCCAAGACAGGTCATGGAAATCGAGGTTTTTCTTCGTGCTAAAGGATTCTCTAGGAGAATTTGGAAAGTGGATTAGGAGTGGCTGGCACAAAGGTAAACTTTCTGTCTTAAGTGTGATGGGTTTTGGAGTGAGGTATATTAACTAAGTGTTTTGAATTTGTGTTCTTTTTTCAGATCTGCGTTTGGACATCATCAAGCCAGAAGACGGTTCAGAATCTACTGCGAACCTACTGTACCAGGTTCCTGAAAGGGCTCTGTGGACTCAATCTGCTCCTGAGAAAGTTGTTAGTACTCACTCTGTTCCCTCTTCTACTACCACTAGTGCTACCATGACTTCAGGTACAGTTCATCTACTTTAGGCTTATTAATTGTGTAACTCTCGAGTGGTGTGCTAAGGGTATTTGCTTATTTGGTTTTAATAGGAAAGGCTAGCATTATGTCACGTGAAGAATCACTTCAGCGTGTAAAGAGGAAGAGAGGTAGTGGTTCACTGGGAGGTTCTATTGATACCACTGTTCATCAGGCTGAGGATAGTCCTTCCAGGACTTTGTCTAACAAGGAGGCTACTAAGACTCATCGTACTAGGTCCACTACTGGTCCTTTTGAAGCTGTGATCATCCCAGACACCTATGATGTCAGTTTTCCTCCTGATTTCCTAGCTGAAGAGGGTTCTAATAATGGGATCTGGCCTTATGCTCAGAAGCTCCTGTTTCCAGCAGCAGCTAAGCGTTTGGCCAATTTGGGAGGTTCTTTGGCTCTAGCTGATGGGGCCCAACTGGTTTTACAGGTTTGATCTTTGCTTGGGCTAGGTTTGATTTACTTCCTGATAGTTTTTACGTTGACTTAGTGTGTTGTGGTCGTGACAGGGTTTCCAAAATATGTTGTACTCTAAGTACCACTTTGATGGCTTGGAAAGGAAGTTGCAGGAATCTAATAAAGCTAGGAAGGAACTGCAGCTTAAAGCAGATGCAGCCCAGAAAAAGGTGGAAGATGCTAATTCGCTGTTGGAGAGCAAGCAAAAGCAGTTTGAGGAGGAGATGAAAAGAAGGAGGAGGCCTTGAAGGCTAAGGATGTGCAGCTGAAGGAGAAGAACAAAGAAGTGGGCGATTTGTACAAGAGGTTGGTTCATCTTGAGGATGAGCTCAAGGATAAAGAAGCTGAGGTTACTCTGAAGATTAAGGCTTATATGGCTAACGGCTTCTTACTGAAGAAATTTGAGGGGGATGCAGGTACTCAAAAGCTTCGTCAGCTAGTTGATGACTACCTATCTGTTGGCTATATCAGGGATCTGGTATCTGAGGAGGTTGACCCTGGGGAACCTGAGGCTACAAAATCTACTGCAGAGTCTTCTCCAGGTCATCATGTGGAGTCTCCTCCCAAGAGGGTTAATGAAGATGAACAGATGCCTGATGCTTAGTTCATAATGTTCCTTGCTTTCTAAGTAATTTTAGATTTGTTATCAGAATAATCTCTAGTTCTCTAGGACTTTTGTTTTACTTCGTTTGTGGAAACGGAGGTTTAAACTTTGGATCACCTTTTTGCCAAGAACCTTTGAACGTTGAATTTTATTTGGATGATTGTATGATACCTTAGCTTTGCTTTGATTTCTTTGACTTGCGAAAATGCTTGGTATTTCCTTTGCCTTTGTGAATCTGCGGTGTTTGGCGCTTAGGCCCATCGTTGCTTTGTTCATTGAAGTTGTTCCTGCATCATAAGGGTTAGAGGTGGCCGTTGGCATAGCCAACGGCCCTCCAATGCTTAAGTCAGTACCAGTTGTAGGAATTAAATGAACAAAGATAAGAGTTATGAGGTAACTCTTGCTTCTCGTGTTGTCCTGTTGCCTCCCAGGTTCCTTTAGAGTACCTGCTTGCATTGTTCTGTTTCTGCATATCAACAGGTTAGAGCTAACCGTTGGTGTTGCCACCAACGGCCCTCCGATGCTTAAGTTAGTACTGATCGTTTTTAGAGCTAAGAAAAAGAATATGTACAAAATTTTATTTTATTTTTTTTTTTTTTTTTTTTGTAAATGAAAAATCTAGAAGTGATAAAGTTTCAGGTGTGCTGCGTTCCAGCTTCTGGGTACCAGCTTACCGCTTGTGGTGGCTAACCTGTAGGCCCCTTTGCCGATGACTTCTATGATTTGGTATGGGCCTTCCCAAGTTGCCCCCAGCTTACCTGCGTTGAGCTCTTGGGTATTTTGGAAGACTTTCCTCAAGACCCAATCTCCTACCTTGAACATCCTTGCTCTAACATTCTTGTTGAAGCTTCTAGCTACCATCTGTTGGTAGGTGGCCATCCTTATGTATGCTAGGTCTCTTCGTTCCTCTACGGTGTTTAGGTCATGTGCCAGCTCTTCGTTGTTGCGCTCTGGTGTCATCAAGCCATATCTAGCTGTTGGGGTGGTAATTTCTGTAGGTAGCACAGCTTCACATCCGTAGACTAGCGAGAAAGGTGTTTGGCCTGTTGCGGTTCTAGGTGTGGTTTTGTTGGCCCAAAGGATTCTTGGTAGCTCTTCTGCCCATTTACCCTTCTTCTCTTTCAGCTTCTTTTTTAAGGACCCGATGATGACCTTGTTACTAGATTCGGCTTGCCCGTTTGCTTGAGGGTACCTAGGCGTCGAGGTGACCAACGTGATATTCCATTTGTCGCAAAAATTTCTGGTTGGGGCACTTATGAACTGGGACCCGTTGTCGCACACTATTTCAGATGGTACTCCGAACCTGCAGATTATGTTAGTCCAGATAAAATTGATAACTTCTTTGTCTCTGACTTGCTGGAACGCATCTGCTTCAATCCACCTAGAAAAATAATCTGTTAGAGCTAACATGTAGACCTTTTGGCCTGGTGCGACAGGTAGTTTACCTACTATATCTATACCCCACCTCATGAAAGGCCAGGGTGTTAAAGTAGGATGCAGAGGCATAGAGGGTTTGTGAGTGATACCTGAATGTCGCTGACAGCTGTCACACTTGCGTACATACCTATGAGCATCTTCTTGCAGACTTGGCCAATAGTATCCATATTCTAGTATCCTGTTGGATAAGGTTCTTCCAGCTGAATGGGCTCCACATTCCCCATCGTGGAAATCTTTCAGGATTTGCTCATAGCCATCTTCCTTTATGCAGCGTTGCAAGATACCTCTGGTGGATTTTTTGAATAAGACGCCTTGTATGACTGTGTATCTGCTAGCTTTAAACCTTAGTTCCCTTGCTTCTGCTTTGTTTTCTGGTTGTACGTCACACTCCAAATAGTCGAGTATAGGCTGCATCCAACTGGTTGGGTTGATAACAGGTGCAATAAAGTTGGGTTCCTCAGGTTCAATCTTAACGGTTTGGCTTTGAGCAGGAGTGGATGTTTCCAGGTTGTCTGGGTCTGGTTTTACAGGTTCTGGAACGCTAGGTTTAGGTGGTGGGCTGGCTGTGTCCACGGCAGGAGCTAGCAAATGGATGATAGGGATGGAAGAGAATTTGGACTTTCCTAAGGCTGATCCCAGGTTGGCCTGAGCGTCTGCTTGCGTGTTTCTATCTCTAGGTATTTGCTTTATGGTGAAAGTTGGGAACTTGGTTGCTAAGGATTTAGCGAAGTCTAGGTACAAAACCATTTTGGAGTCTTTGGCTGTGAATTCACCATTCATCTGGCTTGCTACCAAGAGGAAGTCGCAGAACACTTGCAGATCGGTGACACCTAGGTCCTTCGCAAGATTCATACCTGCAATCAAAGCTTCATATTCTGCTTCATTGTTAGTAGCTTTGAAATTACAGCAAATAGCTTGTACCATCATGTCCCCCTGTGGCGACTTCAGCACTACGCCAAGACCTGCACCTCGAAAGTTAGAAGAACCATCAACATAAAGTGTCCAGGTACCTGGGTTTAAAACCTGGTTGATTTGCTCAGATTCTAAGGCTGCCTGTTGTTCAAGATCAGGGCTGAAGTCAGCCACAAAGTCGGCTAGTGCTTGCGATTTGATGGCTGTTCTTGGTTCGTACGTGATGCCAAATCTACTAAGCTCGATTGCCCACTTGCTCATTCGACCTGTTAACTCTAGTCTGCGCAAAACGCCTTCACAAGAAAGTTAGTTTTCACCACTATGGGGTGAGTTTCAAAATAGTGGCGAAGTTTCCTGCTAGCTACAATCAGTGCTAATACCAGCTTTTCAAGAGAGGAATATCTGGTTTCAACACTGAGGATAGTTTTACTAACATAATAAACAGGTAACTGCTGGCTTTCAGCTTCCCTTGCTAGGACAGCACTGACAGCTTGGGTGCTGACTGCGAGGTAAAGCTGCAAAGACTCTCCATCAGTAGGTTTAGACAACAATGGTGGCGTCATTAAATAGTGTTTGAGGTCCTGTAGGGCCTTCTCGTGATCATCAGACCAAATAAAACCTTTATTTTTCTTAAGGACGTTATAAAATAAGTGACATTTATCTGATGATCTCGAGATAAACCTATTTAATGCAGCTACTCTACCTGTTAAATTTTGTACCTCTTTCAGGTTTCTAGGTGATTAAATATCAATTACAGCGCGTACCTGGTCTGGGCTAGCTTCGATTCCTCGCTGAGTGACTATATAGCCCAGAAACTTACCTGCAGCTACTCCGAACGAGCATTTAGATGGGTTCAGCTTCATCTTGTACTTCCGGAGGATGCTGAAAGCTTCCTCTAGATGGCTCACATGATCAGCTGCTTGCTTGGACTTGACTAACATATCGTCGATGTAGACTTCCATGGTGTCCCCCAGCTGGTCTTTAAACATTCTGTTAACTAGCCTTTGATAGGTTGAACCTACGTTCTTCAGACCGAACGACATTACTTTGTAGCAGTATATTCCTTTATCTGTCATGAAAGCTGTCTTCTCTTGGTCCTCCGGGTGCATCAGTATCTGGTTGTAGCCGGAATATGCGTCCATGAAGGTGAGGAGCTCATGGCCAGCTGTTGCGTCTACCATTGAATCTATATGAGTGAGAGGAAACAGATCTTTGGGGCATGCTTTGTTTAGATCTGTGAAGTCGATGCAGACCCTCCAGGTTCCATTCTTCTTGCTGACAACAACCACATTAGCTAACTAATCTGGATATTTGACCTCCCTTATCTTCCCGATATCTAGCAGCTTCTGGACTTCTTCATTAATGATCTGGTTGCGCTCCGGGGCGAATTTTCTCCTCTTCTTCTTTACTGGTCTTGCACTGGGATCCACGTTTAGCTTGTGTGTAATTATTTCGGGGATGATTCCTTTCATATCTTGATGTGACCATGCGAAGCAATCTGAATTTTCTTTGAGGCACTTGATGATAGCATCTTTTTGTTCTGCTGTTAATGCAGCTCCAATTTTGACTTTCTGCTCTGGTTTTGATTCATCCAGCACAACTTCATCTAACTGTAACTCATCTGGACGCTTGGGTGCTGGACTTTGCTGTAATTGCTAGATGGCGGGGCCATGGGGTTTCAAGGCGAGCTGGTAACATTCTCGTGCCTGCCTCCTGTCTCCTTCGACTACTGCCACTCCCCATGGGCTTGGGAATTTGAGCAGCTGGTGATAGGTTGATGGAATGGCTTTCATTTTATGGATCCATGGGGTTCCTACTATCACATTGTAAGCAGTCTTGCAGTCTATCACGTAGAACTTGTGCATCATATTAACCCCTTTGAGCAGCGTTGGAAGCTGGATTTCTCCTAAGGAATTCATAGGTTCGCCATTGAACTCGACTAGAACTGTAGACCTCTTGATGATATCTGACTCTTTGAAACCGGCTTGGTCTAAGGCATCCTTGAAAATTATATTAGCTGAGCTTACATTATCTACCAGTACTCTCTTCATCTTGCAGTGACCCACATGGAGGGAGATTACCAAGCAATCATGATGCTCGGGCTCATTGAACCTGCTCTCGTCGAATACAACTGCCATATCATCCAGCTTCTTTTCTTCACTACTTGGATAGGTTTGGGGGATGCTGGATGTTGAGGTACCAACTCTTGAGATACGCTTTGCACTGAAGTAGGTCAAACCGCTGATGCTAGATCCTCCTGATATTTCTTGAATCACGACACCTGGGGTTGGTGAAGCTGGTGGTCCTGATTGGGCTTCTCGCTTGATTTCAGGTCCCTTTCCTTTTTTCCCGAGGAGGTCTTTGAGATATCCTTTCTTGAGTAGCCAAGCTACTTCTCTCTTAAGACTGTTACATTCGTCAGTCCTATGCCCATGATCTCCGTGGTATTCACACCACTTTGATTTATCTTTCTGATGCTCAGGCATGTCGCTCTTCCTGGGCCATCTAACAGGTGGCCCGATATCTTTGAGGGCGTTTACTATCCCCACTATATCAGTGTTGAAACCATACGAGCTGACATCTGGGTGGTACTCTATCGCTGGCCTGCTGGAGCCTTCACCTGCTCCTGGTTCAGATATGTTGTTGATATTGCTACGCCTTGGCTGCCAGCTACCTTGCCTGGTTCCGGGGTTTTGATTGTTGAAAGACTGGTTCCCCGCATACCCTGACGGTCTCCTTTCGACCCAGCTTCTGGCATGCTCGTCCTCTTCTACACGGACTTCGGCCATAGCTCTGGTTCTGACTTCTTCGAATGAGGAACACGGGTACCTTGTCAGCTCATAATATAACTTGGATCTGTAATTGAGACCCTTACAGAAAGCTTCAATAGCAGTTGAGTGGTCACAATTTTTTATGCTGACCATTTCCCGATTGAACCTGTCCCAGTATTGCCGGGTCGTCTCGTTTTGCTTCTGAACGATCCGATACAGGTCACTGCTCTGCTTATCTAGCTCTCGGCTGGTGGCGAATTGTTGATAGAATTAGTTCACCAAGCTGGAGAAGCTAGCGATGGTACCTGGCTTCAGATTAATAAGCCATTGGAGTGCAGGTCCTGATAAGGTAGCGCCAAAGGACTTGCACATGGTGGGTTCAATCAGTTCCCACGGTATTGATAATTGCCACATTTTCTGCTTGTACTGGGCCACGTGATCTTGAGGGTCAGTGGTTCCATCGTACATCTTTGAAAAAGAAGGAATGCTTAGCTTTGTGGGAATGCGCACTTTAGCTATTTCCTCCACAAAGGGGGATTCAGCGAATCCATCACGGGATTCATAGGCTACAGGTTTGGGAGCACCCGGTAGCCGAGTCAGGAGCTTCATCATCTTCCTATTTTGAGCTTTGATAACGGCAACTTCTCTGGCCATAGGGTTAGGATCCCCACCACCTTGCTTCTCATTATTGCGAGACATTTCTCTCTCATCTTCTTCTTCAGATTCATCAGAGGATACCAGGGTGAATTGGGGTATATCATCGATTTTTACCCTCTTCTTTTTGTTGCTCCTGACAGATTCGAGCTCTTTGGATATCTTCTCCAAGGATGCTTCAGATTCAGCTTTAAGCCTCGCCAGGGTTGCTTGAGATTCTTCTTCTAGCTTCTGGCTTCGCTCGATGGAGGCTTTCAGCTCTTCGCGCAGTTGCTCGATTAATGCGTTTGCATTTGGATCTGGATCTTCTCCCACCATGAAGGGTGGACCAATTTATCTAACTGTATCCCCACAGACGGCGCCAAACTGTTTTGGTCAAAAAATTGATCACCAGGTTCGACCTGGGTTGCGATAATTACAGCTAGATTAAAACGATGAAATTAGCAGGATTGGAATCCACAAAAACGAAAAGGGGAAAAGGGGAAGAAGACACAAAAGATGGTGACGCAGAAAACCCCAAGAATAAGGGTAAAAACTGCGGGTGGCTATGAGTCCACCAATCCACTAGGTAATCAAGTTTTATAGGTTACAATGTAGGGCGCAATTTAATGACTAGAACAATAAATCTTTCACAGTACTTAATAATTATGGCTCTAATATTTGTGATGATTTTCCTCTAGTCGTTTCTCCTTTTATATGCTTGGAAAACCTTCTAAGATCCCTTCAACGGCACTCTCCTGCTGCTCCTAGAATCACGGGATTGAGGGCTGGAGTGATTCCTTCCTTTTCTCCACATTTCCTGGTCAAAGCTTCTTGATTTGAACTGGTCTTCTCCAACGGCTAGGTTGTAGAGAATGGCTCCTATTTCCACGGGTAGAGGCTTGACTCAAAGATTCTGGGGAATATTCCTCGAGGTTATACCCAGCTTGCTTGATTCCTAGACATCAGCTTCGTAGCTATATAGGACCTGTGCTTCGTTTGAGTTGTAACCTGTAACCTGACTACCTGTAGAACATAAGAATTTACAGGTGAAAATTTTAGCATAACAATTGGTCATCTTATAGAGATGATTGATATGTTATTTTATATAGTAATTGGTCCCCTAACTTAAGGTCATATTTGTGCTTAATGGTATTGGTAAGGAAAATTCTTTGACATACATCATGAGTCACGACACTTTTGAACTTCATACTGCTTAATTAATGAGTTCTTTGCATGTTGTATTTGTTCTTTGATGAATCATGACATTGAAACTTCTTTGATGAATCATGACATAGAAATGCCTTTACTTGAATTTGGTAATATATAGGGATCAATATTTTATTTGAGTCATGAACCGTCAGAGGAATACAATGTGGTCAGTTTGGCACTTATTCGCGGGGATGACCATTTTAGGGAGGCATAAGCAAGCCTCATAAGATGAGGGGCAGTGATGAATTAGAAATTCTATGTTATGTTTATTGTGATTAACCTAGCTAGGCTTAACATTGCTCAAATGATGGCTTTGCACGTTGAAAAACCTGCAAAGGCACCTATAGGACTCCCATTTGTTTCGGTGGGATGATCACCCTATAACTTACTTGTTATAAGGTTAGTTGCGCTAGCTATATAGAACCTGAATCCCTTTTTAACCTCTAATATTGACTATTTTGATTGGATTAGAACCAACTTGTCTGTCCTCCAACCCAATTAAGAGAATGCATTGGGTAGTGAACAAAGAAAAGATTTCCCCCCCTTCCTCTAATTTGACCGAATTTTCGAAGCTCCTTAACATCAACCTGACAACCTCCCTACCCCTCACATTGGTGTCGGGCCCTTCCCTTCTATAGATGATGACCAACCTTATCCTCAATTCAAAATGGATGCAATCATGAACTCTGCATAATATGTAATTGAGTATATGCAAAAGATGGGAGGATGACTTAGGCACTTTCACCACCCATGAAGGTTCCTTATATAATAAAGTGGCCTTACTAGAGGAGTTAAGGGCATGCATTGTACCCCATGTATTATGTATAATGGTTATGCATGCAAGGGTATGGTTTCCTGAAATGGTTATGTTACCCTTAACAAGGGTTTGGAGCTCCAAGAGCCATGGGTGGCTATGTCAACTTTTCTTCCAAGGTGGGGATATGGGGTGGTGGTGGACCCTAGTGGTTATTTTAGTGGTTATGGGGGAAATATTTTTCCTAATGGATTTTAGGCTCCTCATGACATGGTGGTGTTGGTCCTAGCCATAGATCGGAGGCGGTGGTGGTTGTGGTGATTATGATTAATGGCAATGATTATTTTGCTTATGTTGAAGAGTAGCTCTCCTATCTACTACCTCTCCCTTCCAAGTCAATGAGGACTGATTTGACTTGGGCGAATAATGTTTTGTATATACAGTACTTTCTTTCTATCTCCCTTTCTATTTGTGTTTTATTGCTTTTAAAGTTTAGATTTAATTGCTTTTATAGATTAGCTTTAAGGCTGTGAAAAAAGAATAAAAAATACAAATATGATGAAAAATAAAGTCATATACTTTCCTGTACCCGATTTAAAATTGTGGAAATTGTTTTGATTCTTAGTTATCAATGATAATTATTGTGTATTAGCCGATTATGAAGTGAATTTCGATTGTTACAGCTCCTAATATAAGCAAATTTTGTCCAACTATTTTTGAATTTGGTGCTTGACTAGTTGATTTGCCAGGAATTATATATTGTGTGTTATTGGTATGTCATTAAGTCTGGCTATTGATTTGAAACTAAGCTATGAGGAAGATGAAAGCTTTGTTCTTTTAGTTGATTTCAAACGAGATTAGATACATTTACACTTATTGCTTCCCATGTTATTGTATACTCCCTTTTACTATTTATTAGACACATTGCAAGCCTCTTCATTTTTTTTTTTTTTTTTTGAAAGAACATTACAAGCCTATTTAATTAGCCTCATTGTTTACTAGTCCCAAGCTTGGTTTGGGGAAACTATTAGTTAGTGAAGTAAAGGTGTTGTGAAGTGCAATATTTTTGCACAGTTTGGTTGAAAAAAGGAGTATACAAGCTCAATTACTGAAGTCTCATTTTATGTAATTAATTTGGAGTGTTTTAAGTGGTTTAGTTGTGTATTGTATAGAGGTACTTTGCCAAATGGGTGTCATGTTGCAGTCAAGCGTTTCTGAATTCAATTCTTGAGCTCTTTGACCATGGACAGAAGGAAGTCCCTAAAGCGGGTTGGGGCTTTGAGCTGGATCAAGCACCCAATGTTGTAATGTTAATTCTAATAATAAGTGTTAACACTTTGTAGTAGTGTTAAGAGTCTTAAGAATACCCAAAGCCTAGCACCTACCTAATGCTAGTAATAAGGAATAGTCCTGTATAAAATGTATTGGAACATTTCATTTCAATTTATTCCTTCTATCCCTTCTAAGCTTGTCGAAATTACCCATACCATAAATGGTGACACTGTCACAGGTAACCACACTTTTACTCACAACTCACAAGTATTGTTTTTGGACCCATAAATTTTCTCTATTAACGTCACTCAGCTAAAACTCAACAGCTTGTAAAAACGACGGGGTAAAAAATTGCGGACAGCGGGGAGCAAGTATTGAACACTTGCATCAAGAGGAAAAAGAGCATGAAAAAAAACTGATCTGGTGATTACATTAATTTTAACTCTACATACTCACCCAAAAAATTGTTATATCAATCTAACCGCAAAAGTGAGGTTGCTGACCCCCCCCCCCCCCCCAAAAAAAAAAAAAAGGGACACACACACTAGTACATCTTTGATGCTTAAATAAAATCCATAAAGTACAAAACCATAGAAGGAAGCACCAAAAATCCCAGTGCTCAACATAGTTCCTAACTTAACGGTTGGCCTTGGCAACTCTTTCAATCTCATCTTTCTTCTTGATAGCATAACTGCAGATAAAAATTTAAAGAAAAAATAATAAATAATCCGTAAAAGACAGCATATGATAAGCATTGAGCTGCTCTGGGTTCTTTCTAAACATGATAATCCATGTTAATGCACGGATATATCTAGGATTATTATTACTATGGAAGATAGCATATTAGAATCTAAATAAAAGATTCTTATGAAATAATTAAGGTATAGTTAAACGAATTATTTGAAATGATAGAAAGGAAATTAATGGTTCACATATAATATAAGCAAGAATGGTGTTAAACAATTTCTATAGTTTGAGACCGATAGATTGAGCATTTCTCAACTCCGACCAGCCACCACATACTTCTTATACTTTTTTTAACAATCAAGTTAAGTACTGTGAACAAAATTTCAAATCTTTCAAACCATGACATTTCAACATTGAGTTCAACATGCCAAAAACTGTACAGCTAGTCAGCTACCCTATACATCATCGAGCATATGCTGCTAACTATAGAGCATTCATTAAAACAGACAGATTACTGACAAACAAGTAAGGACAGCAATTCATCAATGGTGGTTACAGGTAGAGTGAAATTACCTGTTGGATGAACCCTTGGCAGCATTGATGAGTTCATCAGCAAGGCATTCGGCAATGGTCTTGATGTTCCTGAAAGCACTCTCACGAGCTCCAGTAGTAAGAAGATAGATTGCCTGGTTTACACGCCTTAGTGGAGAGATATCAACAGCTTGACGCCTCACAACACCAGCAGAACCAATTCTGGTTGCATCTTCTCTTGGTCCGCTGCATAACACAACATGTTAAACGTGTTTAAAACAAATAAATGAAAGCTAATGAACCAATACCAACTTTTATTCATTATTCTAAATTTCCTATATATGATTAAAAAAAAATGGTGCAAAGAAAACAAAGACAGAGCCTATAGAGAAGTCAAAATAAAACAGTAATGGGGTTTTCTGATACCTGTTGATGATGGCATCAACAACAACTTGAATTGGGTTCAAGTCAGTCAAGAGATGGATGATGTCCATGGCATGCTTAATAATGCGAACAGCCATCAGCTTCTTTCCATTGTTGCGTCCGTGCATCATGAGAGAGTTGGTCAACCTCTCAACAATAGGGCATTGAGCTTTCCTGAAACGCTTCATTTGGTATCTTCCAGAAGTGTGAGGTACATATGTGGCATGCTTAACGGCAGTCACTCCAATGTAATCAGCCAAAGCAATGTCATGGACCTAAACATCCAACCAAGGGCATTCTTTAATAAAGACAGTCCATAAGAGACATAAACATATTCACGTGTCACCATTTTACTACTGAATTGTGATATTGCTTATGAAACTTAACCCTTTACAAGCCAATTAAATATCAATACAACACTTTAAACATAATACAGCAAGCTCATACTGACTAATATACTCCTTTCATTCCAAATCGATAGTGCGTTGATACTAACTAAAATTAGTAATGTAACAATTGAATCCGAACATACCAAGTACATTCATTTCCATACTCATTTGCATGACAGTTGAAAAAGTGAATTTGACGAATAAACAAAATTTGGAACACTTAGAACACTCCATCCTGTAATAGAAAATTACATATAATTTACGTTGATTATATCAAATTATTTTTTTTTTTTTTTTTTTGAACGGGATTATATCCAATTAATTAAATATAAGGAAAAATGATTCATTCAATACAATAGCAATGTAAGTATTCAGTTAACAGCATGTTAAAACAGCAAAAAAGTAAAACTAACACTCTTAAAAGATCCATTCCAATTAAAATAGAGTACAAATTTGTTTGATCAATTCCAAAAATTAAACGCCTTTCCCCGTTAAATTAGCTTAATTAAAAGTAAAAGCATCTCAATAAATAATGCAACTGGGTAAAAATTAACGAAATAAGACTATTGATAAACAAGAATATTAAAAACATAAACCCTTAATTTAGAGAACAAAAATAGGAGAGAGAAGAATACGAACAGTGACTTCGTCGAAGCTCCATCGACCGAAAAGCTTGACCTCATTTTGCAAAGGATCGGGAGTTTCAACTGGGACTGCACCTTCTACCGCCGCCATGGTTTGAGATTGAGCAGAGAGGAATGGAAAAGAGAAGAGAGAAAAGTGACAAGTGCAGAACGCAAAAACCCTAAATTGGCAAGCTTTGGAACTAACTTTGGACTCCTAGGCTATATGTCATGATGGGCCGATCAGATTTAGATTACAAACCCCCATTTTTTTTTTCTTTTTACGAAGTATCTTTTATTTTATTTTATTTATTTTTTTTTTATGTTTGACAAATCTGTTATCTTCAGCTTAATTTCAGTTTAGGGTCTGTTAACATTTGGTTAATTTTAGTTTAGTTCATTTCAGTTCAGCTCCAATCAGTTCAGTTCAGCACCAATCAGTTCAGTTCAGTTTAGTTCAACTCCTAATTTCCTTCATTCTCTCATAAAATATTCATTTCAGCTCAGTTCAGTTCAGTTCAGCTCCAATCAATTAAGTTCAGTTCAGTTCAGCTTAGGGCCTGTTCTCATACGTTTATTTTCAGTTTAGTTCAGCTCTAATCAGTTCAGTTTAGTTCAGTTTGTGTCTAATGATATTGCTAATGATAGCCAAATTTCATTCTTTTAAATTCTTATTACAACGATAATAATAATAATAATAATAATAATAATAATAATAATAATAATAATAATAATAATAAGAATAAGAATAAGAATAAGAATAATAATAGTAATAATAATGATAATAATAATAATAATAATGATGATAATAATAATAATCAACAAATAATAATAATAATTTTAATAATAACAGTATATTTTTCTTAAATATTCTGATATGTATATTTGTATATACACATATGTATAACAATAAATAATCAGTATGTTATCAAATATCACTAATCCGTAGTTAAAAATCACTGATTAATAAGTTCAGTTCAGTTCAGCTGAGTTCAGTCAATGAAAACATGCCCTTAGTTCAGTAAATGTGAACAGGCCCTTAGTTCAGTTCCTAATTCCTTCTCTCATAAAAAATTCAGTTTAGGTCATCCAGTTCAGTTCAGTTTAGTTCAGTAAATCAGAACAAATCCTAAGTAAATAATAAGATTCAAGCTTTTAGGCAATTTCAAAGGTTTTGGGACCTAATGTCAAAAACTCTCGAGATAATAGGGAATAATTAATGCGTCACATAATGTCATTTGGAACCAAAGACGATTAGCATATGTCGTCATAATTGTCTGTGGTAGGCTTGGGGTTATGCAAATCAACGCAAGTTGTAAACGTGTAAATTGACAGTTTAAAGACATATTAAATGGTTTTACCCACCCAAATTGACTCCCGGGGTGAATAAGGGTCCCATGGTAATTATCTCGGTAAATTTTTTCCTGATTAAAAAGTCCAAAATTGTCCAAAACTAAAGGCTATATAATTCACACTTTTGGGGCAATTTCAAAGGTTTTAAGACCTAGTGTCGAAAAATCTCGAGATACTAGGAGATACATCCTGAGGTCATATAATGTCGTTTGGAACATATATTATAAGTATATGTTGTCATAAATGTCCGTGATAATAGGCTTGAAATAATGAAATCGATGCAAATTGTAAACGGGTAAATTGAAAGTTTAAAGGCATATTTTACATGGTTTCACCCACCCAGATGGACTCCAGAAGTGTATTAGGGTCCATAAAAAGTATTTTCGAATTTTTTTTTTGGTAAAAAAAGTCTAAAAGTGTCTAAAACTCGGGGTGAGTGGTAACATTACTAACATATTTAGGGTGTTGGAGGAGGGGGGGGTGCTCATACACTCTTAATGGATAGGTTAGGTTTTTGGATTGTTGGACCAAGCTAGGTTTCAATAGATCTACTAAAGCTTGTGATGTCTTGTGGTTTATAAGACATCATGGGTTAGGGTTGTTTTGACTCTTGGAGACAAAAGTGAAGGTAAAGAAATTTGGGAAGGTATTTGGGTGGTTTGGTAGTGGATGGTCTGTGGTGACTAATCATGCTAAAAATTATAGTGGTAGGATTTGGGTGATTTGACTTCATTCCTCAGGTTTTTGAGGTTACTTTGATCAGGGTGGAGATGCAACTGATGCATATGTTAGTTGTTTATAAAGAATCAAGGTATGAGTTTGCTTGCACTTAGGTGTATGAGCTGAATGTTGCAGCTTTAATTTGAGAGAGGATCTATGGAGTCAGATTAGAAGTATTAGTAGCATGGTTAAGGTTCCTTGGATTGTTGGGGGTGACTTTAACAATATATTAAATATCAATGAGAGGATAGGAGATATAGTTTCTTTGCAGGCCGATGTGGAGCCTTTTAGGCTTTGCTTGAGTGACACTAGCTTAGTTGACTAGAAGATAGGTGGTATGTTCTACACTTGGAACAATAAGCATGAAGGGAGTGGGAGAGTGTGTTCTAGAATAGATAGGGTACTAGTGAATGGTGTATGGGGCTTATGGACCACTATCCTTGTGTCATTCAAATATTTAGCATCGTTCGAGTTCAAGACCAAAAAGCCTTTCAGGTTTTACAATATATGGGTGGATGCTTCTGAGTTTCTGCCTAAGGTACAGGATGCTTAGGACTTTATGATAAATGGTACAACAATGTTTCAGGTTATTCAAAAGCTCAAGCTAGTGAAAAGTAAGTTGAAAAAGTTAAACTTAGAGAAGTTTTCCTGTGTAGAAATTGCTGCTGTAGAGGCTAAACTCAAGTTAGCTATTGCTCAAAAAGCCTTCTAAGCCGATCTGGAGAATGAATTTTTGATTTTTTTTTTATTTTTTTAGGAAAGAAAGACAAGAGATTTGTTTTCAAGCACTTACTCTGGAAGATATAAATTCCTTAGGCAAAAAGTTAAACCTCATTAGTTGAAGGAGGGGGATATAAACTCAGCTTTCTTCCGTGCTGTTATATATTAAGAATCAAAGGATTCAAAATAGCATCTATGATTTTAATGATGTTGAGGAGGTTGTTTCAGATCCAGATAGGTTATGTGATGCTTTCTTGGAGTATTATAAGGGCTTGATGGGTACTGCTACTTTTGTATCTGGCAGAGTTCATGATTCTGTGATTGTAGAAGGGCATGTGATAGTAAGGAGTGGGGTTATGTAGGGCTTTTAGTGAGGCTGATGTAAAGAGAGCTATTTAGATTATTGACGATGATAAAGCCCTTTGGCCAAATGGGTTCTCTAGTAAGTTTTATAAAGTTTCTTGGGAGGTGGTGGGGCTTGATATAGTTAAAGCAGGTTAAAGCAGTGCTTGATTTCTTTACAATTGGAAAGTTGCTCAAACAGATTAAAGCCATTACTTTAACTCTGATTCCTAAGGTGGAAAATGCTAATAAATTAGCTTAGTTTAGACCAATTGCATGTTGTAATGTGATTTACAAGGTGATTTCTAAAATTCTTTGTGAAAGGCTTAAAGAAGTTTACCTGTAATTATTGATCCTTGTTAGGGTGCTTTTATAGTAGGAAGATCTATTTTGGATAGCACCCTCATTTTCCAAGACATGCTTAAGGGGTATAATGACTAAAAAAAGGCTCCTAGGTGCACTGTCAGGGTGGATTTAAGAAAGGTCTATAATTTTGTGAGCCAGAGCTTCATTGGCAGTATGTTGGATGATGTGGTCAAATTCAAAGATTGGGTTATGCTATGTCTTTCAACCCCTTCTTTCTCTGATGATTAATGGCTTACATATATGGTTTTTCCACCACATTGCTCCGTTGTCCACACAACCCCTATAATTTTATTCTATTTCTTGCAATTCAACTATAATTGGTTACTCGATTATAATCGACCTATTTCCATTCAACTTAGTTGGGATTTTAAGATTATAATCAACCTATTTCAATTTAATTCAGCTTAATTTGGGATTTGAAAAAAAATAGTCTTGAAATTATTTAGGATTTGAAGCGAACGCTTCTTGTAATCAGCCTATTTCAATTCGAGGGTGGATTTCTTCAATTAATCTAATGGATGAGATTACTTGGTGCTTGGTGATGATGTCACCGATTGATGGTAATGATCGGTGTTGATAATTGCATGGTGCCGGTGTTGCCGAAGAGTGGGTGGGGGTTTGGGATGGACTGCTGTAATAAGAAAGTTCATTTCGTCGAGAGAGAGGAAGCAGAGAATGGAAAGAGGTAAGTAAATGGGCCCCATAAACGGAAATTGTAACGGAGGTGTTAAGTGGTAGCAAAATTTATATTTTTAGGTTTTTGGTGGTAGTAAAATAAAATAAAATTTTAGATGGGTAGTAAAAATCAAATTGGTGTATTTTAGTCACAAATTCTTACCTACACGGCTACACACTAGTGTAGCTAAGCTAGCTGCAACAACTTTAAATATGAACATATAATACATGAAAAATGAACATATGTATTTTTCTCTTCTTTTTATTTTAATTGACTCTATCCTTCTTCTTCTTCTTCTTTCTTATTTCAATTAATTTTCTCTCTCTTCTAGTTTATTCTCAATTCAAAATTTTCTCTCCTCTTTTGTCCCTTTCCTTAAAAGTTTACTTTATTACTTCCCTTCAACCTTTAAACTTCTTTTTTCTACTCCGGATATTCTCTAATTCGTCACCACTGTAGCATTCTCTATCGTCATCATCTTCGTCGTGATCATGAATGAGGTAATTTAATATAATATTTTTTTTTTGGGTTTATGAATATGCATGTGCATGTTGTAAAATAGTTGAATTCTATCAATTTTGCATTTGTGATTCCGAATCTATCATGTTATTGATCAATAATTATTATCTCTATGATGAATCAAGATTAGATTTAAGGTGGATATTCAAATTTTTAGAGTTAAAATAATTACAAATGAACACGGAGTGCTTTAGATTGAACATTTAGTACACTAAAAATGAACATTTACTAGACTAAAAATGAACATTTAGTACATAAAAATGAACATATTTTAACGATAAATTTTAGCTTTAATTTTCGTAAATTTATTATATACTCCCTCTGTCCCTTTATTACATGCCTGTATTCCTTTTTGGGGTGACCAAAATTAAGTGCCTATTTCTATTTATAGGTTGTACTTTTTGCCAATATTATTCTTGTTTTGATGATTTGTCATCAATTTCCTTTTTCTTTTTTGTACTTTACATCAATTCCCAATACTTTCTCTCTCCTAATTCTCAACCACTTTTTCTTTCTCTCTATCTCTCTCTAACCCCACATGCATATTTGTACTCCCAATTTTTAGTTTTAAGGAATCTTTAACTTTCTTAATTCCCATGCAAAATGAGAAATAAGCATGTGATAAAGGGACGAAGGGAGGTCAAAGAATTTGAACCTATATGAATATATGAAATCATGTCCATTTCAATATATTAAATGTTCATAATACTGTTTGACATATTCATTTTTTTACGTTGTTTTTATACTAAATTATCATTTATTTAATGTGTTCATATATTTTTTTTACGAAATGTTCATTTTATTTCGTACGGTCTAGCTATTTATGATTGTATGATAAATGTTCATTTCTAATATACTAAATGTTCATTCCATTTTTTGACATGTTCACTTTTTATTACTAAATGTTCGTTTTTTACGCGTTCATTTTTTTATTACTGAATTTTCCTTTTTTTACGTGTTCATTTTTTTTTTTACTAAATGTTCGTTTTAAGGTCGTGGTCTAGCACATGTATGATTATATGATAATCATGTTCTTTTTTAATAAATGTACATTTTTTTTAATAACATGTTCACTTTTTAGTATTAGATGTTCATTTTTTACATGATTATTGTTTATTTTTAGATGTTCAATTTTTTCATGTTCATATTTTGTAACTAAATGTTCATTTTATAGAGCGTGGAGTTGATTTGGGCGGGTCACGAATATATTACCTAGGTTACTAGATTTGGGTCGCGCGTTAAGACCTTTCCTTGTTGCAGCTATAATAGCTACATTAGTATGCAATTAAGACCCATTGTATTTTAATGGCAGCAAAAGTCAAATTTTCAAAAAAAAAAAAATCAAACTTACAAATTTAAATGATCCAGATACAGGCTAGCTCGACAATAAAAAAAAAAAACAAATAAATAAAAGTAGTGGGCCTTTGTAATCTAAATCTGATGGGCCTATATGCATGGAAGGCGAAGAAGGGTAAACTAGCTCGTGACATATTTAGGGTTTTTGCGAGTTTTTTGTTCTGCACTTGTCACTTTCTCTCTCCTCCATTCCTCTCTGCTCAATCTCTAACCATGGCGGCGGTAGAAGTTGCAGTCCCAGTTGAAACTCCCGATCCTTTGCAAAATGAGGTCAAGCTTTTCGGTCGATGGAGCTTCGACGAAGTCACTGTTCGTATTCTTCTCTCTCCCATTTTTGTTCTCTGGTTTTAAGTTTTATGTTTTTTGATTTAAATGTTTATGATATGAAGCGTGTGATTTCGTTGATTTCTACCAATTTGCATGTTTTGTGAGATGCTTTTACTTTTATTCAAGCTAATTAAACAGAAAAAGGCGTTTATTTTTTGGTATTGATCAAACAAATTTATACAGTTTTTTAATTGGAATGGATCCTTTAAGAGTGTTAGTTTTATTTTCTTGCTGTTTTAACAAGCTATTTACTGAATACTTACATTGCTATTGTATTGAATGAGTCATTTTTCCTTATATTTAATTAGTTTGATATAATCAACGTAAATTATGTGTAATTTTCAATTACAGGATTGAGTATTCTAAGTGTTCCAAATATTGATTATTTGTCAAATTCACTTTTTCGATTGTCATGCTAATGAGTATGAATGTACTAGTTTTAATTACAGTATCAACGCACTATCGATTTGGAATGAAAGGAGTATATTAGTCAGTATGAGCTTGCTGTATTATGTTTAAAGTGTTGTATTGATATTTAATTGGCTTGTAAAGGGTTAAGTTTCATAAGCAATATCACAATTCAGTAGTAAAATGGTGACACTTTTGGATAGTGTTGATCTTTTGTGGTTAGACTAGGTGAATATGTTTATGTCTCTTATGGACTGTCTTTATTGAAGAGAGATGGATTTATTATTTTCGGTTGCTTGTTACATTTGATGGATTTTTGTATTAAAGAATGCCCTCGGTTGGATGGTTAGGTCCATGACATTGCTTTGGCTGATTACATTGGAGTGACTGCCGTTAAGCATGCTACATATGTTCCTCACACTTCTGGAAGATACCAAATGAAGCGTTTCAGGAAAGCTCAATGCCCTATTGTTGAGAGGTTGACCAACTCTCTCATGATGCACGGACGCAACAATGGAAAGAAGCTGATGGCTGTTCGCATTATTAAGCATGCCATGGACATCATCCATCTCTTGACTGACTTGAACCCAATTCAAGTTGTTGTTGATGCCATCATCAACAGGTATCAGAAAACCCCAGTACTGTTTTGTTTTGACTTCTCTATAGGCTCTGTCTTTGTTTTCTTTGCACCATTTTTTTTTAATCATATATAGGAAATATAAAATAAAGAATAAAAGTTGGTATTGGTTCATTAGCTTTCAATATTCTTACAACATTATTATTCTATTTGTTTTAAACGCGTTTAACATGGTGTGTTATGCAGTGGACCAAGAGAAGATGCAACCAGAATTGGTTCTGCTGGTGTTGTGAGGCGTCAAGCTGTTGATATCTCTCCCCTAAGGCGTGTTAATCAGGCAATCTATCTTCTTACTACTGGAGCTCGTGAGAGTGCTTTCAGAAACATTAAGACCATTGCCGAGTGCCTTGCTGATGAACTCATCAATGCTGCCAAGGGTTCGTCCAACAGGTAATTTCACTCTACAGTCTACCCATAACCACCATTGATGAATTGCTGTTCTAAATGTTGCTACTTGTTTTTCAGTAATCTGTCTGTTTTAATGAATACTCTATAGTTAGCTGCATATGCTCGGTGATGCATAGGTTAGCTAACTAGCTGTACAGTTCTTGACATGTTGAACTCAATGTTGAAATGTCATGGTTTGAATGATTTTAATTTTTGTTCACAGAACTTATCTTGATTGTTGAAAAAAGTACAAGTATGTGGTGGCTGGTGGGAGTTGAACAATGCTCATTCTATCGGTCTCATACTATAGAAATTGTTTTCCACCATTCTTTCTTGTATTATAAGTGAACCATTAATTTCCTTTCTGTCATTTCTAATAATTTGTTTAATTATGCCTGAAGTATCTCATAAGAAAATATCATTTATTAAGATTCTAATATACTATCTTTCCAAAGTAATAATACTCCTAGATATATCCGTGCATTATCATGGGTTATCATGTTTAGAAAGAACCTAGAGCAGCTCAATGCTTATCATATGCTGTCTTTTACGGATTATTTATTATTTTTTCCTGCAGTTATGCTATCAAGAAGAAAGATGAGATTGAAAGAGTTGCCAAGGCCAACCGTTAAGTTAGGGACTATGTTGAGCATAATGGATTTTTTGTTGCTTCTATCTTTGGTGTTGTACTTCATGGATTTTATTTAAGAATCAAAGATGTACTAGAGTAATTTTTGTCAGCAACCTTGCTTTTACGGTTAGATTAATATACATTTTTTTGGAATGAGTATGTAGAGTTAAAATTAATGTTACCTTCGGATCAGTTATTTTTTTCATGCTCTCGTTTACTCTTGATGCAAGCGTTCAATACTTACTCCCCTTGTACGTAATTTTCTTACCCCTGTCATTTTTACAAGCTGTGGAGTTTTAGTTGAGTTTTACTTGTGAGTAAAAGTGTGGTTCCCTGTTACGGTGCTACCATTGATGGTATGGGTAAATTCGACAAGCTTAAAAGGGATGGAAGGAATAATTTGAAATGTGGTCAAACCTCTGAAGGTATATCTACTCAACACTCACTACAAAATTGGTTTAGTTGTTTACAAATTTACGTACTTGTAATTAACTTGGACCCATAATCTTCAACCCTCCCTTGGGTCACTTCCTTATTAGTCAAATATACGATCAACCCTCAAAATTCCCTCAAAATTGTTGTCATAGATATATTAAGTGATTTTTTACATTAAAATGTTACTAATTTTTATGTATACTTGACTACTTGAGTGCATATATGAATTTTCATTGCTAAGCCACCCCATAACCTTATCTATTACCTCGTATTACTTGTATTCTTGTTTATATGAATGATCTATGTTTTCATTAGTGGAGATAATAATTGATGTTGGGAGATGTATACTCTGGCCTAATTAGGCATCTACCTTCCCTGCTAGGCTTTTTTCAGTGTATATTCTAAAGGAGTATCTGTACCGTCTACCCGATCGAGCGGCAAGTAGTTAGATCCCTGTATTGTTTGCGTACCCTACTGGTAAACCTCGCCTCGTTTGCTCATCGAGCGAGAGCTTAGGCATAATTTCACGCCCGATTAGACGATTGATTTCTCAAGGGGGCGAGAGGTGCGCTGGGTGACAAGGGTCGAATATTTTTGTTTTTTTTTTGGATCTCTTATGAATGTAAAGCCTTTGCCGCATTATTGATGCACTACAATAAAATAAAGAAAGGTAATATTGAAAAACCATGACCTAACATAAACAACTGCTGTTTTGTAGATAATGCAACATATATTAGGTGTATTTTATGCCCTCATTATTCACTCATAAGGTAATACATTTTAATTCAAAGGCAAAAATTTCAATTGCCAAGGTAGTATGATATGATTGATTGTAAAAAGGAAAACTAAACACATTAAACACAAATCCTTTCTTCTAGAAATATGAAAAATTCTTGTATCAATTCCATCTTTTTGAGTTTGAATTGTTGTAAATATAGAAGAAATCTATAGTAATAGTATAAAGAAATAACAAATAAGACCGAAAAATTGATCTCACAAAACAAAGGAACAAATGTGTGTCGTGATGCAAATCACTGACTTGAAAACGAAATTCCGGCGCAACCACGATGCTCAATTGTATTCGCCGGCACGTTCCCTAAGGTTAACACACCACTTCCACACAAAGGCAAGAAGGTGGAAGGTTGGAGTCAAGTATCTTATGCCCAAAGAGAATTGTGTTTAAGTTATTGTGTTTGATTGTATTTTCCAAGTGTAAGAAATCAGAAAATCATTCTCTAATTTATAATAGAGATTGAGGTAGATGAAAAGATCATAGAGAGAATATTCTTGAACAGGAAGAATAAAATAAGAATTATTATGGTGATTAAAACACCATAATCAACCCCTTAAATGAGGAATAATTAGAATAAAAACAAGAAAATGGGTTCCAAGGAAATCCGTTGGAGTCCAATAGACTGATTCGCTCCCGATTGGGCGGAGCTCGCCCGATCGGGTGAGCACCCAGCAAAAACTGGGTTGCTCTCGCGCCCGATCGGGCAAACTTCCAGCCAAAAATCAACTTCTTCTCGGGCCGATCGGGCGGCGAAACTCCAATTTTTACGGCTCTTCCTGCACCCAATCGGGCAAGCTCCGCCCGATCGGGCGACCAAATCAGACCCCTTTGAGTTCCCTTTCTTTAATTCCAACATGAATAATATTCTATAGGGGTGTCAATCGGGTTTTTGGTTCGGTTTATCAGTTTTCGGTTTACAACGGATCGGTTTTTAACGGGTTGGAATTATTATCGGGTCAGTTCGGATCGATTTTAAATAATTTCGGGTCAGTTCGGTTAGGTTTGTTTTTATCACAGTTTCTTTTCGGGTCGGATTCTAATCGGGTCGAGTTATAATTGGTTCGGGTCATAATTGGTTCGGGTTAAAGTCGGCCGGTTTAAAAACGGTGTTTGTCAGTTTAAAGCGGGTTTTGGGTCAAAACATATCGGGTCCTAATCGGGTCAGGTTGTAATCGGTTCAGGTCATAATTGGCTCGAGTTGAACTTAGTCGGTTTGACAACTGGTTTTGCCAGTTTTAAATGGGTTACGTTAACGTATATATCCTAGTATATCCTCAACATTCTATAATTAGTTATTCCAATAGATCATACAGAGTATTAATTAGTTGTTTAGCTTTAATGAAGTCCCTTTTCTGTATAAAGATTTTCAGGATCAAATAATAATAACAAATCTAGAGTTAGCTTTTGATTCAGATTTTTTTTAATACAATATAGTGTTCGGCTTTAAGTTACAGGTTGTAAACGATTTGGGTTTATCGGGTTTTTTTCAGGTTTAATCGGTTTCGGTTTACAATGGGTCGGGTTGCTATCGGGTTCGGAAGTACTCGGTTCGGGTTGTTCTCGGTTTCGGGTTGTATCAGTTCGGCTTGATAACGGGTACGGTTCATTAACGGTTCTCAAACATTCGGATCGGTTTAGTTTCAGGTTTTAAAAAATCAGGTCGGCTCGGTTTACGGTTTTAAAATAACAGGTTCATAACGGTTCGGTTCCTTTTTAGAACAGTTCGAAACGGTTCGGATTCACCAGTTCGGGTCGGTTTTTGACAGCTCTAATATCCTATATTGGTAGTGGCGTGTTATCTTCTAAGGCAATGGACACTAGACCATATTACAACTATTATTTTAAGATCTTCAATCTATTATTTCTTCTCCTTCATAAAATCGACAATCAATTTAACAAGGGAGAGAGAATGGAGTTGCCTCTTGCATCAAAAACTAAAATTGCAAATTTGCAATACAAGATTCTAAATTGTTAAATAATTAACTACGATACCCCTAATTTTGATAACTAAACCTACATTACAGTTTGTAGCATGGAGTATTACATGATTAACATACCGATTTTCATGATAATCATACAGCATTTTTGGATTCACATCATTGAACATCAACGCCAATATTGTCGTTTCGAAATGAGTGACTATCATCTTCCTTTGTTGTACAATTTGGCCTTGTTGAAGCATCGTTCATAACATTATCCTTACTAGCCTTGCTTCCCTTATCGAGTACTGAAGATGTAATTATTTCGATATCTTCATTTGAATCTTCGCAACTCATTGAAGGCACCAGCTTTGTTATCTTCTTTATCTCCTTCCCTTTACCCCATACAACCCCGTATAATCCGATTACGATTAATATTGCTCCTAGTACACTGGTACAAGCACACCACTTAAATGTTATTATCTCATAGAAATAATAGAGATTACGAAAATCTTGTTAGGGCAAAAGATTTGAACGAAAATGTACCTTCCTAAGTATAACTTCTCATCCAGCAAGAGATATCCTGCAAATGCGACTAGAACGACTGTTAAAGGGTTGAATATGGACACGAACAATGGTCCTTTAAGACGGATACACCAAGCGGTTAGTGTCACCATCACACCTGAAGCAACAATTCCCTACACCAACATGAAGAATCACTTAATCATTCACACATTATCAATATAATACTAGACCTTTTTTGAATAAATTTGGGAAAAAAAAGTACAGGTATTTAAGTCTTTTTAGGGGGACACCAGTGCCTCAGCTCCTCACTTAGCCTATATAATACAGAGTAGAAATCAAGGGTATTCTTAATCATACTTTTGTAACATACTCTACATAAATATTGTTGGAAATAATAGAGCAAAATGTTGAAATTTACTAAAGAGATTAATGCATTCTTAGCTTACTCAATTAATAACAATGGAATTTCCTCTGTGTATAGGCCAAAAAAAAAAAAAAAAAAAAACAGAACAAAACCAAAATGTAGCCACTAATTCATCAAAGCATTAAACCCACTTACTTACTTAGAAATAACAACATTACTTAGACAAGTTAAGAAACATGTTCCACTACTTTGAATTATAGAATGTAACAAATAGTGTCAATGCTCTCATATTAATACAAGAGAAGGTATTGTGTCAGTCTGGACTGACGAAATAGTCAGTCCGGATTGACAAAATGCGGATTTTTTATATCCTCAATTGGCGGGATGATATCCTTTATTAGTTTGATGATATCCTCTATTGGCTGGATGATATCCTTTATTGGCTACATGATACCATTTATTGGCTGAATGATATTTGTACTGGCCGGATGATATCCTGTATTGGCTGGATGATATCCTCTATTGGATGGATGATATCCTTTATTGACTATATGATATCCTTTATTGACTATATGATATCCTTTGTTGACTAAATGATATTTCTACTAGCTAGATGACATCCTCTATTATTGGTTGGATGATATCCTCTATTGGCTATATGATATCATAGCTGAATGATATCCAGCCATGATATCATATAGCCAATAGAGTATATTATCCAGCCAATAAAGGTTATCATATAGACACAATCATAAATGATATCATATAACTAATAAAGGATATCATCAAGCCAATGGAAGATATGTATAACTTGTTTGAGAATATGTATAATTTGTTTGATGATATGTATTACAATGGCACAACTTCGATTGAAGATCTCGTACTCAAGGTCATGGGTATAACATAACTTGTTTATTTCTCAACCAAAATACATGCATATGTTGTCAAAATGCTCACAATTCAACATACAATAATATGGGCAATCAATTTCAACAATTGTACATAAGAAATCCCTAATTCGATTTTTTTGGACATTTTTCGAAAAATCCGAGAATCTGAAGTAATTAAACTTTCTCTCTCTTCCACCATGGATGACCTCGCTCCTCTCCTTCGCCGTAACTACCATCGACTTCTCATCAGGGAGAAACTTATTCTTCATTGTCACAAGAAGATGACGATCATACTTCTCGACTGATGAAATATTGAGTGCAGCTTGCCGCACCCAATACTTTGTGTCAAGAAGACAATTGTATTAATATTTTTTATAGACTCACTTAAACCCTATTGTTTCATGACTTCCATACTACCATCCTTCTCCCTCGTATCATTAATAGTAGTATCTCTGAATCTGTCACACCATTTTTCTTTTTAATCTTTCCAGGAATGTAATATAATAAAAAAATGGAAACTCTTGCAAACAAGTCTGACGGTGACAATGATGACTAATGAGCACGTAATTTTTATTTAAAGTAACGAAAATTGAATATTTGCATTCACCATGAAGAAGGACATAATACTGTTTTATTTTATTCTCTCACAAATCAAAAATGCTACGAAGTATTATGTTATAGCAACAAAAACTGATGATCAAATTTGATATTGTTAGAGGACCGATCAAAATGCTCAAGATTATGTTTTATACTCTATCACGCCTCCTCACACGAGAGCCATTTGGGCTAGAAGTGTGGATGCAACATGAGCCCTCCTCATACCCAGCGCTTAATATTCCACTTAAAAGTGGGGGAGAGGGGGGGTGGATAAGGTTCGAACCCGTAACCTTTGTGTATGTCACGCTGGCTCTGATACCATGTTAGAGACTATTTCAACTAAAAGTTCAAGCTGATGGTTAAAGTACATGAATTTGTTTTCAACTCTATCAGATATAATTTGCTATGATATCTTATGTACAATTGTACATTGCCCAATCTATGTGCACCGAAGATTGATACAGTGACTAATTACTAATGTCATATTTAAATGAATGAGTAATAATAAACTTACCGAGTAGGAAACAGTGAGAAGACGAATGTTCCAACCCAACTTCCATAATTTCAAGTCTCGGTCCATACAAAACGCGAACGCGACAGATTGGATTGATCCCATTATACTCATCAAAGCTGTGCATGAATATGGACTCGGATAGTTGATACTCATCTTCGCCTATCACAGCCCCAAATTATGGCAAATTAATGTTTTAAATACTACTCGTATAAAGAAATAGTGGTACAAAATACTTGCATTTATAAAATTTAGGTTTCTAATACTAATTTTATTTTCATGTCTTTTGGATAAAAGTGTAGCAATAGCTGATAATGGTGTAAATGGTAAATTACCAAACTTTAAAACAACCAAAGTTTTGGTTTCAAAAAAAAAAAAAATAATAAAAAAAAGAAAAAAAAGGGGTATGTTTAGAACAAAATCAATTACAAAATACTAAAAGCGAATAAAAAGAGACACTTGTCAATATTGCATTAAAAATTTTCCCTCCAAAAGTGCCTTCTTAAAATAAATCATTGTTACTTAAGGAAAAAAAAAATTGCATACATTTGTTTTATATAAAATGTAATTCCTTTCCAAAAAATTAAACTGTCCATTATAACTGTTACATGTAATTTAAATATTTTCTCTTGCATGACTTTATATTTAATATACACCATATTATTAATACACGAGTCAATTTATTTTTATAATATTATTTTCAAAATTATTTAACAACCGTGCATTGCACGGGATTTAACATAGTAAAACATAAAAGCAAAAAAGGTTGAATAATTGATGGTGTCCTAATATATCATTGTCACACACAAGCAATACATAACAATGGCAATTTTGTAAATAATGACAATTTGAGAGTACTAATGAGAGGTAATATTAAACATTCTCAATAATACTATATGTGTTTCCAGTAGTATAAAAGACACTCAGTAGTACTTATAAAAACATCTCAGTAATACTATTAGGACTTCCGGTAATATAAAAGATTGTTATACAATTTTGTTTGTGTCTAACGGTGATATATAAGAACTTACCTGCACAATCAACCAAGAAGCATAGGAACAACAACCACCAAGAGCAAGCACGGACCCAATTAGACGTTCTCGTACATCATGCACCACTGGTCCACGAGCTGCCTCTTTCATTAGGTGAGCGTTTGGTGACCCTATCTTAATTTCAACACCTTTATAAAATGTAAGCACCATTGCACCTAAAATCCCAACTATAGTTCCCATAACCTTTGCTCTTCCCGGAAATGTTTTTAGTGTTACCTTCTCCAACCTATGAAAAACAAATTATTTAAACTTCATCAATTACAATTTATTCATCGGATTTTTGAAAGAGTTAATTAAATAATTATTTTTTGTTCTTAGCTGAGACTAAGGAAGTATTTTTGTTCTTTATTGATAAGCGATTTTTCATAATTTTCTAAACTAACTTAATTATACGAGTGACAAAATTATGTCACTCTTCGGAGTAGTTTTAATTTCTAATAATTATTGTCACTCTACTAATTTCACGAATTAAAATAAATTTAGACAAAATAAGTTCAAAAATGTTTTATTTTTATTTTTCTTTTATTTTTATAAAATAAGTAAAGCCAGATAAAAAAAATACTTCCTCTGTTTTTTTTATATAGTTGCAACACTTCTCTTTTCACGCTTGTCGATGCATGATTTCAATAGTTAATATCTTTAATTACCAATGTGTAAAAATTATGAACATTTGATATTAAAATAGTATGAGTTGAGACTAATATAACAAGATCCCACATGACTGCTTACGTATAACCATCAAAGTTAGTCAAAGTGAACCACATGAATAGTGTAAAAGTTAAACTTTTGAAAATATAAACAAACCGAGGAAGTAGGTAAGATAAATATTAAAATAATATTAAAAATAGCTTAACAAAGTAGTGTATATTAGTTATAATAAAAAATTTAGATAAAATAAATTCAAATTAGATAAGATGAAACAAACAGACCCTAAGTACCCAACAAGACTCTGTTCACGTCACCTTAAAAAATATTAAGTTAAATCAATTTCAGTTCAGTAAAAATAAATTTAATTCAGTAAAAGTAAGTACAGTTCCGTAAAAATAATTTTAGTTCAGTAAAATTCAGTAAATTTAAGGAAGAAATATAATAGAAAATTTAGTTACTTTTAAGAAGAAATATAATAGAAAATCAGTAAAAATGATTTCAGTTTTTTGATTTCATTTCAAAAAAAGTAATTTCAATTTAGCAAAAATAAGGTTTATAATTAGTGTACGGGACCTAAATCTTGGTTTAATGATTCTAGTAATAAAATAATTTTTTTACTAACTTCAAGTAGCTAAAAACGGAAGAGACTCTCATAAATCAAGCTTCCAAATTTTCCATATTATGTGGTATTCTTTGTAAATGTTTGCACCAATAAGTTTGCCTCTTGACTTATATTACTAACAAAGTCAATCAAACACAATCTAATTTAACTTGAATTTTCTCTTAAAAATGTTGATGACTTTTTAATTTGTACGTACAATAGGAATTTTTTTTTAAAAAAATAGAAAAGAAAAGACAAAGACAGACAACTACTTGTAACAGAAAAACTGAAGAAATAAACTGATGACATAATAAATTGAGAATATGTAGTAAAATACCTGAAAAAAACAGCAAGAATGAAGGTAACAGCAGGAATAAGATTTAACATAGCAGCAGCAAAGGTGGCAGAGGTTAATACAAGGCTCTCCAAAAATAGATTATAAACCAATGTTCCCCTGCATTCGTTTATTAAGGGTTGTATAAGAAAATAATGCAAGTTGAACATATGAGTAATTAACATGAAAATTTTGAATTAGCTAGGTAGGTTAAGAATTACAAATCTTTTACTGTGTTGTCAACTTGTCTCAAGTAGAGTTGTGCGAATTTTGGTTTGATTACCTACTACGGAGTAGCAAGTTATTTCAAAACCTAAAGGAATAACTGAAAACTAACGGAACTACTTAACGTCAGGTTAATCAGGCAAGGACGTGCATGGTGTGTTAGGTAAATAAATATAACTAAGGGGTACCGTGTGTAATGTGGAAAAATAATTGACAGAATTTGGAAAGGTCAATAGCACAGGAGCATTATGTTGAAAAGCCCTAAAAAAATATACGAGGTAAGTTTTGACAACAGTTGTAGTACGGAGTAAGTTCTAATATTTTTTAGTAAAAAAAAAAAGTAGTGCTTTGGTATACGTATTAGTGTATATGGCAAAATACAGTGTATAAAGTATTAAAATGAGTCTCAAATTGGGTCTTGAATTTTTAAGACTCCATTCAAGACTTTGTTAAGATTTTACTCCATTCAAGTCTTGTCTTAAGACAATTTAAAAGTAATTTGCTAATGTCATATATAATTTTAAGGCTTAGGGCTAATCTTGCTCTAACAAAATATTCTACAATTTGTATTATGTTTTAGCATCATTTAACATGGAAAAAAAAACAATGACGCAAAGTTTCATGCTTTATCCATATATATAGACTAAACAGTTGACCAAAACAAGGGGTTAGTTATTCATTGACCATATTTACATGTTAGAGTACCTAAAAGTACTAGAAAATTCTTAATTAATTCTATATAAACAGAAGTCTGATTAAAAGATCCAAAATATTGGGTGTCAAGAAACAACTAACCCAAATAGTCCGCACAGAAAAGCTTGGCCGAGAACCGTCCATGTTAACTTTGGTCTGGTTTTCCTAAGAAAGACAACCAAAAATACACATGGTAATTAAGAAGTTATTACATTTTGTAACATGCCAAAAAAAAAAAAAAAAAGAGGGGGAATTTTTGGCCGGGAAATAAAAAAGTCAAAGCCGGAAAATGGTCAAAGGACCCTCCTCACAACCTAAACATAATATATGGACCTTTTGTGCCACCACTTTTATAGAAGAGCCTTTGTCACAAAAATGTCTACTTAAAAATACTTTCCTCGCAAATTTTCCATAAAATTATTTTTACTGAACTTAATTACTTCCTCTGTTTTTTTTATACTTGCAACACACCTTTTATCACGCTTTTGAGGAGGTGATTATAATAGGTAAACGAATAAATTAATCTAATAAATTTAAACCGGAGCAATAACTTATCCCTTTTCTTCTTATAAGTGGTAAAATTTCATAAATTAATTAATTCGTTTACCTAGTCTAATATCTTCCTTAAAATGCGTGCCAAAAGGGTGTGTTACAAGCAACTAAATAAAAACGGAGGAAGTATTTTTTTAACATTGATTAAAGAGAGCAAGACCTAAAATTTAATAATTATTTATGATCTTTAAAAGACTCGCTCAAGTAATTAAAACATTTACTATGTGTTTTGATAATGAAATAGGAAACAAAAGAAGGGGAGGGGAGGGAAGTGTAAGGGAGGGAAGAGAAAAAAGATGAGTTTTCCATTGTTGGAGAAACCAATTTCTTACAATTTAATCCGTCTATTTCTCTTATCTCCAATTTCCTTTCTTCCTCATTTGTTATCCAAAATGATAGATAATTATTCATCCCTTCGTTTCTCTTCCTTTGCATTCCCTCCATTTTCATCAATCCAGACAAACTTTACTATGTACTCCATACAAGTATATGTTTTTTAATTTTTTTTTTATTATTGTTTTTTTCCCCCTTTTGTTGAAACATACAATGCAAGTATATGTCAATGACAACAAGGGAAATAATAAAAAGGTAGTGTAACTGTGTAATGCCTTATTCTCTTCACCTTATTTTTGTGCAAGAACTTATTTATATTGAACTTATATTATTTTATTGAAATTAATCTATTTTTCCGATTAAAACTTATTTTACTGATTCTTTATTATATTAGTTCTTTAAATTTATCGATTTTTATTTATTAAAAATAAATTTACTTAATTAAAATTATTTTTATTACATTATTGAACATATTTTTGATGAAATTAATTACAAAATATTATTATTATATTGTGGAATTAGTGGGAGTGAGAAATAATAAATAGTGGCGGAGAAATGGAGGGAGAATTTGATAATGTTCATGGATGTAATATTTTTGCAAACAAATTAAGTATTGTATAAATAATTTAAGTTGTTTTTACTTTTATTTTTTTTTTAATATAATTATGTTTTGTTTTTAATAATCATTGTGTAGTATAACACGATATGTGCATGGATTTTTCATACATTTCCAAGTTTCCAACTTTATCTGTTTTAGAAAGTTCGAAAATAATACTCTCTCCGTCTCTTTATTAATGTGTACTTCTATCATTTATTACTCACATAATAGAGAGAAAGTAGATATTAATAAAGAGACGGAGGGAGTACAGTTAATAAATAAACATGTATGTTTATCCTACCAAAATCATTCGATCATAATAACAATTTGGAACATCGTTCATGTCACGCACTAGATTTATTTGGGGTACCATTTTCCAACAATATTACGTATAATTTTGAGCCCATTTGATTACGTTACGCGATTATAATTTACTCCAATGCTTAATGAATTTTTTTTTTCTCCTTAATGAAATTCTTGACACGTACAATAACAATTAAATAAACGTCACACATTTAATGCATTTAGTTACAATTTTAATTTGATTCTACTAAAAAAAAATTAAAAAACAAATAGAATTACGACTGCTACTTCAATTTTGCTGTTGTGTGTTGGGACTCGTGGTAATAAGAACACTTGCTGAATCATCCCAAGTCCCAACAGCTGTAAAGATTTTGGTCTTCAACACAAATTTGATTGAGTCAAGTAATTATTGAGTTAATAATGCAGTTGAATGGTATTTAATGTTTTATTTGGAAATACCATTTTTAAGATATTGGCTCATTTATTTCCAAAGCAACCATGCATGCATGCATGCATTTTTATTTATTTATTTATTTATTTTTTACTGTACTCCTCCCGTCCCTAAATTACATTCCTCTTTGGAAATTTACACGGGAATTAAGGAGGGAAGAATAAGACAAATAACAATAATTAGATAATGCAATGGGAAGTACAAAGATTAAATAATTATTACTCATGACATGTCATCAATCCTTTGCAAAAAAAAAAAAAAAGGACCAATCACATGCTCCTAATTGAAATTTTTTAACCCAATCATATTCATTGTAATTTGGCACAAGGATTATAAGTGAGATTAGGAAAGAATGAGTGAGAAAACATTAAATATAAAACAGAAAAAGAGAGTTAATTTATTAAAAAAAAAACTTACCAAAAATAGAAAGAAAGAATGTAATTTTGGAATACCAAAAATAGAAAGGAGGAATGTAATTTAGGGACGGAGGGAGTAATATATATTGATTCGTAAACTTGATTTTTTTGATGGTGGAGAAAAATAGTACTCCCTTCATATTATAATGCTTTCTAGCTACATTGAATTTTATGATCTCCTTTATAAGTAGAAATTTCAAGTATGAAAAACAACCATTGCCGGAAAATAGGCAATGTTGTAATAAATTATATTAATTAAACAAGACAATAAATGGAAAGTCAATGACGGAAAATAATCAAACTACTAGAATACGGCATGCAATAAGTACTTGTTTACAATATTGTATACCATAAGCTAGTTTATTACTCTCTCCGTCCCTTTATTACATGTGTATTTCTCATTTTGCACGAGAATTAAGAAAGTTAAAGATTCCTTAAAACTAAAAATTAGGAGTAGAAATAATCATGTGGGGTTAGAGAGAGTTAGAGAGAAAGAAAAAGTGGTTGAGAATTAGGAGAGAGAAAGTATTGGAAATTGATGTAAAGTGCAGAAAAGAAAAAAAAAATTGATGACAAATCATCAAAATAAGAATAATATTGGCAAAAAGTACAACCTATAAATAGAAACAGACCCTTAATTTTGGTCACCCTAAAAAGGAATATAGGCATGTAATAAAGGGACGGAGGAAGTACAATTTTTTTATCAGGTCATTTTTCGCAAAAAATAAAACAATTTGATAAATTAATATGCCAAAAAATTTTCTAGTAATTACAATTATTATTATAGGAATAAAGTTTTATTTCGAAAAAAAATATAGTAATAATAATAGATATATCTAAATATATACTCCCTCAGTTTTTAAATACTTGCTCCATTTCTATTTTTTGCACTATTCATTTGTCATACTTTGACTAATGTTTGTGATTTATACATAAAAAATAATATAATCTTGTGGGTAGTTGTTGGAATCATCTCAATGAATAGATTATTAATTTTTAATTGTTAGAATTTATACTTATTGATAATTAAAGATATTAGTAATCAAAGATTAGCATCGACATACGTGTCCAAGAAAAATGGAGCAAGTATTTAAAAACGGAGGGAGTACTACGTACCTTTGTTAATTATTATCAGCAAGGACAACACCTTTAAAATTATCTTACGAATAATATCCCAAGTTTACAAATAAAATTAACGGAGGTAGTGTATGAAAAACAACGATTGCCAATTTTTCATAGGTGTAGACATTTTGAGGTGCATGCCAATCAATATGGATTTGAAGTGTTAGATGATGCATTGGGTAATGCTATATGTAGCTCTAATACACTCTTGAAAATTGTATAAAATTAGGAATTCATGACAAAAACACGCGTAAATCAGTGTTATTAGTGTTTATATTTTCTTAATTTTATAAGTTTTTACGATTTTCTAGTGTAAATTTAATGCTTATATGTAGCCCTAAGGGCTATGTATAGCAATTTCCTTAATTAATTACTAAGCTGTATACTTTGGTGAGATTCCTCACTCCCACTTCCACCGTTAATTGTATAGTAGTAACTGCCCTATTAGGCTGAGATTCATTACCATTAACCAATCAACAAAAAAAACAAATGTAAAACAATATTTCTTAGGGCTTTTGGGAGGTCAAATTCTCGTTAGAATGATATTCAATTTTCTTACAAAATTACATACAAATTCATTACCATTGTCGAATGTTACCATTGTCGTTACCAAAAGAAAAAGAGATAAAGGGAAGAACCTTTCAACAAAGTAAGCGACCGGGACGATGAAGGCGGCCGCGAAAAGAAGGCGATAGGCCACTAAGACCCTGAGGTTCATTCCATCAACTGCAGCAAGCTTGTATAAAATGTTGACAACAGCAAATGAAACTTGAACAGTCACCATCATAATTATTGATTTTATGTCATTGATGAATTGCCAAAACTCAACCATCTTTAATTTATAAATCAAACAAACCCTAAACAATGAGGAAAGTGGTACTTCAATTTATTCCTCCAAAGTTTTAGAGGAATTTCTCTCTTTTATTTTAGCTTGTTTTGTGTTTTGAAGTGCAACAGAATTGAAGCTTGATATTAGAGTGTATTTATGAGCATGGAAATTTAGGAAGAGTGTTTAAGTTTTGCTTCTTGGGATACTCCCAATTCAAGTTGTATGTAAATATATAACTAGAGGTTCCCGTAAAAAAAAAAAAAAAAAAAAAAAAAAAAAAGTATATAACTACTAAGGTTGATGTCCAAATGTTAAGTGAGACACTTTGCGGCTTGGACGTCAAGCCATACGGTATGACAAAGGACTAACTCAACCATTTGTGTAATGTCCAACTAATAAATAGTCTTTATTTGTTCTTTTTTCTTTTATTGGATGAATTTAGTACACCTCATTTTATACTATACATGTAGATTTCATTGTTGTAGACTTAGGCTCTACTTTTCTCACTTTAATAAATAACATTTATAGATACGGAGTATATAATTGAAAAAATTGTAAATAATAATCCCAAATTTGTTGTAATTTCTTTTTAATAATGTCAAATTTGGATTATTTAAGAATAATCCGAACTTAATTTGTGAGATGCTTACTTTCTTCAATTACCGATGATGGGTTAAATATTTATTTATTTATTTATTTATTTTTTTAAGTAACACACATCATAAGTAATTGGTAAGGATTTTTTTTTTACTTTTACCGTAAAAAAAAAAATCAAAAAATTGTTTTTTACCACCAAAACTTTTATTTTACCACCAAAAAAATTTCTAAAAGTTGTATTTTTACTACCTACCGTCAAGAAAACCATTAATTTTAACGGTTTAAAAAAAATTCTTTGATTTTCGTCGCAAAACATGTTCTCCATAGGTTTAGAGGGGCAATTTGGACCTCTGGGATCAATTTGAGGTCATAATTAACAAAAATGATTAAAAATGCCTCATTTTGCGTGTTTCACGCAAATCGATGCGTTTTTAAACACGCAAAAGAAAGCATTTTCGATCATTTTTTTGTCAATTTTGATTTCAAATTGTACCCAAAGAACCAAAATTCCCCAAAACCCCTAAAGACCATGTGCTTGTCACGAAAATCAAAGAATTAAAAAAATTCCGTTAGGTTTTTGACAGCATGTGGCAAATGGTCCTAGCAAAGTAGGACGCTGGGGATACTACCCTAAGACAAATTAGAAATTTATAGCCCAAACTTACACTAAGCTAGCTAGTGAGAAGTAAAGGGTCGATCCGCAAGGAAATGGAGTTTTGCTCAATCAAAGTGTAATTATGAACCTATTGCAAGTAACAAGCTAAGGGGTATTTTGAATATTTTTGTGTTTTTCAATAATCGAAATCACAACTTCTAAAGAAAGAAAACAAGCAAATTAAGAAAACTTAAGCTAGAAATACCAAAATAAGGAAGACAAACTAGGATTGTGAGAAATTGATCATAACAATAGGGAGTGGGGGTTCTAATCATGATCAACCTAGACAACAATAATTATCAACATGGATTCATGCCAAGGAATACAAATCCTACTCAAACAATTCATTCCCATGCAATTACTCAGGCAAATTGATGAAATAGATCAAACTTAAACTAGATCATTCCCATGCATCTAATTTAGAATTCAAATATTGGAATTAAAGGTGCACAACAATAACTCCAAGCATTTCAAGCACAAAATCATCAACTCTAGGCTAAATCCAATCAATCATCAACATAATCCCAATTAATCATGATCTTCACCCCCTTCCCTAGCTAGAAATCAAAGCTAGAGAAGAGAAATTAACCATCATATATAACTATACTAAGCATGGATTCAATCTTAACAAAGCTAAACATGATTCAAATTCAAAGGAAAAGCAATCAAACAAGTAAAATCAAGGAAGTAGATGGAAATCAACGGTATCAAAAGCAATTAAACCAAATAAAAAGGAAAGAGTAAAGAAAAAACTACAATGAAGATTGATTGAAAAAGTGAACTTGAAATACTAGCATTGGATTGAAGAAAACTTGAACAAATCTTGATTACAATGATGAAACTTGAAGATTAAGCAACTTTCTCTCTCTGTAATACTAGAGTTTCTCTCACTACAAAGTTCTAATTATATTTGGAAAATAAGATAAAAATTAAATTAAAGATGAAGTCTATTTATAGTGCCTAAAGAATATGGAAATAATGACCCAATTAAGGATAGCCCTCTAAAGCCATGTCGCACCCTCTCCAAGCAAGGTACGAAATCGCCAAACCCACAAAGTGGCGCCCTGATCTTATATGCCACGTTCGCGGGTGACTGGTGGAGAGGCCTCTTTCAGCTAGGGAGAGGTCGCGGCTGGGAAACAGGAGAATCAGGTCCTCGAAGCGCCGCGCCCGTGGCTAACTGTGGAAAGCAATCTCCAAGGGCTCGGCCATCCTTCTACAGGTTCAACAAAAGAGCACCAAGCTACCTTGTCCGCGCTTGCAGCTTTAGCACCTGCGCCCTCGACTTCATTGTAGAGCTGTGCGCCCTCTCCTTTGAGCATCTCCTCCTCTTCCTTAGTCAAATTGTTCCTTTAATCTTCATCCAAAAGTGGCAAAAACATGAAAAACCAATAAAGAAAAGATAGATAAACATAAGAAAAGATAGAAAAACATAAGAAAAGATAAAAGAAGAGGAAAAACATGAGAAAGAACAAAAATAATCAAAACAAAGGTAAAAAGGGCTTGAGAAGGCACAAACAAGAGACAAATGACGGAAAATCATTAGTGAACAGAGGTGAAATAGTGGCATAAATAATGCCACTTATCAAAATTCCTCAAGCAAAACTAAGAGAAAAGAGAAAAATCAAACACTACAAAGACTAACACAACATGGCTAAGCTTAGAAAAACCAATCAAATTATAGGGTGGACATTGCTCCATTCGGACTCAAAAGAAAAGACAAGCGCCAAAGAATACTCACATTACTCAATCAAACGAAGGAAAACACGTTCTAAGATGCTCATAGTTGAAAGAGACAAACCTAAACTAAGCATAGAGAACTAATGATTTCATTCTCTGCCCTATTCCCATCCAAGACGGTCCGCGTTCTCCCTACTTGTAATCCCCCATATTTTTAACTTCATTAAAATACATTTATTTATTATATTTTTACAAATAATTTATTTCGGTCTCATTGTATAAATTATTTTATGTCAAAATTTAATTGATGTCTATTAAACTAGTAAGCTTTTGTTAATTTAAAATTTTCTTTTTAGTCACCAACATACTTTTTCAATAGCTTAATGGCCCCTAAGTAAAGAGAGCTTAAACTCTTACTCAAGCCCAAACCACAATTCCTACTTCTACTTGAATAAGGAAACCAAGCCCATATCTTCATATAAAAATCTCAAAAACCCTCAAAATTTTCCCCTCCTCACTCACGTAAGATTCACATTACCTTCTCCCTCACTTCTTTGTCCTATTTAATTTCACGAACCATAAAAAAAAAAAATTATGCTGCTGCCTTCTTCCATGAGTTGTTGCTATTTGAGCCACTAGCCTGCTGTAACACCCTAGAAATTCCTTTCCTTTAAAAATACCTATCTTACTCTTTAAAATAAGAAATAAGAATATCTAAGATACCGCCACCCTGAAAACGGCTAAGGCAACTATCAAAGACACATAGCGGAAAACTAAATTCAAAACCATTCAAAACGAGTCAACTTAAAAGTCGACCAAACGAAAGCAAAGTTAAAATCAAAGTCAAATAAAATCAACCTACAACTTGGAACCATTATAGACCCTTATTAAAACCAAATCAAATCCAAAACTTTGCGTTAGTCCACATATAAATAATATCATAAATAATTAATTAAAGCATAAAAACATGTCATAAACTAATGGAAACTAGCATGATTCGCTCTTCACTCATGCCCCGTCATGAATGTGCTTCAATACCTGAAAATCTGAGTACATAAGCATAATTAAACACAATAACATGCTTTCACCTATCCACACACGCTTACCTCGATGCACCTGTTTACAAGCACACACAACATACAACAAGACTCCTCAACTTGAAAACTAAATAATTTATTTAGCATTGATTGTGCATCGAACGGGTTTCCCACTCTACCTCCCCCAAATAAATTTAGGTTACTGACATGGGAGCTAATCGTGCCAGCATCAAAACCACACATGGGTGGCGGAATTCTGCGCATAATAATAAGAACAGCGTCCTATACTCCAGTAGAAGTTATGTTTAAATATAAAACCCCATAACTCCCCCCCCATATGTTCATACTCAAGGTATATACGTTCCAAGAGTTTTGGTGCATAATCTATTTCACTTTACGTTATTTACAAATTATTAGACTTGGTGATGACTCACAAACCATAATCATTCAATCAACAATAATTATTCAAACAATCATACATACCAATTTAATTCTTGAATAATTAGTGATCACGTAATATTTAATGTTGAATCCTTTTTAAATCTACCTCAGTGTCAAAGACACCTTAAACGCATAAAACGCCACAAATCCTATCCCTCGGTGTTAAAAACACCTTAAGTGCACTAAGGCACCAACATACAATTTATTCCTCGTGTACATAGACACTTACATAGCTCTTTTCCCATACTTATAGCATCAATAAAAATTATATGAACCAAAATAAAAATTCCTTTTCAATATCCCAAGCCAAATTAAACATGTAGATTAATTCTACATGCATGCATTCTAACATGCCATAAATAAAAGTGTAGTTCCTATAAACATGCCAAAATATAATTTTCCAATCCATAATCCATCACAAATAAATCATGCTTCACAATTCAATCACCAACATTAATAATCCACAATTCCAAACATAAATCTTAGCATGATACTACTTGTAATTTAATTAGCCAAACCTAGCATGCTACTACATCACCCATTAATATGCTAAGTACGCGAACGTACCTTGAATACGATCTTAAAATCGCCACGACTAATATAAATCGCTCACTTCAAAGTCTCCTACAATTTACAATCATAGAATAGTATTAAAATCCACTCTACAAAATTTCCAGCAATACATACTATTATAAAACCCCTCATAATTTAATTAAAATAAGCTGAAATTATATTTAAAACATCATACTTTAATCCCAATTAATGGGTAACTAAAATTCCTTAAAGAAACTTGATTTTAAATGCTCTACTAAAAATTTCAGCACTAAATTTTAATTAAAACTTGATGTAATTAAGCCTTACAACACTTTAATCAAAGGTCTAAACCATTATACATCATAACCCTTCAATAATTTACAAATCAAGAACTTAGGGTTTCAAAAATTGGGGCTTTTTAGTTAAAAACATAATCTGAAAATTAATTAACATATTACTCATAATCAAACATCAAAATCAAATCCCAAAACTCATAATAAATATTTAGAACTAGGCTTAAAGCAAAAATTAAAACAAAAGACAAGTTTTTTTTTTGGAGAGGAAGGGTGGCAGTGGCAGCCACCACGCCTGTTGCCGGCAGCCACTGATGCTGGTGGTCAGCGATGAGGGAGGGTGGTGCTGAGAAGGGGGAAGGGGAAAAGGGGAAAGAAAAAGAAAAATAAAGAGAAAAGGGAGAGAAGTTTACCTTTGGTTTTCTCCACTCTGGACAAAGTCTGATTTACCTCTAGTGTTAAATATTTATACCCCTTCTCTAGAAACCCTTCTCCCTAAACTTTTCTCTTTTAATTTTCCTAATCCTACCCCTAATAAAACTTGTTAAAATCATACTTTCCTTAAATAAACCCCAACTATTTTAAAATAATAATTAAATAAACTTTCCTTTTTATAAAATATTTCCAAACTTATACAAAATAAATAATAAAAATGCCATAAGTAAAACATTAAAATTATTTAAATACTTTTACAAAATAGATATTTTAAATAAAATACGTATAAATATATGGGGTATTACAGTCTACCCCTCTTAACAGAAGTTTCGTCCCGGGGAACGAAATTCAAACTTTTTCCTCTCTTTGTATAATATTGCTATACTTTTTTTCATTCCTTTACCCTTTTGTGTCTCTTTGAGAACACAATTACTCGAAATACTTGGTAAAATTGTGCAAAAAGCACATAAATAACTAAAAACATACGGAAAAAGTGCAAAATTCTACCGCATTCTACCCCTCTTAAAGAAAACGAGTTACGTCCCCGTAACCGTAACTCAACATACCTGAAACAACTCTGGGTATTTCCTTTTCATTTCATCTTCTGCCTCCCAAGTGGCTTCCTCATATTCTTTGTTAGACCATAGCACTTTGATAATCTTAACATTCTTATTGCGTGTACTACGCACTTTGCTATCAAGGATCATGACAGGTCTCTCTTCATAGGTTAAATTTTAGTCTAACTGATCAATGGTTTCAGGTTGTAGCACATGGAATTTATCAGGTATGTATCTTCTCAATTGAGACACATGAAATACATCATGAACTTTACTAAGCTCCATAGGTAAGGCCAACCTATAAGCTACTTTGCCTTTTCTTTGTGGTATTTCATATGGGCCAATGTACTTTGGGCTAAGCTTTCCTTCCTTCCCAAATCTCATCACTCCTTTCATTGGTGACACTTTGAACAACACTTTGTCACCAATTTCAAACTCTTCTTCTCTACGCTTCGAGTCTGCGTAGCTCTTTTGGCGATCTTGAGCTGCTTGAATCTTAGCTTGAATTTCCCTTACTTGCTTTACTGTATCCTTAATCATTTGAGGCCCTAGAATCATTGTTTCACTAATGTCGTTCCAACAAATTGGACTACGACACTTCCTCCCATACAAAGCCTCAAATGGAGCCATTCCTATTCTCGCATGGTAACTATTATTGTAGGAAAATTCAATTAAATCCAAGCTATCTTCCCACCCTCCTTGGAAGTCTATAACACAAGCTCTCAACATGTCTTCCAAGCTTTGAATGGTTCTCTTGGTTTGTCCATCTGTGGCAGGGTGAAACGCTGTACTCATCTTAGGTGTTGTACCAAAATTTTCGAATACACTTTTCCAGAATTTTGAAAGAAACCTGGAATCTCTATTAGACACAATATCCTTTGGAACCCCATGTAACCTCACAACATTTTTTTATGTAAGATTTTGAAAGTTGCTCTATCTTCCCAGTCGCCTTCATTGGTATAAACACTACGGATTTTGTAAGTATATCCACCACTACCCAAATGGTGTCATTTCCACTCTTTGACTTAGGAAGGCAAGTCACAAAATCCATTAAAATGCAATCCCACTTCCATACAGGAATTTCTAATGATTGCACAGTCCCGTGGGGTTTCTTATGCTCTATTTTCACCTTTTGTCAAGTTGAACACTTTGCTACAAACTCTGAAACCTCATTCTTCATTCTAGGTCACCAAAACATCTTTTTCAAATCTTTGTGTATAGGGTAGCTCCCGCTGAACTATCGCCCAGCCCCCAGGGTGCACACTCTTCGCTGAATAAGCAAATAAAGGAGGGCTCATCAGCCCGGCAAAGTCAGTCCGCAGGTTTGACCAGGCTAAACTCTCCACAAAGGAGATAGTACACCTATAAATAGAGGGTAAAGTACAACAGAAAAGAGGTTAGACACTAAAGTTATTACACTCTCTACATCTTTCTAAGTACATTCTCTCTCTCTAAACACTCTCTAACTTAAGCTTCGGAGGGGGGGTTCCTCGAGCCACCCCCGAGGGCAGTTTACGTGTGCTGCCTTGTGTAGATAGTTGACGGGACCCAGCTCACCTAGCAGAACCCTTGGATTCACACCTGGAACAATTGGCGCTAGAAGGAGGGGATAAGATCATCTAACCTGAGGTTCACCAACTTAGCTAGGGACTAGTTAACTAACCACCATGGCCGGAGAAGAAACTGTACAAACACCCACGTCCAAAACTAATGAGACCATCCAAACACCACAAAAGACACCCCCAGTAACCAGCGATCCAAAAGGATCCACCGAACACCCCAAATCGACCATCTCACAGAAATCTAACCCTATCGGATCGACGTCAGCTACTGCTAAAGCAACGGCGAAACCAGTAGATCCGGTAGGATCCAGCTCTATTTTCAAGTACGGAATGCCGTTAACAGGCGCGAATAATGAACTTATTGTGTTAACACCTGTAACCCAGAAACCGCGGCCCGAAAATATGCCAGCCATTCTACAGAACCTCTCTAAGTGCAGCAAGGAGCAGCTGGCTGCAATGACGGCGGTGTAGAGATTTATAGGTACTACGCAGCGGAAATAACATGAATCATATTCATACAGTACCTAATCCAAGGATCTAATGCATAACACATGAAGAACAAATAATTGTACCTTTGAAGCGTGATTCCACGTGCGATCGAGCAAGAACAATGGGAGATAAAGAACCCCAAGTGTGATTCCTCTACTTGGTCCACGGGCACAAGTTAAACCTCCACTAATGCTAGTTAGTCGTGACTGAACGCTTCAATCAACCTTCAACGGAGAGGAGAGGAGACAAACGAGCCACGAACCACCACCACCACGACGAGCAACCACCTTGCTAGGGTAGTCCGTACAGTTGTACGGATGAAGGGAAGGAGAGAGGCGTGTGAGAGAGAGTTCTAGAGTGTTTGGTTGCTTGTTTCATAATTCACTGTATGAGTGAGTTGTGACTTGATGCAACCCTAGGCATGGCCTCTATTTATATATCACATATATAATTAGAGTCCATGTGAAGCCCAAACACTTAGCCCACTTCTAACTACACTAGCTCTATTCCTTACATGGCTTGTTATATCCTCATGAGGCCCATTAATGGGCCTCTTACTTGTTTAACCCAATACCCTTGTTGTGTGACCTCATAGGATCCATTCTATAAGGCTTTGGGCTATTTAACTAACCCAAAGATCAATTATCATATCTAGCACCAGATATTGACGACCCCATAGAATGAACTTATTATCTCCATAATAGTGATCCTTGATATATCTAGTAATTGCACTTATCGAAGACATAACTCCTTCAATCTCCCACTTGTCTGAGACAAGTGCGCAATATTCAAATTCCTTAAGTCAATGTGTGTCGATTTGATAATATGATTGCATCTTATGTCGTGATCATATTAATCTACAAATCTTTCTTGAAATCTGAGTTAGAATTACAAAACAAATGGTTACAATGTAATCCATTTGAGGACGGCCATGCATTTTCTGAATTCTCCCTCTTCAAGGGGCCAAGACACATTCCTAATTAAATAGGTAGACTCAATCCAATCTTATGGCAACCAAAGCTCCCACTCAACTCATGAAGTAACCGGGAATCATCCTTTATAATCTCCAGTTACGGCCAGACGTTTGAATGTACCACAGTTAAAACAATCATTGAATGAGATCAATGTTCCACTCATGTCAAAGGAATCCACTAATATATCCGGAAGCTCTATACTTGAACTTCAAAGTAGGTCTATAGTTCGATCATGCATCATTCATGCATATCCATGTGATTGACCGAGCATCACTACGCTCCTATAACCCATGAAACTGCGCTATCGAATCAATCTTAACATGCTAGTCCATTATTGGAAGTCATTTATGTCCAGTTTAATGATTCCGAACTAGGAACTTAAATAATATATGAATTTAGTTCACCTGTGGGGTTTCATTCAAAAGGTCATTAACCTAGTGAGCCCATCAATTCATAATTATTTTGGACATTTTATTTAATCTTGAAACCACGATTAAATAAGATTGAAACTTTGTTTCAATTGATAAACATAATTCTGCAAGCTAATGTATTTACTTTTGTAATATGCTTTCTCAAAACATACACAACTAAAATTACATAACTTGCTTCAATCCAAAAACCTTAGTATGACTCTCATACCTTGGTCATGGAAGGGGTTCAGTAAGTAGAGTTCATGAGACATTCTCATAAACATGTATTTTGCAATTTCTAAATCTTATAATCATTTTCATCTCCATACACTAAGAATTTTCCTTCGCCCTTTCGCAAGGAAGGAACTTAGGAATTTCTAATTTGTATTCCAACGTTACATTGGATTTCGATTGAAATCTACCATCACTTGTTCTAAGAACACGTGAATCAAATAGACGAGTATAGTCCATGGCATGCATGATGCATCCTTTGCGAATTGCATAAGGATCATCACTCAAAGTCTTAATTTCATCAACCTTTCTCAAGGTATTGAATCATTAAGCAACGTGCCATGTCACATGGAATTGAAACTTTTTTCAATATAATGTTGAATCTTATAAGAATATTATCAATATAAGCTTCTTAATCAAACTCAAACATCCTTTGAGACCTATCTATATAGATCTTGAATCCCAAATGTACTCATCTTCTTCTTCAAGGTTTTCATACAAAATGCATTAGCCATCACTTGACCCTTCAAGCAATGAATAATTGCTCTTTATACTAGACCAAGAAGACTTCATAGCTCCCACTAAACATCTTGTACATACAAGATATTTTCTTCATTTTACAAGATCATCAAACGATTTGATTAACTCACAAAATTAAGAACATTAACTCCCTGATGCTAACTTCAATCCATTATGGATCTTTTATGCATCCCTAGGATTATTGGATCTCCAAACTTTTGATTGTATCATATACAAATCTTCTTCCGTGAACAATTTCAAGGAAGCGTTTTGAAATCCATCTACCAAATCTCATAAGGTAGTAATCACTAAAATATCTTTAATAGATCTTCGCAACATGACTAATGTAAAGGTTTCATCGTAATCATAGTCATACTATGAATTAGTTGAATCCTTTAACAAGTTTTTGCTTTAGTTAGAAAACATTTTTCTTTCTTATCTGCTTTGCTTACAATGGGTTTCACCCAATTTAGGCAAATTACTCAAGTGTCATACACTTGCTTACAGACTTAGAATCTATTTCAGATTTTCTGGTTTTAAACCACTTGGAGTTATAACTTGTCAAATCATCTTTATTACTTGCATATCATCATGTTCCAAAATAAATATTTTAGAACTCTTAGTCAATATGAAATCATATTTCTTTGGCTAAGTTTTACGTATGCTAGTCATCATTGTGGGTTTTATGCAACAATTGAAATTCATACAACAACTTTGTTTAGTTTTCAATGAGAAACGACAATAGATGATTTGCACTTGGAATGTACTACCTTCGACACATGGTTATTAATCCCATTACACTTAATGAGACCACGCGTTGTCATTTGTAACATGAGGTGAATCATGCTCATATTGTTGCTTTTATTCGATAACTTCTCAAATTTCTTCGAGATTTGAGAAGTTATTCGAAATTACTTTTCTTGAACTCTTTCAAGGCTCTCGAACTTTTCGAGATTCTTACACTCCCACTTGCCTTTTGAGGAGGCATATATAGCATAGGGTGAACCAATCATGGTTTGAATCACGTTTGTTTGTTGCTTTTCTCGAACTCTTTTGAGATTTACACTACTCCCACTTGACCTTTTGGAACAATTTCCATAAGGGCACCTACTTGAGCAACAAACATTTTGTGCTAAGTATGGTTTATGTAGTAGTAGTACCCCGTGCTCTATATAGGAATCAAACGTGCATCAAACAGTTTAATACATGTTTTATTCCTTGCTTTGTAGAAAGACTTAATAAGAACTTTTCTTATCCATATCACATATGAAGCCTTTGCTACATTCTGATTTGACCTATGTAATTTTTTGTTTAGTTTTGTAGCTTATCTTAAAAGTATATCCCTTGAACAATGGTTGGAAGATAGGTAATTTACATCCATTATCAAAATATATCTCATATAGATTGATAGCTCCCTTCATAAACACTTCACAAGGTTTGCTTTCGGAGTTTGTTGTAAAACGATTTTATAACTCTTGGATGTTTATCAAGGTTTTGGCTTAAATTCACACTATTACGATCATATCGCAATACTTTGAATGTGTAGCCAAGTATATGTCTTGACTTAAATTTTCACAATTACAATCATATTGTAATGTAATCATTATCTTGTCAAGTTGATACTGAACTTCATACTGAAAATTTTGAACTTTTCAAAATATTCATTCTTATGCTTCAACTAAGCACAAGTAGTGATCGTATCACAAATGAAGTTTCATTGTCTGTCTCTAGCCTTTGAACCTTTGGTTTTCTTCCATCGATATGTATTCGACCTTGAGTTCTCATCATCATTTCTCTAAATGGTGACTTAGTCAAAATTTCAAATTAGAATGATAATTACATATATCAATGAATTCATAATCGAATGATATTGAAAGTCCATCCCTTTGGATCTTCCGCATGCAATTTTCATTTTCATTCGAATTAATTGACATTTTAGAGACAATTTATATATATATATAGAAATGGTTTAATTATTTCTATCATATAGAATTTTAAACCTATTTAGCAATTCAAAACACATTATGACTCAATGAAGCATAGAATAACATTTATTCCACGTTTTTTGAATCTTCGATGTTTAGTCATTACTAACATCGAATGGTGTTTTGATAATGGAAAGAATGAATAAAATTTATTTAATTCTAGCCAATTATTAGTGGTGAAATACTGGTTCTACTTGTAAAGTTGCAACTTTTGCTTCCAAACTTGTAGATTCTACTTGTGAAGTAGCAACATTTGCTTCTAAACTTGTAAATTTATTTCTCCTTTAGCCATAATTTCTTCCTTTAGTTTAATCACATTGTGCAATGAGTGAACTAAACAAGACATCATATGTCCAAGAAGTAGCAATATGCTAAATCAATTTCTATAATATAATTCTTAAATTGGAACATTTCCATTCTTTTACCTTCCAACTATATGAGGTAGTATCTAATCAATTGGAATTGGTCCATTTAATTTGAAACATTTGTTGTTCATAACAACTTTTAGCATGTAAGTAGTTCTAGGTTTGAGAAGTAGCAACTTGTTTGCAATTCTTGGCCTATAACTTCTTAATGCAATCCTCATATATTCCTAAACCTTTCCCGTTTGAGCCACCTAGAACATTTCTCTTAGGTTCAAAATGATACCTTGCTCAACTACTTTAAGCACTTTTCATGATTCTGCTAAGTCTATTCTATCATTATTTATATTTGAGTTTAATCAGGTATTAAACTCTATATAAAGTAGATGAAGAATACTGTCATTTGATCAACTTTTGATCATAGATATTTCCAATCACTTTCTTATATTCAATCATATTGAAGATAAGAGATTTTATTGGTTTCTATAATTGTCTTTTAGAGGGTTTGTACCTCCCATCTCATTATATCCCTTGAAAACACTTTTCAAAATGAAGATGTGTTGGTATTTTACTCAAACATTTTGAATAAAACCAACCTTAGACATGTGACATGAATTTCTAAAACTTGCCTTTTAGAACAATCTTAGCAAAATTGGAATATAGGTTTATGGATTATCTTTTAAACTTTTGAGAACGTTTCTCAACTTTATTTTCAATCGAGGAGATAATATATAATAATAAAATTAGAACGACATGTTACTTATAAGTAAACGCAAAATTCAATTATGTTTAATAAATTTAAAGTACCAAAAGCGAATTAAATTGGTAACTTTAAAACACTCTATTCAATTTAAGTGATCCCAACTTGAATTAAGTGATTCCAAGATCCTTTATTCGTGCAATAATTAACCAGAGTGAGGCCCTGCAATCAACCATTACATTTTCAAGGTGAGTAAACTCTTTACTGATTACAACTCTTGTAATTCTTGGTTGAATAATTAACCATCGCATGTTTAATTATTACTCTTAGCTTCAAGGTTCTAAACGCTTTAGGTAACCTTGTTGAATATAACCAATTAAAAGTGTAGATATGCGGTCCTACCCCCACTTTCCCAAGATATATTATGATGCTCTGCTGAGGGCCGACCCATCATAAACGATCAAGGTTTTCGTCGGGTTTTTAATTGGAAAAGCTGCATCAATATTACTGGGATCTAGATTTATTATGTTGTGATTAAATAGTGAACTCTAGCGCATCATCACAAGACATCAATAAAATCTAACATGCATAAAATACTGAATGCACAAATAAGACATAGCATGGCCCCTAATCCTAAGAAAGCTAATAAAGTAAATGCTCCCACTTGAATCATCATGGATCGCATCCACCTTGCTCCTTTGGGCCTTCACTTCATGGGCTTCTTGGATTAACTGCAACCTGTAATTCTACTCTATTCTATCTACTACTTAAATAAAATAAAATAAAATTACAAAATACTTTATCGGTTCGTAGACCGTACTAAGATTACAAAAATACATCACGATGCGCAGATCGTATTTATCAATCTACTGGGCCATACTAGTCATTATATAGCAATAAACAACATCATATATTATAAAATTGCCACATAATAAATCACTCATCATGCTTTCCTAAACTACAACATCGAATGTTCACAATTAAGGAAACATGGCATCTAAATATCTCATATATTAATTATTGTAATTAGGTAATATCATATATTATTCATGATCATAAATAAAATATAATATATTCTAAATTAGTCATGAGATAGAATCAAATCTTATTTTAATCTTAAAAGATAAATCATATTTATCCTCAAAGATTATCCTAACAAAGTTAGGAAATTCTATCCTAATTACTAGCCAATCACAATATTTTAAATCAATTATATCCAAAAATAATTATGGGATAATCACATTATTTAAATCAATTATTATCCTTTTGGAATATGCTCAGAATATCCTAACAAATCTTATCCAAAATTAACCACTTTAATTATGGATAATTACCAATTTAACAACTTAAATATGGATAATATCAAATATAACAACTTTTGAATATCTGATTTTATCCTAAAATAAAAGATTTTATCCAAATAAAACCAATTTTATCTTTAAAATAAAAGATCATATTTTCAAAATATTTTAACTTTTCCAAAATAAAACTGATTTTATCCCAAAATAATTCATAATTATCTTGAAATAAATTTTCAAAAACTGAATATTTTTTTTTTTGAAAAACCGTGCACCAGCCACCGTGGTGTGGCCAGCCGAAGCCGGCCACGGTGGCCGTACACCGCAAGGTGTACGCTGCTGCCAGCGGCACACAGAAGCAGCAGTAGCGCCGCGCAACTGCTGCACGGTGCTGCTGTTGTTGCACTTCCTCGACCCGAGTCGCTGCCCCACCCCGCCTCCCTCCAGACCACCAGCAGCGGCAACCGCCGTGGCAGCGCCACCCAGCCGCGGTTGCTGCTGCTGAAATTTTTTTTTTTATTTAAATTTTTTTCAATTTTAATCAACAACTTTTGTTAAATAAAATTCATGTGGTCCATGATAAATTAAAACATAACTTTTATGCTAATTCATCCAATTAAAATGAAATTCATAATCTAATTTTAAAACTAGGGTTCTTCATGAAAATAATCCCCAATTTAATTTAACTTTTAAATCAAATCATTGATCATGCAAAATTCATAATTTATACATGAAATCAACTAGATTAAAATCATGAAACATTAAACAATCAAAATCGAACAAAAAATCAAGCACAAAATCAGATTTTAGGGCTAATTAGGTTCGAAATTTTCGAAAAATTAGGGTTAGGGTTCGAAAAAATTCGAATAAACTAGGGCAAAATTCGGATCTCTTCATGGCTATTTTGAGCATTATTAAATCACATTTAATCAATTCCAAGAGTTAAATCACATTTAATATAATAATTGACCCATAATTAAAATTCTCCCTCCTAATTGAATTAAAATTGTGGATTATCAAAGAATTATTGGCAATATGCGTAAATGCAATAGGCTAACTGATACCACTTTAGAGATTTATAGGTACTACGCAGCGGAAATAACATGAATCATATTCATACAGTACCTAATCCAAGGATCTAATGCATAACACATGAAGAACAAATAATTGTACCTTTGAAGCGTGATTCCACGTGCGATCGAGCAAGAACAATGGGAGATAAAGAACCCCAAGTGTGATTCCTCTACTTGGTCCACGGGCACAAGTTAAACCTCCACTAATGCTAGTTAGTCGTGACTGAACGCTTCAATCAACCTTCAACGGAGAGGAGAGGAGACAAACGAGCCACGAACCACCACCACCACGACGAGCAACCACCTTGCTAGGGTAGTCCGTACAGTTGTACGGATGAAGGGAAGGAGAGAGGCGTGTGAGAGAGAGTTCTAGAGTGTTTGGTTGCTTGTTTCATAATTCACTGTATGAGTGAGTTGTGACTTGATGCAACCCTAGGCATGGCCTCTATTTATATATCACATATATAATTAGAGTCCATGTGAAGCCCAAACACTTAGCCCACTTCTAACTACACTAGCTCTATTCCTTACATGGCTTGTTATATCCTCATGAGGCCCATTAATGGGCCTCTTACTTGTTTAACCCAATACCCTTGTTGTGTGACCTCATAGGATCCATTCTATAAGGCTTTGGGCTATTTAACTAACCCAAAGATCAATTATCATATCTAGCACCAGATATTGACGACCCCATAGAATGAACTTATTATCTCCATAATAGTGATCCTTGATATATCTAGTAATTGCACTTATCGAAGACATAACTCCTTCAGGAGGTCCTTACCAATATGGGTAAGGGGGCAAGCCCATCACCGACAACGGCAGCTGCGGAGCCCGCAGAGAAAAAGCCGGAAGTCTCAGCTCTCACCCCTGAGCAGAAAGAGCTCATTCAACTGAGGAAAAAGGTATTGGAGCTGAAAGCTCGCAACCTGAATCGAGAATGGAGCGTGGAGGAAATAACCCCCGCTCGGATCAACCCGGAGAAGCGGGTCCCTCGCAGTAGGTCACCGGCCGCAGAGCGAGGATCCAGCCCGGAGAGAGACAAACGGGCGCAAATCCAGGTTGTTCCAGATGATTCCCTATTTTGCCAGGAGATTCTGGTGGAACCCATGGAGAAGGTGAAGATGCCGAGCTGCAAGTACAATGGGACCACAACACCCAAAAGCCACATATCAGCTTTCGAGAATCATATGGTACTCTAGACCATGACAGACTCAGTCTAGTGTAAGGCTTTCCCACCAACTCTGGAGGGGCTGGTGGCGGAATGGTACGGCGCCATCCCCAAATGTTCGGTATACTCGTACAACCAGCTAAAGAGAATGTTCATGGAGCATTTCATAACCTTGGTGGACAGAACCAAGATGACAACCGAGCTGATGTCCCTGGTTCAGGGAAAGGATAAGCCCCTGAGGGAGTTCATCATCACCAGATTCAACAAGGAGGCAACAACCATTCCAAATATGAGCCAGGAGGTAGCACTGTTGGCAATGCAGAGTGGCCTACTGCCAGGGTCACCCTTCAGAGCATATATGGGGCGTAAGAGCCTCAAAACGCTCGCTGAAGCGCTGGGTAAAGCACACGAGTTCATCAAAGCAGATGAGACTGATAGAGCAATGCTGGGTAGGAAAGCAACAGGTGACCCAGTTAGGCGGGTAGAGGCCACTCGGGCAGAGAACACGCCCAGGGTGGACAAGCCAAGCAGAGCTGAGCAAAACCGCAGAGAAGCAGACATGATCGTAGGACTGAGAAGATCCGATCCAAGGAGAGGGCCAAGGCCTAGGAAGTTTGATCAATATACCCCACTAACCCATTCCAGATCTCACATATTTAGTGTGAACAAGGCTGATGATAAGTGGCAGAGGCCCCCAAGGATGGTAAACAGGAGCCGTGATACCAGTAAGTGGTGTGACTTTCATAGGGACTATGGCCACACCACTGACGAGTGCACGCACTTGAAGGACAACGTAGAGGACTTAGTCAGGAGAGGATACTTGAGTCAATTTAAGCAGCGTGATTACCCTCCCAGAAGGAGAGAGGAGGATAGAGTGGGCCGAGCTGACCGCAGAGGAGGTCATAGGGGCCCAGCTGGAGACAAGGATAGAGATGGCAAGCTAGAGGGCAGGGTGTACGTGATTAGCGGAGGTACAGTACATGAGGGGACAGTTAATAGAGTGCGGGCTGACCTGCGGGCAATGATACATCAAATTAAGGACAATGATAAACGTAGATGGCCACCTCTTCCCCTACAGCCACGAGCCACGTTTGATGAGTATGACCAGAAGGGCATAATTTACCCTCATGATGACCCGCTGGTGGTAACAATGAGAATTACAAACCGGGAGGTAGATAGAATACTGATAGATGAAGGCAGCTCAGCCAACATCATATACATCAGTGCGTTCAACGAGCTGAAGTTGGACAGAAAAGACCTGAAAAGAGTAAACTACGAGGTCACCGGGTTTAATGGCTCGGGGCTTACCCTAGAAGGCATAATCGAACTCTTAGTCCGGGTAGGAGAGAGGTCAAGAAGGCGTGATGTCCGAGCAGAATTTCTCGTGATAAACTCCCCTTCACCCTACAATGTAATTATGGGAAGACCAATCATCCACAAGATAGGCGAGGTGGTATCCACTTACCACCTGGCCATGGCTTACACAACTAATGAGGGACGGTTAGCAAAGCTCAGGGGAAGTCAGAAGACAGCCCAACAATGTTACATAACTGCCTTGAAGCAGCCTGCCAAAACCAGATAGCAGTCAGGTTCCGAGAGAAGACTCCCTGAGTAGCCTGAGAAGAAGTCGAGGAAGAGGAAGCGTAAAGAGTATCACAGGGAAAAAGATAAACAGAAGTTGGCAATGGAAAACTTCGAGCCTGCAAAAGAAGAAGTGGCCAGACCACTTCCCAGCGGGGAGCATGTCACAGTCGAGCTCACAGAAGGTGATCCCTCGAGGACGGTGAAAATAGGGAAAGACATTGATCCAGTAGTAGGGGTGCACCTCATATAGCTGCTGAGAAAGAATAAAGACATTTTTGCATTTTCCGCAGATGAAATGCCCGGAATCGACCCAGCAGTCATGGTGCATAGGCTGAATGTGAAGGAGGATATTATGCCAGTTAGGCAGAAAAAGCGAAGCTTCTCCACGGAGAAAAACCAGGCAATCCAAGAAGAGGTGGAAAAACTCTTGGAAGCAGGATTTATTGAACCCTGTGACTATCCACAATGGTTAGCCAACGTGGTCATGGTGAAGAAGGCAAATGGCTAATGGAGAATGTGTGTTGATTTCACGGATCTTAACAAGGCCTGCCCGAAGGACTGTTACCCACTGCCACGGATAGATCAACTGGTAGACTCAACTAGCGGGCACGCCCTGCTAAGCTTCATGGACGCCTTCTCAGGGTACCATCAGATCAGCCTGCACGAGCCAGACAGGCAGAAAACTGCATTCATCACCGAAGGGGGAGTGTATAATTACAAAGCTATGCCCTTCGGGCTGAAGAATGCTGGAGCAACTTTTCAGAAGGCAATGGATAGAGTGTTCCTTCACCAGAAAGGAAGAAATGTGGAAGTATAAGTTGACGACTCAATTGTTAAGAGCGTCACGCAGGCTGGACATATCATGGATTTTGAGGAAACATTTTCCACCTTGAACAAGTATAAAATCAAGCTCAACCCGAAGAAATGTGTCTTTGGAGTGAGCTCAGGAAGATCAGCGAGAGAGGAATAGATGCCAACCCGGAAAAGGTCGAAGCAGTCCTCAGTCTTCCCGAGCCTAAGAGCATTAAAGATGTCATGCGGTTGACAGGCAGAATGGTCGCACTAACCAGATTCATCAGCAAGTCAGCAGACAAAGCCTTGCCATTCTATCAGCTATTGAAAGGAAACAGAGAATTCAAGTGGGGGGCTAAGGAAAAATAAGCCTTTGAGGGTATTAAGGAGCATTTGACTAAGCTCCCAACAATGATCAGCCCGGAGCTGAGGGAAAAACTGCAGTTATACATCTCAGCATCAATATAGACAATCGCAGCCGTTCTGCTGGTAGAAAGATAGAAGCAACAAAGGCCGATATATTTTGTGAGCCACGTGCTGACCGAGGAAGAGCAAAGGTACCACTGGTAGAGAAGCTAGCCTTCGCAGTGGTCACAACAGCAAGAAAGCTAAAACCATATTTTGACGCGCATATAATAGAGGTCCTCACAAACCACCCGCTGGAGAAAGCATTACAAAAGATGGATGCATTGGGCAGACTCTTAAAGTGGGCAATCGAGCTTTCTGAGTATGAATTCGAGGTCAAGCCTAGAGCAGCCATCAAGGCACAAGCTTTAGCAGACTTTATAGTGGAAGCCTCTTATGAGGAAAAAGAAGACGACATTGGGGTCTTGAAGGTGGAAGTGGATGGATCCTCAGCCTAAACGGGGAGTGGAGCAGGAGTCATAATGACGTCCCCAGAAGGAAACATATTTGAGTATGCCATCAAGTTCAAATTCAAAGCGTCTAACAATGAAGCAGAGTACGAGGCGACGCTGGCAGGCTTGCGTATGAGCCTCGCAGCCGGAGCTCGCAAAGTACACCTGCAGACTGATTCCCAGCTCGTTGCCAGCCAGCTGCAGGGGGCATATGAGATAAGGGAAGCCACTATAATGAAATATGTAACCAAAGTGAAAGAACTGGCAGCCCAGCTAGTCCATTTCCAGATAGAATTAGTCCCCAGAGCAGGAGACTCTCAAGCTGACGCCCTATCTAAGTTGGCTAGCTCCACCTTGCAAAGCCTCACAAGAACAGTGATGGTCGAAGTGTTAGAGGAAAGCAGCATTGCTGAAAAGGAGCAGGTAAACTGCGTTGGGAGTCAGAGAGCCTGGTTCTCAAACATCTTGACATATAAACTTCATGGATCGCTGCCCGATGATGAAGTACAGGCTAAAAAGGTGAAGAAAGACACAAATTGGTATGTAGTGATGAATAGAGAGCTCAACAAGAAAGGCTTCTCAAAGCCACTGCTGCGGTGTATTCCAGAATGGGAGCAGGAGGGAATCATGGAAGAAGCCCACTCCGGAATATGTGCCAACCATATTGGCGGAAAAGCATTGGGAGTAGAGGTCCTTAGAAGAGGGGCATATTGGCCAAATCTCACGCAAGACGCACTAGCATATGTTAAAAAATGCGACAAGTGTCAAAAATATTCACCAGTCATAAATCAGCCAGTAAACGATCTGATTCCAATCCTTAGCCCGATCCCGTTCGCTCAGTGGGGAATGGACATATTGGGACCTTTCACCACTAGGTCGGCGGGCAGGAAGTATCTCATTGTGGCAGTAGATTACTTTACAAAGTGGATAGAAGCTGAGCCTACCAAGTACATAAAGGCAACCCAGGTCAGAACTTTATATGGAAGAGCATCATCACTAGATTCGAGGTGCCACAGTGCATAGTCTTCGATCATGGGTGTCAATTTGACTGCGACACCATAAAGGATTACCTGGGGGATATGAGCACCAAGTATGCAAGTGCCTCAGTCTGCCACCCGCAGAGCAATGGCCAAGCAGAAGCAGCAAACAAGTTGATCCTGATAGCCCTACAGAAGAAGATGGAGGAGTACAAGGGCCTGTGGGCAGACTTAGTCCCAGAGGTCTTGTGGGCAAATAGGACCACTGAGAAGGAGGCAACCGGTAAAAGCCCTTTCACCTTGGCCTACGGGGTCGATGCAGTTGTCCCTGTGGAAGTGCAAATCCCCAGCCTGAGGATACAACACTTTGAGCAGCAAGGAAATGAAAAGCGCATGCTGGAAGAGCTAGACTTCCTGCCGGAAGTAAGGCTAAAAGCAGCCCTTAAGCTGGCAGCCTAGAAAAGCAGGATCTCAAAAGCTTTCAACAAAAGGGTCAAGCATAAGGAGCTCCTTCCAGAGACTTAGTCCTCAGGAGGACAGCAGCAGTTGGAAGAGGAAATCAGCATGGAAAGCTGTCAGCAAACTGGGAAGGCCCTTTCATCATCCACGAGCAGGTTGGACCTGGAGCGTTTCTCCTCGCATATCAAAACGGTCAGGTCTTAAGAAACAGTTTCAATGCAGATGTGTTAAAGAAATATTTTGTTTAAATAGCCTGAAATATAGCTGCTTCAAGTTTGATAAACCTTTATTCAGTCCATGTTATGTTGACTAAGGCATTTGAGCCATTTTTATTCAATGAAATACAAGCCTCTGCGTGAGGAGTATGTTGCATAAATTTGTTTAATATGGTATGCCTAAGCATCATATACTAACATGCAGAAGTCAAACAAGAAGAATAATAAAGTGTTAAAGGCAAGAAGCACCCTAGTACAAAATGACAAAGTGAAAGCATCCCTCCTTAAAATCTCACCTCACCTGCAAAAAGCAAAACAGGGCACCACCTCGGGGACGCCTAAGGGGGAGCCTGACACGTTCAGCTTGAGGATGGGAGATGAGAGGAAAAGAAGAAGATGAGCTACATGGGCAACACTAAGGTCCTCTTAGTCCCATTCAGCCCATCTCTTCGAGGGGGAGAGGAAAGGAGAAGACAGCCAAGCAGTAAGCCCTTACAAAGAGAAGTAAGCAAGCATTAAATAAGCTGAATGACATAAATAAGTCTCACCATAAACAAGCTGAATGACATAAATAAGTCTCAACATAAACAAGCTGAAGGACATAAATAAGTCTCAGCATAAACAAGTTAAATGACATAAATAAGTCTTAGCATAAACAAGCTGAATGACATAAGTAAGTCTCATCATAAGAAAGCTGAACAACATAAATAAGTCTCAGCATAAACAAGCTGAACGACATAAATAAGCTGCAACAAAGCAAGCTGATGACACAGACGAAATAGGCAAAAAGCTGATCGACACAAACAAGTCTCAGCAAGGATAAGTCAAATAACGCTCAATCAAATATATCAACCAGCACATAGACGAAACCTTTGGTCAAAGCCAAGTGAAGTACACAACGCACAAACACTTAAAGCAGGTAAAGCAGGAAAGACAAAATGTAATAAAATCCCTGCTGAAGCACAGCAGAGCGCAAAAGAAGCAGGAAAGCGCTAAGCAACTAAATCGAGAAGACAGGGAGGCCCAACCTACGAGGCCCCACCAAATATAACAAGGAAGCTGCAATGCTAAAAGATCTAGATACTGCTAAGAAATGTTCAGTTCCAGGCAAACGTGCAAACAATGAAATAAACAGCAAGCAAAGCAGCAGGAGACGATCATAATGAGCATACATTATAAAGCTGAACCCCTGCCCACCAAGGCAGAGTAAACATTCAGCTGGTTAGTTACAAAGCAAATGACGCTGAGCCCTCGTCCACCAGGACAAGGAAACACTCAGCAAGTAAAGTTGGGAAATCACAAATTCAAGTTAAGCTGGGCAGACCCAGCAACAAAAGACAAAGTATTCTGAAAATACACAGAGAAATACAATCTTTGGCAGCTATACACTCCAAAGATATTAACAAAAACTACCTAGTTACAACAGATCTGGGTGAGGTAAACTCAGAGGAACTACTGGAGTAGGAGGGTGACAGCCGCCATAACCTTTATTGATCACCAGTCAAGGACTCCACTCCAATAGCTGCAGCAACGTCAGGGCAGAGAGGCACCTCCAAGTTCAGCACAGCCTAATTGGGAATCTTGCAGCCCGCAGTGCGACGGTGATCAGTAGGGAGGTCAAACAAACCAGCCTCACCTCAGCTTCGATCTTAGCCTAGAAGGCATTAAAGTGACCTTCTGCTCTTCACCCTCACCATACAAGCTGCTAACACATCGAGCCGCAGCTTCCCATCCTCCATCATGGCGATTAGCCAGGAGCTTAGCAAAAGCAGGAGAGAGCGCAAAAGACTTGAGAGCCTCTCTCCTAGCAGCCTCCAGCGCAACAGCATGCGCAGCCTGTAAGTCTGCCACCTCCACCTCTAACATCTTCACCCTGGCCTGGGAAGTCCCCAACTGCTCCTCGCAGTCCTTCAGCTTGGTCTGAGTGAGCTGAAATTCTCCCAATTGGAGCTGCAAGGCATCTGCCTTCTCTCTCAGCGGAGTCACCTCATTGGCCATAGCACCCCTCTCAGCTTGAGCCTGCTGAACCTCCAGAGTCTTCTGGGAAAGGGTTATGCCCTGGTTCTGATATTCCTTCTCCACTGACAGCAAAGCATTGGACAAATCCCCCACAGACATAACAAGCTACAATAAAAGCAGAGAAGAAGAGTCAGCCAAAGTGGGAGTTAACAAAAGAAGTTAATGATGAAAAGTAAAGCATAATAATAAGTAAAGCAAGACAGCAGCTACAATACAAGCAGAGAAAAGCTGAAACCAGAAAAATAAAAGCAAAAAGCAAAGACTAACCTTCTGCAAATCATGGCAAGCAGTAGCTACTGGAAAGCTGACTGAGCTGCGCGTAGAATCTGCAGGGAGACGAACCATCCTTCTGAGGGTTATCTACAAATAAAGACTCATCAACCCTCACATTCATCAAAGGCCAAAAGGGAGCATTCTCAGCTCTAGAAGGATAGAGTATTGGGCGAAGATGAATGTCAATAGGGACCTCAGCAAACTCAATGGCCCCAGTAGGGCGAAAAGTCCCTCCAGCAGAGAGTGAGGACGCAGAAAGAGGGTTCTTAAAGGCATCACCCAAGAACTGGTGAACGCATCGGTTAAGCTCACTAGAGTTCTGAGTATCTCCCCCACCAACGTTCCCACCTGGGTGTCTAGTGTTGGCAGACGTGGAAGCAAAAGGGTCTGGGCCAGGAGAAGTGCGAGCCTTTTTTATCTCTGGCTCATCCCCAGCAGGGGCAGAAGACATAGGATCTTCCTCCAGGTCAATCACTGGACGATCCCGCTGGAGAGAGCCCACAGCTCGAGAGAGCCCACCCCGGGTAGCGCTTCGAAGCCGCCCCCTCATCTCGTAGGGACGCGCCGGAATTCTTGGAAGCTCCATGACAAATTCATCAGGGAGCTGAAAATCAGTGGCTGCAACAGAAGGAACTACAGTGTCCTTTGCAGCAGCAGTATCATCAGTAGAAGTAGGAAAGAGCAGAACATGCTCAGCAGAGGAAACGGGTTTTTCACCGGCAGTAGTGGTCTCAATCCCCTTAGGGAAATTGGAGAACACTGTCAGCAAAATCATCGGCAATAGCCTTTGTAGTGGTCTCAATCCCCTCAGGGAAATTGGAGAACACTGTCAGCAAAATCATCGGCAATAGCCTTTGGTTCTTCAGAAGCTTGTTCACGTTGCATTTTGGCAGCAGAAGTCTGAGGTGCCACCCGGCCGGAAGCCGCGACAGATTGCTTCTCAGGGGAAGCAGTAGGCGCTACTAACGCCTCAGAATCTGAAGCCACCTTTCGAGGAGTAGGGCGAGTCTCACGCCTACTCCCAACAGTAGAAGACGAGGGCTCAGGCTCAGCGCGGCTGGACCCAGCACGCTCACCAGTAGCCACAGTGCCAACAACAGCCCGCAGCTCAGCGGGAGCCAAATGCACCTCACCCTTCAGGGAACCCGCATACACCTCCAGCGTATCAAAGAGTTGAGGAGGGTTCTCAAGAGTGGCAGTCAAAGGGTCCTTCCAATTATCGGCCAACTCGAGATGCGTTTGTCCAACTTGTCATAGCCTAAAAACACAAAATGACAAAAAGTCAAATAAGGCAGAGAGATAAGAACAAAAAAAAAAGGAAGAAAAGACAGAAAACAGAAAAAAAGGCAAAGGGCAGAAAGAGCTTACCAGACTCATGTGTACGGCACAAACGCATGGCAGAAAGCTGCTCATTACCCACGATGTAAATAGAGTTGGGTAGCCAGACCTTGGAAAACTTGGAGTCACCTGTCCTCGCTCCCTGCAGAGCCTCAAAAGCCTCTGTCTCACGAGCAGGTTCAGAGGGAGAAACTGTGACCCCAGCCATGTTGGTGCGAATCTCACTAAAGTTGCGCGGAGCAGCAAAATTGAAAGGCACCCTCACCCAGAAGAACTTGCCAGTCCAGTCCCTGAAACGCCCAAGTTTTGGGTAGGACAAGACTTTACTCTCTTTGGGAGCAACATAGTACCACCCTAACTCAGTCCCAGAGGCTGATCTTTTCAGGCTCATGAGAGACTTGAACAAATGCAGAGACTCAAGGCACCTTCGAAACCTCAAAAACCACAGCAGACAAATCAGGGTATGAAGGGAGACAGGGTGCACCAGAGATATACAGATGTTAAAAGCACGTAGCAGCTTCTCTAAGGTAGGGTCCAAGGGGAACCTCAAGCCCAAGTCTAGCTGCGAGGCAAACACAACAATATGACCTGCAGGAGGGGGCTGATAACTTCGCACCATTAGCAGGCAGAACCAGCTTGTAGCCCTCCTTAAAACCGTAAAAATTCTGCCCAACAGCAGCCAGATCCAGTCTCTTAGCGTCCTTACGCCAACTGGAATCTAGCACACAGTTCTTAGGCCCATAGCACTTGTCATCAAGGAAGAATTCAGTCTTGCCCTCCTTTACGGGCTCAACAACATAAGTGGGCTGACAGTCGAAGTATGAGCGGTCACCAGGAGACTCAGCCATTCTACTTGATTGAGCGCGCACTACATAATGATCAAACCTATGCATGTCAGCCATTTCATCAAGCCATGAAAAACTGTTTAAAGGCTGAACATGGGGAATGGGGCTAACAAGAGACACATCAGGGGGATTGGCCTTAACAGCATCAATGGCGCATTGCGCGCAACCTCAGGTGAGTAAGATGGGATAAGGGAATCCCATCCAGCGTAAGCACCCTGTAGACACCTAAAAATGTCTCCCCAAAACCAAACCCGATGATGAACAACCTTTCACCGCCACTATTGGTCGGGTTCAATATTTAATCCCGAGAGTGCTTAAAAATCGTATTTAATTAAATTCGTATTTCTGAATAGTCCATGGATCAGTCTTGATGTTTGGTAAAAGCATAGTTTTAATTTAAGTCCAAAATCTCTTTTTTATTTTATTGTTTTATTATTTTTGGCCCAAACCTTTTTATTTATTTCTTTTACTTATTCCCTGTAGACACCAAATCGTGTCTCCCCAAAACCAAACCCAGTGATGAATACCTTTCACGTCGAACCATAATCGAATAAGGTGAAAGTGTGAAAAGTCAAGTGTTGTGGTTAGTTTTTATTAAAATCCTTCTTTCTGTTTTCGAAAACCCACTCTATTATATGAAAACGTCCATTTCACTTTATTTTGGTCCATGATAAGGGTCCAATAATAGTGTAGTTGGATGGGGCTTGAAAAGACCTTTCCAACGATATATTATAAGCCCAATTCCGATGAATAATGAGGAAGTTATGGCCAATATACTAAACTGGGCCCAAACCGGATTTTACCTACGACCCAATGATCATGAGGAGGGTCCAAAGGTTTAATCCTATTCCTAAAATAATTAGGATTGATTAGAATCTTCTATAAGTTTCTAAAATATCTTAATTATCCTTTTTTGAAAAGATAAGATCATGGAATTTGATTTAAATATAAACTTTCCTTCTTTAAAACTTTCCTAATTCTATTCGGATTTAAAGATGTTCAAAGATAGTCAGATATTATTTTCGTGCTTCATATTTTTTATCCAAATTTTATATGGTTGGATAGATCTTGAAATTATCTTTCCAATGATATATTATAATAATAAATCCGAGCTATAACGAAAAAGATATTAAAGATATACGAAACTCTATCCAAAACTGACACCCTTCCACTATTTCGTCCATATATTTTTATCTACAAAAGATTTTAATCTGATTCCAATTTCATTAAAAAGTAGACGTCAAGAGCTTTCCAACGACATATTATATGACTTATTTGGACATTTAGATCAAAAGATATGATAAAAACAAAATCCGCAAAAACTGTCTCTGTCGCCAAACGACAGGCTTGTCGCCTCGCGACAGACTCTGTCGCCTGGCGACAAGATAAAAATCCGGCGACAAGGTCAGTTTGTTAGCGATAGCGTGTAGTTTTATTCCTTATCAAATTCTGTGATTTTCGGACTTTTTCCTTATAAATAGGGTCTCAAACCTCCGTTTTTATTCAGGATCTCTCATCAACTCTCATCATCAATTCTCTCTATTCCCTCTCAAGAATTACTTAATTCTTTTTCTCTCTCTCTTTCTAAACTAGCTTTTACAAACAATATTCCGCATTCACAAGACTTAGAGTCTCTTAGCCAAGTTCGAAGTTGCCTTCGTCCTAGACGTGAAAGGTTGATAATTTCTGAGGGTTTGGTCCAAAACTAGTCAAAACTTTGTTTAATTTGATTTCAATTTGATTCTTTAATTATTCTTTATTGATTTTCATTGAAGTTACTAACTTGTGTATTTTGTTATTAGAAAGAGATACAAGGCTTCAAAGTATGTAATCTTATTACTCTCTTTCAATGTAGAAAGCATGTTTATTATTGTTTAATATTCCTAGTATCATGTTAGGATGTTACTATTGCTTTCTAGTATCATGTTTAGGTTGCCTCTTATTATTTCTAATATTATGTTATCATGTTAGTACCATGTTAGGTTTAAATCTTTGATCTTTATTGCTTAGTGACATGCTAGGATTTGTTATTAATCTTGTTAGTATCATGCCTAGGATCTTGCTATTATTATTAAGCTTTATTATGCCTTATCATGTTATTATCATCATTATTATTATTGTTTATTATTATGTTGCTTGTTTTATTATATTGTTATTGCTTGATCACACCTTTTATGCAGGTTTAAAGGGAATTTGTACTTGAAATCACGCTTAATAAGATAATTATTAATTTGGTTTAGGCTAATGTGATTTTAATTCAAGTGATCGCCAATAATAGTCTTATTTGTGCATTAATTTCAACCAACATAGATAAACAGGGTAGGTTTAATATAATGTTTGTATGTTATTCGAAAAGCGCACATGAATACGAGCAAAACAAAGTAGAGGCCTATTTTATAGGGCGAGTCCTTTCTTTTGTAGATTGGATTCGTACCCTCATCCCCGGACCCTGTTTGGTTCAAGACCTTATGATTATGCTATGATTATTGATATATATTTATTGATTATTATTATGTTGCTTGATATATTTTATTGTTATTTCTTGATCACGCCTTTTATGTTTGTTTAAAGGGAATTTGTTCTTGAAATCACGCTTAATAAGATATTAATAATTTGGTTTAGGCTAATATGATTTTAATTCAAGTGATCGCCAATAATAGTTTTATTTGTGCATTAATATTCAACCAACATAGATTAAACAGGTTTAGGATTGATATAATGTTTGCATGTTAGTCAAAAAGCGCACATGAATACGAGTAGAATAAAGTAAAGGCTTATTTTATAGGGCGGGTCCTTTCTTTTGTAGATTGGATTCGTACCCTCATCCCCGAACCCTATTTGGTTCAAGACCTTTTGGAGTTGACGATCTCTTGGATCGTTAAGGGGTGTAACCTTCACCTCGTGATTGGTTTACAAGTTCCTAAAACTTGTTAGCGACTCTCTTTGCTCTCTTTTCTTTCCTTTTGGACGCCACCATACTTAAGTGTATGATCACAGTGGGGTTCAAGCTTGGGGTTATGATGCTTGAAATATTCCCTACACAGCCCAAACCTGAAATTGAACCCGATCTGAATTTGACTCGAATTGAACCCGACCTATGTCCGAAAAGGTGAACGATCAGTTACAACTTGAACTGAAATTGACCCGACCCGAACATAAACCTGATCTGAAACTAGATTGATTCGACATAACCTAATCCTGATTTAATTCGACACCTGATTTGACCTGACCCAAACCCGACGTGAATACCCGAATTGACAGCTCTAGGTTTGGGTCAGGAGAAACATTTAGGGGTCTGTTGGTTTTTTTTTTTTTTTTTTTTTTTTTTTTTTTTTTTTTTTTTTGGAAAACATTTAGGTTTCTAATTATCCCCATATTAATATAAGCATGCTCAAACACATTTTCACATTTCATTGCAGAGTTTAATGCTTACAAGGTCTAACATGTTTCGCTATAATTTTGTAAATCTGTAGCAAAGTGTACATGATAAAATAGATTAAGAAAATTAGAGGTAAGCAAGTACATGCTACAAAGCTCATAGTAACTAAAGGTGTTTCATTTTAATTTGAAGAAATTAAAAATATATTGCTACAAAAATATCAAATAAATTTGTTTATTGTGTAGCAATTAAACATATCTTTGTAACATATCGCCCATGATAATTACTTGTCATCACTATTATGTTGATTTTTAAAATAATCAATGTTGGCTCCAACTACATCAAGTGAATTTGAGAATAAGTTTTTTATCACTTCCTCAATTGAGAATTTCCTATAAATGGGTGGATTTTCTATTGATGTTAGCTCCTTTATTGGACCATGTATCTTCTCAGATGTCATAACACCACTAAAAAAGAAGGCAATAGAGATCCTTGGTCCAACACTTTTAGCAATCACTCTATGACATGCACCTTTTATTATGTCGTTAGTTATCATCTGTAAGATAAAAAGATTAGAACTATAAGTATTGTTCCTTAACAGTGTAAATTGTTAACCTTCTTTTATGTAAGGCCTAGTATACAATGAAAGGAAGTAATACCTGAAGTATTGATCCGAAGTTAACAATCAAACCACTAGTAACTGGCTCAATATTAACCCATTTGTTATCATGAAGTACTTGAAGTCCACCAATATTGTCTTGTAGGAGTATTGTGATAAATGAAGTATCAACATGGGCAGTAGTTCCCAAGGTCAATTCTGGCTGTGGACATGCTGGATAATAGTTGTTAGCTATGGCCCAACTTCTTGTACCTTTTGCTATATTTCCAAGACAATCGGGTTCAAGTCCAAGACCGAATGATATTATCATAAGTATGCGATTACCGAGCATATGGATACGGTCAATATACTCCAATATTACATCCCTACAAAATGAATATATTTTTTAAATTCATCCCTAACCATATATTTTATACATTCAATTTAACCGATTAATTTCTCAAACTATCAGCATATTGTAAAATTAAAAATAATGACTTTTACTAAAATTAACATTGAAACGATTCAAATAAGATCATATATGACTAATATCAAAGTATAGTTTATGGATAAAGCAAAAGTCAAAAGTATGTCAACTAAAATTAACCATGAAGTATGTATTAAATTGATGAAATGTTGCTCCATTTATTTATTAGATATGACAACAACACAAATTTCGAGTATAATAATGGCTTGTTTGGTTCACCTTATTTTTGCTTATCTAAACTTATCTTATCTGATCTGGTTTAGTCTGATTTGATCTGATCTAATCTGAATGTTAGATTTGACCAAACTTTGACCTTAAATATACGATAATCTATACATAAAAAATAAATCAAGTGGAGTCTTGTTAGACTCGTAATAATGTTTAATTAATTATTATGTGATTTTCATAATTTTTTTAATTACGAAATTAAAGATATTTAGTGATTAAAAAGTGCACAAAAAACGATGATCTGATCTAAACTTATTTTTTCTGATTTGATGTGATCTGAACTTTTCTGATCTAATCTGAACTTATTTTTTCTGAAATAAGTAAAAATAAGGTGAACTAAACAAGGCCTATCTTGATAATAAATTTTTCCATATAATGACGGATGTAATAAATTTTTCCATAGAAGGTGTGGATGTGCCTATATCTTATGTCCGCATCCACCGAAATAAGTTTTTTTTTTCATACACTATTAATTAATTAATGAAATCAAATTATAAAGTTAGCAAGCAAAAGCTTGGAACAATTGAGGAAGTAATCACCCACCGTGCTTACAGATTTCCAATTTTTTTAAATTTCACATTCTCATTACACAGACAGATTCGACATTCTTTTTCCAAAATGCATCGTATATTTATTAAAATTTTGTTAGATTTAATTTATACTACGACTTCTTAGTATAATGTCACCACTATTTTAATTGTGTACACCGTGTTTTAAAATCCCAGATATCTCACTATTTCCATATACTTTGGTCTGACAACCAAATCATGTAGATTTGTCCCTTAAAGGACTAGACCAGATCTAGATATGAGGACACGAAGTTTCCTAATCTAGAGCTTTAAATCCACACTTAATTTACTTTCCCTTAAATTAAATTTATATTTAGTACATTTATTTTAAAAATTTAAAGAGAAATTTTTTTAAGTTAATTATTAACTTACACAATTGTACTATAATATTGTAAAATAACATAAAATATTAAAATGAAAAATAATTAATTATTCCATTTTTATTTAGTTTGAACTTTTGCCTACATATAATGTAAAATATTAATATCTCCAGTTATTAAAAGCGTGTATTTTTATAAACATTATAATTAGCAAATATTATACAAAAAAAAAAATAATTTACAAAAATAAAGATTGTGACAAATAAAACAAGACTCGATTGAGATTGTTTTTTAAGAAAACCACAAACAAAAAAATCAAAGTAACTTTTTGTGAATTGTACTCAATAATATATCCATCTCTTCATATACTACTAAGTAATTTTAAAATCATAATATATATATAACTTTTATGAAGTAGACTATTTGATGTATATATGTGGGCTTAGGTTGTAGGTGAATATAAAATAATATAAACCATTATTTATTGTTTTAAAATTTTAGAGACAAAGCTATGCATGGATTGAAACCCTTATTTGGATACTAGAATTTTTTATTTTTTTTTACGTAAAATAACACCAATTTAAGAACTTAATTTCATATGATCTACAATTGTATGTTATTTGAGACAAAAAATAACTTACTTGCATACAGGAGGTAACTCTTCAGGATCAATTTCACCACCAGTTTTTCGAGCGTTAACATACAGAAGGTCCTTCCAACTTGCAGCCTTTGACTTGTACAAGTCATGGTTGCTAGTAAAGTACACAGACTTTGAATGAAAATCACGAGTGTAGAACTTCTTCTTATACTCATCATCTTGTTCATGAAACATTTGAGTTCGTTTAATCATCTTTTCTAACAATTCATTAGGGATACCATGGTTTATAACTTGAAAAAATCCCCACTCCTTTGATGCCATTATTATCTCCTTGGCAATCTCAGCAATTTGATCATTATTTTCACCAAGATCAGCAAAGTTTATTATTGGCACCTTTATATTTTGATCTAAACATGTATCAAAATCTTTTACACGATCATCAAGCGGTCTAACAAACATGCTAGGAACTTTTTGTATTCCGGCATCTATAAGCCCTTTAACACCAAGTTTTCCTTCATCGAACGCCTTGAGTTCATGAATTCGATCATAGCTACTTCTTGTTTCATTATTGATGGCATTTTGGGCGTCCATCGAACCTTAAAATCTCTCTTAAATGAAATAACTTGATTTTCTTATTTGCTAAGATTATTTTAGAGTTTATGAAAATTATGAGAAGATTCATTGACTATATAGTATCAGTAGATCAAATGCATGAATAAATCATGGGCTTACTAGCTTGCATATCCATGTGATATCAATAATTATAAAAAATAAAAAAGGTCATTGATATATCATTGTTTACCTCATTAATTAAAAATTATCGTGAGAGGCATGATCACATTACTTTATCATGTGAATATCTCTTTAATGGAAACATTTATGAGGCATGAGACCATTACTTTATCATGTGAATCTCACTAATTGGAAATAATCACAAGATGCATGAGGCCATTACTCTATCATATGAATCTCACTAACTGGAAATAATCACAAGATGCATGAGGCCATTACTCTATCATGTGAATTTCACTAATTGGAAATAATCACAAGATGCATGAGGCCATTGCTCTGTCATGTGAATCTCATTGTTTGGAAATAATCACAAGAACCATGAGGCCATTGATATATCATATGAGTAAGAGTTTGAAAAGATCATTTGTATCATTGAACCAAGAGATTATTTCCTTTTTCTCAAAGCACATTTTTATACTTTGGGTTTTAAAATCAATTCTTCAGTTAAGTATAACTATAATTTTTTTTATAGTTTAAAAAGTAAAATTTAGATTAATTGTATTTAGGAATTATTGTCAAGAATAACATGACAACCTTGGCCGGTCTTACAAAATAAAAAAACAACTTTTCATTATCCTAGAATAATACGACCTTTGGGAGTATCTTCTTAAAATAGAATATAACCGGTTGATAACCTATTTAAAAAGTAAAATGTGACACATGTCACATTGTACTAATTAGATATAATTTTATTTTATTTTTACAATTTTAAAATCTAAATTTTTTTTTTTTACTCCCTTCGTTTTAAATACTTGCTCCATTTCTACTTTTTTGCACTTTATTTGTCCTACTTTAACTAATGTTTGTGATTTATACATAAGAAAAATAAAATCTTGTAAATACTTATTGGAATCGTCTCAATGAATAGATTATTAAATTTCAATTGTTAGAATTTATACTTATTGATAATTAAAGGTATTATTTATCAAAGGTTAGCATTGACATACGTGCCTAAGAGAAATGGAGCAAATTTATAAAACGGATGGAGTACTATAAAAAAAACCTATGGTCTTCTCTTCCCTCTCATCCTACAGTGTATCAATTTCATGGCCACCACCCCTCCATAACTACCACCACATCACCAAATAAACCCAACCCCAAAACCCCATTCCCACCCCACCCTTAGCTGACCGCAACTAACCACGACCCCACCCATGACACAACCCGTGAGTTGAACCTCATTGAGGAAACCCCACTCCTCATCCTCATTTCCTACAGCCACTTGAATCCCTATCACCACCCTTAAAACAACAAGTTCACCATCACAAGTATCCCCTCGAAAAATACCATTACATCAGTACGTCACCATTGATACCAAATACAAGAGTGGTATTACGAGGAAATAGATTGGGATGATAGAGTATGGTGAGGTAGCTGCGAGATGGGGAGGGTCAGAGAGGATAAGGTGGGAGTGTTACGGATGAACGAGTAGGTAGGGTTTAGTGGCGCTAGTTAGGGGTGCTAAGCAGGATGGGGAATTTGGAAGGAGAATTTTTTTTTTTTAAGAACTTTGTAAAAAGTTAAACTCATTTAATTAAATAAAAAAATGTAAAAATTTAAATTTAAATTAAAAGAATCTTAACTAGTTACAATGCGAAATGTGTTTCGTTTAACCTATATAAAACTTGTATGATTTTTTAATCTATTTTAGCAGATACATGTCAAAAATCGTTTTATTTTATAATATTCAAAAGGTCGTTTTGTTTTTTTAAAGATCATTGGAAGGTCGTACTATTCTTAACAATATTTCCCTAAATTTATTTACTTATTAAGTTATTTATTGTTTACTCACTCCATATTAATATAAAAATATATAATAATTTTTTAGAGTTGTATGAACTAAGATTACGAGTTTGTAGACGTCACATCAAGTAATGTCGTCATAGAAAACTAAAAATCTCCCCAAATGAAGTCTAATGACAAAACAACCTTCACTGCTTGTTTGGTCCGATTTGTGAAATGAATTGAATATTCCATTCATCTAGTCCACTGTCATTTCCTAAGGCATTTTAGCCATTTTAATAGCCCAAAATCCACAAATGTTAACCAAAATTTCCCATCTCATAACTGCAGCCCCTAACCGCGCAAATATGATTTTTGAGCCTCAAATACTTTATGAAAGTTCTATGTCGTTGGAAAACTCTTGAAATATTCTTCCAATGCATGATATATCATAAGCCTAATTCTAATTTATAACAAAAGATATATGAAAAGAAAAAAAATTTTAACTTGGTCTAAAACTGAAACCTTTTTACTATTTTGATGATATCATAAAATGTAGAAGTTATATTAACTTGATTTAATTGGATTGGAATGTAGATTTCAAAGCTTTCCAACAATATATTATGTGCCATAATCTAAGCTAGGGATCACAAATTATGATGGAAAAAAAAAAACTACATAATGCGGCGGTGTTGCGCTGCATAAGTAACGTGTAACGCCAAATTTTGACGTGGTGCGCTGTTTTTGTTTTTACGAGTCGTGGTGCACTTCCAGCCTTTTATCAATCCTTTACCACTTTTTAGTCTATGAATAGTTACCTATTTTCTGATATATGGGAGAAGAAGTGGAACTCGACGACTAGTAAGATGACCTAAATGGTTATGTGTAAAGCTTCGACATATAATTTGTATTTCTCTTAGATTTATTTGTAATCCTACCGAAGTTATTTGAAGTAAAAAACAAGATCCAAGGATTTACATTTAGACAAACCTTTAGACCAGGCATGAAGGTATATTCATGTCAGTGAACTAACATTTTTAATTTCTTTAATTTACATTAACTTTAATGATTTTATTTTTAATTTACATTTTTATTATTTTGAAGTTACTAGTTTTCTATTTGCAATGTAGCAATTTAAGCAACTCGTTCGTTCCACGTCAGTAATTAATCCTTTGATTTTTTATTGCTTTCTTTATTTTGCTAGTATCATGCTTATAGGTTGCTTTAAATATTTGTTTGTCACTTTTCATTTGTTTGCTATATACTCCCTCCGTCCCCTTTTGATAGTCCCTTATGGGTAAATTTTAGTCCCAAAATGTTCACCCCATTTGCTTTTTCCAACAACCATTTCTATTAATTTTTTACCAAAATTTAATTTGCAACAATGCTTGTGCAAATTTATATTTCCCATGTAAATTTTGTTTTCCCATGTACTTTTATTACTTTCTCTCTCTACTTTTTTGCATACCCAATGTCAATTTACTTTTTCAATGTACTTTAACTATTCGTATTTGTGTTTATTAATTCCCGTTAAAAATGCCCATAAGGGACTATCAAAAGAGGATGGAGGGAGTATGATTTTAATTAGATTCATTTATTAATTTATCACGACAAGTGCTTGAATATTACGCCTATTAAGATAACTATAGACAACCTGGTATGCTCCCATTAATTATGCTTCAAGTAGTCATAATTTTAGAAATTACATGTGCATTTAATATTCAATTTACTTTGTATAGTCTAATTAATTTGGAGCTAATCTATCTATACTTCTATACTTTAATATATTAAAAAGCATTCCTAAGAAAGTCTATGTGCCACGTAGCGCCTTTCATAACGCCACATCAATTACTCAACTTCTTATTATGCCATGTCACCCACTCAACGCCACGTGGCTCTACCTTCTATATATTTCTCATTGCATGTCATGCACTTATACTAAAAAAAAATGTTCTCCCGAAGTGAACATGCTAACTCTAATTCTAAAATTGAGCATCTTAATTGAGCATCTTTACACCAAGCTATATATATATATGTATACATACATATATATATGTATATATATGTATATATATATATATATATGTATGTATACATACATATATGTATGTATACATATATATATATATATGTAATATGTATATATATACATATGTATACGTATACATATATATACATGTATACATATCTATATATATACATATATATGTACATATATACATATCATATATATGTACATATATACGTATCATATATATATATATATGTATAGAACAGATTATTTACAAGAAAAAAATTTAATGACCCGGGGCATCGCTTAGGCCCAAATACTAGTTTAATAATTATTTGTATGTCCAATTGCAAATAATACACGAACCAATCAAAGTAAAAGAAAATACGGGCAAGATTGACTTCTTAACTTAATTTCGTACCTTTATTCCCAAATATCCAGTTATAGTTCGGGACCATTATGGTGTTAACAATATCATAGATTGTGAATAGGGTGTAACCTTCATGTAGTATTAAATCGTTGTGTTCTTTGATATGTCCCTTTTTTGGATTGTCAAAAATTATCTATGAATTGTTTACAAGTTCCTTAAAAATTTGTTTGCGGCTCCTTACTTGTCTCTTGCTCTCTTCGTTTCAATATCAGTTCCATATCTTCATACAATTTTCAAGAACATTCACATGTGCTAAAGTAGGCACATTTCAATCGATGCCTACAATTTAGCAATTCCACTGGGATTATTCCGGACTAAGCATTAACTAAAGTGATTAGTGTTTAGATGGGACGTGGATTAGACTTACAAGGTTCTTGACATGTATTTTTGCAATTTATTTGACATTGTCATATATATATGCATCCACATCCTCTCTTGTAGGTGTTTGGAGAGATCCTCCGAACCACGTTGCTTTAAGTTAGCTTAGCCATGAAGTATTTGTGTTTTGATGGGGCTAGCCTTGGGGATTTATGCTTTGCCAACTAATAAACACTCAGGGCAATTAGTGTTTGGCTTAGATTTTATATCCCCTAAGCCATGGATTCACGTTCGCTTTCCATGAACTTGCGGAGCTATCTGTATGATAGGACTCCTTACGAGCGTTCTTACTATCTACTATTATCTAAAAATAGTCAAGTTATTAATTAGTGGACGAAACTAAGAAATAAATGACCGCTCACATGCAAAATTATAGAAGATCCCCTTTAAGATAAAATAATTTCATTGAATCGAGTATGATTGTATGTGTGCTAGCACATGTTATACCAAGAATATCAATGAACTCAATTATTACAAATGCTTAAGATACCCTATTTTAGCTTCTAGAGTATATTTCTTAGTTCAAGATCCCTCTTACTAACTGGTACCAAATAATTAGTTCGTAGATCTGTTCCACTAAAAATGAGAATGGACTAGGGTTATAAATTTATAATCTACCTCTAGAGAAGCCGCCTTGTTAGGAACCCAACTCTTAACCATGGTACCTTTTGTCACCCTAATAAGCCAATCAATAGCATGGACATTGAACTGAGACACTAGATTGCAAACTTCATTACATTATGCATGACTATATGCTTATGTGTGCATATATATTTTTTAATTTTTTTTTTTGGAAAAAATGAAATTAATAATCCCATCTTTGTGTGATTCGCTCAAAACAACCTCACATCCAAATAATCCAGAAATAATCCCACTTTTTACCCTCATCTTCTCAAAACCGGCCCTAATCAATTTTGTAAGTATGTTAACCAGTTAAAATGGAGAACTTGCCACATGTCAATTTTATTGATCTAAGTATTAAAATAAATGAACCTTTGCCCTTCTCCTCTTCCGTGGCAGCCCACTTTATCCACCACCAACGTTGCTCCCACGTCTCTCCATGAACACCAGTAGGGTTGTATATTTGGTTTTGATTGAGGCCAAATCAAATCCGATACGAATAAAATTCGATTTTTAATTTTCAAATCCAATCCAATCTTAATTTCTCATCACCCAATCCGATCCAATCTACATTACAATTCTGTTACGTTACTTAGATCTGATCCGAAAATCTAAATTAAAATACATTGCAAATCTTTAGGGCCAACAGTGATTATGAAAATAAAAATTTATGCAACTATAGAAATTTTAGTCAAGGAAAAAGATTGGTACATGATAATACAAGTATTAAAAATGGAATTTTACATAATTAATATTAATTATTTATTAACATATATAATCTTACATGATTAATTCAAACAATCCTTTGTTTAATTAAGTTTTTTTTGGGATCCAAACAAGGTTAATCAGATTCAATTCAAAACTACGAATTTTCAAAAATAAAAAAATAAAAAATTCAACAAATCTGATCTGATCCAATTTTGTGTTTGAATCTGATCCGAATTAATAATTCAATTTCAATTGGATTGGATTTCAGTTTTTATCTGAATAATGGACACTCCTAAACACCAGCGTTTCTCTAAGCTACCTCTCTCCAACTTATCGCCTCAGCCGACAACGTTGGTGATGCTGAAAGAGCTTGTTTGCCAAGGTCATCATCCATCATACATTATCATCATCATTATCATATAATCCTCTTTGTCATATTAATAGTCATCATCATTTACATTATCTTAATTATGTTTGATCTTTTATTTTGATTTTCCTAGCTTCTTAAATCGATCTGGTAATAAATATGATTGGAACATACAAGATGGAGAATTGATGAGAAGGGAATTAACGAAATCACTGTTCATAGAATTGCATCTCAGAAGAAGCTAATTAAGGAGGCATATAAATAGATGCATATTGAAACTTCTTATTGATCTTTACTACAACAAATAGTATTTTAGCATTACAAATTCATTAATTCAACACTTAGAGACCCCAACCAAAAACCATGCAATCCCACAAATTATTACTCTTGCTGATATTATTATGATTTCCATCATTATATAGGAGCATGGGTGGGTTGGGATGGTTGCCGGATAGGTGGGTAGAAGAGCGATGTCAGTAAGGTGGTGTTTGTGTAGAGGAAAAATGGTTGTGAGGGAAGGAAAGATATTTAACAAAAAAATACATGTTAAATAGGTTGTAGGTTAAAAGGCTAGTTTTGAAATGATGAGGGTAAAACGAGAAATAATTTTCAGGTTATTTTAAGGTGTTTTTAGCATATTGCATAAAGGTGGGATTACTAGCTACTTTTGATTTTTCCTAATATCAATTTTCATATGTATGCAAAATTATAAAAGGAAAAGTTTTTTAATCGACTTGCAACGACAAAGTGGAAGAAAACTTCAATTGAGCTTTGACAACCTAAGTGTAATTCGCCAATATCCATTAAAAAAGGAAAAATACACTTTACTAATTCCAACTTTGCTCGATTTACTTTAACTAATCCCAACTATCGATTATTCCGATCTGCAGTAATCCCAACTTTCACATGTCTTTTCTTTCTTCAATCTCGATTACTGGCTACCTGAAGAAATGGTTAAATTTTTGTAAAAACAGTTTAATTGCCACGTGGTGCATGTCAATTGGGTCCAAAGAATAAAAAAAAAATACATGAAATAAAAAAAAAAAAGAAATAACCACAAAAACCACCAGCCACTAATGCTGGTGGCCATCCCCTTTCCCAGCTGACCATCCCCCTCCATCTGACTTCCCTCTTTGATCCAAATACCACAATTCCGACCTTCTTCCCTTGCCCCCCACATCGAAAACATTCCTTTCCCTATTTGTATTACGTTTTCAGGCATACGGAGAAGAGAGAAAGGAATAGTTTTGAATTCAGGGTGGTTTCGGCGGTAGGGAGAAGAAGAGAGGAGGTGGTTTCGATAGTTGAGGTGTAAGATAAGGGTGGTTTTGCATGGTGGGGAGAGGAAGGGCTTTGTTAAGGGTTGGGGTTTTGGTTAATGGTGGCTATTGGGGTGGCAATTTGGGGGACGGGGGGTTTGATTATGGGTTGTTTTGGGGGTGGGGCTGTAGAGGACACATGATTCCAATGGTGCAGCGGCAGGGGAGTGAGTTATGTGGTTTTGGAGGTGGGGCTAGGGAAGGGGCTAGGCAACGTGGTGGACTGGTGGTGGTGCGATGTTGTTTAATTTTTTTTTGTTTTTTGTTTTCTTTTATTAATTTTTTTTATTCTTTGCACCAATCATGCCTCAACACGTGCCAGGTAACTTAGAATAAGAGGTCATTGACTTTCGTTGACCGATTTAGGATTGAAGAAAGAAAACACATGTGAAAATTGAGATTATTTAAAGTAAATCGAGCAAAGTTGGAATTATTAAAGTGCATTATTCCTAAAGAAAATAATTAATTCAATCAATTATAAGAATATTCAATTAAAAAAAAAAGAAACACACACAATCTATGTTTTAAGAGCTTAACTCAAATAATTATCATTTTAAAGGAAAAATGAAAAAAAAATGAAAATAATTGGTAAGAATAAAAATCTACTAGACCGAAAGAAAAAGTTAAAAATCAATGACTTCCTAATACTTATCATGTCCCTATTTTTTTTTATCCAATTTGATTTTTCACGGTCTCCAAATATGCGTCTTTAAACGCATTTAATTTCAACTCTATATGCGTAAAAATTATACAAGTACAAACTTAATATTAATAAAATATAGGAAAAATTGCCCCCATTGATCCCAACTTTGCCTCATTCTCTAATAATAATCTATACTTTCAATTATTCACTATCACTCCCAACTTTGCCCCCTATTAATTTCTATTGCACCCAACCGGTCATCTAACTTGGTGTAGCAGGTTACTAGACACGTGTCAACATGTGATAGGTCAAAAAAAATATTTTAAAAATAAAATAAAATAAAAATTGAAAAAAAAATAAATAAATTAAAACCCTAACCCCTACCCCAGCAGGTGGCGGCCCTTGCCACCTCCGGCAGGCAGCAGCCCCTACTATTTTCTGCGGATGGCAGCCCCTGCCATTTCCGTTCTTTTGCTCCCCTCTCCCCCGCCGTTTAAAGTCCTCAGCTCCTCCTTCCTTCCCCGCCGTTTCCGTCCCCTTCCCCCTCCCCACCGTTTTCGCCCCTTCCCCTTCGTTTTTGCCCTCTAATCTCTTCCCCGTTGAAATCTAACCACTTCCCTCCCATCCCAGCTGATTTTTGCCACTTCCTCGTCAAAATCCGACCATAACCCTCCCATCTTCTTCCCATTCCGACATCCCTCCACCCTTCTCCCACCATTTTTGCCCCTTGCATTCACTTTCCCGTTCAATTCCGACCTACCTAATGCCTTCTTCGTCGAAATTTGGCCTCCCCTCCTTTCTCCTCCCCGATTCCGGCTGCCATTAACGGTGGCTATTGTTTTGGTTGGCTGGTTTTTTTTTTAAAAAAATTTGTTTTTTTATTTGACCAATCACGTAGTGACATGTGTGTAAAAAAATCTAACACACAAATGTTAACCTGATTAACTGGTTGCAAGTAAGTTGGGTGCAGTAGAAGTTAATGGGGGGTAAAGTTGGGAGTAATAGTGAATAAACGAAAGTTAGGATTAAAATTGGGGGACGAGGCAAAGTTGGGATTAATGGTGGAAATATTTTCTAAAATATATATACAATGAGAGAAATCAAATATGACCCTACTTTACTATATTATCTCTTGTATATTAATTACGCTCAAAGATTTTTATATTTGACTCAATTGTTTGTAATGGGGTAAAAAAATAGGAACAGAGTGAATAATACTCAAGAGTTTAAATTATCTAATGCCTGGTGTTTCTATAGCTTGGTTGCTTGTATGAGTTGTATCTTCTCCGATTGTACGGAATTTGGAAACATAGGTGAGCACCTACCCTAAACAACATATATTCACTAAATACAACTTAATACAGTGAGACTAATAAAATATTTAAGAGAGAGTGATTTATTTAGATGATCCTACAATTGAAATAAAGAACTCTCTTTGGGAAGACCTAGTTGGAGTGGCTTTGCCACGTTTGGTGGTGTAATTGTGCTTTTCTTTGTTTGGGTTCTTTCCCTCATTTGCATTAAAAAAGAAAAAAGTTATTTTCACTGGTTTTATTATATATTTTTTATTACCAAAGTTAATAACTGTTTTCATTAAAATCTTTAATCATGGTAATTTTTTTTATTTTGTTAAATATATTTTAGAATTAAAATTTTATAGAAACCAACCCCTTTTTTTTGAATGAACTAACGCTCTTAATACAATATATATCTATGCTCCTTTATACAGTACTACTTATTTTATTACATCCTTTTTTCTATATTTTAAAATTAAACAAATTCAAAATTTTATTACTTTGTTTCTCTCTCTAATCTTCATTGCTCGTCTCCTCTACAATCTCTTCTTCATCCCAAATCACACAAATCACACCTCTTACATCTTATTATGAAAGTAAATTATATTACAAAGAATTATGTGTCGGTCAAAGTGTAAGACCCTGTTCTCTTTACCTTATTTTTACTAAACTGAATTTAATGTTATTATTATACATTCTCTTATATAAATTATGTATCGGTCAAAGTGTAAGACTCTGCTCTTATATAGGTGTACTAGGAGCGATATTAATCGTGATGGGATTATATGGCGTAGTATGGGGTAGAGGGAAGGAGATAAAGAAAAAGACGAAGCTAGTGCCTTCAATCAATTGCGAATATTCAACTGAAGATATTGAAATAATCAGATCTTCAATCCTTGATGAAAGGAGCAAAGCTAGTAAGGACAATGTTATGAACAATAATGCTTCTAGGCGAATTCTCTCAAAAAAAAAAAAAAAATGCTTCATAGGCCGAATCGTGCAGCAAAGGAAGTTGATGATCACTCATTGCGAAACGACGATATTGTTGTTGTTGCTCAAGGTAAATCCAAAAGAGTTAGTAGGAAACTAGGAATATCATGAAAATGGTAAAATTAGGGGTAGTTCCTAACAGTTTGTAATCGTGTATTTATTGCTGTTTTAGTTTTAATTAAAAAGGCAATTGTATTCTCTTTCCTTTATATTTATCCAATATTGAATGTTCGATTATAAATTATTTGTATAAGCAAGAATACAAGTAATTATAGGGAACGTAATGGTTCACGTTAAGATCAAGTATGCTTCTCAATCTAGAATGAAACACATTGATGCTTGTGATTGCAATAACTTGAGTTGATTAAATATTTAACTCTCTCTTCTTTTATCAACATGAGACTTTTACATGTATTATAAGGTGGGATATACTTCAATACTCCCTCTCACATGTAAGGTCCCTTTAACTCTAGGATCTCATGATCTAATTCAATTTGGCCCAGAATCCATGGGCCTAGCAATATACTCAAGTCATTAGAGGTCCCAAACCGTGGCATGGCTCTGATACAATGTTGGAGGACCACTCACCAAAAGTTTAAGCTGATGGTTGAGTCTCAGATATATACTCTATCATGAGTTGCTTAAACTTTTTTTTTTTCTTGGAGTATATTTTTAGTATGTTTAATATTCAAGACTAACTTTTGAAAATTATATTGCACCATCAATGGTAAGTTATGCTTTGAGTTAACTTTATAATATATAGGGGACGAAATATAAGTTCTCAACTCTGTGTAATGCACGTTCTAGAATATTGTGGTAATTTTTTTTAAGGTACGATGAATGACCCTAATGAACCGGCACTTCTCATATGTTAAGTCAGCCCAATTATGCAAGTCAATATATACTTGAGACTTGAAAGTTGGGGGAATATATGTCTATAATTAACCATGTCATATATTTTTATAAATTGAGAATTGATAAAAAAAAATGTGAATAGAAAAGAGATTATTTTCTAGGAGAGGAAAATCGTTGTATGATGGCAAAATACAAAATGAAAGGAGTATATTTTGCAAACAACATGCTACGTTATTTTGCAAACCACATGCTATAATTAACCATTTGTTGTTCAGCATTAAGTTATTATTTTTTTGCACATCAAAGTTTATTATCATTAAGAAAATTTATGTTCTTATATTTATTATTTCCTTTATGTTGTTATTTGTTTATCCCAAAATATTATTTATATTTGTGAGGTATCGGTTTCATATTATCTAGTAGAAGCCACATTTTCGTTGCGAGAACTGTAACAATTGGTATCAGAGCCAACGTCAAAATCTTAAGTGGTAAAATTCTTTATTTTGAGATTAATTATAATGAGGAATGGTTATAGTTGGGAAATATGAAATCGAAAATTCAATGGTAAAAACAATTTTTCTTATTGGAGGATGCAAATGAAAAATTGGCTTGTATCACAAAGTTTACATAAGGCATTAGTGGGAAAAGAACAAAAACCCGGGGACATGAAGGATGAGGATTGGTAAGAGTTAGATCTTGAAGCACGAGCGGCTATAATCTTATGCCTTGAGAAGGAAGTTGCATTCTTTGTAAATGAAGAAGCAATAGCCGTTGGTGTGTGGACAAAGTTAGAGACTAAGCGCATGTTTGGCCTAGCTTCTACAAGTGCTTCTCAGCCAAAGAATCTAAAATTGGGCCAAACAGGGGTTCAAGGACAGCTAATTTCTGTATCTCTAGAAGCCCAAAACAGCTCTTAAAGAGCTTAGAAACAGAAGCTCCAAATCCAAGCTTCTACTTTCAGTTTCTCGGGGAGCTGTTTATAATCATTTAATGAAACTTTTATTGGACGATAATACCTTCAAAAAAAGTTAAAAGGACCTTATATCCTCTCTAAAAATCATGCCCTCTAGACTCTCCCCCTCTCTCCTCCCCCCTCTCTCCTCTATCTTTTGTCTCCATAGATTTATCCACAAATACCTTCTCTATATCTGCTGCTAAAACCCCGAACGTCGGCCAAAAATCGGTGATGGGTGGCGAAATTGGAGATTATGGTGGTGAAACTGGAGATTATGGGTGACGAAATTGGAGATTGTGGTGGTGAAATTGGTGCACAAGCAGAGGAATGGAGGGAGAAAGGAAGGATTTTGATGAATTAGATGAAAGTTTAGATATCTTTAGGATGGGTTTTTAATTTATGGGTTGAACTTTAACAAGTGATAGACTTATGAACAACATTAATGATCTCCATTAGTAATGGTGTCATGGTGGTGGGAGGTATTAATGGCATAAAGTAGCAGAGCACTAGCAGGGCTAAAGTAGAGAAATGTGAGGAAAAAAAAGTGTCTTATATAATTTTTTTTTTTAAAAAAAAGATTAACATGAGTACTCATTTCATTTACAAACTAAAATTAATCTTCAATTGTTATTAATCTTCATTTATTAGACAAAAAATAATTTTTTTTATTAAATAAACATTATTCTTCTTTTATAAAATAAACATTAATCTTCTTTTATAAAATAAACATTACTCTTCATTTGCTTGGCCATACAATGACATTTTTCAACAGGCCAAACAATGTAAAATTGTTTCTATTTCTCCAAAAGTCAAAAGCACTTCTAAAATTTTGTGGCCAAATAAGTATGTTTCCCACAAGTGTTTCTTTAGAAACAGTTTCTTGAGAACTACTTCTAAGAAACAGAAACTATTTTACAGAAGCTTGGCCAAACATAACCTAATTTCATGACGAAAACTCTAACAAATAGGTTCTACTTAAATCCAAATGGTATACATGCAAGATAGAAGAAGGCACCTCAATCCGGGAGTATATTAATAAGTTTGATAGGATTATATCAGAGTTGAAGGATATTGATGTGAAGGTGTATGAGGTAGACCAAGCACTCATGTTATTGCTTTCATTACCGAAATCCTATGAAAATCTGGTTCAAACATTGATGCTTGTGGGTGATACTTTAACCATGGATGACACAAGAACATCGCTTATAGCGAATGACCATCGAAAGGTTGCTACAAGCAAAATGATGTCTAGTAATGGAAGAGAACACAACAAACAAGCTCAAGGATTGTTTGCAAACAGAGGAAGGACTAATGAAAGAGGGCGAGGCAAGGGAGGAAAGTTTAGATCAAAATCTAGATCTCTTACGGAAAGGTCATATTTCAAATGTGGTGAGTCTGGTCATTTTAAAGCTAATTGCCCAAATAAGAGGGTAATATTCAAGAAGAACAACAACGACAACTCTAGAGGAAAACAACATGAAAAACAAGAAGCTAGTTTTGTCTCAAATGATGAAGATGATTATTGTTACTTAGTTTCAGAAAAATGCAATGAGATATCCGGTAAATGGATGCTTCATTCAAGTGCACCACACCATATGTGCCCAAACAGGAAGTGGTTTACAACTTACTAGAGTTTGGATGGAGGTACTGTTTGGATGGAAAATGATCATGCTTGTAAGACTGTCAGGCTAGGTACTATCCTAGTCATGATCCATGATGGAACAATAATAACCTTAAAGGATGTGAGACACATCCTAGATTTGCGGAAGAACCTTATTTCTTTTGGGTCATTAGAGAAAAATGGTTGCAAAATAGTCTTGGGGAATGGAGTTTTAAAAGTTGTTCGTGGTTCCTTGGTAGTGATGAAGGGAATTCGTCATGGTAATCTTCATCCTCTTTTGGGGACAACTGTTACAGGTGATTTAGCAGTTGGAATTGATGGAGTCAAAGACCAAATAGAATGCACGAGGATACGACACATGTGTATTGGCATATGTCGAAAAGGGCCTATCATTTCTTAGTGGACAAGGTTTGCTGAAGAACATGAAGAAGCCCCAAATGGAATTTTGTGATGAGCATTGTGTGTATGGAAAAGCACACAGGGTGAAGTTCTCTACAAGAAAGTACAAGAGCAGAGGATTAATAGACTATGTGCTTACGAATGTTTGGGGTCCGGCTAAAGTTACTTCTAAAGGTGGTTCTAGGAATTTTTTTGCATTTGTTGATGATCATTCTAGATATGGTTGGATTTATTTTCTTAAGCATAAATATAAGGTATTTGATATTTTCAAGTCGTGGAGAGCAATGGTTGAGAATAGAACAAGTCAAAAGCTAAAAACAGTATGGTCTGATAATGGTACCGAATACATAGAAGAAGCTTTCAAGGGGTTTTGTGTTCAGAAAGGCATTGTGACTTTGTGAGTCACTAGACGATCAGAGACACACCACAACAAAACAGATTCGCGGAAAGACTGAATTGTACACTACTTGAGAAGGCAAGGTGTATTGACAAAGGGATAATCGCGTGGTTGAACGACTACACCTAAATCAAATTAATTTATAACACTCTACTAACCTAATACAAGTATAGGGTAAATAGGGGGGTCAAACCACAGGGAGGCATGCACAAACACCACATTCATTACTTAGAGTCTAAGCTATCTCGAAATAAAGGATGTGAATAACTAAGAGATCAAACTAAGAGCGAAATGGACTAAAGATCAATATAACTAAACACCAAGGGAAGTGGGTAGGCGAGGATGCTATTTGAACATGAAATAACACGAAAGCAAATTGAAAGTGAACTAAGCATACATGAATATCGAAACTAAATTCAATCTAATCTCCACTACTACAAAAGCGTGCTTTTTAGACGCTTTTCAGCCTTTTTTTCGACACATAAAAGCGTCGCAAAAATCTTTCTCGACGCTTCTAAAAAGCGTCGAAAAAACGTGAGTCGAAAATTTTTGGTAGACACAAAAAAGCGTCGCGGATTTCGACGCTTTATTGTGTCCAAATTTTTATACGAAGCGTCGCAATATGCCACAATTGGCGCTCTTTCTTAACTTTGGCGATGCTTTTTCACGTCAAGAATCTTAAAATTGGTGACGCTTTTCTATGTCCAAATTTTCATACATTTGCTATTTAACATTTTGGCTACGCTTTTTCCTGTCCATATTTTCTATTTGGGGACGCTCTTTCTTGTCCAATTTTTTTTATAAATAAAATGTCTAGAATACCAAAATAAAATATTTCATTCACTAATAATTATTTCTAATATATTAATATTACAAAAAAAAAAAAAAATACATGTACAACAAATTTATGCCAAAATTTTTTTTATTACATATATAAATATATTACAGCACATGTACAATATCTCATACTAATGGGTTTTCTATTACAACAAGTACAATTCCAACTTATGCTTTATTTATGACTAGTTGTAGTGGAACAAATTCGGAATCACTAATTGAAATCTTTAAATAGCACAATCTCTCATGTCCCAGCTGCTTTGCCATCTGCACACCCATTCTAGCCGCTGCCACCTGATATAAATATAGTCCGAATAAGAACGGAAATATAAAAACTATCAATAAATCAAGGCAGTATAAAAATAGAATACTTCAGCAATACCTCTCCCTGGAAATATAACTTATTAAATGCTACAAATGCCACTTTCTGCACAAGAAAGCAGAAGGGAAGATCCATGACATATTTGAATATGAGAACCACCAAAACTGAAAACTTTGGCAAGAAAGACACTTGCTTTTCTAGTATTGAGAACTCATGCTCATAATGAACTTAAATGTGGTAGAGATATATGGAGAAATTGTGCCTTAGATGAGTTCGTGTTAGATGGTAAAGAAGTGCCTCGTACATAAATTCCCACCCATATAAATGATAAAAGAGACCAGTAAAACCAAGGAAGACAACACCTAATATCAATCCAAACAGGATCCTAGTGCCTGAAAAAAAGTTCACAAGCACAGTCCACGAAGACTTTGGGTCTGTATCATTTAAGCATTGAGGTGATTTTTCTTGATGAGAGCTCCAGTTCACAAGCATGGGGCTTCTGACCAGATTGAATGTGGATCAAGAACTAACATTATGGGAAGTGCATATATAATACGAAGTAGGATATATTCAAAAGTGGACAATAAGTCCATACCAAATTGCAGCTTGGTAGACCTTCCCTGTAGACCGATAAGAACAGAAAATCACAAGTCAAAATTATATGAAATTAAAACAATATGCTCAAGAAAAATAATCTATAATGGCTTACAGTCATATATTCCAGTAAAAATGAAATAACCAGACAAATCAAGTTTGGTAGAACATGGTAAGTTGCACCACATGCAAGAAATGCGGTTTAAAATTATACATGTAAATCAACTGACATGTACAAATATCAAGTGCCACTTACTATACTTGCATCTGTAAGAAAGCATTCACTTAGCAAACCTACAGCCATATAATCTCATTAATTAGTTGTTCAAGTCTTTTATACTCTACAATTAGTGCATATTTTCTCTGGTACTCCACGTACCTTAAAAATGGAACGAATTAAGTAGCCAACTAGCAGATCTGTAGATTAGAAATGTTGCAACTCAGATAATGACAAAATATTGTGCACAACATATTTATTTCCTTGTACACTCCCAAATCTGAAAATAGCAAGACCACAATAGATGTTATGACAAATAAATTGTTGACCACAGCAATGGATCAGAAATTTCTCATATTTCTAATGATATACATTAAGCTCCACAACAATTAATACAAAAGCATGCAAGCAAATTCACAATATCATAAAAATTGGTCATCCTAAACCAAAAACAAAAGCTCAAAAAAAATTAAATGCCAATATTTCAAGTGTTTAGAATGGAATAATATATTTCCACATACTTGAGGAATATACATTTAAAAAAGAGCAGAGATAAGATGCATCACAAAGAAATTGAATTTCTGATATCTACAGGTAAAGCCTAGTAGCTGTTGGGAAGATTCTTTCATACCTACAGCTGAGAATAACTATTTCCCCCGATGAAAAACCTCATTTGGTACGAGTAGAAAGGCGAGCGATGGTGAATAACGATACATGGTCTTTCTGAAAGAAGACTTCTCAAAAGACATCAAAGTAGCAACATCAGAAAATAAAAGATAATCTCCATAGAGGATCAATAGTACCCGTAAAATGGACGAGAATATGAGAATTCATTGAAAATTAATCACCATGGATGTTGTATGGGACAAAAATCTTGTTGGAGTAAGTTCAAGTAGGCAATCCAATTTTTTTACAAACTATCAATGACTTAACACTCATTAATTCAGTACAAGTATCAATGCCAATTCTATGAGTGAAATATTTGTGTTGAGAAGGGCAAACTAAAGTTTGTGTGAAGATAAATAGTGGGAAAAGAACCTGAACTAAAACAAAGTAATCACAATCTTATCTTACCCCCAAACCAAGTGCTAATAATGGCAGTCAGCAGAGGCTCAAAGCCAGTGGTGCACGTTGTCCATAAACTACTCAGTAGCTTCAACTTCTAATCTTGTATTGTATCACCAAATAAATACAAGATTAGAAGTTAAATACAACCTGACATGAGAGATAAGGAGATCCAAATTAAAAAAGGAAGTTAAATGTTAGAATTCATACTCCATGCTTAAAAGATTAGAATCCTTATTGATTAATATCATACCTTCTTAAGAATTAAAAATGTGATCGACTCTAATGTCATGAGTTACAATCGAGGTACTAACTTTTTGTGTGAAGATTAAAAATTAACACTAATATTAAGTTTACCTCTACTAGACCACTAATATGAGTTTTTTTTTTTTTTTTTAAAAAAAAAAAATGGCCACTAATATGAGTAAAAGCTAAAGACCACACACAAAAAGAGCATTAAAAGTTTAATACATTCTACGAGAAAAGATAAGACACAAGCCTTACTTGTCCTAAGCTAGTATACATAAAAATTTTCACATCTAATCATCATCCATACACACTAGTAAGTAATAATTACATGTAACCACTACTCCACTAGATTAATATATCTACATATACACTACATCTTATATAAATATCAGCATCTTTTTATATATAAAAAGACTTGAAAATACAGCTTAATACATATACAAAAGCACCAATTTCAATAGCAAGACTGCCGATTCACAATGTCACCACTAATACACTCTAATTTAACTAATAATACATCACATGGAGAGACATGAAGTGAAAATAAGATACAGTCAATGGGCTGTCTTGAGACGGTTAAACAATTTAATCAATTAATTAATTTGGTGCTGCTATAATTTACTACTTGGCAAAGAAAAGATAGAATCAGTAACATTTCAATTTGGTCTAATAATGGTCCCAACTTCAGAGAATTGGACTTCCCCAGCCAAAATGTTGTAGTATTATAAATTGAATTGTGCAGGTGAGACCTTTATATGAAGACAAAACTTGACACCGTAGGCACCACCGCACCATGCATGGTTTCTAGGTCTAAATTTTATAAATTCAATTAACAACAAAATTCTTAATTCACGAAAACAAACAAAATTAAACCAAAATGAACAGAATTCAGCTAAAGTATATACTCAATTAATATACAAGAATTAAGTTAGATGCAAGAAATTACTCGAAAGTAAAGGTGAGGATGAGCTCAGCGACATTTGGGTCAGTGTGTGAACATTCGATTGTATAAGTTTTTTGTAAATAAACCTAAAAATCTCTTCATCCTCTATGATATATTAAGAAATATATCTCAGAAAAAAATCAAAATCGGAAAAAAGCATTAAAACAAAAACCCTTAACATCAAAATCCAAAGAGAAAGGAGATAATACCTGAAAACAATTATAATACCAAATATTATGAAACAAAAGAGCATCATTCGTAGTTTAATTTGAACTGGGTTAGCGATTTTGGAGAGATGAATTGATGAGAGAAATGAGTGAAAGGCTAGGGTTTTAATTATCGGAGAGCATAGAGGAGCGGTTTTGTTGTTTTCTCCCAATTTTGTATAAGTTCTAAAGCTAGAGCACATGTGCTTATCACGTGATTATTACTTAGGACGCCTTTTTACGTCAATAATAAGTGAGGACGCTGAAAAGCGTCGAGAAAACGCGGGAACCAAATTTTCCACTGACGGTGTATTGACAGCGTCGAATGAATAGCGTTGAAAATCAGTGGATTTTGTAGTAGTGCTCCTTTCGGAGTTAATTGGCTTCTCCTAACATAGCCTCTATGCTTCCACACTAGAACCATATATTAGGAGGTCCAATCAAAGAATTATCGATAGAAATGAATCTCAACTAAGTCAACTTCCGTTTCTTGTTAGCAAAGAATCACCTTTAATTAACTAACAATGTGCACTTGCAAGAAGATCAAAGAATATCAAGCATGCAAAGGTTTAATCACAAACAACTCAATCCCAATATTACAAGCATGAACAAATAACAACTACACCATCCCCACACCCTTGGCTAGGTGACTACTCACAAATCATATTGAAGACAATATCAATCATCAAATCAATAAGCATCAACATGATCAATAAGCAAAGAAGGAAATTCAAAATAAGCAAACAAAACTCAATACAAAAGTAAAGAAAGAGAGTAAGAAATTGCTCATTAATTGAAGTTCAAGATTCACAAAGGATCAAAGAAGCTTTTTCTTCAATATCCAAGTTCATCAATGAAAATCCACACTTTCTCTCTCTACTAATGATGTTTCTCTCTCAAGATAAGGGCTAACAATGTTGATAAGATGAAAATAAGCTAATCCGTCTCTAAAAGAAGAGTGCGACATATATATAGGTCCTCCAAGAAAAAGGAAATAAAGACTCGAATAAAACCGAAACCCAGCGGTGCGCGCCCGCACGGAAACACTGCGCGCCCTCACAGTCACCTCGCGCGCGCCCTCTCAGATCTCTGCGCGCCCGCAGATCCGTGGGTACGGAGAAATGAGACCCATGGATGTGTGCCTTCTCTCAGCTTCTGCGCCCTCGCGCATGATGAGTGCGCGCCCGCACACACGTCAAGCACGGGGCGTGCAAAACTCTCTGGTTTGCCTCTTCCTCTGCTACTATTCCGTGCGGGTTCTCACAGGGCTGCGCGCCCGCACAGTTCATAGGCGCGCACCCGCGCATATGTCATGCACATGGCGCGCAAATCTCTCTGTCTTGGTTCTGCTCCTGGGACTTAGCTGCGCGGGTTCTCACAGGGCTGCGCGGGTTTCCACAGGAAAATGGAAGTAAAGTGTTCTCCTTTCAAGGCCGGGATTCCAACAAAACGAAAACAAGAAAAACAGGGAGAAAGGCATACAAAAGAAAGAAGAACAAAAAGGTAAGAAAAAGGGGACAAACAAGCTACAAGTAGGGGGAAAACCCGTAGAATGAGCTCTCAATCGAGGCATAAATGCCTCTCATCAAATTCCCCCACAGTTGCTTCTTGCTTGTCCTCAAGCAAAGAAAACCAAGACAAAAAGACAACTCAACACAACAAACACAACATGACGAAGTTTAAGAAAATCAATTAAGTACCATGGTGGGAAATGCTCCATTTGGACTCAAACATAGGGACATTCATCAAAGAATACTTACCTTTCTCAATTCAAGAGGGAAATCACGTTCTAAGATGCTTATGGTTGAAGGAGACAAACCTAAGCTAAGCATAGAGAACTAATGATTTCATCCTCCACCCTAGCCCCATCCAAGACGGTCCACATTCTCTCCACTAGTTTCAATTCATCCCCTAGTTGGCTCCTCATGATTCCTCGAGGGAACCGGGAAAAAAAAATATTTCTATGTGGAACAATGAGGTTATCCCGACATCTCAACTATGCAAACTCTCTCCATAGGGTTGAAGTCTATCTCCCTCCACCGTTCTTTGACCACGCCCTTCTAAAGTCCAAGGGTCTTAACTAGGGTTGTAATGTCATGGCTAGAGGTTAAGGTTGGAAATCAATTTGAAAAATTTGGTGGAAACTCCTAAGTGAAGCATAAGATCGAGTGGCCATCTCTCAAGAACAACATAGGAATTGAACCTAATCTCAAATTACGACCTTCAATACAAAATACACAACAATACTACACCTCTTTTCACATTTTCATTCATCTCATCATCTTCATTTTCATCCATTTCCCCCTTCCTTTTTTTCTTTTTTTTTTCTTGGTTTTCATGAGTTTCAACTTCCTTGCTAAACCTTTTGCACACTCTTTTCAAGAATAATCTTTCAAGACCTTATTTGAACCAAATTACACAACTTCCTTGCTCAAAATCAATACTATCAAACTCGGACCTCACAAGCCGATGCTTCACTAACTATAAGGGTTGGTAGAACATAGGCCGCTAGGTTTGTAATATGGTTTAATCAAGAAAGGGGAAATAAAGCTCAACATGGCTAGCAAGTGGGTGAATGTAAAATGAAAACAAAATTTGTAACAAAACACAAAGAAAACAAAGAAAAATGAGAAGAAATGCCCTCCTCCTCCTCTAGAGTTATATGGTCACGATCTTGGGAGCTAGATAGCAACACAAGGATTAAGACATGCATAGTTAAGGATCCAAAATGCCGCTCACAAAAATGATGAAGGCTAGAACAAATGACGCTCACACGGGATAAAAATAAGCAAATACCAACCAAGGGAATCCTATTCACTACGGAGAGCAACACCATCTTACCACTTTCCCGTGAACTAGTGGTTCAAACGTCTTCAAAAGTTCTAAACCGGGCTACCTTAGCTTACAATGTGTCTAATTCAAATCTAAGCACTCTCAAACCGTGTAGACCCTCATCAACTAGGAAGGTAAGCATTCAAAGACATGTTGTCAAATAGTCACACTAATCCACAAGTCCATATGAATGAGCAAATTCACATCAAAAATATTTTCACTTGTCATAGTCATGATTGTCACACAAAAGAACAAAGAAAAGCAACACAATAGAAAGAGGAAGAAATCAAAAAGGTTCATAAAAGAGGCATGTAAATCAAATAAATCCCAATCGTCATACAAGTGATCGTCGATAACAACATCAACGATCCCAGGTTCCTTAGAACCAAATCAAACAACCTCGAACCATTCAACTTCTTCCTAGTCTAGCCTAAACTATGCAACCAATCAAAATATTTAAAGAGTTTAGAAGGAATTTTTGTCACCAAATAGCGCTTAGAAATCGCAAGTCCACAATCATGAAGCTCCATTGCTCAGAAAAACTTGGGAAATGCAGCAATAAGCCCTACAAAATGTCAATATACAAAACAACTCGGAAAATATTTGGTTAGTAGCAAGGAAAAGAAATAACAAGAAAACAAAATAAAATAAGAAACTACTAAAGAAAAGGAACAAAGAAAAGAAGAAAAGGTTTGGATTAAGAGGGAATTTGGATTTTCAAAAATGGGAGCCAAAACAACACAAGGTTATCATCAAAAACATCATCATTTTTTTTGAGAAGAGGGAAAGTGAGCATCAACCAATATTGAAAGAAAGCATTCAAAATGACACCTATTAGCCATGAATGCGCCCCATAAGAACAAAGCCCTTTGAATGAAACAATGAATAAGCACCCCCCCACACTTGAACGGAAAACCGTCCTCGGTTTGAGCAAAGATGGAAAATGGGGTGGGAAGAAGGGCTAAATCTCGGGCCGAGGGCCCTAGTCCTCCATGTGGGAACTAGAGCCCTCTCTCCATACGGACGCCATTCATAGTCGACGTCGATAGGAAGGCCATGGGTGTCCCATCCACTGGTGTAGCCTGGTGGAAAACCACGGTTCCGGTACAAATCTTGTTGATAGTCCGGAAGAGGGTCAAAGGGAGGGGGCATCTCAAGTGGCTCCGATGTGTACATGGGGTAGTTAGGATCCCCACGGTAATCACATCCCCCAGGTGCCTTGTAATCATACCCCTCAGAGGTGGGGTAGTTCACACGGGGGGTACCTTAAGATGAAGGCCCGGGCCAATAGGGCCAAACCGGTTGATGGGGAGTCCTGTCAGCATGCAGTTCCTCGTGACAAGGAACCGACCCCTGTTGGGGCGGGAAGTACCATAAGTTCACTGGTCGGTCGAAATGCCCTTGGTTTACATGCCAATCGTAAATGTTGGCATTGTAAACCGAGTGAGCATCGGCGACTTCCGTCAACCGGTTTACTTGCATGGTCAAGTTTTGAAAAGCTTGTTCAATATTGAAAGAGGAAGAAGAAGAAGCCATACCTCCCTCACTAAAGGAGGGGACGTGCAAACCTTGTTGAGAACCTTCCCCATAATGGAAAGGTTGATGCTCGAAATGTTGTTGGTAAAAACCTTGTTGTTGTTGTTGTTGTTGTTGGTGAAATTGTTGTTGTTGTTGTTCTTGTTGTTGTTGTTGCTGTTGTTGTTGTTGTTGGTCTTGAACAATCATGTTCCGCTCGCCTCCTAGAGCGTTGGGCAAGACACCATTATCTTGTGGAATCTTCCACACATTCCTAGCATTTCGCTCTAAAGATGTGCGGCTAGGGAAAGGTAAAATGCAATGGTGGTCACGCTCAACGCACCAATCACGGAAATTGTTGACATCATGTAGGCGTCGTTTGAAGTGCGCCTACGTAAAAGCATGTTGTGAATATGCTTGGCACTCATAGGAAGTGGGAATTGACATATACGATTAGGGACAACGAATAGGGACAAGGAAAGTAGGGAGCTGCCAACAAGTTTTTAAGGAACTTGTAAACCGTTCACGGATCATTAAATGCAACCACGAAAAGGGACAACGATTGACCCGTGAAGGTTACACCACATTCATAATCCATGAGATTACTAACTCCATATGGTTCGGAACCACGAAAGGTGGATCGGGGATGATGGTACGAAGTGAGTCATGGAGTCACATTCGCCCGTATTGGCCTCTACTCGATTCTTATTGTGAAAAGTATTCCTGCGATCTCAAAGACATACAAAAAAAGATTCAATTCGCTCCAAACTATTATTGAGCTAAATTGGTTGAATATTAATGCAACATATAATTCTAAAATATTTGTGACCACTTGATTAAATAACAAGATTAAAAGAACCTAAGCCGGTTGTCCAAATTATCTTATTAGGCGTTATATTCAATTACATATTCCCTTTAACATGCAATATGGTGATCATAAATAATAGAATAAATAAACATTAATATTGGAAGCAATTCGACATTAATAGCGTTAGTCAAATTAAATAATAATAATAATCATGATATTAGCAATATAAAATAATAATAAGCAATTAAATTAATTAATTACTCACATTACGCGCGCTCTTTAAAATTGCTACATCATGAATAAATTGTTAGTAACTTCAATAAAAATAAATCAAATGGAAATTAATTAAATTAAATAAAAGTAGAGTTGATTTGGTCCACACCCTCAGTTATTTGTACCTTTCACACCTTGGTTTAAGGACGGAACCTCGGGTGTTGTATGGACTCCTTGGAGTGCTTAAGGGAAGAATGATATAATCAGGAATGTAGGTTTGAGGCTAAGAATATGAGAGAAAGGGAAGAGAATGATTTTTGGTGGAAAAGAAAGGAAGAGAGAAGGATTTGATGCCCCGAACTAAAGAAAGGGGAGTCCTATTTATAGAGAAAATGAGCAGAGGGAACCCTAAAAAGATAAAAACCCTAAAAAAGGCTACCGCAACACGGTAGAAGGCACCGTGTCACGGGTAATCCCATCGTCAGACGGGGAAAAATCCCGTGACACGGTGGACTACAGTGTGACGCAAGAAATAATTATGGTACGGGGGAAAAAAACTCATGAAGGGTTTACGCAAAAAAGACACGGAATGGCCCCGTGTCACAGCAGGGGCACCGTGTCACGGAGAATCCCACCGTCAGACGGGGCAAACTCCCGTGACACAGTGCTTTTGCACTGTGCGCAGTGATTCCAATTTTTACCCGTTTTTAAAGTCATCCTAACATTTGATCCGTAACTTGGAATAAGTCATATAATATATCACTGAAAAGCTTATCAAGTCTAATTTCTAACCCAATTTGAATCAGGTCAAAATGATTTGTAGATCTTAAGATATGTCCGTTTTAGTAGAAGGGTGTCGGTTTCGGGCCGAGTTTAGTGTTTTTCTCATATCTTTTTCGTTATAGCTTAGAATTGGGCTTATGATATATGGTTGGAAAGCTTATTGAAAGGCCTATACAACTAAATAATAATTGGATCAAAATTATATAGCTATAAAATCAGTTCAGCTCGGTTTTGTAATGTGGATATGGAAAGTGGAAAGTAAGTTATGGTTTACGGAAATGAGCTAGGAAATGGATTGGTTTATGAAATGTATTGGGTAGAAACATGGATTTAAGCACTCCAAATATTAAATACTCAACCCGACCAATAACGGCGGTGAAAGGTGTTCATCATCGGGTTTGGTTTTGGGGAAACTTTTTTAGGTGTCTACAGAAGCCCCCACTTTGACTGAGTTTGCAGAAACGACAGTTTTGAAAACGATAGTCAAAGTAGTCGATAGGGACGGAGAATGATTTAAGACGTTCTGCGATCCTAAATCACTCTGTATACGCAGAAGAATGTTAGTTCCACAGATAAAAGAGTACAGGGATAGAATGCATATCTGACACTAGTGTATCGGTGACAAATGAGTTTGGTAGCTTCCTATGCTTGAAGGAATCCAGCGGATGATACTTTCCATGCTTGAGGAAAGTCAACGGATGATGTTGGCAATTTTCTATGCTTGAAAAAACCCACCGGTTGAGATACTTTACATGCTTGAGGAAAGTAGAGAGATGACAATTTTCCATGCTTGAGGAAAAACTTGTCTGATGATGAAATTGCAAGTCTCTGGGTATCGAGAACCTTGCGCTATGAATTTTCTTCGCTTGGGAGATGATCACTAAAATGATGATGGTTCGATTGTCCCCGAACGTGGGCTATAGTTGGTTCGCTTGTCCCCGAACGTGGAATGTAATTGGTTCGCTTGTCCCCGAACGTGGGCTATAGATGATCCGCTTATCCCTGGACGTGGGCTGTAGTTGGTCCGCTTGTCCCCGGACGTGGGCTGTAGTTGGTCCGCTTGTCCCCGGACGTGGGGCTGTAAATGGTCTGCTTGTCCCCGGACGTGGGCTGTAAATGGTCCGCTTGTCCCCGGACGTGGGCTGTAAATGGTCCGCTTGTCCCCGGACGTGGGCTGTAAATGGTCAGCTTGTCCCCGGACGTGGGCTGTTAATGGTCCGCTTGTCCCCGGACGTGGGCTGTAAATGGTCCGCTTGTCCCCGGACGTGGGCTGTAGATGAGACCTGCAAAATAAAATTTGCCAAGGGACTCATCTAGAAGGGACTCGTATAGATTATGATTGACTTGACCAATTGACTTGACCAATGACTTGACCAAGCATGACATGACATGTGTATGACTTGTGATTTTGTGTATATGTGTATTGAGTGAGTGTGTGCACAGATACAAGTAACCGAAAATGCAAAAGAAAAAATTTTCCGTCATTTTCGTCATGAGATGAGTGGACGTCATTTTCGTCATGAGATGAGTGGAGGGTACCGACTTTCTCCCGAAAAAGAAAGACGTAAAAAAAAAGTTATTTTCGAACTTCCCTCAAAAAAGAAATTTGAAAAAGTGTTTTTTTTAACTTCCCCAAAAGAAAAGATATGAAAAAGGGAAGAAGTTTTGAACTTCTCGTTCAGCAAGACGAAATGAATCGCATGCATGGATCGAATTGCTTTTCTTGAAGATAATGTATGCATGATACATGTTCTTAGGCCAGGAGGCTAAGGACAATTACATCATGTGACACGATAGATGAATTAACTTAGGTCATGGAGCTAAGCATCATATATGGTGTAAAGAAATGATCTCAAACGTCGCTAAGAACGTATATAGATGAAGTGATTATTGCATAATGAACGTTGCTTAGGTCAAGGAGCTAAGCACGATATGCTTTGTATGATTAAAAATCATTGACATATAAATGTTGCTCAACGCATTATGCGATGTGTGAAACAATGAACATTGCTTAGGTCAGGAAGCTAGGCAAGTAAACAATGTTTCTTCTAAAGAATGTTGTCTTGAAAGATGATGACATGCACAGTGTTGAAAGAAGATTTCATGATAAAGGGTTCTTAAAGGGAAAGACGATATGGCTATGTATGTGTGAGTGAAGTGTGTGAAAGTGATACTAAGGTTGGCTGCAAAGGTTGTGGTGATGGAAATAGATGTGAGAAGAGTCAAAGATGATGACTCTTGTTGGGCTGGGTAAGCTAAGTGATGTGGGTTCAAGCCCCCAAGTCTAGCTCTAAATGGTAAGGGATAAGCATTGGAAATTCTTTGACTCAATCATGCATAGATATGAATATGAATGTGGCCGCACCTCAATGTGAGGTTGCCTACGTATCCGTTAGGAATCAGGCCGAACGTAGCTCTAACCGAACTTTGCACAAGTGTATGTATACCTCAAAGAGGTCTTTCAAGGGTTGTAATGTGGTTAAGTTGATGGTTTAAGGAAGAAAGGGATAAAAGGCTCAAGACCCGAGAGAAACCCCCCGAGATGTGTAATTGTGTATTTGAAAACTTTGAATTCGCAAGTTTTATTTTTCATATATTTTTTGCTTTGAAATTCTTTTTTTTCATTCTTTTGAATCAATGTAGGCAATCTCAGATCATGCGGTTCATCACTCACTTAGCATTCATGTTTCTCAGGCACGGTACCAAGCACTCGATGAGAGACGCAATTTGAGACGTGTTCATATCGAAGACATTGGAACAAATGCCTTTAGACATTGTTTTTTATTTACTTTTTTTATTATTTTTTTATATTTGAACTTGCTTTCTTACTGTTACACAAATTGCACATCTTTCCATCCCTGGGTTAAGTGAATGTGGGTTGAATAAATAAGGTCAATCGTTAAACGAGGCTCAAAGTGGTTGACGAAGAAATGGAATGAGTGTTTGAAAATGTTTTAAAGGAATGAATGGGTTGCAAAGGTGCCTCAAATCATTGGTTTACCTTGTGTTTAGGTCGGCAATTTTTTTTTTAAAAAATGAAAATTGCTATGATCGAGATATAAAGGAATAATGGTCATTTTATTGATGGAAATGGTGAATAAGATAACAAAATTATCAAATTATAGAAAAAGGAAATCTAAACACTAAACTTAGGAAGGGAAATCTATGCTAGACTTAAAAGGGGGAAAGGGAAAAAATCACGAAATCTCGCTGGCTTGTCGTGCCCTGTCTTCATTGCTTGTTATTTCTTACCACCTGGAGGGACGGGAAGTTTGTTGGCATCTACTAAGTCTTGAATGGCATCCTTCAAATTCCAGCATTGCTCGGTGGTGTGGCCCCTTTCTTGATGGAACTTGCAATGGGCATTGGGGTTCCACTTAGCACTCCTTTCTTCAGGTTTTGGTTCTGGAAATGGCCCAATAGGTGTGATCAAGGCTTGACCGTAAAGGCGATCAAAGGCCGCATCATAAGTCATTCCTAAAGGAGTGTAGGTTCTCCTTTTCTTAGGCAATGGAGTATCAAGAGCTAATATTTTATTGAGATCAACTTGGCTTATATTATTGGTAGTATTTTCCACTACTAAAATTCGGCCAAATTGCGACCACTTATTTACGACCGCCATAAAAACAGTCGCAAAAATTGCAATTTGCGACCGTTTTTCAAGCGGTCGCAATTTTGCGACCGTTTTTTAAACTGTCGCAAAATTGCGACCGTTTTTGGCAAAAAAACGGTCGCAAAAGTGGTTGAACAATTTTTTTTTAAAAAAATACATGTGTAAAATAATTATAAAAGAAAATTAATCTATTACGACCGTCAAAACGGTCGCAATTTGTGAAATTTGCGACCGTTTTATACACGGTCGCAAAAATCCAAAATTGCGACCGTTTTATAAACTGTCGTAAATATCAAAAATTGCGACCGTGTTTTAAACGGTCGCAAATTTCCCAAATTGCGACCGTTTTGACGGTCGTAAATACGGTTATATTTTTTTTAAAGAAAAATAGGGTATTTAAAGGTGCCCACTTCACCCTAACCTAACCTAACATTCATTCAGCCGCTTCTTTCCTTGCACTCTCTCTCTCTCCCCTTTCTCTCTCCTCTTTCCCCTCCATCTCCTTCTCTTTCCTTTCTCCTTCTTTTTTTTCCTTTCCTTTTCTTCTCACGTCTCTTGTTTGTTCTCATTAATGGTGTTAATTTGCATCAGAATTCTTTCTCCCCCATTTTTGTTCTCTTTTGCTTCTGAATTTCGTCAACTTGGGTGTTTAATTTCGTCTACAAACCAATAATTATGGTGTTTTTGGTCAAATTCGACCATAAAAATTCCAGATTTGGAGTTTTCATGGTCGAATTTGACCTTATAAACACAAAGAGGATGAATTATTTTATAAGGTATGTTGATTTTCTGAAAATTTTGTTTGGTTTTGTTATTATTTCATTTTTTTTGTTTGACTGTATTTATATTCATACGAATTTTATTTGATTTTTTATTTTTCCCAATTTTTTTGTCTGATTTTTGTTGATGTTCATTCGAATTCATGTTTGATTTTTGTTATTTGTGGTTTAGATTTTTGTTGATTTTTTTTCGATTTTTTGGTTCGGTTTTTTGTTTGTTTTTTTCGATTTTTTGATTTGCTTTTTGTTGATGTTAATACGAATTTTTGTTATTGTAGTGACAGTGTTGTTGATTTAGTTTTGAGGTTTTTTTTTATATATAAATTCATGTGTTTGGTACTTTGGTGGTATGTTTGGGATGTGGGTTTAATTTTGGTGGATTTAGTTTTTGTGGGTTAGTTTCTTTCGGAGATGCTGACCCGGAGCGAAGCAGAGATGACAAGGTAGTTATGGTTAACGGTGGTGGTGTGTAGAGGTTGTTTAGGGATGGCGGTGGGTAAGGTGGTTTGAAGCGTAAAAGTATGCAGGCCAGTGGAATGTAGCTGCTGGTTGCGTTTAATTCTTTTTTTTTTTATTTTTTTTAAACAATTAGCGACCGCTGAAAGCCGTCGCAAACGTACGGTCGCTAATTTGCGACCGCTTATGACGGTCGCTAATTTGCGACCGCTTATGACGGTCGCTATTTTCCAGAATTACGACCGCTTTATAACCCGGTCGCAATTATTAACATTTGCGACCGCTTTTTGAACGGTCGTTGAAAATTATAAAAGCGATCGCAATAAATTTGCGACCGTCAAACGGTCGTAATTATGTTTTTTTGCGACCATTGGAATAACGACCGCCACGTTACGACCGTTGATGGTCGCAATTACTTTTAGCGACTGTTTTTGCTATTTTTACGACCGTTAGAGACGGTCGCAATTCAGCTTAATTTTAGTAGTGTTCTGGCTTAGAAGACGAAGCAGAAGGAAGGTCGTTCTTCTTGTTTTTCCAAGTGTTGTTATTGTTACTACCAGCAGTCTTTATTAGCTCATCCTCGATGTTGATGCCAATGTCATATACAGCTTCGAAAGTGTTTAAAGGCAAGAACCTAAGGTGTTGCTTGTACTTGTAAGTTAGGTTCTGGATAAAGAGGCGAACCATCTCTTTTTCTTTAGGGGGATCTACCACGAGTGCAGCCGTTTCCCTCCACCTGTTCAGATAAGCGGTGAAGCCTTCATTCTCTTTCTGTTTGAGAATGGAGAGTTCACGTTCAGACGTTTTAGTTTGAATGTTACACTTGTAACGATTCATGAAACTGTCGATGACATCTTGCCAAGTTGTAGTATGCTTGGCATCTAGAGAATAAAACCATTGTTGGCAAGCATGCTCCAAAGAGAGAGGGAACACCGTAGGGAAGAGTGTTACATCCAGTCCCTTGAGAGCCATAGTTGCAGAGAACGCCTTCAAATGGACCATTGGGTTGTCAGTTGGCTTGAACTTGGGGATATCACCAGTGGAGAACTTGTCAGGCAGTCTGTCCTTCATATCCAAAGGAGTGGGAGGCCGTTCCATATAAGTGAAATCCTCATAAATCTTGCTCATTTGCTCTTTGATTCTATCCATTGCAGCCGCAGTAACATTGTTTTGCTCTACTGTGTCAACTCTGGTAGTGAGTGTTTGCATCATGGCAAACATTGCCTCAATGGATTTGTGGATATTCTCAACATCTTCCTTGGTAGCCATTGGATTAAACTGAAAGTAGAAGATGATAAGTGATGTAGAGATGGTGAAGTTTTCTTTGGATGCTCTTAGACATATGAGGTTGCTGCGGTAATGACTCGAACCTTACCAATCTACCCCTGCTCCTTGACCAAGTACTGTAAAATGAAATAAATTCATTTAATTGTTTGACTCATTGCTCAAGATGGGAAAGAAAGGGGAAAACAAAAAAAAAAAAGTCATTTGAAAACAGGTGAGAAAACTCCACACATTTTTTTATGACGAAAATGGGGGTGCATGAACCTAGTATACGATCATAAACGACATGGTGCACGACTCAAGTCGGAACATAAATAAATTGTGTGGACTATTCTTGACTCGTGAGTGATTAAGCGATGTCATAAGACTCGTGGTATGATCTTATGGCTAGACATGTGAACAGTAACCAAAATGACTGATGCGAGGACCAAATTCACATGGAAGACTAAAAGAAAACTGACTGGACTTATTTTCTAGGCACCGTGACACGGCAAACTGTACCGTGTCACGGCACAAACTGACGTGGCACAACATTTTTTTTTTTTGCTGAAATCCACCGTGCCACGGTGGACTGTGCCGTGACACGGTGAGCATTCCCGTGGCGCGGTGGAAGCTGACGTGGCATGGCAAATTTTTTTTTTCCTGAAATCCACCGTGCCACGGTGGACTGTGCCGTGACACGGTGAGCTTTCCCGTGGCGCGGTAGAAGCTGACGTGGCACGGCAAATTTATTTATTTATTTTTTTGCTAATTACTAAGTGAGTACGGTCCATTGGCAATTGTTAGTCATAAAATAATCCACCATAGACAAAGAAAGATCGTTAAGGTTAGATCAAAACGATCAAATATACACATATAGAACACGTAGGCACAATGATGAAAAGAAGAGTTTGCAACCTAAGGTCAAGTTCTATGTTCCACTATGGTCAGGTTTGTTTGGTGTCAAAAGGGTACCATGGTTAAGAGTTTGGACGCGTTAGCAAGGTAGCCTCCATTGAGGGTGTATGCCAACGGGCGGCTCTGCGAGTTCGTGATGAAATCGAACTCGACTCCATGGTTTGGGTGGATTTAATAACTCGGATGAACCCTTATTGCCATGAGCGTTTTTGGGTTGATAGAGCTTAAATCCCCCGGGGCTAAGGCGTATGTAGAACACATACGGTTTTTCAGCAAAACCGAAGGAAGTTGACTGTGAGAAGAATAAATAAGCCACCTGTAGGGAATATTTCAAGCACTATGATCCCAAACTTGAACCCCACTGTGATCATACACTAAAGTATGGTGGCGTTCTAAAGGGAAAGAAAAGAGAGAAAAAGAGTCGCCAACAAGTTTTAGGAACTTGTAAACCCAAAAGACAATCCGAAAGGACCGTCAACTCCATAAGGTCTTGAACCAAACAGGGTTCGGGGACGAGGGTACGAATCCAATCTACAAAAGAAAGGACCCGCCCTATAAAATAGGCCTCTACTTTGTTCTGCTCGTATTCATGTGCGTTTTTCGAATAACATACAAACATTATATTAAACCTACCCTGTTTATCTATGTTGGTTGAATATTAATGCACAAATAATACTATTATTGGCGATCACTTGAGTTAAAATCACATTAGCCTAAACCAAATTAATAATTATCTTATTAAGCTTGATTTCAAGTACAAATTCCCTTTAGCAAGCATAAAAGGCGTGATCCAGCAATAACAATAATATATATCAAGCAACATAATAATAAGCAATAATAAGCATAATAATAATCATAATAATAATAATAATAATATAAGTGATGAGTGATGAGTATATTATGTTGCTTGATATATTATATATTTTATTGTTATTGCTTGATCACACCTTTTATGCATGTTAAAGGGAATTTGTACTTGAAATCACGCTTAATAAGATAATTAATAATTTTGCTTAGGCTAATATGATTTTAACTCAAGTGATCGCCAATAATAGTTTACTTGTGCATTGATATTCAACCAACATAGATAAACAGGGTAGGTTTAATATAATGTTTGTATGTTATTCGAAAAGCGCACATGGATACGAGGAGAACAAAGTAGAGGCCTATTTTATAGGGCGGGTCCTTTCTTTTGTAGATTGGATTCGTACCCTCATCCCCGAACCCTATTTGGTTCAAGACCTTATGGAGTTGACGGTCCCTTGGATCGTTTTTTGGGTTTACAGGTTCCGAAAACTTGTTGGCGACTCTTTTGCTCTTTTTTTCTTCCCTTTGGAACGCCACCATACTTTAGTGTATGAACATAGTGGGGTTCAAGTTTGGGGTCATAATGCTTGAAATATTCCCTACAGTTTTTGGCGACTCCACTAGGGAGGATTTCTATTTATATTCCTGAAATTTATTTTGGCAATTATTTAGAATGAACGGATGAGACTCGAAAAATTCTAAGTATTTCATGTGCGTAATTTGATTAACATTATTGTCATATGCATAAAAAGGTTCTCGTTGGATAGACCAATGAGTCAAAATCATAGGATTTTTACACGTAGGAAATTTGAGAAATATCTTTCATGACTAGAATCGAAAAAACGCTACGAAATCTGGAAAATTCTAAGAACACAGATACTTGCCAAGGCATGTAGGAACTAGCGTCTAGAAAACAGGGCTTGTCGCCCGTAAAGAGCTTCTGTCGCCTGGCGACAGTTCTGTCGCTTGGCGACAGAGGTTCTTTTTCGGCGACAGTCCCTGTAGTCTGGCGCCAAGTTCTTCCAATACCGAGCCAGGGATCTGCCTTCTTACTTTGACCATTTCTAGTACCGTTGGCTCGATTCTACTTATTGATTGAGTTCTTTTCTCACTTTTCTGAACCCATATGTGTTCTACATATGGACATAACCCTCTGGGGGTTCCTGCTTCACCTGCCCAATTGAATATCCACTTTATGTGCAACAACGGGTACGTGCAAAGTTTGTGAATCCACCAAACCATGGAGTCGAGTTCGATTTCATCACGAACTCGCGGGGTCCCGTCCATTCGCACCAACCCTCACGGTAGGCTTGTGTGCAATGCATACGGACTCATAACCATGGACCCTTTTTTACTTAACCCATATCCTTGAACTTTAGAGAACTAGAGCCATGGTTAGATTGCAAACTCATTGCATCATATTGTGACTATGTGAACTACTTGTGCATCCTTGTTTGTGCATACTATATATGTGACTAAACTAACCGTTTGGTTTGACTTGTGTTTGTAAATAAGTCTAAATAAACTAACCAATGACTAAAGGACTTTGTTTAATTAATTAATTAATTAATTTGAACTAATGAACAAGCCTAAAATCGAGTCATAGTTCCTTTTAGTCAACCCGGATTTTTATTCCCGTATACTGCACATGCGTCAACTTGTTTTGGTCATAGCCGAAGTTCTAGAAAGAACCACGAGTCGTATAACCAATGGATCTGTAGCCCCGAGTTTTATCTTTAATTTGGCGTTGGTTTCGTCCCAATCAGAGTCACAGATTAAGAGTTATGACTAAAATATCATAGCCTGTCCAGTTTAATGCATATACGTGAGGTCTTAACTTAGTCTTTGCTTGAGTCTAGTGACATAGTCTAGCCACATGGTCATGACACAAGTTTTAACATGTCACCTACACTCATTAGTCTTAGCACACATGTATATGTCGCCATGACCATGTCTTAGGTTCATGCATGAGTCGTTTCTCCGTCATTTGAGTTGGGGGTCCATTCTATTCCTAATTCTTCCATATTTCTCCATCTCCATCATCTTCCCACTCACTACATTCTTTCCCCATACACATCATTCCCTTCATTCTTCCATAATCTTTCTCCATCTATGCATGTTGAATCGAGTTTGAGTCATATGATTAACAAGAAAAAAAGTAATGATGAGACAAAATACAAGGCAAGCTTCTCACTAAGATTTCATGCTTTCTTCTTCTTTTTTTTTAAACCTTTCCCCCATAAGTCTAGCATAGGCACCTTGCATTTTCCTTAGATTTACTTTGTAGGACTTTTCATTTACTTTTTCCTTTTAATAAAATGAGCATTTAATTTCTTGCATATGATCATTGCATTGCATTATTCAAAAAAAAAAAATCGCCGAATTAAGCACAAGGTATACCAATGATTTGAGGCACCCTTGTAGCCATATCATATCTTTCACCCTTTAAATATATAATCCTTTTCTTGATAAACCACTTTGAGCCTCGTCTAACGATAGACCCTTTTTTCTTCAACCCACATCTACTTAACCTTGGGATGGGATGGTGTGTAATTTATGCAAGTTCCAAATATGAAAGCTTGAGTGATCTCAAAAGAATAAAATAAAAATATAAAAATAATAAAAGTGTACAAAAGGGCAAGTGTTCCAATGTCTTTGATATAAAAATATCTTTGATAAGAACATGTCTCAGATTGCGTCTCTTATCGAATGTTCAGTACCGTGCCTGAGAAACATGAATGCCAAGTGAGTGATGGACCGCCTGATCGGGATTGCCCACACTTATAAAAATAAAAAAATGCAAAAGTAAAAAAAAGAGAAGAGCAAAAACAAAAAAGAAAGAAAGCTCAAAAATGAGAAAACCTCAAGCATAAAAATACAAAGATTCAAAAGCAAGGTTGCACACCTTGGGGGCTTATCTAGGGTCTTCAGCCTTTATCCCCTTCTTCTCTAACCTTTAGCCTAACCACGTTACAACCCTTAAAAGACCTTTTTGAGGTATACACACACTTGTGCGAGGTTCGGCTAGAGCTACGTTTGGCCTGATTCCTAACGGATACGTAGGCAACCTCATATTGGGGTGCGGCCATAATAAAAATGCATTCATTTCACATTCACACACTTACACCATGATCATGTCAAGGGATCTCCGATGCTCATCCCTATTCATTTAGAGCTAGACTTGGGGACTTGATCCTTACATCATTAGCCTACCTAGCCTAAGAGTCATCATTATTTGACTCTTATCAAATAATACTTTTCCATACCGTTAGCCTTTGCAGCTTAACTTTAGTGTCACTTTCACACACATCACAGATACATGACCAAATAGACTTCCAATTAGGAACCCTTTGTCATGAAGTCTTAACATAACTCATCACTTGTAATCATCATTGTATCAGGAAGTATGAAGTGCTTAGCCTCCATGCCTAAGTTACCCAAATACTTTCATAATCGAGTCAACTAAGATAGTTTAGGAGGAATTAATCCTTGCAACTTGAGGGACAGCATTGAACTCATATACTTGATTAAGCTCATTCAACATGCACCATCAAACACTTCGATTCTTTTTTGCGTCTTTCTTTTTTGGGAGAAGGTCGGTACCCTCCACAAAAATGACGGAAAATTTTTTCTTTTTTGCATTTTCGAGTCGCACATCACACACGAGTCATGTACATTGAGTCATGTCGTGTCAATTCACCTTGGGTCAACCTCAAGTCAGTCAGTCACATTGAGTCAACCTCAAGTCAATCATTCACCTTAGGTCAACCCTAAGAAACACATCAAGCCTTAGGTCAACCCTAAGAAAAACACCAGCAAAGTCTTTTGGCAATTCTTTTGATTTTTACAGGATACACCCATTCAGCAAAGCTCCTGTTCGCAGCCAACCGAACGATCGCAACAAGCATCTCAATCTATCAAGCTCTATTGTTTAGAGACGCGTGGACATCTCATTCTATCAAGCTCTATTGTTCAGAGATGCGTGAACATATCATTCAAAGCTCTTTTGCTTAGAGACGCGTGGGCATTCTATCAAAAGCTCCATTGTTCAGAGACGAGTGAACATTCCTCAAGAAAGCTCCATTGTTCAGAGACGAGTGAACAATCCTCAAAAAAGACTCCATTGTTCAGAGACGAGTGAACATCAACAACAGCAAGATGGCGTTCCCTAGCTTGTGGAAAGTTGTCACAATAACAAAGTGCAACAAATTGGTTACCTTCAGAGACGTGTGCTCGACGGTGCAAGATACGCGTTTCTTAACTCTTTTATCTGTTTAACTAACATTGTTTGCAGGTATCGGCGTTACAAGAATGATTTAGAATCGCAGAACGTTCTAAATTATTCTCCGTCCCTATCGCTACTTTGACTTTTGTTTTCGAAACCTAAGTTTCTCCAAACTCAGTCAAAGTGGGGGCTTCTGTAGACACCCATTTGTGTCTCCCCAAAACCAAACCCAGTTATGAATACCTTTCACGTCGAACCATAATCGAATAAGGTGAAAGTGTGGAAAAGTCAAGTGTTGCGGTTAGTTTTTGTTAAAATTCTTTCTTTCTGTTTTCGAAAACCCACTCTATTTTATAAAAACGTCCATTTCAGTTTATTTTGGTCCATGGTAAGGGTACAATAATGGTGTAGTTGGATGGTTCTTGAAAAGACCTTTCCAACGATATATTATAAGCCCAATTCCGATGAATATTGAGGAAATTATGGCCAAACTACTAAACTGGGCCCAAATCGGATTTTACCTACGACCCAATGATCATGAGGAGGGTCCAAAGGTTTAATCCTATTCCTAAACTAATTAGGATTGATTAGAATCTTCTATAAGTTTCTAAAATATCTTAATTATCCTTTTTTTGAAAAGATAAGATCATGGAATTTGATGTGAATAAAACTTTCCTTCTTTATAAAACTTTCCTATTCTATTCGGATTCAAAGATGTTCAAAGATAATCAGATATTATTTTCTTGCCTCATATTTTATATCCAAATTTTATATGGTTGGATAGATCTAGAAATTATCTTTCCAATGATATATTATAATATTAAATCCGAGTAATAACAAAAAGGATATGAAAAGAATACGAAACTCTATCCAAAACTGACACCCTTTCCCTATTTCGGCCATATCTTTTTATCTACATAAGATTTTAATCTGATTTTAATTTCTTTGGAAAGTAGACTTCATGAGTTTTCCAACGACATATTATATGACTTATTTGGACTTCTAGATCAAAAGATATGATAAAAACAAAATCCGCAAAAACTATTTCTGTCGCTAAACGACAGGTTTGTCGCCTCGCGACAGACCCTGTCGCCTGGCGACAAGATAAATTTCTGGCGACAAGGTCGGTTTGTTAGCGACAGAGTGGAGTTTTATTCCTTATCAAATTCTATGACCTTTCGGACTATTTTCTTATAAATAGGGTCCCGAACCTCTGTTTTTATTCATCAACTTTCATCAATTCTCTCTATCAATTCTCTCTATTCTCTCTCAAGAATTACTTAATTCTTTCTCTCTCTCTCTCTTTCTAAGCCAACCTTTTTATTAAATACAATATTCCGCATTCACAAGACTTAGAATCACCTAGCCAAGTTCGAAGTTGCCTTCGCCCTAGACGTGCAAGGTTTATACTTTTCTGAGGGTTTGGTCCCAGATCCAGTCTAAACTTTTTAACTCTTTCTTTCAATAATTTAATTTAATTCTTTGATTTATTATTTTCATTGAAGTTTACTAACTTGTGTATTTTGTTATTAGAAAGAGGTACGAGGCTTCAAAGTAAGTAGATTAGCTTACTCCCTATTTCTTTCACAATGTAGAAAGCATGTTTATTAATGTTTAATTCCTAGTATCATGTTAGGATGTTATTTTATGCTTTCTAGTATCATGTTTAGGATGCCTTTACTCTTTTCTAATATCATGATATCATGTTAGTACCATGTTAGGTTTAAAGCTTTGATCTTTATTGCTTAGTGACATACTAGGATTTGTTATTAATCTTGTTAGTATCATGGCTAGGATCTTGCTATTATATTTAAGCTTTATTATGCCTTATAATGATTATCATTATATTATGATTGTTATTATGATTATTATGATTTTCTTTATTATTATGTTGCTTGATATATTATATATTTTATTGTTATTGCTTGATCACACCTTTTATGCATGTTAAAGGGAATTTGTACTTGAAATCACGCTTAATAAGATAATTAATAATTTTGCTTAGGCTAATATGATTTTAACTCAAGTGATCGCCAATAATAGTTTACTTGTGCATTGATATTCAACCAACATAGATAAACAGGGTAGGTTTAATATAATGTTTGTATGTTATTCGAAAAGCGCACATGGATACGAGCAGAACAAAGTAGAGGCCTATTTTATAGGGCGGGTCCTTTCTTTTGTAGATTGGATTCGTACCCTCATCCCCGAACCCTATTTGGTTCAAGACCTTATGGAGTTGACGGTCCCTTGGATCGTTTTTTGGGTTTACAAGTTCCGAAAACTTGTTGGCGACTCTTTTGCTCTTTTTTTCTTCCCTTTGGAACGCCACCATACTTTAGTGTATGATCACAGTGGGGTTTAAGTTTGGGGTCATAATGCTTGAAATATTCCCTACAAAATCGTTCACGGATCATTAAAGGCAACCACGAAAAGGGACAACGATGGGCAACAACGATTGACCCGTGAAGGTTACACCCCATTCATAATCCATGAGATTACTAACTCCATATGGTTCGGAACCACGAAAGGAGGATTGGGGATGATGGTACGAAGTGAGTCATGGAGTCACATTCGCCCGTATTAGCCTCTACTCGATTCTTATTGTGAAAAGTATTCCTGCGATCTCAAAGGCATACAAAAAAAGATTCAATTCGCTCCAAACTATATATTATTAAGCTAAATTGGTTGAATATTAATGCAACATATAATTCTAAAATATTTGTGACCACTTGATTAAATAACAAGATTAAAGGAACCTAAGCCGGTTGTCCAAATTATCTTATTAGGCGTTATATTCAATTACATATTCCCTTTACCATGCAATATGGTGATCATAAATAATTGAATAAATAAACATTAATATTGGAAGCAATTCGACAATAATAGCGTTAGTCAAATCAAATAATAATAATAATTATTATTATGTAATAATTTCCTAAACTAAATGTTTTATAGGAGTTTTTTTAAAAAAAAAAAATTAAAGGCATACTAGAAATTAACACGTGTCATTGAACACCTATTCATCTAGTAGAACCATCTCTAGATAATGTACATCATTTACATTATTAAAACATGAAATAGTTCATATAAGTTGATAACCCTAGCTTTTATAGTAATATTTTCATTCGACGGATTGATATTTTGAGTGTATAATTTTGTGCCATTAGAAAAAATAACGTTTAAAGTTATTTACTAAAAATAAAAGGTATAAAGAATATTGCATGATTTAATATACATTTCTTAAATTTATACAAATTTTCTTTTCTGTGTTAAATCTGAAATTGCATAATTTATTTATTTCACTTTCTCTAAGGTATATAGACAATATAGTCATCATCTCTATTAAAATAAAATATAAACATAATAGTATATAACCGAACTACTACTTGTTTGTTATCAAAAGTGAGTCAACTATAAAGTTAAGTATAATTACTTACTATTAAGTATAACTTGTTAAAAAAAATTGCATAATTTATATTAATTGACCTTTCTTATCTTTGTTAAGTCTATTTTTTGAAGGGTATCTTTGTTAAGTCTAAGATTGTTTTTTTTTAAGGGTATATTCGTTAAATCAAAGATTGTTTGTTTAAAGGGAAGATTGCATAATTATATATCATCGTAATATATATGTTAGGTTAATCATGCATGGTATATTTAGTAGAATATTTACTTGGTGATTATTATTGTTTCCTTAATTTTCAGGAGATAATTAATTGATGGTGGGAATATTTATATATTCATAGGTATCTTTGTCATATAATTCCTCCATAGGCTATAAGATTTTTTTTTAAACTTAGATATATGCAAAATATTTGTTTCTTTAAATAATTTTTTTAAAAAATTATACTGAGGACACACCAGGAGATGACACGTGTCATGGCTGGTGTGTCTTTTAGTATATATTATTGATTATTGATTATTGATTGATTTAAGATAGGGAGTATTATTTATTTCACACAATATCTTGGGATGTCATTATATTCGGGCTCTATTTAAACAACAACTTTTGTGTTACACACGAGTAACTCCTGACTAGGTAACCTCTGACCGACTGAGTAACCTCTCACCAAGTAAACTCTGACCAAATAATATAACCCTTGATTAAATAACTTATGACTGACCGTATAAGCCATGACTGAGTAACACCTGACCAATCGAGTAACTTTTGACCGACCGAGTAACCCCCTGACCGAGTAAGTGAGTGAGTGACCAAGTAACCCCGATCATTCTTTAAAAAAAATGTAACTGGCCACACAGTGTTGCCAGCCACATATGAAAGTTTGTGATTAAGTGCAACCTTAATCACCACAACATTAACAATCAATTGATTTGGTGAGAATATTGAGAATACAAATAACTTTTGCAATTTTTCATTTTTCTTTCACCTAATTTTCAGCATACAGGTCAGTTTTTTAAATTGTTGGCGGCATTGACTAGTGGAGTATAAGAATATGTTTAATATATCAACAAATTGTAATAAAGTCTACTACTACAATAAGTAATACTGGTGTTAGCATTCTGGCATTGTGCACCGTCATTGGAAAATGATTAGCAAAGTAAGCAAAACATAATTCATCTTAACTTTAAGAATTTGATATTCCTTCGTCAAAAAAAAATGACGAAATTGATGTTTCACTAAAATTAATAATCTTGTATAATTAGCAATTGCCATTTTATTATGACAAAAATAAAAATTCTAGCATAGTTGTCGACTACGGTAAACTAAGTTACGCTATGAGATTAATCTGAACCGTTGATGTATTATTTGTCTAATCCTAGCTGTCCAATCCTACACCTATGCTAACGGACTAACAGTCATCAAAGAATTATTTGGTTATTTTTTTTTTTGGTTTTACACTCATTATTTTTCTAATAAAAAATGAAAAAAAGGGAAAAATTTTCCTTGATAACACTATAGATTTGATTTTTTCTCAGTGGTAAATTACAAATAAAAAACTTATTATTCTTGGTAAACTTTAATTAGTTTTAAGGGAAATTCTACATGGTGGCCTCAAGGTTTTAGTTTTTCTACGTGGAAGACGAAGTTTTTTCCAACTCGTTTAAGTGGCCCCAAGGTTTTGGAGAATTATGCATAGTGTCCTTTTTTTAGGTTTTTGGCTAACCTTTACAATTAAAATGGTTAGCCTTTGTTTTTTTTATTAAAAAATAATTAAATTTTATTTTAAAATAATAAAAAAAAGGAAATTTTAAAAAAGAAATCCCAAACCCACGACCATCCTCCCACCACCACGTCCACCATCCACAACCCCAACACCCACCCACCTAGGCACTAGCCAAACCCCACTGTCGCCTGTGCCGGTGCTCCTAAATCCCTTCCCTTGGCGCCACCTCGACCACCCTCCCTTCCCCAACCACCGTAACCCGGCCCTAAACAGGCCAAACTCGTAACCCAAAGTCCCAACCTCCACCCTTCGAAAACCCCAAAAATTGGCCGGGAAAGTCCGGCCGCCCCTCCCCCACACCTCGAAAAGGTCAACGCTAGGGTTTCGTGTGTTTGAGGAGGGGCAGCCGGACTTTCCTGGCTTCTTTTAGGGGTTTTTTGATTGGTGGGGGTTGGGACTACGGGATTGGTTAGGGAAGGGGAAGGGAGGGAGGTCGGGGTGGCGTAGACGCCGAGGGAGGGGGTTTAGTGAGCGCCGGCGCCGTCGGGAAAGGGGTTAGGCGTGCCGGTATTGGGGGCAGTAGGTACGGAACTTTCCGGCTACTGTGGGTGGCTGGTTGGTGGTTTCTTTATTTTTTTTCTTTTTTAAATTTTTTTTTTTATTATTTATTTTTTTGTTACTTATGGCTAACCAAAAGCTAAAAAAGTTAGCCAAATAAAATAATGGGCACTATGCTTTATTCTTCAAAACCTTGGGGCCACTTAAGAGAGTTGGAAAAAACTTCGTCTTCCACGTAGAAAAATGGAAACCTTGAGGCCACCATGTAGAATTTCCCTAGTTTTAATTTTTCAATGGTAAACTTAATGAAATAATTTAGTTAATTCCTGACCATGGGTAACATTTTTTTGAAATAAAAATATTGAAATTCCTAAAATATCCTCACTTAATACACTCCAATACCTAATATGCCCTCACTCAAACCCAACCTATCATCTTCATCATCCTCTCTTTCTTCATCCTTTACCTTTCTCAATTTCTGAACAAGCTTCACCCAAGCCACCGACTAGCCTCCTCTCCCCCTCCCCCTCCCCCTCCACCCACATCAAAGCCCGCACCCAGCCTTTCCCTCGCTAGTGTTGCGGAGAGGATGGTGGTTCAAGGGGAAGGAGAGTTGCGGCAGAGATGGGGGTGGCCAGCGCACTAGCGAGGGAAAGGCTGGGTACTCACAACCTCTTCATGCTTAGAGAATATTAATTTTCTTTTAGATCGATATCCCCAATTTATTTATTGGTGTACTCAAAATTTGAATCTTATTAGTCAATCATGACGATTGACAAAGATAAGAATTGTTAAAACATACAAGTATACTTGAATGTAAATAGTGCGTAACAATAATAAACACACAAGTAGGCGGTCCCAAATGACTATTAGTTAGCCCTAAAATAAAACATTAATATCAGTTCACCTTTAATCAAAAGATTGATGATTATCGAAATTCACACACACAAGAATCCTAACAAATTAGATTATTAATCCTATTGTGCCAACGAAGGATTACCCTTCGTAGAAACCCAACGAAAGATTATCCTACGTAGAAAAAAAAAACCTCTCAATCAACCCCTATAGAGCATACATAAGTAAATTTTGCTTTTAGATATCCCTAATTTAATTTTGGGCGTACCCAAAAGTTAATTTTTATTTGTTAATCAGAAGGACTGACTAATATAAGACTTGATTAGAACATAGATCGGCCACGATATATATATAAAACTAGATTAGGTCCAGTGCCATGCATGGTAAATTCACTACATTTAAATAATAAAATATAAAAAATAAAATAAATAAAATACAACTATTGAACTATAACATATGTAATGTCTTCCTATTTGCGTACCTAATGATATGAAACATGAAATATACAGAAAATAGTTGATTAGACAAATAAGTACATTAAAAATACATGTTTTACCTTACGAATGTTTTAAAAATTCAATGAAAAATTAGTATCATTTTTTTTATTATTAACCATGTAAGTACTATTTAAAATTATTTATTACACCTATTGGCCTGGCAGGAATAATAACCCTAATTTATTGATATTTGGTCAATTTTTTTCTAAAAATATGATTTTATATATATATGAGAGAGATACAAATAAAACCTAAAAAAATTTTAATGAACTTTTCTTACATGATTACATACATAAGTAAAGTGTATATAAATGTTACGCTATGCTGTTAAACTCTCTTCAATTTTTTACGTTATTTATACTAAAAATTATAAAATCAAAATTCCTATTTTATAATGACTTATTGTTCCATTATTAAAAGACATGAAAATGGAATAAATAGCTATAAAGGAATATATCTATTATTAATTTTAAAGATATGTATAAAAGATTTGGAACAATATTATGCTACTTATGTTATACGAAAATTCCCAAAGAAGATTTTAGCAAAAAGGGAAGGTGTGTTTATGGAGGGAAAAAACTACACTAGGAATTAACACGTGTCATTCCTAGTGTATGTTTTAGTATTATGTTAATGATGTTTTCCAATTTGGGTATACCTGCAATACCTTGGAAATTCCCTTCTTTTAAAATACACTTTTTATTCTAAATATAACCCTTTTTAGGAAATATATCCAAAATATTACCGCCACCGTGATAACGAAAAGGCTATTTTTCAAAGTCACACAGCTGAAAACTAAAATAAAAACCAACATTTAAAATAAAACTTGAGTTCATAACCTCAAAACAAAGGTAAAATTAAATAGTTCACAAGTTTGAACCAATCCAAACATGACCCTTTTAAAAACCAACTTAAAAAAAAATAGTTGAAGGTTGAAGCTAGAAACAATTAATTTCGAAATTATTAAAAAAAAAAAAATCGTAATCAAACGAATATTTATACAAATAATTAAATTGATTACAAACTCCTAAATTAGGGGGAAAAAAAGGAAGCATAAATGTGATGATTATACATTAATCTTATGAATTTCATATAAACTTTGGTAATTAATGTTTGTGTTTTGGATGAAGTGCGCCATTGAAGATGGTTGAATCTACCAAAATGGGATGAAGCTATTAAAATGGGGATGAAGCAATACAAATGTTTTTCTTTTTCTAAATATAATTTGGGCGAATGTTGATAGTATTATAATTTATATGGAAGAATGTTTATAATGTTATAATTTTGAAGAATTTTTTTACCCCATACAAGAAAGTAAAACAAACAGAACTTTGGGTCTGTTCACTTCAGCTTTATCTCAGTTTGGTTCAGTTCTAATTAGTTTAGTTCATTTCCTAATTTTTTTTTCTTTCCTAAAATATTTGTTTCAGCTCAGTTCAGTCCAGTTCGGCTCTAATCTGTTTAGTTCAGCTCAATTCAGTAAATGCGAATAGACCTTTTGCTGACTGGTCATGACATTTTATAGGGTGTAAACTAGACTTTTCATTTTTATAAAAAAAAAAAATTATAATGATAAACGTTTAAGATTCAGCAATAATCAAAATGAATGGTTTAGATTTAATATCTTACTATAGTCAATCGTAGTGGACGACTATACTAGAAGGATCCATGACCAAAAAGTAGTTCTTTGTACTTACATTACTTACAAATTTCCACATTACCTGAAATTGAAAAATGCACAAAGACCATTATTATATCTTATCTTGAAAACTTTATTATAATGCGAAGGAGGACCAACGAACACACGCTTGTATATGTCCACGAACGGTAGGTTCACTAATTAATACCAAGTACGAATTTTTTTTTAGGAAACTTTGTCAGAAATTTCCTTTTGAATCCTTATTTTTGTAAAATCATCTTTTAACAAAAATGTTGTAAAAATCACATAATTTAAAATTTTTGGTGTATTTGTCACTAACAACAAAACAAATGACAATTAAATTGTTAGTAGTCAAAGTTCATTATCCTAAAAAAGGTGATAGAATACAACAAATTTTTTAAATTGGGAGGTTTGTTTTTACAACGTTTTTTTAAATAATGTAAGGAGAATGCGTTATGCTGGAATAAAAAGCCACACGTGTTGACATAATACCCCGATCCTATAATATGGGCTAGAACTAGAAGACTAGACCATAGAAAGTGTGGCAGAAAGATAAGGGAAAAAAAAAAAAAACACCCGGGAAGTATCCGAAAAGTATTTCTAATAAAATTAGTCTTACGATTGTAAACTACAATATCTATCTATCTATCTATAAATAAACTAAAAGAACAACCGCTGACATCATATTGTCCACGTGGCAGTTTTATAAGAAAAATTTTCCCGCCTAAATAAAAATCTGACGTCATTATATTTTCTTTGGTTTCAAATTTCAAATTTAATTTCTCCTCCTCTCAATTTATCTATAATCTTTAATTTATTTATTTTTCTTCTATCACCAACTATTGGTATCTAATACATCTTTCCCTTATGCTTCATCGAACAAAATACTTTGATGTATACATTTTTTCTATTTTCCTGTATATATTACAAGTTTAAAATCATTATTTATTTGTTTAATTAAATTTGTATATTAAAAATCTAACTTTTATGTATGTGCTTAAATTTTCATATTCGCTTTGTTCTTCTTCAAAATTAATTTTATAAAATTAGCATTTACAACTAATGGTTATATCTCAATAATTTTTCTGATACGTAATAATACATACTCCCTCCGTCCCCTATTGATGGTCACTTTTACTAAAAAATCACGGGAATTAAGGAGAAATAAAGAAAGTACATTGAAAAAGTAAATTTACATTGGGTATGCAAAAAAGTAGAGAGAGAAAGTAATTAAAGTACATGGGAAAGTAAAATTTACATGAGAAAGTTAAATTTGCACAAATATTTTTGCAAATGTTAGAGAATTTTGGTAAAAAAATAATATTAATGGTACTTGAAAAAAGCAAATGTGACTAACAATTTGAGTCACCAAAAATGGCAAAAGTGACCATCAATAGGGGACAGAGGGAGTAAAATATATATACTCTATATTTCCGTGCATCGCACGGGACTAATCTAGTTTAATAGTAAACCAAATACTTCGTGTTACATTACTCATTCACTAATAAATTCTTTCTAGTAAGGACAAAAATTCGGAAAGGTTGTAATTGGTACACTTCATATAACTTCTATGCAACTTGGTACAACTTTAATTGTTTGTGTACGTGTTTTTGTCAAAGCCACAATAGAAGAACTTTGGTATCTAGTCCTTTTCCCTCTTTTCTTGCAAATTCATAATCATTCATGCATGACTTACAAACATGAAGGCCTTATAATATAATGAACCCCTCACAAATGGGTTGGAAGGTTGACCTTATATCCTAACATTTGAATAAAATTATTCTTAACCACCTACGACGATTTTTTTTTTTTTTTTTTTTTTTTTTTTTTTTTTTTGGCTAAACAAATAAATAATCAAACCATCAAATTTAATATAAAAACAAATAATTAAACCGAGTTCATGAAGTATAATAATTGATCATTTTAACAAATCAAACTCATTCATTTTTCTTAATTTATGTAAACCACCCACCATTGGCTAGCTTGATTACCACTTCTTATATACTCCTAATTTAATACTCGAGTACTACTATTTATCTATTATTACAATATCATCATCTTCTAATGATCATTAGAATCAAATGTTGGAGTTTAGGCTTTCGAATAAATAAATTGAGCAAGTGTTTTGATCTTTTGGACTATATGGCATGGACGGCAAGCTATGCAAATGACAACAATAAAAGTTTTAAATAAAACAAGTAATCAATAAATACTCCATATTGTACACGTACAAAGGTAAAAGTCCCCCTTAAAAAATACTCCCTCCGTTTTTAAATACTTGCTCTATATCTATTTTTTGCATTATTCATTTGTCCTACTTTAACTAATGTTTGTGATTTATATATAAGAAAAAATATAGTTTTGTAGGTACTTGTTGGAATCGTCTCAATAAATAGATTATTAATTTTTAATTGTTAGAATTTATACTTATTGATAATTAAAGATATTATTGATCAAATATTATCGATATACGTGTCTAATTAAGAGAAATTAAATGGAGCAAGTATATATTAAAAAACGGAGGGAGTAATACATAGTAAAAAGTTACATTGCTCGATATAAGAAACATATATTTTTAAGGAAAAATTGCCCGGAATAATCCCACCTTTTGGCCGTCCGCTGAAAATAATCCCACCTTTGGATTACTTTTCAATAATCCGACCTTTACACCCAATCTGGTGTAAATGGTACCAGGCGACTTGTAACCGGTTGAGTAAGTTTTTTTTTTAATTACATTTAATTTACACGTGTTACTATATGATTGGTCAATAGATAAGTTTTAATTTTAATTTTTCTTAGAAATGAATATAACTAATTAACATTAATTAAATATTTCAAAAAAAAAAATTAATTATTATAAAACTAATTTAACAACAACCACCAACAAGCGAACTCTACGCTGCCACCATCAGCCTAGACCATGCCGTCGCCGCTTCTAGAACCCGCGCCGATAGCCGCTTCCATACCCACGTAGATCACCGCTCCTCTCCTTATCTTGTCTGACGCCTTTAAACCACCACACCCATTCTCGTGGTGACTAGGGAGAGGGGATTATGTCAAAATCAACGGGGGAGTGGTAGGGGAAGGGTCCGAAACTGACTGGGGAGAGGGGTTTATGTCAAAATCGACAGGGGGGGGGGGAAGGTACATGGGTAGGGGAGAAGGCAGCCAGGCCGGAAAACGTGGTGGAGAAAGGTCGCATGTAGTTATCCGAAACCCTTGCCAGGTGGGTTTTCGTGGGGGAAGGAGGAATGTTGGTGGTTCAAGGTGGGGGATCGACAGTGGCCGGCGCCACTTGGTTGGTCACCGGCGCTACGGTTGAGTTATGGTGGCCGGTGCCACGAAGAAGGGGACTCCGGCAGTAGCTTGGGTGGTTTTTAAAAATTAATATTTTATTTTTATTTTTTCTAATAAAAAAATTAATTTAGTTGTCAAAAATTTATTTTATTTTATTTTTTCTTTTTTTACCAATAACAAGTTGTCACATGTCAAGTAACCTGTTATAATAGGTTACATGACCGGTTGGGAACATTTAGAGCGGATTAGGTATAAAGGTGGATTATTTTCAGCGGACGGCCTAAAAATGGTATTATTCCGGGCAATTTTTCTTATTTTTAAGGGTATTGACCTTATTGTTGTTGTTTTACAAGAATTATAGTTCATAAATTGTACTAGTATAATTCAACCAAAGTTTATCCCCAGAATTATCTTTTAATTTGTAATAATGAAAATTTATATTTAACAAGTGAATGTTACTCAACTCCTCAACATACACATCATTCAAAGTTATCTTAAGTCAGTTATAAGTTACGAAAATATTTGCAATTACTTTAATGTACAAGGTATTGTTGGAGATTATGTAAAGCAGTTTATTATAGTTTCCTTAATTCAAGGAATGTTAGCTAACTAAGGTAATTATTATTAGTACAAGTAGCATAAATAGGATAATGTAATAGTGTGAGATAACATATTTGATATTAATTCATTATTACAATAAAAAAAACTCTCGTTTTCCTCTCTTACTCCTAGCTCTAAGCATACTCTTCAAGACTTCAATGGCTTCCCCTCTCCTTCTACATGATTTTTTCATTCCAAAATCACGAAATTTAGGGAGTGTAGTATAAATAATATACATTATTAAGTTTTAATTTAATGAAATGTATTAGACAAATGTTGTTAATTAATATAATATTTTTTTATTTAATGAAAACTGAAGTAAACTAGTGAGCAATTTCTCGATGCTTTCTACGAAACTAAGAATAATTTGGTAATACATGTACGGAGTATACTTTTTGTTGTTATGTTGCACACGCTTTATCATCAATATAGTAGTAGCATTAAGTGAACAAGATTAAAGAGAATAGATTACAGAACATAAATTTTATATTCTCATGCACCTCTAGTTGACCTAAATTGTGCTTCAACTCAACCGCCACAAGTTTTATATTTGATAATCAAGAACTTTACATGTATGGATTCTTCTATTATAATCTCACTCAGGATAAGGGCCCTTAATTCGTACTCACTAAACAAAAGAGGCTACAGTGATTTAAAAACGTACTATCTAGGGATATCAATCGTGTTACAAGAAGAAAATCAAGTGGGAGGCTGATACTAATTTTCTATTATACAAGACTTGAAAGATGAATCTCTAAATGGTATAAAATAATGAAACACTTGTGTAGTATTCAATTGATAGAATCTTGAATTTGACTGATACTAATTTTCTTATTATTATTATTTTACTTATTATCACTATGTAAAATTATAATTGTTGTAAATATATACCGTGGCGGAACCAGAAATTTTTGATTGGGGGACGACAACTAAACATCGCATAGTTTAACAAAAATATTTTTTTTTTTAAAAAAAAAAACTTATACACAGCAATAGTTTAATAAAGTTTTACAACTCAAAAACCAAAAAATTATACACTTAGTCATACAATTAAAAAAAGATTAAATAAAAATTACAACAAGTATTCTCGAGTTTCTTTGGTTTGGAGGATGATCCTTTATGTTCATTCTTTTTGTTCGGTCATGAGGAAAAGTTCAACATCATGTACCAATTCTTCCTCCTCTGTGGTACATTACTAATATTTGAACTATCTATTTCCACATTATTTTCTTGAGTTTGAGGGGAGTTGAATGAAGGGGCTAAACATAATTGCAGAAGATCGGGTAATTTTGTTGTCATAGACTTGTTTGAATTATTGTCCTAAGTGAATTAAAAATTATGAATTAATAATACTTGAATTAACATATCATCATATATACATGCAATATCAAACATTTAACTATACTTAACAAGTGAACAACTTAACAACCCTAACACAAAAAATGGATTTAAAATCAAAATGGGACTGACACCCATTGCCCCCCACCCCCCCTCCCTCTGCCTCAAATATATGAGGTCTAATATACCTTTAGATAAGATGAAATTTTATGTTTAAATTCCAATTGCAATTAGGTCTAATAAATTCTTATTATTATGAGTTTAAAAAAGGTTCTATAAGGTAAGATAGATAATATAATTAACGATTAATGGCTTGAGATAAAGTAGTAACATAAGGTTAATGTATGAGTTCATATGCTTTAGATAAGTTCATGGCTAATAAATATGAAAAGTGAAATTCAGTTAAAGTAAACCCTCCTTAAATAGATTAGATAATTTTATTTTATTTTTTCCTGAAACCGGATTAAATAGAGTTTCTCACTTCACAACCCAGTATATTTCAAACACATTTACATTTTAAGCTAATATGATTTGATTTTTGAAAGTAGTTGGCAAATTATCTATACTTAAGTTAAAATGGTATAGTGAAATGAAGTGTATTAAATTATTAATTAGTGCAAAAAGTAAATACGAGCGAATGAGTCCAATATGGTATTATAGAACGAAGGGTGTACAAAGTATAACGTAGTATTTACAAACGGATCTAGTACTAGTACTAGTAATTGTCCATCCATATCATGCATTTCTATTTCATCCCCTACACATATTATATCCTTGACTTAAGTTTGTTTTTAGTTTTCTTTCAAAAAAAAAAAAATGTTTTTTAGTTTGGAAAAGAATATGTGCAAATAAATTACAACCACATTTATAAATAGTTGATATCTTGTATAGATGGTACATAGTCTAAAAAGACTATGAATCGAATAAAATTTATTTCGTATCTTCAACATGGAACAAGAATTTTGGAGTCAAAAATTGAATTTCTTTACTTTTTATAGTTTTATGTTATCTATTCATCTTGTTTTATTTGAAAAGGCCAATCTTAAACTTAAAAGATGCCAACAGATTTGCTACTTCTTCTTATCTGCAAAGTAACCCTTTTGTTTTATTGGACAAACGTAACCCTTTTATTTATTTGTAGTCAAATCAGAATCCACATTGCAATATTGCCAATATAATTGTCGTTTACTTTGATATTTTGTTATAAAAAATAAAATTAAAAAGGCACAAAGCTAATTCAGAAGAATATTGCTACAACACCAATGTTTAAACAATAAAATGAATGTCAAATTTAATTTTATCATTATCACGTACTCCCTCCATTTTTTACTCCACATCCACTTGAACAAAGCCACAAAGTGTCAAATTAAAGAAATTAAATTGAATTTAATTTAGTTATATAGTGCACAATTGAAGAAACTAAAAATTAATTATGTATTTCATGATGAAGAGATGGTTGGTTTATAGAAGAAATGATAATAAAGAATAGAAAACAAATAGTTGATGATCAAATTATATTGACTAAATTCCAATTCATTTATTTATTTATTTTTATTTATTTGGAAAAATATTCCAATTTATTTGATAAGCATATCTCGGCCGGACACTAACTAACAATTACGATAAGTAGTAAAAACTAATTTAGCATCGTTTTTGGTTTTCAGTTTCCTGTTTTTATTTAAAACTAAAAACCGAAAACAAGAAAAAGGTGTTTCCACTTTTCTGTTGTCAGTTTTCAAAATTATCATGATTTTAATAAGTCTAAATAATTTTTTATTCATTATGTGACATATTTAATATACTTTTGAAAAACAAAACACCACCGCGATGCCAAACGAACCCTTAATACTACCTCCGGTTCAAATTACTCGCAACTTTGGGGTATTATTTGTGAGATATAAAATATTCCAAAGTTGCAAGTAATTTGGACCGAAGGTAGTAAATCAATTCGAGTTTATATAATACGAGTACAATAGTTTTGCTTTTACAACTCTTGAAAGAATATATAATAAATTCCTATGGGATGGACTTATTAATTTATTAACTCTATATGTTGTTTGAATATGCACCCATTCACTATACAGTATACACACCACACATGCTTTTATCAGCAAGAGGGTTAGAGGAGAGAACTAGAGTATAACATTTTATGAATCACCCACTTTGTTACGGCCTTACGGGGTATTATTTACACAAAGAGGGGGAAAATAATCGGTCAATGTTTCATGTACCCATCTCTAATTAGATATATTATATTAATCGGTGTGAGATTTTATGCAAAATAATTGACTTCTAGCTTTTGTATTATTTGTATTTGTATGTTTTTTATAGTGGGATATTTTAATTGTAGTGAGGTACTTTACTATTTTTTGAAGCTAGATGATGGTAGAATTAAATTATTTAATTACATTTAATAGGTAAAGGGACTAATAGTATAGATAGTGAATACACAAAGTTATATATGTAGCTGGTCACACCGTGTGGCTGAGGTTACTTGGCATAGGGTTACTCGATCAAGGGTTACCTGGTCATTATTTTAGTGTATGTCATTCGGCCACACAGTGTGACTAGCCACACAAAAAAAATACTATAGTGAATATTGAGTTCAAAGTAAGTGATAGAACAAATAATACTCCATCCGTCTTATAATATAGTTCTTATTTGTGTTTTTTCGTGGTATTTAAGAAGTAGAAAGAGAAAATAGATGAAGTAAATTAATAAAAGTGAATTTTTTTTTTTGACACAAATAAAAGTGAAAATTAGAATTATAGACAAAGTTACAGAGAAAAAGTGGAAAAAAAAAACAAAAAACAAAAAACAAGGCATGTATTGTGCAAAATTCAAGGGTAATTTAGAAAGTTTAATGAATAAAGTTAAAAAAAGTGAGGGTATAATAGTCTTTACACACTATCCAAAATATAGAAGCAGGAACAATAATTTGAATCTCCAAAATAGAAAAGTGGGACTATATTGCGGGACGGATGGAGTATTTCATATGACTCAAGCTCAAAGAAGACCCAACCTTACCCGACCCGACCCAAAGCAACCAACCCACCGACCCAAGCACAACCTAGTGTAATGTACTTTATAGTCCTATCTATTATTAGACGAACCGTACCTGGAATAATGCACTTTGGGCCCCAAGTTGAGTTGACTCCTAAGAAAGTCCAAAGGACACGGTCACTTGCAATATGAGCTGTGTTTCAATATCACCGCCATTTTCTCTACTCGATCCTCACCTTCACCTATATATACTTACATTCGTAACACATCTAGCTCATACCATTTCTAAATTCTATTCATAAATTATCATTTGGTTCTTGTAACTTCCCATAATTCTAGCTGGTCTTCAACAAATTTTAAGGTAGGTTTTTACTTACGTCCGTCCATGCATGTAAATTATCATATTGCTCTACTGTATGTAAAGTAAATCAATGTATTTTATTACCATCTTACAAAAAGACGTTCATAATCAAATCCTTATATTTTACTTCTTACAAAAAATAAAAAATAAAAAATTTAAAGCTCATAATTAATTAATTAATTTGTTATTTTGTTTATATTATATCGGTTTCTTAACAATTTTCTTTTTAAAATGTTCTTATCATTTTCACTTTTTTCTATTTTTCAAAATCTTCTTTTACTTCTGTATCTTTTACCGTACAATATGCTTATATATCTTTCCACTCACTCTTTTTTACTCTATTTTATCAACCTTTTCCATACACTTATTTACCACAGCAACACTTCCTCTTCAATAACTTTCAGAAACATAGGTACAATGTACAATTAGGTTATAGATTTTAGCAATTTATATGCTTTTTATGAAATAAATTAAATTACGTGTGAATAAAAAGTTTCTGCATTCAACAAAATCTTATACACTATGTTAATATGTCATGAAATTAAATTCTTATAAAAATAATTAATTAATTAATTAATGAAAATAAAATAAATACTTGTATATAATTTACGATTTGAACCTCCACTAGTGATGTAGGACCAAGTACTTTGCTCTTACAACTTTAATTTATTCTCCTTTTCAATTTGTAATAAGACAAAGTTTTAATTTTTTTTTTGTCTTAACACTTTAAAAATTATAAATACTTGTGCATGCAACCTCTACTATACTACTAATATGCATATGTTTTATGAAAATTTTAATATCCTCAAGCAATATATATATAGCAATTAATCAATTATTGATATACAAGTTGTTGTATTGACATACATACTTATTGGAACAGGCTGGAAACTATGAGATCACTTCCCATGCAAATGTTGAAACAAGCAAAACCATTACTAAAAATGCCAACAAGGTTGTTACAAAAAGAAGTGCTAAACCCGTGGAAGCATCAAAGGGACAAAGTTGTGTTCGTAATGGGGGCAACCGGCACTGGAAAGTCTCGTCTCTCAATCGATCTGGCCAGTGCTTTTCCAGCAGAAATAATAAATTCAGATAAGATCCAGGTTTACAAAGGGTTGGACGTAGTGACCAACAAGATGACAAAAGAAGAGCAATGTGGGATTCCTCACCACTTGCTAGGCATAGTAGATCAACATGTTGACTTCACGGCTAAAGATTTCTCCCTCATGGCCACACATGCAGTGGAATCAATTCTCCATAAAGACAAACTCCCAATCATCGTTGGCGGATCCAACTCATACATTGAGTCTTTGATTTCAAACCCTAAATTCGGGTTTAAATCAAAGTATGATTGTTGTTTCCTATGGGTGGATGTGTGTGCACCAGTTTTATATAAATACGTGTCATACAGAGTCGATAAAATGGTTCAATCAGGTTTAATAGATGAGGTCCGAGAAACATTTGACCCATGCAACACGGATTACACCAGAGGAATACGACGGGCAATTGGAGTGCCAGAATTAGACACGTATTTCAGGACCGAGCATTATTTAGATGAATCGAGTCGAGTCGAACAACTCCATGGTGCCATAAATGAAATAAAGGGTAACACATGCATATTAGCAAACAAACAATTGCAAAATATCAACCGATTGAAGTACGTGAAAGGGTGGAATATAAATCGAATTGATGCAACTGAGGTATTTAGGAAGTGTGACAAAGAAGTTGCTGATGAAATTTGGATGAAAACGGTGACCCGACCATCAATCAAAGTTTTGACCCGTTTTCTTAAAAATAACGTGGATTTGGAGTCCAATTTCTCTACAAGAGTAGTAACAAGGAGTATGATTGGAAATAATAATCATATGATTGTTACAAATTAATTAATTTAGTATACTACGTGCATATATGTCCAAAATAATTTGTTTATTGCTTGATTGGTTGGTCATTAAATTAGCTTTGATATTAAATATTTTTGTAGTTGTGCCTTTGTGGGAAGAGAAAATAGCTCTCCAATATGAAAATACAGTTGTTGTTTTGTTAGTACTACACATATAATCATTGTATTGAAAATTATTGTATCTAGTCTAATATAGAGAAATAATATAACACATACGTACAAAGTACTTAGCTTATTGAATTCTTAAAAAAAATTAAAAAAAAACCAAATGTTATCGTGTAATATGTTGTTCAGTCAGCTCAACGTACTCTGTATATTTTGATAAGGTATATTTTATTTGTCACTAACTACGAAAGGGACAAAATTGAAGGCAACAACAATTTAGTCCATAAAGGTTATGCTTCATTCACAATGCATGAGATTGTTAACTCCATGTGGTCATGAAACACAAAAGGAGGAGTTGGGATGATGGTACAAAATGGAATAAAAAAAGATAATGCTGAAATATGGGCTTTAGTAAAAATATGTGCCGAAAGAAAATTAAGAGCATGCCCCAATTTATTACGTACCTTAATAAACAAATCTATACTTCTATACTTTATTATATATTAAAAAGCGTCCCTAATCAAGAATATTGTGCCACATGTTACCCTTTTAAGCTCTATAAACGTACCAAGTCATCATTATATGCCACGTGTCATGTATTTACTATCTATACTTATCAACAATCACCAAGTACTAATAGAGGTCTGATATGTATATGCAAGTGCATAACATGGCAAAGTTGTAAATAAAATGCAACTTTAGTGTAACGGGTTGTGAAAATGGAGGGAAAATCTGAACGGAATAGTAAAATGGTGTAACGGTGTGGGACCTTTAGCAGACTAAAAAAATAAATATGAAGGAACCCCACATGTACTTCCTGGAAGAGAGAGACCCACTGAACTTTAGAAGGTTCGTCATTTTAAAAAATTAGAAAAAGGTGAGCAGCTTTTCCTCCATTGTTGAACTCAAAAAAACTGAAGAAATGGAGGTTTGAAGGGAAAAAAACGCCAATTATTGTTGTATTGTTGCGTCATGGAGTACCTTGAAACGACGGAGGATCTCGAAAGGTACAATGGCGGGGAGTTTGGTCTGAGCATCTGCGAACCCGATGACGATGGAGGAGGTGAAGGAGAAGACTGTGTGGCTGCGTTGGAGGCGCTTTTGAATGGGGTAAGTGTTAATTGCTACTTTCACGAAGCGATTGTTGTGGGTGTTGGTTTTTTTTTCTGAGTTTTCTGAGAGAAAGCAACTAGGGTTTTGTTAATGACTAATTGCATTGTAATTCCGGTCCATGTAATTGCATGTGCTCCTAATTCATGTAACCTCGAATTGCATGTGGTCCAAATTCATGTAATTGCCCTTAAATGTAGATCCTGTTATTGTAGTCTGAGTTTTTTGCTTGATATGTGCTGTAAATTTGGATGTTGTATGTCTGTAAATTTGTAATTATGATAAATTGGTTTTTAAAATGATGATATATTTTGTTGGGTGAATGTGTTGTGTTTTGTGTAAATAAGGTTGTTGTTAGGGAGGAGTCTTTTAAGACTCCAACTAAAGGGAAGGCTAATGTCTCCATCAGTATTCAGATTGAGGAGGGTGGTGGTGAAGTGGAGATGGATGTTGCTTTGCCACCTCCGTCCATTGGAATGGTGTTTGAGTCAATGTTAGAAGTGGATAAGTATTTCAGGGAATATGGGCAGCAGAATGGGTTTGGTGTTGTTCGTGCAAGTGGTGCAAATAATGGAAAAGGAGCAAAGCGGAATTGTAGGTGGACGTGTGAAAGTTATGGAAGGCCTGGTCGGAAGAGGAGAAAGGCAGAAGTTGGTTTTGTTTCAGATGCCCAAATCAGTGAAGAAGAAGAATTGTGTCCTAAACGAAAGTCGAAAAAATGTGAATGCCCTGTGTTTGTATATGCACATGTAAACGGCGTAGGTCAATGGGAGATAACAAAGGCTGAAATGCAACATGATGGGCACATTCCAACTCCTAGCAAATTGAAGAGTATAAGTAAATTTAGGAAGAAATTTTTGGTTGAAAATCCACATATTGTGAAGCAGCTATTTCATGAAAGAAGGGCAGGGGTGCCTGTTGCAACCATTTTTAGAAGTATGGCTCGGCAGAGGAATGGTTTGGAGGGGATGCAGTTTGAGCAAAAAGACCTACACGATGAAGTGGCTAAGGAACGGAAAAGGGTGTTTGAAGAAGGCGATGCAAAAGCCATGTTTGCATACTTTAAGAGAATGGTGGAAGACAATTCGAATTTCTTTCACACACATCGAGTCGATGAAGAAGGAAGGTTGAAGGATGTTTTATGGGTCGACGCAAGGAGTAGGGTGGCTTATGAAGAGTTCGGGGATGTAGTTGTTTTTGATTCAACTTATTTGACTAATGAATATAAACTTCCTTTTTGCAACTTTGTAGAAGTAAACCATCATGGGCAAACCATTCTTTTTGGATGCGCTCTTGTGACCCGTGAGAATGCTGAGACTTTCGAGTGGGTGTTCTCAAATTGGCTTCGATGCATGGGCGACAAACCCCCTATTGGTATCCTAACTGACCAGGACCCGGCAATGCGCAAAGCTCTAAAGATTGTTATGAAAGGAACAACCCACAGATGGTGCATTTGGCACATTACTAACAAATTTGGAAAGAAGTTAGGCAAGCATGTGAAGTATCCGGAGCTCAAGGAAGCGCTTCAGCAGGCAATTTATGATAGTCTTGACCCTGAGGAATTTGAAGAACGATGGCCTGAGGTCATGAAGAAATACGAGGTTGAAGATGATGAATGGTTGGCAGGTAATAATTATATCTGTTTATTTATGGGGTTTGTCAGATTAGTTGTGAATGTGTTGATATGTTATGTTGCATTTACAAAATTGCAGTAAGTTTTGAATAATGTATTTGACGCAGTAGTTTTAAGCACTTTGAAATGCATGTGGCAGGATTGTTTGAGGAACGAGGAATGTGGGTTCCAGTGTATGTGAAGCACTTGTTTTGGGCTAGGATGAGGACGACGCAGAGAGTGGAAAGCATTCACAGCTTCTTTGATGGATATCTGAGCAAACACACCCTGTTGCATGAATTTGTGGAGCGGTATGTAGAGGCTCTTGAGGTTAGAGCTTTAAGTGATAAAAAGGCTGATGATAACAACGCCAGATATGTCAGGAAGACTTACAGCGACTTCCCAGCTGAGTTGATCTTCCAGAAGATCTATACCGATGCAAAATTCAAACAAGTCCAGCGAGAATGTAGCCGGATTTTGTATGTTAGTCCCATAGAAAAGAAATGTGTTTCTGAGAGCTTGGTTGAGCATGTGGTTGAGGATAGAGTTTGGTACAAGCCGAAAAACTCTTCCAAGGAGAAACCTTCTAAGAGGAAGCGGAGGTACAAAATTTTGTTTGATTGTGTTTCTAAGGAAGCTAGTTGTGAATGCAAGTACTTTGAGTGCCAAGGTATTATATGTCGTCACATAATCAAGGTGTACGAGCTGAATGATCATTACGAAATACCTGACAAATTTATCCTTAGTCGGTGGAGGAAAGATGTGATAAGGAAGCACACAAGGGTTAAGGTTGCATACCATGATCCAAACAAGACCGAAGAGGTTTGCAGGTTTGATAAAATGATGGTGAAGTTTGGTTCACTTACAACAAAGGCTTGTGTTTATAAAACCACAACTGATCTCGTGATGGCAACCCTCCAGTTATTAGAAATTCAAGTGGATGAAAAACTTTCAATGGTGAATACAAACGCACAAGGTGAAGGTAGAGGTGAGAAGGGAACTCCAGTCACCCCATCCACACAGAGACAAGGAAGCTGTTCTGAGGTACCGAAGGATCCCCCAATGCCGAAGAGGCCTGCTCACAGAACAACTGATTTGCGGTTCCCTTCCTGTGTTGAGAAGTCTAAAAAAGGGGGTAAGACAAACAATAAAGGTTCCAAAAAATCAACAAAGGTGCAAAATGACTCACAGCCTACTACAACTTCAAATGTTACACCATCTTATTCTCAGGTTCTGTTCTTTATTTTCTGCAAATTAAGATGTTGATTACTTATGTGATGTGTTAATGGACTTTAAATCTGTGTTGTTTTGTCATGCAGTTGCCTCCACCAAACGGATTTGTGTTTCCTTATAGCCCTCACTCTATAGGAGGAATACAGATGGTTGATGCTGACGGATCAATTGGGCATTTCACTGGTGTATCAGTCAATACCCCCAATACTCCATCAGCCAACCTGCCTGGAACTGATGGTCAATCTGTTTACCATCATCACTACAGACCTGTCATTCCCTGTATGCAGGCCGTGGCTTCCCCTAGTACCCCTAAGTCTGCATCACCACTTGGAGGTGCTTCTTCGACGATAGGAAAATACAGACCCATTGCTCCAAAACCGATGTTTATACCCATTGCTCCTTATACAGTGCCTAATCATCAGCAGTATATACATCCTTACCATCATCATTACATTCATGCAAACCACCATCCTAACGGTCAGGCGGCACTCCCTACTGCTACTAACCAGCACTACAGTGGACCATCAACCACTACCCCAGTAAAATCTTCACATTAAGAAAGGAGATCATCACGGAACAGCATATGCAGTAGCTGAAGGTTGAATCTTATTTTTTTTGAACAATGGTTGTATATGCAGCATAAGAAAGATGATGTGAATTGTGAAGTTATGTTCCGAACTATATAATTTTTTGTAATGCATGTGTTTGTGATATAAAACAAATGCAATTATTAGTAATTACCTTTGTAGCACTGTAGATGATAATGGTTTCACTAACTGTCAAAATTAGATGTGAGTTGAATATTGTTATTGAGAGGAGAGAGACTAGTTTTTTATAGCAATAGGAATTATTACGCAAAATTAGATTTTTACCCCCCGGTGTACGTTAAAGAGGTACCATTGGTATTAAGAAATGTTCAACCCGAGTTACAGTGTGTGGTACTACTGAGGCTAGAAAGTGAACTACTGTAGCGTCATCGAAAGATCATAATTACCAATTATTATTAAACACTCATAACAATATTAATAGACAAATCATAATATGCAAAGTTTGCACATGTACCACGTTTGTACGTATTCCCCCTTTTGCTTATAGTTAGCATCGTGTACCTGTAACCACAATAGTAACAGGCATGTTGCACTGGTCCCGAATCCACCCTATTGTTATTTTAATTTGACACACTACGATAACAAATATTCCACCAGAATAAAATCCGACTGTATATCAGAAGGGTATCGTTAACTACCTCTAGGGTACCATCAAGGGTTTAGGGTTTAACCTTTATTTCTTATCTCATTCTGTTACCACTTACGTTGGGACCTAAAAATGTACTACTGAAATAGAAAAAGTCCAATTTTAATTTTAAACCCAGTCTAACTGGATTAGTGATGTATGTAGTTAACACCTAGTAGGGTACCACTGTTGGATTTATTTAAAATTCATAGGTTTCTCTTACTATGTAGAGGACATATCACATTCTTTCTAACCACAACGAGTATTATAATACAACAAAATACGTTAAATGTTGTAATTGTTAGTAATTATTTACATTTGTAGTTGTCGAAGGGACCGATGGCTTAATGACGGAGGGTATCCTTCACATTATCATTCTGTGTGAAACTGATGTTGGATTGTTACATTTGATTTGCATAACCAAATGGGAAGCTCACAAGATATTTCTAAGGGAATAACCGACATATGGTTGTCAGTGGTAATTGTTATTTCTTATGGAAGTACATTAACTACATATTCATTTTGTTAAGGCAGTGTAATGGTTTGATAGATAGTCGTGGGAAATTGAATTTCCCTTTTGTAAACATGTTATGATGAACTGATACGCTTTTCAAATTAATTATGATAAATGAAACAAAGTTCGAGACACTCGTTTATTGGACTTCCGGTGCTTGGTCCTTTTTTATTTTATTTGTAAAGCAATGTGTTTGTACATTTACTAGAAATTGAAACAAATTTGTAAATACATTTCCTAATACTTGTTTCACCAATCTGCAGCGGTACTATCTAATATTCAACGGAACAGAATTTGTGTCATTGTCTAAGATCAAAAATCTACGAAGTTATACCATCGCAATTTTTTGAACCACTGAGAATATAATATATACCACTTATGTGGAATTATGTTCTGTTATGATGTTGAATGACACAATTATTATATCTCATGGTTTAGTAATGATATTTAATGGTTGGTAGACTATGTACAACGGTTCTCTGTTGTTCTATACGTAAAATACGACAGCGCAATTCTTTGCACCACTGAGAATATAAAATATAGCACTTATGTGGAATTATGTTCTGTTATGATGTTGAACGACACAATTATGAGATCCCATGGTTTAGTATTGATATGTAATGGTTGGTAGACTATGTCCAACGGTTCTCTGTTGTTCTATACGTAAAATACGATTCACTTTTTTAAAGGTACCACTGCAGGTTTTTTATATTCCACTGGTGTTATTCTAAGTTATAGGTAGATGTGTGTTTCAAAGCATTTGGGCGGGATAATCACTAAATATTTCCCGCTCAATATTATTGGCGCTTCAGCTATAAATTGGATGTTTGTGAGGCAAGGGGTTTACAATTTAATCTGACTTCTACCTTCCAAACACTTCAATGTCTTCGCACTCCCTATCCTCTAGTTCCAGGCTTAGGCGTTTCGAGAACACAAACGCTGACATCTCTTGGATTGCCGCGAAGAAATGTAACTGTGGAGGGCAGTCCCTAGCCGAGTTTCGGATTTCCCATTCTGAAGCGAATCCTCTCCGGCCGTACTACAAGTGCAGATCGTGCAATTTCTGGCAGTGGGCAAATGAGGGGGATTTGATCCGAAACATGAATAAGTAGTAGTAATTTCTTTGCCCCTTTCGTGTTTAAGGAAATTAGTATCCGACACTGATTATATTGTTAATAACAATGATCGATTAGATGCCATCCAAAGAGGAGATAATTAAAGGCCATGGTTTTCTTACAAAGTAGTTGTTATAAAGTAGATAGTTCAGGTGCTTCGAAACTTAATAATACAGGCAACCAATGCTAAGCAAAACATAAACACTTACACCACCAAGTACTATTGTAGGGAATATTTCAAGCATTATGATAACCCCAAACTTGAACCCCACTGTGATCATACACTAAAGTACGGTGGCATTCCAAAGGGAAAGAAAAAGAGCAAAAAGAGTCGCCAACAAGTTTTAGAAACTTGTAAACCCAAAAGATAATCCAAAAGGACCATCAACTACTCCATAAGGTCTTGAACCAAACAGGGTCCGGGGATGAGGGTACGAATCCAATCTACAAAAGAAAGGACCCGCCCTATAAAATAGGCCTCTACTTTGTTCTACTCGTATTCATGTGCGCTTTTCGAATAACATACAAACATTATATTAAACCTAACCTGTTTATCTATGTTGGTTGAATATTAATGCACAAATAAAACTATTATTGGCGATCACTTGAATTAAAATCACTTTAGCCTAAACCAAATTAATAATTATCTTATTAAGCGTGATTTCAAGTACAAATTCCCTTTAACAACCATAAAAGGGTGTGATCAAGCAATAACAATAAAACATATCAAGCAACATAATAATAAATCAATAACAATAATGATGATAATAACATGATAAGGCATAAAAAAGCTTAATAATAATAGCAAGATCCTAGGCATGATACTAACAAGATTAATAACAAACCCTAGCATGTCACTAAACAATAAAGATCAAAGCTTCAAACCTAACATGGTACTAACATGATATTAGAAAGAGTAAAGGCACCCTAAACATGATACTAGAACGCGTAAAATAACATCCTAACATGATACTAGGAATCAAACAATAATAAACATGCTTTCTACATTGAAAGAGAGTAATAAGATTACATACTTTGAAGCCTCGTACCTCTTTCTAATAACAAAATACACAAGTTAGTAAACTTCAATGAAAATAATAAACAATAATTAAAGAATTAAAGAATTAAATTGAAATCAAATTAAATAAAGTTTTGACTAGTTTTGGACCAAACCCTCAGAAATTATCAATCTTGCACGTCTAGGGCGAAGGCAACTTCGAACTTGGCTAAGTGATTCTAAGTCTTGTGAATGCGGAATATTGTTTGTAAAAAGCTAGTTTAGAAAGAGAGAGAAAGAATAAGCTATATTGCTCAAGAGAGAGAATAGAGAGAATTGATTGAGAGAATTAAGGAAGAATTGATGAGAGATCATGAATGAAAACGGAGGTTCGAGACCCTATTTATAAGAAAAAAGTCCGGAAAATCATAGAATTTGATAAGGAATAAAACTCCACTCTGTCGCTAAGAAACTCACCTTGTCGCCAAAGATTTATCTTGTCGCCAGGCGACAGAGTCTGTCGCGAGGCGACAAGCCTGTCGTTTGGCGACAGAAATAGTTTTTGCAGATTTTGTTTTTATCATATCTTTTGATCTAGAAGTCCAAATAAGTCATATAATATGTCGTTGAAAAGCTCTTGAAGTCTACTTTCTAATTCAATTGGAATCAGATTAAAATCTTTTGTAGATAAAAAGATATGGCCGAAATAGTAGGACGGTGTCAGTTTTGGATAGAGTTCCGTATATCTTTCATATCTTTTTCGTTATAGCTCGGAATTATTATTATAATATATCATTGGAAGATAATTTCAAGATCTATCCAACCATATAAAATTTGGATAAAAAATATGAGGAACGAAAAATAATATCTGACTCTATTTGAACATCTTTAAATCCGAATAGAATTAGGAAAGTTTTAAAAAAGGAAAGTTTATATTCAAATCAAATTCCATGATCTTATCTTTTCAAAAAAGGATAATTAAGATATTTTAGAAACTTGTAGAAGATTCTAATCAATCCTAATTATTTTAGGAATAGGATTAAACCTTTGGACCCTCCTCATGATCATTGGGTCGTAGGTAAAATCCGGTTTGGGCCTAGTTTAGTATTTTGGCCATAACTTCCTCATTATTCATCGGAATTGAGCTTATAATATATCGTTGGAAAGGTCTTTTCAAGCCCCATCCAACTACACTATTATTGGACCCTTATCATGGACCAAAATAAACTGGATTGGACGTTTTCATAAAATAGAGTGGGTTTTCGAAAACAGAAAGAAGGATTTTAATAAAAACTAACCGCAACACTTGACTTTTCACACTTTCACCTCATTCGATTATGGTTCGACGTGACAGGTATTCATCACTGGGTTTGGTTTTAGGGAGACACAAATGGGTGTTTACAACTATATGTTCTTAATAGCCGAGACAAAATGAAACACCCATGGCTTTACAAAAGCCTTTACCAAAATACACATAAAAACCAAATAGAGACCGTCATGGGGTGAGATGATCATTCAAGTCGGTCACGGTTGGGTCACCCAAATTCACTTGTGGTTCATCTTCATCGTCGGAATCTGCAATGAACGGTATCTGTGGTGTGGGAGGGGTTAGGTGATCATTCCAGTCGTGGATGCTGGGGTCATCAGGATCACTGTGAGGGTTCCTGTAAGCCGGTGGCGAATTCCTGTCGAGTTGACTATCTTGCTGACTTGAATTAGCCCCCCTCAAAGACTACAATTGCAAATGAAGGAGCAACAAAATAATCATTGAACAACTACTAAATCATCAATTATTATAGACTAAAGCATCAATTATTATAGATTAAATCATCTTCACACATGAATTACAAAGATTGTAGTTAGTGATTGTAATATTACTAAATCCAAATTATAGACGATCAATTTCATACAACATTGTTAGTTTCACCAGCTTGCTTAACGGATTACCATATAAAACAATCCAAATTATGCAAAAATTATAGTAAGAGAATATAGTAAATCAATGTTGAAGTAAGTACTGAAATGTACCTCGATGTCAACTCCAAGTTGATGGCCAAAGTATGAAGTACCCCTCTTGGTTACCCAAGGAAAAAGATCATTGACATCCCAAATAAGCAACACCTCACTGTACCCATTTTGACCCCCAAATCCTTCAACCTTGTACACGCCCCTTAGGTCGAACTTGAGGAACTCAATTGCAGACTTGTCAAACCTAGCCTCCGTCACGACAACAACGACTGGAGAATAGTAATGGAAAATCTCATAGAACGTCTCCACAAATGATGGTCTATGCACATTACGTGCGTTCCAAACAACCATGGCAGACCCACTATGCAAATATTCAGGACGACCCTCATCTATTTCTTGGTCAGAACCCCAAATTGAAACCCTGTGGTACTTAACATTTAATTTCTTAGTAACACAAGAAAACACATTCAAATGAATGAACTTCACCCTTCCTTGGACCTCCATGACATGAATTGCTGCATTTGAAGCACCAATAAAGATATGGCTTTCCTTCGTAGGGAGAGTGTACAAAGGAAGGTTGTCTACATCTACCTCCGGCTTCAAATCAAAAATCGGGACAATTTCCTTCGGAATAAAACAATCAGTTGTTGTTTTACTGCATATCCACTTCCCAAATGCGCTAACCCCTTTGTGGAGATACCCATCCAAATCAGACAGATCTGGATAGTATGCAGGGCGGACGTTGTCTGCAGATACTTCCATCACACTTTCAGGGATGTAGGTGGTAGTCTTGTAGTCAAGGGAGGTTGAAAGCTGGTCACGCAGGAAAGCAGGGGGCAAGCAAATTCCTTCATTGTAGTAGTGGTTGTTTGCGAAATACGGAGTCGATTTGAAGTCAAGTTCTGGGGTGTTTGTGGTCGCGAAGGGGCCGAAGTACATCACAGGTGTGGTCGGGTGTGGTTCTAGTGCCCTCCCAAAGGCTCTCTGTGAGAAATTTTCTGAGGTTAACATGGTTACTATGGGAAACCAAGCAGAAGAAAGAGTGAAGAGGTTAATGGCAATAGGTTATGTGAATTAGGAAATTGTACTCAAAATTCAAAATGATTCAAAGCATACTAGCATGGGAAAAGAAAAAAAATCAAAGAAAATCCTCCCTCTGACAAGGGATTTGTACTTGCCAAAGAAAAATCCTCTCTTTTGTCCAACTTTACAAGCAACTTTACAAGCAAAGTTGCTCATTGATAAGACAAAACACCTTCTAACATAGTACAATGTGGTGTTGGGCTCAATATATTTGTGTTGCACTAACAAAACATTGAAACAAACAACTTCCCACAATTAACATGAACTAGAAAGCATTAGTTTCTTTGGCTCCCTTTTCCTGCTCCATTGTCATGGCGAAAAAAAGAGATAACCTCTTTACTATTATTAGTTTCTTTTCTTGTTGTTTTTGTTAATTTTGTACTATGGAAGCCTTAAATCCCACAATTAACATGAACTAGAAAGCATTTAACTTGTCATCATTTTGTTCTAATTAATATACGACTGTTATTAGCAGATATCCCATTAATCCCAAGTTAACATGCACTATGCAACCCAGTGATTGTTTTATGAGTGTCAACGGTAGTTTTCTTTGAGTAAATGATCACCATAAACAGTACCACTGACTTAGTAGAAATACCATTTCTTGTGTTAAAGTACCACCAGCAACAATAATTCTGTTAAAAGGAGTTTATTTAAATGTAGATTAACAAATGAATGTGTTAATGTTGCAGGTAGTCGTCAGGAAGAGAGACGGAGGAAAAGACTTATGAGAAGGGTTCGGAAGTTGAAGAACGCAGGGCTTCAAGATCCCAATGGGATTATAAGGGATATGTATATGCCTAGGCGTAGCAAGGAATTGATGTTCAGCCATCAGTTGGCGACCATTGCGAGAGGGGGGTTACATGACCCTGTAAAAGGAATAGACTTCCACCCCGATTACCCGTTCCTGTCCTTGTTCAAAGTAGGGAGGGCACGGTACTTTCGCAAAGAAGCGTACTGTTTCATGTATTATTTGTTAGATGTTGCAAAGATTGCAGTCTGCTTCAACTTGCGGACTCTGAGAAGATCATTAGGGGAGTGTTACGGGTACCCTGATTACCACATGCACCTGAAATTTTTTTTTGAGCTGTTTGCTGACCTAGAAGAGTGGTGGCTAGAGGTGGATGAAGCTGTGGGTAAGGGAGAGGAATGGGGCATTGTGATACTAGGTAGGAAATTTACAACACCAAAAGCAGGCAACCTACAGACCACTTGGAAATGGCTGCAATACTACAAGGAAGATCCCTCTACGGACATCAACAACAACACCGACCAACTTATTTCATTTAGAAGGACAATGCTTACCGAAAATGGAATTCATGAAACTGAAAACTTGTCCATTGATATGGGTGCTCCATTTGATTACTCCCATTACCCCAATGAGTATGTCAATCGTCTACAATATGCACTATATGTCTATGAATCCAACACACAAACGGATACTTCTGCTGCAGGGTTAAGATGGACATCTGAATCAAGCTTCGAATTCTGCTAAACACCTTGTAGTGTATGTATGCATTCAATGTAGTAGCTGAATGGGATCTATGTATGGTAACTGCTAATTAGGTTAGGGTATGGCGGAACTTAATATGTAATGAATGGGATCTATGTATGTATGTGAACTCAAATGTGCTTTTGTTCAAAGCACATGTTATTCGAAACTTAATATGTAATGAATGGGATCTATGGATGCATCAAAGTATGTGAACTCAACAAATGCATAACAAGTTCAATAACTAGTACTATATGCATCAAATATCATGCATAACTATTGACCTAGAATAAAGCCTCGATCATGCATAACTACTTCAGTACGTGGCAACACATGATCATAACAAAATGCATGTGTGTTCATAAGCAATTCCCTGTCAAACCATAATTACTTCATTAATCAAAATGTGTTCAGTTGCAAAACAAGACCATAAACTACTCCCTGTGATGTGGTCATGAAAATAAACCATTAGCTCCTACACCAATCATCAAAGTTATTCACAAAAAGATGACAGTGCTTCTTAGTTACCAAAACATTAGACACCTCCTGAGACAGTGTTTTCTTTTGCCAAATCCTATTATAAAGTACTTTTACAACCAGACCTTCTACTCCCTCGACGTATTTTGAGAACCAGCCCTTCTACTCCCTCGACGTTCTTTTGGCAATACCTCCTCCAATCGATCCTTCAACTGGTTGTGGTCGTTGTTCATATCCTGCAGGAACAAGTTCTGCCTCAAGGTGTGAATCCTCTCCTATATAAAACAACCACATGTCAATTATTAAGCAGATGTGAAAATAAAACTACATCATAGGAAAACCATAGGAAAACCATATTTGTGACCCACGCACCGTATGAAAAGCAGCATCAAAAGAACGAGCACAGTGCTTGATAGCTGCTAACATTAATGCACCACACGAGCACCTAATGATTTAGTCTTTAATCAGTGCTCATACCAACATAACTAAAAAGGAAAAAGCACCACAAAATAAAACACACATACGTGTCAGTTTGTGTCACTGGAAAAGACTTCCGCACCCATGATGAAAATGTTCTCCCGTCCCAGTTCGGGTCAGAAATGTTGAACAACACCCCTAATGCCTCAATCTGCAGATATTACAATTACACAAAACTAATTTCATTTACAAATTTTAAAACCATACAAGGCTATAAAAGGAGAAACACCACCATTACCAGCTTAGTAACAACTTTCTCATGCCTTGAGTATGCATCATCATACAAAGAGTCGATCAACCAAATCTTGTGGCCTTTCAAGGCAAGGCAATACCAATGTTCCGCATCTTTCTGGGCAGTATCTAGATATGGGACAAATACCTGTTACAAAACCATATTTAGCCACACAAATTTTTGCCCCACAACACATTTAAACACAACTCAAACACCACACAATCAACTCACACTTTGGATCTCCTTAAGATCAAAGCTTAGGAACACCTTGGCATACTTTTGGCCCAAATCCTTCAAATCATCTTTGCCTAGAACAACAAAATGCTACCCAAAAAAAAAATAACACTTTCAGACATGTTGATGAGTTCTAAATATAAGTGACATACCAAAAAACCAACAAAATAAAATATAAAAGACATTCCATCACCGAGTAAGAAGGATCCACTAATATCCTCTTCAAAGTATGCTGCTCTGACCAAGTTTTGGTGTACAGGACAGAGGCCATCCTCACATACTGGTCACCAACCCGGGACCTCGGGGATAGTACACGGTAACAATCCCTTTGCGATGCATCCATGCCATCACACTCAATTACACAAGGACCAGGACTGCACAAATCAACAGGAGGGGCCAAAACCAGTAAACATACTAACCAGTAAACTACGCAAAATAAATAACAAAAGGTTTTTAAACACTTTCCACATACGCATTTTCATTCTTCAATTCCTTCCACCCACGAACAAAGTTGAGCAGCCTCTTCTCCAACATACTAACCTTAGGAGGCCTGGGATCTTCCTCCTCCACCGTGGGCTGTAGTATATTCTCGCCCGTGAAAACACCTCTTTCTATTAGGGCACGATTCTGAGGCAACGAACCGTTACTCCCCGTAGCCAAGTCGCTATGGGTTGAACAGAAATCATCAGTAACAGTATAATTACCCATATTACTCATCTTCGACACAAACGTAGAAAAAGCCCTTTCTACCACACCCTCAACAAAGGTCTCCAACCTTGGGGTCAAGTTCTCAATCACCTAAAACAAACAAGCAATTTATTACCAACCCAAATCATATTAGCTTTCAAAATCAGCAAAACACATAATCAGGCTTTTCATAATACTTTTACCTTATCCATCACTTCAACCACAACATTATCAACCTTTTCCAACTGAATTCCTGCCTGGTTTCCTGCTGAAGAGACACTTCCTCCACGCAAGCACTCCTCATCCCTTGGGTCAAGAGGATGCTCCTCCCCATAAGCTATGTCCAAAGCCTAACACAAAATTCAACAATTAACTGATCTACAAAAAAAAAAAAATATACAAAGCCAAAACATAATCAGGAAAAGTAAAATCAAGGCTACACTTTACCAACAGCTTCCCATATTCATCACGGCTTATCTTGTCTTCCATCAACGCTGCCTTAATCTGTACAGAATTCCACACCTTCACCCTAGGGAACACTCCCCACTACAAAGGTCTCCTATGCAGGTGATCTAAATAAAATATCTAAAAAAAACAAAACTTGTGTTACATCAACTCAAAACAACGGATAACACATAAAATAAAAACTATTATTTACCACAAATACTCACATGACAAAAAGAAAGCTACCTCCAGAACCAGACCTAAAACCATCACGCAAAAACTTTGCTTGAAAACGGTGCGCAGAATCACATAGCCAATTCATAGTGAATGTTCACCAATCATATTCACTAGCTTTTGTTGCCACTGTCAAACTTGGAATAAGAGAGGAAGCCAAATTTGACGAGTTTGTTGTTGTGCACAAAAGTTTACCAAGAACCACAATCAAGAACGCAATCATGAACTCCTCTTCATCATTTTCTGTCAATAGAGGAAAAGGGTTATTCTCACTATCAACAGGACACAAAACCTCAGACGCCATTTTCAAAGAAATTGTTTCATTCTTCGGCCCTACACCATACGAATCATACAACGATTTCACCAACATTATCTTATTCTCATCATCTCCTATGTCCATTGGCACGGGTTGCGAACCCATAGGAATACCTAGCACAACTCTCACTTGACTAGCACACAAAGGCAAAATTTCCCCTTCTCCAAAGACCATTGTCCCATCTTCAAGTACTCTGGCCATAAGCCAATAGCAGAACTGCCAAGGAATATTTTTCATATCCAACTCTAGCAATCCACCAAACCCCATCTGCTTCACTAATTGTTTCCTCTGCAAATCAAACAACTTCACAGAATCACAGAAAGATTCAACACAGCATACAATGTTCGGATACTGTTCAAATCAAAAACACAAAATCAAATCAACCAATACCCACTAACTGAAGAACACAACAACAGTATTACCCATTCAACTGTCACATACTCAAACACTTAATTCCTTACCTTGCCTACATTGTCATGGTGAGTCTTCAGAACCTCCCCTTTAGACAAGGCCTTATGTCCTACCAGTTTAGGTACCTAGCAATAAAAACAACTCAATACAATAAGCACCACACTAGCAATAAAAACAACTCAATACATAACATACAACTAACACTAGCAAAGTATTATACCTTTCGCTTCTTGTACACACTTTGATCCTTCCCTTTCCTCTTCCTCGACTTCATTTTCATGTACTGCATCATCATGTTCTCCATAAAATCACTACTACTAACTGACTGCCCTTCTTCCTCATACTCATCATCATCATCCTCCACCTCGTACTCATCATCCTCCACTACATAGTCCTCATCATCCTCACTTTCTTCACCCCTTTTACCTTTACCCTTTGCTTTCCGATCCACCACCTGGGATTTACCAGGGCCTTTGATTGCAATACCTTTGCCTCCTGTACCCTTTACCCCACCCTTTTCAGCAGGACACTTACTAGAGCTCTTCACACCAGTGTTACACTTTGCAGGACCCTACAAACCATCACATTTAAACAAAGATTTAATCTTTTTTACATTTCACATATCAATCACACATAATTGACATGGTGGTACAGTTCAAAATAACTCACCAAACCCTTCTTCCAACCGTTTGATCGGACTACTGCCTTCCTCATTCTGCCAACACCACATACAAATAACAAATCATGCTCTAGCAACACAAATTACTCACAAACATATGCACAAAGAAACCATTACCAAAGATTCCAACTTTTCCCCTCATTTCAAATCATTTCAACCCCAATTATAACACTACAACTAAAAGACCACAGAAATTCATCAATTAACTCATAAACACATACAATACCCATAATTCCACCAATTCAAAACTACAATACAAACAATTCGAGTACCAACATTTACAACTCTTTACAATCAGCACGCACAATCAAAGCAAAAAAAAAAAAACCCTAAAAATACATGCAATCGATAAACAACCAATATTTCCAACAATCTAAACCATTTTACAAATAACCCTAATTCGAGACAGGCCATCCAACAAAAATTTAAATAAACTAACCTTGGTTAACTCGCAATTGAAGACGCACACCGCAAACGACAGACAACCACTCGCAAAGTCCGGCAAATCGACGACAGCGACCGGGGAATTAAACCAACGCAAAACGCCGACTACTACATGTAAAACGGAAGCTTCGCTTTTTTCGACAGCAAATCCAAAACAAAAATGAAGATGAAGAGATATACCACAAGAGTGAGAGGACAGAGATATAAGAGGAGAGAGAGAAAACACAATGAGAAGATGAAAGAGAATCTGAAATTTTGAAATGAGGAGAGAGAGACCGCACAGAGAACAAGATGAACATTAAAAAATTCAAATGGTACAAAACGGGTGTCAGAGTAGAATAACGGGGCTGCTGACTAAGATTTTTCAAATTCCAGGGGAAATGACTATGATGCCCCCTGATATGTATTAACACGTACATATCAAACCTCCCTTTAGAAGGCCTCGAGCAACACATGCTTTCTTTCTCTCTCTTTCCAACCTTTTTACAAACACAATTCCACACTCACGAGATCTAGAAACACCTAGCCAAGTTCGAAGTTGTCTTCACCCTAGACGTGAAAGGTTTATACTTTTTTGAGGGTTTGGTCCCAAATCCAGTCTAAACTTTTTAACTCTTCTTTCAATTATTTAATTTAATTCTTTGATTTATTATTTTCATTGAAGTTTACTGACGCATGTATTTTGTTATTAGAAAGAGGTATGAGGCATCAAAGTATGTAATCTTATTGCTCTATTCTTGTAGAAATCATGTTTATTATTTATTAATTTCTAGTATCAGGATGTTTTTATTGCTTTCTAGAATCATGTTTAGGGTGCCTCTTATTCTTTCTAATATCACGTTAGTATCATGTTAGGTTTAAAGCTTTAATCTTTATTGCTTAGTGACATGCTAGGGTTTGTTATTAATCTTGTTAGTATCATGCCTAGGATCTTGCTATTATATTTAAGCTTTATTATTAACATTATTATTATTATTATTATTATTATTATTATTATTATTATTATTATTATCATTATTATTATTATGCTTATTATCATGTTGCTTGATTTATATTTTATTGTTGTTGCTTGATCATTCCTTTTATGTATGTTTAAAGGGAATTTGTACTTAGAATCACGCTTAATAAGATAATTAATAATTTGGTTTAGGCTAATAATAGATTTTAATTCAACTGATCGCCAATAATAGATTTGTTTGTGCATTAATATTCAACCAACATAGATTAAACAGGTTTAGGGTTAACCTAATGATTGCATGTTAGTAAAAAAAACGCACATGAATACGAGTAGAATAAAGTAGAGGCCTATTTTATAGGGCGGGTCCTTTCTTTTGTAGATTGGATTCGTACCCTCATCCCCGAACCCTATTTGGTTCAAGACCTTTTGGAGTTGACGATCTCATGGATCGTTAAGCGGTGTAACCTTCACCTCGTGAACGGTTTACAAGTTCCTAAAACTTGTTGGCGACTCTGCTCTCTTTTCTTTCCCTTTGGACGCCACCATACTTAAGTGTATGATCACAGTGGGGTTCAAGCTTGGGAATATGATGCTTGAAATATTCCCTACAACTACAATGTAATAAGGGAATAGGGTGACACGTCACGCTCATGTGGCACCAAAACATGTTAAGGGAAGGATGAAACATGTACAAGATATCATAATATACTAAAACTCAAATCTACCTATCTATACTTTTTTTGTAAAGGGTCTATCTATACTTTTTTTTAAAAAGGGTCTATCTATACTTATTTATATATCCATACAATATATATATATTAGAAAACGTGTTTTCAAAAAATGTATATATTAAAAAACGTTCCTAAGACATTATACGTGCCACGTGGCACTCTCCTCTTATCATTTATCATTTTATGCATGTCATCAACTTATAATGCAAAAACCCACAAAATTTGAATATGATCACTAACTCAGAAATTAAGTGACTTACCACCAAGCTACGTCATACGTTATGGGAAATCTTGAATATTACTCCCGCCGTCCCCAAATGATAGTCCCTTATGGCCTATTTTTAGTCCCAAATTGATAGTCCCATTTGCTTTTTTCAAGTACCATTAATATCAATTTTTTATCAAAATTTCCTCCAATTACAACAACATTTGTGCAAATTTAACTTTCCCATGTAAATTTTGTTTTTCAATGTACTTTTGTTACTTTCTCTCTCTACTATTTTACATACTCAATGTAAATTTATATTTTCAATGTAATTTTACTACTTTTATTTAAGTTTCTTAATTCCCGTGATTTTTGCCCAAAAGGGACTATCATTTGGGGACGGAGGGAGTAATATTTATTGAATGACAATATGAATAACAAATTTAATAATAGAAAATGAGTCATAAATTAAAATATATTCTAATAATTAACCTCATATCCTCATGTAATGACCTGGGGCATTGCTCGGGCCCAAATAGTAGTTTTCATATCAAAAGGTGTTCCATGAATTTTTATGTGTCACGTGTGTCCCTTCTTACACTAGCATAAGTTCATAACGCCACATCACCAATCAACAAAGTTTATCTCATGTATGTAATCATTAATTAAAATGGATACAAAGAGGTTTGAACACCAAACCTCATTGAATGAAAACCTTAGTTATGAGTGGAATATATAAATACATCATTAACTTATGACCATCTTAACTAGAAATAAATCATACTCCATTAATCCATACAAATATATAAATACATATCGGAATGTAGAATAAAAGCAAAAAAATGTACTACCTTCGTTTCTTAATTATTACGTGCAACAAATAATATCTAGTGTCTCACAAATGATAACTCTTTGTTGCACATAATAAGAAACGGAGGTAGTAAAATAAAATAATAAAAAAAAATTGGTTGCATTAATAAAAAATAAAATAAAAAAATTACTCAAAGTGGTCGTCAAAGCAAAGCCCGAATCACACACTAGTTGTTATATGATCAGGGCCGACCCGGAGGGGTAGGCCTCGAGTGCAACCGCCTAGGGCCCAGACCAGAAAGGGGCCCAAAATTTCAAAAAAAAAAAAATCAATTTGCATAGCTGTAGAATTTAAACTATCTAAACTGTAGTTTTTACTCGTTAAAAAATAAGCTACTTTTAAAAAAGATAATAAATGCATTTAGTTAGCAATTAATATTAAATTACTTAGATGTCAATTAGGTGGAGATAGTTATGCAATATAACCTCTTCTTCTTCTTCTAATCTTCCGATTTTATGAGTATCTGTTTCAAAATATTAATCTTTTCAACTACACCGTTTCATATTTATTCAATTACCGAAATATTATGCAAAGTTATTACTCGAGTATTGTGTATGGAGACTTATTATTCAAATAATTTAAGTTATTTTCATTGTCTTATATTTAAAGCTATTGCGTGTAAAAAAATTTGTTTACGTAAGGGGCCCTTTTCTTCATTATGTCTAGGGCCCATAAATTTCTAGGAACGGGGTTGTATATGATATCGTGATATACTAAAACACATGTACATAACGCTCAAGTGGCACTAAACATATTAAGGGAAGGGTGACACATGTACAAAAATATTATATTAAAAACACTTGCATAATAGATACACAAATTCTTATATATTTGTCAAATGCTTGAGAAAAAAGTTATCAAAATTTTGGAGATTAATATATTAAATAAATTAAATTAATAAATTATAGCTAATTGAGAAAGTCAAGTTTATTTAAATAGCAAGCTAGTAGCTAACCATTAGGACACAAAATAGCTACAAAGTGGGTTAACTTAAAATTATATGTGACATGGCAAGCTAATTTAGCTTGCCATTGGAGATGCTCAACAACACATCAGTGTAGTGCACACACACCGTGACACCGGCACAACAAGACAGCCCACAAGTACCACACAGTACAACATGTCAGCGGGTCAAAAATTCAAGAGAGGCAAACCTTAACCTCGACACCGGTAGGGTGAAAATTTTTGTTAACAATCCTAAGATGTAACCTGCTCTTAGAGCTGTCAAAAATCGACCTGAACTGGTGAATCTGAACTGTTTTGAACTGTTTTGAAAAGAAACCGAACCGATAAGAACCTGTTATTTTAAAACCGTAGACTGACCTGACCCGATTTTTCAAAACCTGAAACTGAACCGATCCGAATGTTTGAGAACCGTTAATGAACCGTACCCGTTATCAAGCCGCACTAATACAACCCAAAACCGGGAACAACCCGAACCGAGTACTTCTGAACCCGATAGCAACCCAACCCATTGTAAACCGAAACCGTTTAAACCCGATAAAAACCCGATAAACCCAAATCGCTTACAACATAAGTCTATAACCCGTTATGACCATAAAGTTTTTTTTTTGGGGGTAAATCTTATCGATAGTAAAATAAAAGGGTTTAATTTGAATTACGAAGTATTTATATTGAGTAGGTTTGGAATTTTGATGTCATTGAAACTCTTATGCTAAAATATTATCGTTCTTTTACGAGTAATGGCTGATGGAACATTTTATTGTATTAAAAAAAATATGAATCAAAAGCTAAATTTATTTTTGTTATTATCATTTGATCCTGAAAATCATTATACAAAAAAGGGACATAAAGCTAACAACTAGTTAATCCTCCGTATGATCTACTAGAATAACTAATTAAAGAATGTTGAGGATATACCAGAAGATATACGTTAACGAAATCCGTTTAAAACTGGCAAAATCAGTTGTCAAACCGACTGAGCTCAACTCGAACCGATTATGACCTGAACCGATTACAACCCGACCTGATTTGGACCGATATGTTTTGACCCAAAACCCGCTTAAAACTGACAAACCCCATTTTTAAATCAACCGAATTTAAACCGAACCGATTATGACCCGAACCGATTATAATCCGACCCGATTAGAACCCAACCCGAAACGAAACTGTGATAAAAACAAACCAAGCCGAACCGACTCGAAATTATTTAAAACCGACTCGAACTGACCCGATAATAATTCCAACCCGTTACAAACCGAAAACCGATAAACCAAACCGAAAACCATATTGACTACCCTACCTGCTCTTGATACCATATTAAACTCACAAGAAATATTAGCAGAAAATAGCTTAACATCTTTATTATTAAAGACCAAAATATATAGGCATACGACTTGATCTAAGTTGCCTAAAACTTCCTAACTAAAAGATGCACACAAATATATACACAAGATATATCTACTTTTCTTCACTAGTAGTAAAAACCAATTGGCAAGCGGTTCAAACCCCCCAATGGCAAGTGGTTTTGAACCGCTCCCTCTTGGGGGGCTTGCCAATGGCCATTCAAATGGCAAACGGTTCTGAACCGCTTGCCATTTGAAGAGAATGGCAAGCGGTTTGGCGCCAAAACCGCTTGCCATTACACTTGACATACTCTTTTGTCAATTGTAATGGCAAGCGGTTTTGGCGCCAAACCACTTGCCATTCTCTTCAAATGGGAAGCGGTTCTAAACCTAAACCGCTTGCCATTCTCTTTTTTTTTTTCAAAATTACTATTAATTTGTAATAATATAATTAGTGACCTGTTTTAATATAAATAGTCATGTCTTAATTATAAAAGAGACCTATCACAATAATATTAATATTATTAATAATAATACAATAATGACATGAAATAAAAATTACATATATATATCATATCAAAAGTAACATCATTGTAATATTGAATTAACAATAATATGTAAGTACAACAAAATGTGTAAAGATATATAACACCATCAATAACTACGTACTAATCATAATTAATGTTAATATAAAAAAAACATAATAACTAAAATAATGTTCATCATACTAATAACTAAACTCAAGCTCACTAATTAATTTGGTGTGTGTGCACCCACTCCGACAACACTAATAGATGCCATCAAATGTCACGAAATAAGCCCACATGTCGCGAATTTCATCGATTTCTTTGCTTGTTAACGGGCCTTCCCTTTGAATCGCGCAAACCTTTAGGAATGAAAAAAAAAACAAACATTATATAACACTTGACTATTATAAAAAAAATTCAAATAAATTGTGTTTCAAATTTTTCAAAGGCTATATATTCAAACCAATCTTGTATGCCATTTATAAATCACATCAAAAGAGCATTATGCTAAGTTTTAATTAGCTAGCTAGGACGCATTTTACCGATCGATGCCCCAAATAAGGCATATATGACTTGTACTTTTCCCATTTCCTACATTTCATATCATATGCACTAATTCTCTATCAAAACAATTCAATATTACCTAGTCTTACGTGTCTAAGGTTTGAAATCACATCTTCCTCGCACTTTACTAAGTTTTAGGATGAATTTTATCCAAAATGGCCCAAATAAGGCCTATATGACTTCTACTTTGCCCATTTTCTACATATTTTTATCAAATACACTAATTCTTTATCATAACATGTCAATATTACCGATTATTTGGTGTCTAAGACTTGAAATAACATCAAAAGAACATTTTACTAAGTTTTTTGACACATTTTATCCATGGATGCCCTAAATAAGGCCTATATGACTTCTACTTTGCCCATTTTCTATTATTTTTATCAAATGCACTAATTTTTATCATAACATGTCAATATTACCTAGTACTTGGTGTCTAAGACTTGAAATCACATCAAAAAAACATTGAACTAAGTTTCAGGGCCTATTTTATCAGAGGATGCCCCAAATAAGGCCTATTGGACTTCTACTTTGCCCATTTTCTACTATTCTAGTCAAATGCACTAATTCTTTCTCATAACATGTCAATAGTACATAGTATTAGGTGTCCAATGCTTGAAATCACATCAAAATAACATTTTACTAAGTTTTAGGACGCATTTTATACAAGATGCCCCAAATAAGGCCTATATGACTTCTACTTTGCCCATTTTCTACATTTTTTTTATCAAATGCACTAATTCTTTATCATAACATGTCAATATTACCTATTATTTGGTGTCAAAGACTTGAATTCACATCAAAAGAACATTTTATTAAGTTTTAGGACACATTTTATTCGTGGAATCCCCAAATAAGGCCTATATGACTTCTACTTTGCCCATTTTCTACATTTTTTTTATCAAATGCACTAATTATTTATCATAACATGTCAATATTACCTAGTACTTGGTGTTTAAGACTTGAAATCACATCAAAAGAACTTTTTACTAAGTTTTAGGACGCATTTTATCCATGATGCCCTAAATAAGGCCTATATGACTTCTACTTTGCCCATTCTCTACATTTTTTATCAAATTAACTAATTATTTGTCATAACATGTCAATATTACCTAGTTATTGGTGTCTAAGACTTGAAATCACATCAAAAAAAAACATTTTACTAAGTTTTAGGGCCTATTTTATCCAAGGATGCCCCAAATAAGGCCGATTGGACTTCTACTTTGCCCATTTTCTACTATTCTAGTCAAATGCACTAATTATTTCTCATAACATGTCAATATTACCTAGTATTAGGTGTCTAAATCTTGAAATAACATCAAAAGAACATTTTACTAAGTCTTAGGACGCATTTTATACAAGATGCCCCAAATAAGGCCTATATGACTTCTACTTTGCCCATTTTCTACATTTTTTATCAAATGCACTAATTCTTTATCATGGCTTGTCAATATTACCTAGTATTTGGTGTCTAAGACTTGAAATCACATCAAAATAACATTTTACTAAGTTTTAGGACACATTTTATCCATGGATGCCCCAAATAAGGCCTATATGACTTCTACTTTGCCCATTTTCTACATTTTTTTATCAAATGCACTAATTTTTTATCATAACATGTCAACATTACCTAGTACTTGGTGTTTAAGACTTGAAATTACATCAAAATAACATTTTACTAAGTTTTAGGACGCATTTTATCCATGATGCCCCAAATAAGGCCTATATGAATTCTACTTTGCCCATTTTCTACATTTCTTATCAAATGAATTAATTCTTTCTCATAACATGTCAATATTACCTAGTCTTAGGTGTTTAAAGCTTGGAATCACATCAAAATGAATTTTACTAAGTTTTAGGACGGATTTTATCCAAAATGGCCCAAATAAAGCCTATTTGACTACTACTTTGCCCAATTTCTACATTTCTTATCAAATGAACTATTTCTTTCTCATAACATGTCACTATTACCTAGTATTAGGTGTTTAAGGCTTGGAATCACATCAAAATGCATTTTACTAAGTTTTAGGACGGATTTTATCCAAAATGGCCCAAATAAGGCTTAGTTGACTACTACTTTGCCCAATTTCTACATTTCTTATCAAATGGACTATTTCTTTCTCATAACATGTCACTATTACCTAGTCTTAGGTGTATAAGGTTTGAAATCACATCAAAATAGCAATTTACTAAGCTTTAGGACGCATTTTACCCAAAATGGCCCAAATATGACATGTATGACTTCATTACCAAATTCACTATCAATTACGCAACAAGTTCAAAAAATTTTACCACAATGGCCAAATTCACTTTCAATTACGCACCAAGTTCATAAAATACTACCACATTCCCCGGGCTGCTACCAAGGCTGCTGCCATGGCTGCTGCTGCAGCTAGCTTGGCTGCTGCCGTGGCTGCTGCAGCTGCCTGGGCTGCTGCCGTGGCTACTGCTGCTGCCTGGGCACCTGCCTGGGCTGCTGCTGCTGCTGCCGTGGCTGCTGCTGCTGCCGTGGCTGCTGCAGCTGCCTGGGCACCTGCCTGGGCTGCTGCTGCCATGGCTGCTGCAGCTGCCTGGGGTGCTTCATATAGTTGGGCTACTGCCGCAACGTTTTTCTTTCCCATTTATTTATTAAGTGCAATAATGGAAGCAAGTATTGATCGGGAAAAAAAAACCCATACCTCCTCAACGTGTTGAGCTTCCGTGCAACAATTGACTTTGGCAAACATAAACCTCATCACGTATAGGGCACAATAAACTCTGTTGTCTTGTTGCGCACACTTACATGACACAAAGGTAATCTAGTCTTGCATAGCCATAATCGAAGCAAAGTTTATTAAAGAAAGCACTGTTCAAGGCATTACCTTTGCATATTTCCACGTTGGACCCGCAACAGAACGACAATTTAGCTTCTTCATAACACTTTAGGAGAATAAGTTCAAAGTTAGAAACATAACTACTCAATAACTTAGGGGAGGATATTCAACAACAGGAATCAATATTTACCCATTTAGTAGGTTCTGCACTAGCAACTTCCGTGGTGGCCAAGTACTAGCCGAATCAAAGTAGTAGATTGTGTTATTAGAAACACAAACCACCATAAGGCTCCAATGAGCACTGCATATATATATTCACCAAATAACAATCCATCAGTGTTAGACGTCAACATATATACTTAACAAAGAACTGAATTATGACATATTTAAACGTACTCCTCAAAGCATGGGGCTAATATGAACTTGTCTCCCGCATGCGTTGATTCTTTCAAACTCCGCGCAAGGTAATCTACCACCTCACGAGGGTTATGTAAGCATCTGGTTCCGGAGGTCTGCTCGGGGCATAACCACCCAACTGCAGCCTGAGAATTGGGTTTACTAATAATGAGCACCTGTAGTGACCTTCATAAGAGTAATGTGGGAAAATTATTAGTATTTGCATTGTTTTCATTCGGAAATATCAAGAAAACAATATGATTAGGAATGGTAGCATTTGCATTACCTCATGAACGCTTGAATAATGGAAATGTTAAGCTTTGAACCGGTGAGAAATTCCTTCACATCCACTCTTAAAATAAATGTGATCGCATCCTCATCATAGTGGAACAATGCCTTAGGTAAAAACACTTGAATTTGTTTATCCATGGGCAACTCACTAACACGGTTGTGAAGAAAAAAACAAGCTTTTGAGAGTGACTTAAGGACATCGGCTTCTACGAGTGGAGTCGAAGAAGCTCTCGAACTCTTATTCGACAAGTGTTCACCTTTTGACCCTTGTCCTTGTTCCATGATCTTTGGAGGTTGGACATCCTTGGATTTTGGCTTCTCCACCTTCTTCCTTTTAGCGGGCGGATTTTCCTTTGTAACCTAGTAACATAAAAACACATGGTCATATTACAAGTTATTGCTTATGTAGACATGCTTTAATTAAAAACAAGTAGTGTATACTTACCCCTCCTAACAACCTCACCCGATCACGTGGCCATTGCACAAAGCTACCTTTTGCATCAATCAGCTTAAAGAAATCATATTCCTCTCTAGGCACTGGTAGTGGTAAGTCCTCAAACCCAAGTACTATAGAATTGATCCCGACCAAGATATAGTGGGCACTAGTATTAGACTTAAAATGGACCTTGTCAAACGGTTGTGCGCTACCATACTGAAGGAATTATGTCTTCGATAAGTGCAATTACTAGATATATCAAGGATCACTATTATGGAGATAATAAGTTCATTCTATAGGGTCGTCAATATCTGGTGCTAGATATGATAATTGATCTTTGGGTTAGTTAAATAGCCCAAAGCCTTATAGAATGGATCCTATGAGGTCACACAACAAGGGTATTGGGTTAAGCAAGTAAGAGGCCCATTAATGGGCCTCATGAGCAATTAACTAATCATGAATTGGATTGGGCTAGCATAGTTGGATTGGAATTAGGTTTTGGGCTTTTGACATGGGCTCTTATTTAGAAATGAGATCTATAAATAAGATCCATGCCTAGGGTTTGTAGGAAGCAGTCATAACTCACACACTGTGAATTTTGACATCAAGGCAACCAATCCCAAAACCCTAATCCTCTCTCTAACTCACGGCTATCTCTCTCCTCCCCTCGTCCGTACGTTCGGCCACCCTAGGTGGCGCATGTGGTGTTCGTGGTGTTTCATGGTGGTTCGTTGCTCGCTCTTCTCCATAGAAGGTCAATTGAAGGTTTCAATTGCAACTAACTAGCATTAGTGGAGGTCTTAACTTGTGCCCGTGGACCAAGTAGAGGAATCACGCTTGGGGTTCTTTATCTCCCTTTTGTTCTTGCTCGATCGCACGTGGAATCACGCTTCAAAGGTACAATTATTTGTTCTTTATGTGTTATGCATTAGATCCTTGGATTAGGTACTGTATGAATATGATTCATGTTTATTTCCGCTGCATAGTACCTATAAACCCCTACAGTGGTATCAGTTAGCCTATTGCATTTACACATATTGCCAATAATTCTTTGATAGTCCACAATTTTAATTCAATTAGGAGGGAGAATATTTAATTATGGTTCAATTGTTAAATTTAATGGGATTAAACTTTTGGAATAGATTAAATGCGATTTAATTATTCTCAAAATAGCCATGAAGAGGACCGAAATTTAGCCCTAAAGTGTTCGAAATTTTCGAACCCCCTAACCCTATTTTTCGAATAATTTCGAATTTCTAGCCTTAAAATATGATTTTTGTGCTTGATTTTGATTTAATTCGATTTGTTTTATGTTTCATAATTTTAATTGGATTGATTTATGCATAAAAATGTTTATGTATGATCAAAAATTTAATTTTAAAAGTTAGAATTAAATTGGGATTAATTTTATGATAAACCCTAATTTTAAAGTTGAATGTGATTTAATTTTAATTTTATGGACTGATTTAATTTAATTACGATAAGTGTTATTTTAATTAAATTAAAACACAAAAAAAAAACTTTGGCCGGCAACCGCGGCTGGGTGGCGCAGCCACGGCGGCTGCCGACCAGGTGGTCAGTCTAGAGGGAGGGAGGGCAGGTGGTCCGAAAGGTGGCTGGACAGCAACGTGCAAGAGTTGCACGGCTGCTGTCACAACCACGCTAGGGCTGCTGCTGCCTCTTTTGCGCGGCAGTGGCTGCTAACCGCAGCCAGCCACCGTGGCTAGCTTTGGCTGGCCACGCACGGTGGCCTGCAGCCCCGGTAGAAGCAGCTGCCACGCTGCTGCCCTTGCGGTAGTGGCTGCTGTCATGAAAGCCAGCCACCGTGGCTAGCTTCGGCTAGCCAACCACGGTGGCCGGCGTTGGTGGCTCACGGTTTTCAAAAAAAAAAATTAGTTTTTTGAAAATTTATTTCAAGATAATTATGAATTATTTTGGGATAAAATCAGTTTTATTTTGGATAAGTTAAAATATTTTGAAAATATGATCTTTTATTTTAAAAGATAAAGTTGGTTTTATTTGGATAAGATCTTTTATTTTAGGATAAAATCAAATATTCAAAAGTTGTTATATTTGATATTATCCATATTTAAGTTGTTAAATTGGTAATTATCCTAAATTAAAATGGTTAATTATGGATAAGAATGATTAGGATATTCTGAGCATATTTCAAAAGGATAATAATTGATTTAAATAATGTGATTATCCCATAATTATTTTTGGATATAATTGATTTAAAATTTTGTGATTGGCTTGTAATTAGGATAGAATTTCCTAACTTTATTAGGATAATCTTTGAGGATAAATATGATTTATCTATTAAGATTAAAATAAGATTTAATTCTATCTCATGACTAATTTAGAATATATGATATTTGTAGGGGTTTATAGGTACTACGCAGCGGAAATAACATGAATCATATTCATAAAGCACCTAAACCAAGGATCATTGCATAACACATAAAGAACACATAATTGTACCTTTGAAGCGTGATTCCACGTGCGATCGAGCAAGAACAAAGGGAGATAAAGAACCCCAAGCATGATTCCTCTACTTGGTCCACGGGCACAAGTTAAACCTCCATTAATGCTAGTTAGTCGTGATTGAACGCTTCAATAAACCTTCAACGGAGAAGAGAGACACGAGCTAACCACGAACCACCACGACGAACACCACGAGCCACCATGAGGGGCGCCGCACGTACGGACGTGAAGGGGAGAGAAGAGGGCCGTGAGTGAGGAGAGTGTTTAGGGTTTTGGGGCTTGGTTGCTTCTTTCACAATCTACTGTATGTTGATTGTTACTACTTACTTGCAACCCTAGACATGGATCTTATTTATAGATCACATATCTAAATATGAGCCCATGTCAAAAGCCCAAAACCCTTATCCTAAACACACTACTCTAGCCCAACACTCTACATGGTATGTCATAATCTCATGAGGCCCATTAATGGGCCTCTTACTTGTTTAACCCAATACCCTTGTTGTGTGACCTCATAGGATCCATTCTATAAGGCTTTGGGATATTTAACTAACCCAAAGATCAATTATCATATCTAGCACCAGATATTGACGACCCTATAGAATGAACTTATTATCTCCATAATAGTGATCCTTGATATATCTAGTAATTGCACTTATCGAAGACATAATTCCTTCAATCTCCCACTTGTCTGAGACAAGTGCGCAATATTCAAATTCCTTCAGTCAATGTGTGTGAATTTGATAATATGATTGCATCTCATGTCGTGATCATATTAATCTACAAATCTTTCTTGAAATCTGAGTTAGAATTACAAAACAAATGGTTACAATGTAATCCATTTGAGCACGACCATGCATTTTCTGAATTCTCCCTCTTCAAGGGGCCAAGACACATTCCTAATTAAATAGGTAGACTCTATCCATACTTGTGGCAACCAAAGCTCCCACTCAACTCATGAAGTAACCGGGAAACATCCTTTATAATCTCCAGTTACGGCTAGACGTTTGAATGTACCACAGTTAAATCAATCATTGAATGGAATCAGTGTTCCACTCATGTCAAAGGAATCCACTAATATATCCGGAAGCTCTATACTTGAACTTCAAAGTAGGTCAATAGTTCGATCATGCATCATTCATGCATATCCATGTGATTGACCGAGCATCACTACGCTCCTATAGCCCATGAAACTGCGCTATCCAATCAATCTTAACATGCTAGTCCATTATTGGAAATCATTTATGTCCAGTTTAATGATTCCGAACTAGGAACTTAAATAATATATGAATTTAGTTCACCTGTGGGGTTTCATTCAAAAAGGTCATCAACCTAGTGAGCCCATAAATTCATAATTATTTTGGACATTTTATTTAATCTTGAAACCACGATTAAATAAGATTGAAACTTTGTTTCAATTGATAAACATAATTCTGCAAGCTAATGTATTTACTTTTGTAATATGCTTTCTCAAAACATACACAACTAAAATTACATAACTTGATTCAATCCAAAAACCTTAGTATGACTCTCATACCTTGGTCATGGAAGGGGTTCAGTAAGTAGAGTTCATGAGACATTCTCATAAACATGAATTTTGCAATTTCTAAATTTTATAATCATTTTCATATTCATACACTAAGAATTTTCCTTCACCCTTTCGCAAGGAATTTAGGAATTTCTAATTTGTATTCCAACGTTACATTGGATTTCGATTGAAATCTATCATCACTTGTTCTTAAAAACACGTGAATCAAATAGACGAGTATAGTCCATGGCATGCATGATGCATCCTTTGCGAATTGCATAAGGATCATCACTCAAAGTCTTAATTTCATCAACCTTTCTCAAGATATTGAATCATTAAGCAACGTGCCATGTGACATGGGATTGAAACTCTTTTCAATATAATGTTGAACCATATAAGAATCTTATCAATATAAGTTTCTTAACCAAAACTCAAACATCGTCCGAGACCTATCTATATAGATCTTGAATCCCAAATGTACTCATCTTCTTCTTCAAGGTTTTCATATAAAATGCATTACCCACCACTTGACTCTTCAAGCAATGAATAATTGCTCTTTATACTAGACCAAGAAGACTTCATAGCTCCCACTAAACATCTTGTACATACAAGACCTTTTCTTCATTTTACGAGAACATAAACGATTTGATTAACTCACAAAATTAGGAACACTAACTCCCTGATGCTAACTTCAATCCATTATTGATCTTTTATGCATCCCTAGGATTATTGGATCTCCAAATTTTTGATTGTATCATATACAAATATTATTTCATGAACAATTTCAAGAAAGTGTTTTGAAATCCATCTACCAAATCTTATAAGGTAGAAGTCACTAAATATCTTTAATAGATCTTTGCAACGTGACTAATGTAAAGGTTTCATCGTAATCATAGTCATACTATGAATATGTTGAATCCATTAACAAGTCTTTGCTTTAGTTAGAAAACATTTTTCTTTCTTGTCTGTTTTGCTTATATGGGTTTCACCCAACTTAGGCAAATTATTCAAGTGTCATACGCTTGCTTACAGACTTAGAATCTATTTCAGATTTCATGGTTTTAAACCACTTGGAGTCATAACTTGTCAAATCATCTTTATTACTTGCATAATCATAATGTTCCAAAATAAATGTTTTAGAACTCTTAGTCAATATGAAATCATATTTCTTTGGCAACAATTGAAACTCATACAACAACTTTGTTTAGTTTTCAATGAGAAACGACAATAGAGGATGTGCACTTGGAATGTACTACCTTCGACACATGGTTATTAATCCCATTACACTTAATGAGACCACGCGTTGTCATTTGTAACATGAGGTGAATCATGCTCATATTGTTGCTGTTATTCGATAACTTCTCAAATTTCTTCGAGATTTTCGAAATCACTTTTCTTGAACTCTTTCAAGGCCCACGAACTTTTCAAGATTCTTATACTCCCACTTGCCTTTTGAGGAGGCATATTTAGCATAGGGTGAACCAACCATGGTTTTGAACCACGTTTGTTTGTTGCTTTTCTCGAACTCTTTAGAGATTTACACTACTCCCACTTGCCCTTTTGGAACTATTTGCATAAGGGCACCTACTTGAGCAACAAACATTTTGTGCTAAGTGTGGTTGTGTAGTAGTACCCCGTGCTCTATATAGGAATCGAACGTGCATCAAACGGTTTAATACATGTTTTATTCCTTGCTTTGTAGAAAGACTTAATAAGAACTTTTCTTATCCATATCACATATGAAGCTTTTGCTACATTTGATTTGACGTATGTAGTTTGTTTAGTTTTGTAGCTTTTCTTAAAAGTATATCCCTTGAATAATGGTTGGAAGATAGGTAATTTACATCCATTATCAAAATATATCTCATATAGATTGATAACTTCCTTCATAAACACTTCACAAGGTTTTCTTTCGGAGTTTGTTGTAAAACGATTTTATGACTCTTGGATGTTTATCAATGTCTTGGCTTAAATTCTCATTATTACGATCATATCGCAATACTTTGAATGTGTTGCCAAGTACATGTCTTGACTTAAATTTTCACAATTACAATCATATTTTAGTCTAATCATTATCTTGTCAAGTTACTGAACTTCATACTGAAAATTTTGAACTTTTCAAAATATTCACTTTTATGCTTCAACTAAGCACAAGTGATCATTCACAAATGAAGTTTCATTGTCCGTCTCTAGCCTTTGAATCTTTGGTTTTCTTACATCGATATGTATTCGACCTTGAGTTCACATCATCATTTCTCTAAATGGTGACTTTGTCAAATTTCAAATTTGAATGATAATTACATATATCAATGGATTCATAATCCAATGATATTGAAAGTCCATCCCTTTGGATCTTCCGCATGCAATTTTCATTTTCATTTGAATTAATTGACATATTAGAGACAATTTATATATATAGAAATTGTTTAATTATTTCTATTATATAGAATTTTAAACCTATTTACAATTCAAAACACATTATGACTCAATGAAGCATAGAATAACATTTATTCCACGTTTTGAATCTTCGATGTTTAGTCATTACTAACATTGAATGGTGTTTTGATAATGGCAAGAATGAATAACATTTATTTAATTCTAGCCAATACCAAGGTAAGGTGAAATATAGGTTCTACTTGTAAAGTTGCAACTTTTGCTTCCAAACTTGTAGATTCTACTTGTGAAGTAGCAACATTTGCTTCTAAACTTGTAGATTTATTCCTCCTTTAGTTCAACCAGATTGTGCAATGAGTGATCTAAACAAGACATCATATGTCCAAGAAGTAGCAATATGCTAAATCAATTTCTATAGTATACTTCTTAAATTGGAACATTTCCATTCTTTTACCTTCCAACTATATGAGGTAGTTTCTAATCAATTGGAATTGGTCCATTTAATTTGAAACATTTTCTGTTCATAACAACTTTTAGCATATAAGTAGTTCTAGGTTTGAGAAGTAGCAACTTGTTTGCATTTCTTGGCCTATAACATCTTAATGCAATCCTCATATATTCCTAAACCTTTCCCTTTGAGCCACTTAGAACACTTCTCTTAGGTTCAAATTGATGCTTTACTTAACTACTTTAAGCACATTTCATGATTTTGCTTGGTCTATTCAATCATTTTCATATTTGAGTTTAATCAAATATTAAACTCTATATAAAGTGGATGAAGAATAGCGTCATTTGATCAACTTTTGATCATAGAGATTTCCAATCATTTTCTTATATTCAATCGTATTGAAGATAAGAGATTTTATTGGATTTCTATACTTGTCTTTTGGAGGATTTGTACCTCCCATCTCATTATATCCCTTGAAACATTTTTCAAAATGAAGATGTGTTGGTATTTTACTCAAACATTTTGAATAAAACCAACCTTAGACATGTGACATGAATTTCTAAAACTTTCCTTTTAGAACAATCTTAGCAAAATTGGAATATAGGTTTATGGATTATCTTTTAAACTTTTTGAGAACGTTTCTCAACTTTATTTTCAATCGAGGAGATTATATATAATAATAAAATTAGAACGACATGTTACTTATAAGTAAACGCAAAATTCAATTATGTTTATTAAATTTAAAGTACCAAAAGCGAATTAAATTGGTAACTTTAAAGCATTTATTCAATGTTAATTGATCCCAATTGAATTAAATGATTCCAAGATCCTTTATTCATGCAATAATTAACCGGACTTTGGCCCTGCCATCAATCATTACATTTTCAAGGTGAGTAAACTCTTTACTGATTACAACTCTTGTAATTCTTGGTTGAATAATTAACCATCACATGTTTAATTATTACCCTTAGCTTCAAGGTTCTAAACTTTATCTTTAGGTAACCTTGTTGAGTATAACCAATTAAAAGTGTAGAATTTGTCCTACCCCCACTCCCCAATGAAAAATATGATGCCCAGCTTTGGCATGACCCATCATAAATGTCAAAGGTTTCATCGGGTTTTTAATTGGAAAAGCTGCCTCAATATTACCGGGACCTAGATTTATTATGTTGTGATTAAATAGTGAACTCTAGCGCATCATCACAAAATATCAATAAAATCTAACATGCATAAAATACTGAATGCATAAATTAGACATAGCATGGCCCCTAATCCAAAGAAAACTAATAAAGTAAAAAGCTCCCACTTGAATCATCATGGATCTCATCCACCTTGCTCCTTTGGGCCTTCACTTCATGGGCTTCTTGGATTATCTGCAACCTGTAATTCTACTCTATTCTATCTACTACTTAAATAAAATAAAATAAAATTACAAAAATACTTTATCGGTACGTAGACCGTACTAAGATTACAAAAATATATCACGATGCGCAGATCATATTTAGCAATCTACTGGGCCATACTAGTCATTATATAGCAATAAACAACATCATATATTATAAAATTGCCACATAATAAATCACTCATCATGCTTTCCTAAACTACAACATCGAATGTTCACAATTAAGGAAACATGGCACCAAAATATCTCATATTTTAAATAATGTAATTAGATAATATCATATATTATTCATGATCATCAATAAAATATCATATATTCTAAATTAGTCATGAGATAGAATCAAATCTTATTTTAATCTTAAAAGATAAATCATATTTATCCTCAAAGATTATCCTAACAAAGTTAGGAAATTCTATCCTAATTACAAGCCAATCACAAAATTTTAAATCAATTATATCCAAAAATAATTATGGGATAATCATATTATTTAAATCAATTATTATCCTTTTGGAATATGCTCAGAATATTCTAATCATTCTTATCCATAATTAACCACTTTAATTTAGGATAATTACCAATTTAACAACTTAAATATGGATAATATCAAATATAACAACTTTTGAATATTTGATTTTATCCTTTAATAAAAGATCTTATCCAAATAAAACCAATTTTATCTTTTAAAATAAAAGATCATATTTTCAAAATATTTTAACTTATCCAAAATAAAACTGATTTTATCCCAAAATAATTCATAATTATCTTGAAATAAATTTTCAAAAAACTGTTTTTTTTTTTTTTTTGAAAAACCGTGCACCAGCCACCGTGGTGTGGCCAGCCTAAGCCGGCCACGGTGGCCGTACACCGTGAGGTGTACGCTGCACTGCAGTGATGCACAACAGCAGCAGCGGTGCCGCGCAACCCTTGCACGGTGCTGCTGCTGCCGCCTTTGCTGACCCGACCTGCTGCCCCACCCCACCCTTCTCTCCGGACCACCTGCAGCGGCAGCCGCCGTGGCTGCGCCACCCAGCCGCGGTTGCCGCTGCAATAAACCTTTTTTTTAATCAATTTTAAACAACAACTTTTGTTAAATAAAATTCATGTGGTCCATGATAAATTAAAACATAACTTTTATGCTAATTCATCCAATTAAAATTAAATTCACAATCTAATTTTAAAATCTAGGGTTCTTCATGAAAATAATCCCCAATTTAATTTAACTTTTAAATCAAATCATTGATCATGCAAAATTCATAATTTATACATGAAATCAACTAGATTAAAATCATGAAGCATGAAACAATCGAAATCATTCAAAATCAAGCACAAAAAATCAGATTTTAGGCTAATTAGGTTCGAAAATTTTCGAAAAATTAGGGTTAGGGTTCGAAAAAAAATTCGAATAAACTAGGGCAAAATTCGGATCTCTTCATGGCTATTTTGAGCATTATTAAATCACATTTAATCAATTCCAAGAGTTAAATTACATTTAATATAATAATTGACCCATAATTAAATATTCTCCCTCCTAATTGAATTAAAATTGTGGATTATCAAAGAATTATTGGCAATATGCGTAAATGCAATAGGCTAACTGATACCACTGTAGGGGTTTATAGGTACTGCGCAGCGGAAATAACATGAATCATATTCATAAAGCACCTAAACCAAGGATCATTGCATAACACATAAAGAACACATAATTGTACCTTTGAAGCGTGATTCCACGTGCGATCGAGCAAGAACAAAGGGAGATAAAGAACCCCAAGCGTGATTCCTCTACTTGGTCCACGGGCACAAGTTAAACCTCCACTAATGCTAGTTAGTCGTGATTGAATGCTTCAATCAACCTTCAACGGAGAAGAGAGACACGAGCTAACCACGAACCACCACGACGAACACCACGAGCCACCATGAGGGGCGCCGCACGTACGGACGTGAAGGGGAGAGAAGAGGGTCGTGAGTGAGGAGAGTGTTTAGGGTTTTGGGGCTTGGTTGCTTCTTTCACAATCTACTGTATGTTGATTGTTACTACTTACTTGCAACCCTAGACATGGATCTTATTTATAGATCACATCTCTAAATAAGAGCCCATGTCAAAAGCCCAAAACCCTTATCCTAAACACACTACTCTAGCCCAACACTCTACATGGAATGTCATAATCTCATGAGGCCCATTAATGGGCCTCTTACTTGTTTAATCCAATACCCTTGTTGTGTGACCTCATAGGATCCATTCTATAAGGCTTTGGGCTATTTAACTAACCCAAAGATCAATTATCCTATCTAGCACCAGATATTGACGACCCTATAGAATGAAATTATTATCTCCATAATAGTGATTCTTGATATATCTAGTAATTGCACTTATCGAAGACATAATTCCTTCAATATTTTATTGATGATCATGAATAATATATGATATTATCTAATTGCGGTAATTAAAATATGAGATATTTAGATGCCATGTTTCCTTAATTATGATCATTCGATGTTATAGTTTAGGAAAGCATGATGAGTGATTTATTTTGTGGCAATTTTATAATATATGATGTTGTTTATTGCTATATAATGACTAGTATGGCCCAGTAGATTGCTAAATACGATCTGCGCATCGTGATGTATTTTTGTAATCTTAGTACGGTCTACGAACCGATAAAGTATTTTGTAATTTTATTTTATTTTATTTAAGTAGTAGATAGAATAGAGTAGAATTACAGGTTGCAATTAATCCAAGAAGCCCATGAAGTGAAGGCCCAAAGGAGCAAGGTTGATGCGATCCATGATGATTCAAGTGGGAGCATTTACTTTATTAGTTTTCTTAGGATTAGGGGCCATGCTATGTCTTATTTATGCATTTAGTATTTTATGCATGTTAGAAATTATTGATGTTTTGTGATGATGCGCTAGAGTTCACTATTTAATCACAACATAATAAATCTAGATCCCAGTAATATTGAGGCAGCTTTTCCAATTAAAAATCCGACGAAACCTTCGATCGTTTATGATGGGTCGGCCTCAGCAGAGTGTCATAATATATCTTGGGGAAGTGGGGGTAGATCACGTTCTACACTTTTAATTGGTTATACTCAACAAGGTTACCTAAAGATCAGTTTAGAACCTTGAAGCTAAGGGTAATAATTAAACATGTGATGGTTAATTATTCAACCAAGAATTACAAGAGTTGTAATCAGTAAAGAGTTTACTCACCTGGAAAATGTAATGATTGATGGCAGGGCCTCAGTCCGGTCAATTATTGCACAAATAAAGGATCTTGGAATCACTTAATTCAAGTTGGGATCACCTAAATTGAATAGAGTGTTTTAAAGTTACCAATTTAATTCGCTTTTGGTACTTTAAATTTAATTAAACATAATTGAATTTTGCGTTTACCTATAAGTAACATGTCGTTCTAATTTTATTATTATATATAATCTCCTCGATTGAAAATAAAGTTGAGAAACGTTCTCAAAAAGTTTAAAAGATAATCCATAAACCTATATTCCAATTTTGCTAAGATTGTTCTAAAAGGCAAGTTTTAGAAATTCATGTCACATGTCTAAGGTTGGTTTTATTCAAAATGTTTGAGTAAAATACCAACATATCTTCATTTTGAAAAATGTTTCAAGGGATATAATGAGATGAGAGGTACAATCCCTCAAAAGACAAGTATACAAGTCCAATAAAATCTCTTATCCTCAATATGATTGAATATAAGAAAGTGATTGGAAATATCTATGATCAAAAGTTGATCAAATGATAGTATTCTTCATCTACTTTATATAGAGTTTAATACTTGATTAAACTCAAATATAAATGATGATAGAATAGACTTAGCAAAATCATGAAAAATGCTTAAGTAGTTGAGCAAGGTATCATTTTGAACCTAAGAGAAATGTTCTAAATGGCTCAAAGGGAAAGGTTTAGGTATATATGAGGATTGCATTAAGATGTTATAGGCCAAGAAATGCAAACAAGTTGCTACTTCTCAAACCTAGAACTACTTACATGCTAAAAGTTGTTGTGAACAACAAATGTTTCAAATTAAATGGACCAATTCCAATGGATTAGATACTACCTCATATAATTGGAAGGTAAAAGAATGGAAATGTTCCAATTTAAGAATTATATTATAGAAATTGATTTAGCATATTGCTACTTCTTGGACATATGATGTCTTGTTTAGATCACTCATTGCACAATGTGATTTAACTAAAGGAAGAAGTTATAGCTAAACGAGGAATAAATCTACAAGTTTAGAAGCAAATGTTGCTACTTCATAAGTAGAATCTACAAGTCTGGAAGCAAAAGTTGCAACTTTACAAGTAGAACCAGTATTTCACCACTAATGATTGGCTAGAATTAAATAAATGTTATTCATTCTTGCCATTATCAAAACACCATTCAATGTTAGTAATGACTAAGCATCGAAGATTAAAAAACGTGGAATAAATGTTATTCTATGCTTGTTTGAGTCATAATGTGTTTTGAATTGCTAAATAGGTTTAAAGTTCTATATGATAGAAATAGTTAAACCATTTCTATATATATAAGTTGTCTCTAATATGTCAATTAATTCGAATGAAAATGAAAATTGCATGCGAAAGATCCAAAGGGATGGACTTTCAATATCATTGGATTATGAATCCATTGATATATGCAATTATCATTCTAATTTGAAATTTTGACTAAGTCACCATTTAGAGAAATGATGATGTGAACTCGAGGTCAAACACATATCGATGTAAGAAAGCCAAAGGTTCAAAGGCTAGAGACGGACAACGAAACTTTATTTGTGATACGATCACTACTTGTGCTTAGTTGAAGCATAAGAGTGAAGATTTTGAAAAGTTCAAAATTTTCAGTATGAAGTTCAGTATCAACTTGACAAGATAATGATTACACTACAATATGATTGTAATTGTGAAAATTTAAGTCAAGACATGTACTTGGCAACACATTCGAGATATTGCGATATGATTGTAATAATGAGAATTTAAGCTAAGACATTGATAAACATCCAAGAGTTATAAAATCGTTTTACAACAAACTCCAAAAGCAAACCTTGTGAAGTGTTTATGAAGGAAGCTATCAATCTATATGAGATATATTTTGATAATGGATGTAAATTACCTATCTTCCAACCATTGTTCAAGGGATATACTTTTAAGATAAGCTACAAAACTAAACAAACTACATACGTCAAATCAAATGTAGCAATAGCTTCATATGTGATATGGATAAGAAAAGTTCTTATTAAGTCTTTCTACAAAGCAAGGAATAAAACATGTATTAAACCGTTTGATGCACGTTTAATTCCTATATAGAGCACGGGGTACTACTACACAACAATACTTAGCACAAAATGTTTGTTGCTCAAGTAGGTGCCCTTATGCAAATAGTTCCAAAAGGTCAAGTGGGAGTAGTGTAAATCTCTAAAGAGTTCGAGAAAAGCAACAAACAAACGTGGGTCAAACCATGGTTGGTTTACCCTATGCTAAACATGCCTCCTCAAAAGGCAAGTGGGAGTATAAAAACCTCGAAAAGTTCGAGAGCCTTGAAAGAGTTCAAGAAAAGTGATTTCGAAAATCTTGAAGAAATTCGAGAAGTTATCGAATACAAGCAACAATATGAGCATGACTCACCTCATGTTACAAATGACAACGCGTGGTCTCATTATGTGTAATGGGATTAATAACCATGTGTCGAAGGTAGTACATTCCAAGTGCACATCCTCTATTGTCGTTTCTCATTGAAAACTAAACAAAGTTGTTGTATGAGTTTCAATTGTTGCATAACACCCATAATGATAACTAGCATATGTAAACTTAGCCAAAGAAATATGATTTCATATTGACTAAGAGTTCTAAAACATTTATTTTGGAACATTATGATTATGCAAGTAATAAAGATGATTTGACAAGTTATGACTCCAAGTGGTTTAAAACTACGAAATCTGAAATAGATTCTAAGTCAGTAAGCAAGTGTATGACACTTGAGTAATTTGCTTAATTTGGGTGAAACCCAATATAAGCAAAACAGACAAGAAAGAAAAATGTTTTCTAACTAAAGCAAAGACTTGTTAATGGATTCAACAAATTCATAGCATGACTATGATTACGATGAAACCTTTAAATTAGCCATGTTGTAAAGATCTATTAAAGATATTTTAGTGATTTCTACCTTATAAGATTTGGTAGATGGATTTCAAAACACTTTCTTGAAATTGTTCATGAAAGAAGTTTTGTATATGATACAATCAAAAGTTTTGAGATCCAATAATCCTAGGGATGCATAAAAGACCTATAATGGTTTAAAGTTAGCATCAGGGAGTTATGTTCTTAATTTTGTGAGTTAATCAAATCGTTTGGTGTTCTTGTAAAATGAAGAAAAGGTCTTGTATGTACAAGATGTTTAGTGGGAGCTATGAAGTCTTCTTGGTCTAGTATAAAGAGCAATTATTCATTGCTTGAAGAGTCCAGTGGCGGGTAATGCATTTTGTATGAAAATCTTGAAGAAGAAGATGAGTACATTTGGGATTCAAGATCTATATAGATAGGTTTCGAAGGATGTTTGATTTTTGGTTAAGAAGCTTATATTGATAAGATTCTTATAAGGTTCAACATTATATTGAAAAGAGTTTCAATCTCATGTGACATGGCACGTTTCTTGCTTGATGATTCAATACCTTGAGAAAGGTTGATGAAATTAAGATTTTGAGAGATGATCCTTATGCAATTTGCAAAGGATGCATCATGCATGTCATGGACTATACTCGTCTATTTGACTCACATGTTTTTTAATAACAAGTGATAATAGATTTCAATCGAAATCCAATGTGATGTTGGAATACAAATTAGAAATTCCTAAATTCCTTGCGAAAGGGCGAAGGAAAATTCTTAGTGTATGGAGATGAAAATGATTATAAGATTTAGAAATTGCAAAGTTCATGTTTATGAGAATATCTCATGAACTCTACTTACTGAACCCCTTCCATGACCAAGGCATGAGAGTCATACTAAGGTTTTTGGATTGAAGCAAGTTATGTAATTTTAGTTGTGTATGTTTTGAGAAAGCATATTACAAAAGTAATACATTAGCTTACAGAATTATGTTTATCAATTGAAACAAAGTTTCAATCTTATTTAATCGTGGTTTCAAGATTAAATAAAATGTCCAAAATAATTATGAATTGATGGGCTCACTAGGTTAATGACCTTTTGAATGAAACCCCACAAGTGAACTAAATTCATATATTATTTAAGTTCCTAGTTCGGAATCATTAAACTGGACATAAATGATTTCTTAAATTGGACAAGCATGTTAAGATTGATTGGATAGCGCAGTTTCATGGGCTATAGGAGCGTAGTGATGCTCGGTCAATCACATGGATATGCATGAATGATGCATGATCGAACTATAGACCTACTTTGAAGTTAAAGTATAGAGCTTCCGGATATATTAGTGGATTCCTTTGACATGAGTGGAACATTGATCTCATTCAATGGATGTTATAACTGTGGTGCATTCAAACGTCTGCCCGTAACTGGAGATTATAAAGGGTGTTTCCCGGTTATTTCAGAAGTTGAGTGGGAGCTTTGGTTGCCATAAGATTGGATTGATTCTACCTATTTAATTAGGAATGTGTCTTGGCCCCTTGAAGAGGGAGAATTCAGAAAATGCATGGCCATGCTCAAATGGATTACATTGTAACCATTTGTTTTGTAATTCTAACTCAGATTTCAGGAAATGATTTGTAGATTAATAATGATTACATAAGATGTAATCATATTATCAAATCAACACAAAATGACTTAAGGAATTTGAATATTGCGCACTTGTCTCAGACAAGTGGGAGATTGAAGGAATTATGTCTTCGATAAGTGCAATTACTAGATATATCAAGGATCACTATTATGGAGATAATAAGTTCATTCTATAGGGTCGTCAATATCTGGTGCTAGATATGATAATTGATCTTTGGGTTAGTTAATGTTAGGGTTTGGTGAGTCCGACTCACCGCGGAAAAAACCCCTCCCAAGGAACCACTCGCAATAATTAAAATCACAAAGCATAAATAAATATTCACAAAGAAAAAATAACGAATCTTACCCTCGAAGCGAGCTTCGCCCAAAACCCGGGCCTCTTACTTGAAAGCTACTAGCACTTCAAGCGCCGCGCCTCCGACGGTATCCACCCACAAATGGGCGAACACAACTTTAAGGTCTACTACCTTGGGGTTAGCAAGGTCCGACCTAAACCCGAGTGTTATGTGAGTTTAAGAGTTTTCCCAAAAATTATAGAATGCTCTTTTTAACTCCTACTCAAGCATCATTCCCAATGCCCATACTTGGGTATTTATAGGAAATGATGGGAGTATCATTTACTCTCCCACCAATGTGGGATAGTATGATTTTTCCATTTTATTTTAAAGCTAAAATAAAATAAATAATCAAGCTAGTAATAAATCAACAAGTGGCAAGCTCATGTGAGTGGTTAGGTGAGGACCACTTAGAAGAGGGGGGGACCAAACTTGCTCCCCACTCCCTCTCCCTTAGCCGTCCACCTCACACCACACACACTCAAGGACCACAAGCCACATGGCACCCACCCTTGGGCACCAAGGCAGCCAAGGTGGGCTGCCATGTGCTGCTGTCCGTGGCAGCCACGAGCACGCAAGCCCAGCAGGCCCAACACTCGCATGCGGGCTGCTAGGCGCTGCTGCCCAGCACGCCCAGCATGCTCGTGCGGGCTGCTGTGGCTTTGTGCCTTGGCCTCACTGCTAGCAAGCAATGGCTCTCGCCATGCTGCTGCTAGCTGTGGCTAGCTGGCGCGCCTAGCGTGCTAGCTGCTGCAGCTTGTTGCGGCATGGCTTGCTAGCCAATGCGCGCACAAGGCAGTGCCTAGCATGCTAGCACGCACTAGGCAGCGCCTAGCTTTGCGATGCTAGCATGGTTGCGCTAGCACGCACCAGCCAGCCTAGGCTCGGCTTGGTGCGCATGCTAGCCACCATGCTAGGCCATACGCCCTTAGCACTCGGTTTGCTAGGGCATTCCGATGCTAGGGGTATTTTGGTCTTTTGTTGATTTATTACTATTTCTCGTCTCGTCTTTCACTATTTTTCGACTCGACTTCCGACGCTCGGTTTCGACGCTCTAAGCTTGAATTACCGACGTCTAAATATTTAACACTCAGGCGATGAATTAATTTCTTCCGAATTAATTCGTCGAGTTTGTTCGCATATATTTGCTTGGGTGTGACCCGAAGGGTTCAGTCAAGATTAAGCTGTAATATTAATTATATTTATATTACTGATCGGAAGCGGCCTCCACGCAGGCATTCCGATCACTTGACCTTACTGAATATATTAGCTTTCTAATAATTCTGAACCCGCTATCAGAATAATACACTTGTTCTAAGGACACCATTCCTTTCAATCTCCCACTTGTCCTTCCAGACAAGTGTGCATTTAGTGTATAGCCCTTATCCTATGTCTCTTCATGTCTCTTCATGAACTACAGAGTAAGATTACTAGTCATCTCTGTTACGTCCAGAAGTGTTTCTCAAAATCCGAGTTTGACTGTCAATAAGCAGATGATTTCTAAAATCCATATGAGCACGGCCATGCATTTTTACAGTCTCGCTCTTCGAGAGGCCTTGTAAACAACAAGACATGTTCCCTATTGTTAGTAGGGGGACATTTCCAGTCTTGTAATGTAGCTTCTCTTACTAAGAGGACTCACCCGCCCGATATCCGTCTTTATAATCCCCAATTACAGCAGACGTTTGGCGGATACCAAAGCGGACCAGTACTCAAACAAGAGATCTCCCGCTACTCATGGTCAAAGGAAAAGAGTTCCGATAGTAATAATGAGAAAATACTTATAACGATTTTTAATCTCTTAAAGTATCCTCATAGGTCTGTCCAGTGTGGTTCTAAACCAATACCTGTGCAAATGATTTGTATCCTCATAGCACAAGAAACGGTGCTACAAATCATAATACACACTAATCTCTGATTGTCATTATTCGTCCACAAAATACGACCTTGATTAGGGATAATTTTTGATTAAAATATTCAACGTTCACTTAATAGGTGTTTCTTTATCCAAGCCATTGACTTGATACCCTATTTGAATATTTATTAAAATCGAATGGACTCATTATTTAATTCTAAACCACAATTAAATAGAGACGGAGTGATTTAAATTGCATGAAAATTTTAATTACTCCAAAAACTGAATGGTTCATCATGGTGCTTTACATCAACATTCTTCAAAATTTGATTAAAACACTATAAATGGAATTCAAAGCCAGTTCGCAACATGCTTGATTCCCATTGCCTCAATGTGTTTGTTGTGCTACACTTGAGACAGAGGTTTAGTTAGTGGATCGGCTACATTATCATCCGTTCCAACTTTACAAATTCTGATTTCACCTTCTGACTTCCATTCCCGAATCATATGAAATCGCCTCTGGACATGTTTGACCTTCTGATGTTCTCGTGGCTCTCTAGCCTGAGCAATAGCTCCATTGTTGTCACAATAGAGGTCTATTGGACCCTTGATCGAGGGTACAACACCAAGTTCATCAATGAACTTGCGAATCCAAACTGCCTCCTTGGCTGCCTCAGATGCTGCCAAGTACTCGGCTTCAGTTGTAGAATCAGCGGTTGTGCTTTGCTTTGCACTTTTCCAACTAAACGCTCCTCCATTGAGACAGAATACGTATCCTGATTGTGACATAAAGTCGTCTCTGTCTGTCTGGAAGCTTGCGTCGGTATATCCCTCAACAACCAATTCATCTTTACCACCATAGACCAGGAATTTATCCTTGTTCCTTTTCAGGTACTTCAGAATATTCTTGGCCGCAGTCCAATGCGCCTCTCCTGGGTCTGATTGGTATCGGCTCGTAGCACTCAAGGCATACGATACATCCGGCCTAGTACATATCATGGCATACATGATCGATCCGATAAGCGAAGCATACGGAATTCGACTCATCCTTTCTCGCTCATCAGGTGTCTTTGGACACTGTTTCTTGCTTAAGGTTATGCCATGTGACATGTGTAGGTGCCCTCTCTTGGCTCCTTCCATTTGGAATTGAGCCAGTACCTTATCGATATAAGTACTCTGACTCATTCCAATCATCCTTTTTGATCTATCCCTATAGATCTTGATGTCTAATATGTACTGAGCTTCTCCCAAGTCTTTCATTGAAAAACATTTCCCGAGCCAAGTCTTTACAGACTCCAGCAATGGAATGCTATTTCCAATGAGCAAAATGTCATCGACATATAAGACTAGGAAGGCGATGTCACTCCCACTGGCCTTCTTGTAGACACAAGACTCATCTGGATTCTTGATAAAACCAAACTTACTGATGGCTTCATCAAATCGCAGATTCCAACTTCTGCTTGCTTGCTTTAGTCCATAAATGGACTTCTTAAGCTTGCATACCTTCTTAGGATTATTCTGGTCGACAAAACCTTCAGGCTGTGTCATATACATAGTTTCTTCCAAAATCCCATTGAGGAAGGCGGTTCTGACGTCTATCTGCCATATTTCATAATTGTAATATGCAGCAATCGCTAGAAGAATTCGAACGGACTTAAGCATGGCAACTGGAGAAAAGGTTTCATCATAATCAACGCCGTGAATTTTCCTATAACCTTTTGCTACCAGCCTTGCTTTGTAAATAAATACATGTCCATCTTTGTCGGTTTTCATCTTGAAAATCCATTTACATCCGATAGGTGTGTAACCTGCGGGTAAATCAACCAAGTCCCATACTTGATTTTCAAACATGGAGTCCATTTCGGATTTCATGGCCTCTTGCCATTTTGCAGAGTCAGGGCTCGTCATAGCTTGCTTGTAGGTTGCCGGCTCATCTCCATCCACTACTAGGATGTCCTGATCTTCGGTCAATACAACACCGAGATATCTGTCAGGTTGAGATCTTGGCCGAGTCGACCTACGTAGGGCAATGGACTGAGCATTTGCATTGTCAGTTTGACTTTGCATATTTTGTGTTTGACCAACGTCAACAGCTGCTTGGTAAGCACTTTGATTGTCAACTTGTCCTTGTTGCTCGTCCTCTTGAACTTCGTCGAGTTCGATTTTCCTCCCACTTGTCATTTTGGAGAGATGTTCCTTCTCCAAAAAGACACCATCACGAGCAACAAACACTTTGTTCTCGGATTTGTTGTAGAAGTAATACCCTTTGGTTTCTTTTGGATAACCCACAAAGTAAACCTTATCACATTTTGGATGAAGTTTGTCAGAAATGAGTTTCTTAACATATGCTTCGCATCCCCAAATCTTGAGAAAAGACAACCTTGGCGGTTTATTAGTCCATAATTCATATGGAGTCTTTTCCACTGCTTTTGACGGAGCACGATTCAGTGTGAGTGCCGCAGTTAAAAGTGCATGGCCCCAGAAAGAGATTGGAAGTTCACTAAGACCCATAGTCGATCGGACCATGTCTAACAGGGTTCGATTCCTCCTTTCAGATACTCCATTCCACTGAGGAGTTCCCGGAGGTGTCAACTCTGAAAGTATTCCATGTTCTTTCAGATGGTCATCAAACTCTTGGCTCAAATATTCGCCACCTCGATCCGATCGAAGTGCCTTGATTTTCTTGCCGAGTTGGTTTTCAACTTCATTCTGAAATTCTTTGAATTTATCAAACGATTCAGATTTGTGCGACATTAGATAGACATAACCATATCTACTAAAGTCGTCCGTGAAGGTTATGAAATACCGATAACCACTTCTTGCGGGTGTACTCATTGGTCCACATACATCGGTGTGTATAAGTCCCAATAAATCACCGGCCCTTTCTCCTAACTTGGAGAATGGTTGCTTTATCATCTTGCCTAATAAACATCCTTCGCAATTCTCAAAGGATTCTAAATCAAATGAGTCAAGAATACCTTCTTGTAGAAGTTTCTTGATGCGTTTGATGTTAATGTGGCCAAGGCGACAATGCCACAAGTAAGTTTGACTAGACTGTGTAGTCTTAGCTTTCTTTGCAGGATTATTAACGTTATAAATTTCTTTGTCTAGAGATAACACATAAAGACCATTTTCTGAATGTGCCGTACCATATAAAACATTATCGAGATAAAATGAACATGTTTGGTCTTTAACTCGAAATTCAAAACCTTTGGCGTCCAACGCCGATATTGAAATGATGTTTTTGGTAATGTTGGGAACACAATAAACATTGTCAAGTTCCAAAACTAGCCCCGTGGGCAAAGACAAACTAAGAGATCCTACAGAAATAGCACCAATCCTTGCTCCATTTCCTACCCGGAGCTCGATTTCTCCCTTCGCTAGCTTCCTAGTGTTCCTTAGTGCCTGTGAATTGGAACAAAGGTGTGAGCCACATCCGGTATCTAATACCCATGAAGCCGAGCTAGTGAAGTTAAAGTCTCTAACGTAAATACCTGATGTAGAAGCAACGGTTCCATTCTTCTTATCTTCCTTGAATTTGAGGCAGTCTCTCTTCCAATGTCCCTTCTTCTTGTAATAGAAGCATTCGAAATCAGACTTAGAAGATGCTACCTTTTTCTCCTTGTTGTCTTTGGTAGCTTTCGGCTTAGGCGGAAAGTTCTTCTTCCCTTTCCCCTTGAAACCCTTCTTCTTTTTGCCCGCCCTTTTGAACGGCTTACCCTTCTTAATCATGAGTATATCATGCTTTCCCTCATCCTTGAGCGTTTGCTCGGCTTGCTTCAACATCCCATGAAGCTCGGCGAGGGTTTTCTCCATGCTATGCATGTTGTAGTTCATCTTGAACTGATCATAGCCTTTGTGAAGGGAATGGAGAATGATGTCAATAGCCATTTCGGTTGAATACCCCGCATCAAGCCTTGCCATGTTCTCAAATAATCCGATCATTTTGAGCACATGTGGGCTGACTGGCTCTCCTTTCTTGAGCTTAGTCTCAAGGATCTGCCTATGGGTTTCAAACCTTTCAGTTCGTGCCTGTTCTTGAAACATATTCTGTAATTCAGAAATGATCTCATAGGCCGATTCCTTCTCGAAGAAGGTTTTCTGAAGTTCAGGAGACATAGTGGCTAGCATTACGCACTTGACATCCCGATCGGCCACTTGCCATCGGCTAAGGGCCGCTTGAGTTACCTCCTCATTGGGAGCCTCGGGCATTTCCTCATCAAGGACATACTCTTTCTGTTCTTGCATAAGAACGATGCGCAAATTCCTTTGCCAATCAAGGAAATTGGTACCACTCAACTTCTCCTTGTCGAGAATTGAGCGTAATGAAAACTGGTTGTTTGAGGTTGAAGACATGATTCTACAATTGAAATAATTTTAATGAAAAACCATTCAAAAATATTTAAATAAGATTGAATTCATGCAAATTTTCAATACTTATTTAACGTCTTATTTACACGTAAAAATTGTCCCTATTTTGTGAAAATAAGGCGATTCCAAGATCCGAAGAAACAAAGAGTGGTTAAGCATGCTTTGTCTTGTCTTAAACACTCAATCTTCTAGGTAAGCATTGCCTTGATAATGGCTCTAAGCCACTCTTGGTTAGACAATCGTCGCATCTAATGCATCTTTGACGATGTATCTCTTTTGCCACGGTATGTGAGGACTCCTCACTCATACCGATGAGTTAAACCAAAACCAACGTGCACATCCGGTGTGCCTTATGCCCCTTAGAGGAGTGATGGCACCTCGCTTTGGCGTAGCCTACCATCACCATCGTCCGGTTAGTAAGTGTTGTTTTGGAAAGGCAAGTTTTACTCAATATTATTAGGGACCTAGGATTTCTATGTTGGTTGATTTAAGTGAACTTAACTAATCATCGCAACATCAAGAAAACCTAAACATGCATCTAACGAATATTTCACACACATATATAAATATAACCACAAAATATAAAGCGAAATAATAGATGCATATTGGCAACTAGCATGACCCCTTGAAATCTTCATATCTTCAAAAGGTCTTCATTTGCATTTCAAGGCATTGTCTTCCAAGATACGCCGTCTTCAAGACTTAACCAAACTATGCAAAAACTAGTGTCTATAACTAGGAATAATCTAAATATTAAAGTACAAAAATACTTAACGATGCGTAAACCGTATTTAGATTTACAAAAATACATAACGGCACGTAGTCCGTATTTTCTATCCTAGTCGAGTCCCACTAGTTGCCATTTCATAAAACCTGTGAGAGAGAGAGAATATGTATATTCCATTCATCCATTCACTATTTGTGAATGGCCCATGCAATTTACAAAATTAACAACAAGTAAAATGCATTCAAACAACGCGCGCACTAATAACTAATCTAGGTGGTTAATCTGATTAACACGCCTAATTAAAACTAGTCATAGTTGTTTAACCGATTATATAAATTACGTCATTAATAATTGAAGCTCCCACTAAATTCCGCATTTCCTTAATTAATCCAATTAATTAAGTCGGTAGCACCCAAATTTGTCAAAATGAAATTTCGTCAATGCCGCTCAAAAACCCGAGGCCTAGCCTCCCAAAATTTTAATTAAAATGAACAAAATTAATTAAAATAAATAAACGGCAAAATAATTAACATCAAACCTACTACGGCTAATCACCTCACCGCACCAAGCATACGCACACGCCAAGACCACGAACATACGGCCCACGGCACACGGCCGCAAGCCGCTGCCACAGCACAGCCGCGCGTGGCTGCTGCTGTCGCGCGTGAGCTGCTGCTGTGCGTGGCTGCTGCCGCGCGTGTGGCCCACCATCGAGGCGGCGCAACCACCGTGGCAGCCACATGCGGGCTGCTGTGCAGCCCGGCTCGCCATAGTGGTGCATTGCCTCGTTTTGCGTGTCACTACCTTGGGATTTGATCCCTTTTCCGCGAGACAAAAATAATTAATTTTAGAACTAATTTAGTGAGCAAAATAAAATTTTAAACAAGTCTAACTTAATAAAATTTTCAAAGTGCAATAACCAAAATAATTCCAAGAACCATCTTTAATTAAATTGGTTTAGCTTGGTGCAAAATAAAATTGAGGCAATTTCTCACTTTCAATTTAATCAATTTAAATTAAACTTGAGAATTTGACAAAGTAAAGGGAAGTTGGAAAAATATGAACTTTAATGTTCAAATGAAAATTCCAACATCTAAAATTTGTGAATCCTTGAAAATTATATCTTCCAACATGAAGATAACCAAATTTCTATCACAAAAATCGAAACTTTATGTTTCTAATCAACTCAAAATGATTAAAACAACAAAGTTCAACTCAAAATAACATGGAATTTAGTGGTTTTCAAAGTTTCAATCACTTATCACAAATAAAGATTGAATCTTTAACACTTAGGAAGCTTCAAAAATAAAATTTTCACACTAAAAAGCAATTAGTTTGCAATTATGTGAAAATAAATCAACCTTTAAGCATCAAATACTACCAAGTAAGTGTGCTTTAAGGGGACATAAAAGTGCAGAAAAATATGCAAATAATCAACCATATAATCAACAATTTATGCCATTAATTTCAAGGTTAGAAAAGACTTAAAAATTTTCGTCAAAAACGAAAAACCCCTCGAAAAAGGCATTTCTGGTCAGAATTTGGCTAAAATCACAGTCCTAACGGGGTAAAACCCTTTCCAGAACACGTTTTCCACCCAAAATTCACTATTCTTGGGCGAAAATCTGGGTTCTGGGCCAAATTCGACATTAAAAACGGGATTAAAAAAATAAAACCGAGCTACTAATCTAATTAGCAACATAAACCAGAAAATTAAGCCAAAAATAAACCTTGAAAAACATGATTATAAAAATAAACGAGCAGGGCTCCGATACCGCTGTTGGGGTTTGGTGAGTCCGACTCACCGCGGAAACAACCCCTCCCAAGGAACCACTCGCAATAATTAAAATCACAAAGCATAAATAAATATTCACGAAGAAAAGATAACGAATCTTACCCTCGAAGCGAGCTTCGCCCAAAACCCGGGGCTCTTACTTGAAAGCTACTAGCACGTCAAGCGCCGCGCCTCCGACGGTATCCACCCACAAATGGCGAACACAACTTTAAGGTCTACTACCTTGGGGTTAGCAAGGTCCGACCTAAACCCGAGTGTTATGTGAGTTTAAGAGTTTTCCCAAAAATTATGGAATGCTCTTTTTAACTCCTACTCAAGCATCATTCCCAATGCCCATACTTGGGTATTTATAGGAAATGATGGGAGTATCATTTACTCTCCCATCAATGTGGGATAGTATGATTTTTCCATTTTATTTTAAAGCTAAAATAAAATAAATAATCAAGCTAGTAATAAATCAACAAGTGGCAAGCTCATGTGAGTGGTTAGGTGAGGACCACTTGGAAGAGGGGGAGACCAAACTTGCTCCCCACTCCCTCTCCCTTAGCCGTCCACCTCACACCACACACACTCAAGGACCACAAGCCACATGGCACCCACCCTTGGGCACCAAGGCAGCCAAGGTGGGCTGCCATGTGCTGCTGTCCGTGAAAGCCACGAGCACGCAAGCCCAGCAGGCCCAGCACTCGCATGCGGGCTGCTCGGCGCTGCTGCCCAGCACGCCCAGCATGCTCGTGCGGGCTGATGTGGCTTTGTGCCTTGGCCTCACTGCTAGCAAGCAATGGCTCTCGCCATGCTGCTGCTAGCTGTGGCTAGCTGGCGCGCCTAGCATGCTAGCTGCTGCAGCTTGTTGCAGTATGGCTTGCTAGCCAATGCGCGCACAAGGCAGTGCCTAGCATGCTAGCACGCACTAGGCAGCGCCTAGCTTTGCGATGCTAGCATGGGTGCGCTAGCACGCACCAGCCAGCCTAGGCTCGGCTTGGTGCGCATGCTAGCCACCATGCTAGGCCATACGCCCTTAGCACTCGGTTTGCTAGGGCATTCCGATGCTAGGGGTATTTTGGTCTTTTGTTGATTTATTACTATTTCTCGTCTCGTCTTTCACTATTTTTTTACTCGACTTCCGACGCTCGGTTTCGACACTCGGTTTCGACGCTCTAAGCTCGAATTACCGACGTCTAAATATTTAACACTCAGGCGACGAATTAATTTCTTCCGAATTAATTCGTCGAGTTGGTTCGTATATATTTGCTTGGGTGTGACCCGAAGGGTTCAGTCAAGATTAAGCTGTAATATTAATTATATTAATATTACTGATCGGAAGCGGCCTCCACCCAGGCATTCCGATCACTTGACCTTACTGAATATATTAGCTTTCTAATAATTCTGAACCCGCTATCAGAATAATACACTTGTTCGAAGGACACCATTCCTTTCAGTTAAATAGCCCAAAGCCTTATAGAATGGATCCTATGAGGTCACACAACAAGGGTATTGGGTTAAGCAAGTAAGAGGCCCATTAATGGGCCTCATGAGCAATTAACTAATCATGAATTGGATTGGGCTAGCATAGTTGGATTGGAATTAGGTTTTGGGCTTTTGACATAGGCTCTTATTTAGAGATGAGATCTATAAATAAGATCCACGCCTAGGGTTTGTAGGAAGCAGTCATAATTCACACACTGTGAATTTTGACATCAAGGCAACCAATCCCAAAACCCTAATCCTCTCTCTAACTCACGGCTATCTCTCTCCTCCCCTCGTACGTACGTCCGGCCACCCTAGGTGGCGCGTGTGGTGTTGATGGTGTTTCATGGTGGTTCGTTGCTCGCTCTTCTCCATAGAAGGTCAATTGAAGGTTTCAATTGCAACTAACTAGCATTAGTGGAGGTCTTAACTTGTGCCCGTGGACCAAGTAGAGGAATCACGCTTGGGGTTCTTTATCTCCCTTTTGTTCTTGCTCGATCGCACGTGGAATCACGTTTCAAAGGTACAATTATTTGTTCTTTATGTGTTATGCATTAGATCCTTGGATTAGGTACTGTATGAATATGATTCATGTTTATTTCCGCTGCGTAGTACCTATAAACCCCTACACATACCCCACCAAAGGCAACTCTCCATCCTTGTTTTCCCCGGGGTGAAGAAGCTCACAAGGCGTCTCTTCCTACACAGTTGATTAGGACATTAGTTATGAACTAACCGACGAAAGTTTAATAGAAGCACATATGATTAGCTACTGAAGTTTACCTTAACATCAGGGAAAGGTTCTGGTGTCGGATTTGCAATCTTCATTAACTCTACATGCGGAGGACTATGAATCTGCAATGGTAATATAATTAGGCATGCAATAGACCCCGTTAGACCAAGTTCTTAAAGAGACCAATTAAGTTCATATTTTATAATTGATTGTAATGAAATTACCTCGCTCTCAACAACTGGATCGTCCTCGGCGCGATCTGGGTGACTACATGAGTCCACCGAGGTAATCGAGGGCAACGGCAAGTTTGGCAAGTTCATGTGCTTCAAATGGCATTGAATTGACTTTGCATTTGTTCTTGCATCTCTGCGCGTATCTCCGCCTTAAGTGATTCCTTTTCCTTGTCATCCATACGATATGGTGAATTAACACTTGATCTACTTCTTCCTGATCTAGTGTATTCTGAACCCATCACCTTTTCCCACCCTAGTTGTTTCCCTCCTGAACCAATAACTCGCCCAGGGTGGTATGGTTTTCCCAAAGCCAAGGTAAGAGGATCTGCTACTGCTTTTGTATCCGGATGCATGACATACTTGCCTGTGTTCTTGTCAATTGCACGACATACCAAAGTGGAGACCGTGGAAGAAAGCGGTTTATCAGATTTTGATAATTTGTCTATGGGGTATAGACCCTCTTTGATCCACGTTAGTCTAGATTCCGCAAATGTCTTACAACCCATATGATGGCTATACAATTTCTTCTGAGCATTGGTTCTAGCTTGTTCACTTTTTTCCTACATATCAAGAAATGTTAGCATCCATATTTGTAGTAAACCAAAATCACATCAAACAACTACTCAAACTGATATATATATATATATATATATATATATATATATATATATATATATATATATATATATATATATAAACAAAACATACAAGTGCAGCCGCGGTAACTGATTTCTCCACAAACTTGTTCCAGTCATCCGGAAGTATTTGTGGATATAGCTCCCACGGTTTGATATCAGGTTTCTCTTCTCCTTCAGTAGCTTTTTTTATTTTTCTTTGGTCTTTTCCTTTTTTTTTCTTATGGATCCATCTAGTTCTCAAGTAATTTTTGAAATTTTTGAATCTCTCTTGTACAAAAGCTTTAAACGATTTTCTCTTGGCTGGCTCATCAGGAATGTTAAACACACTCTGTAAGAATGACAACTGTCAACGTTAATAGGTTTTATAAAAAAACAAAAAAAAAAATGAGAAGCAGGCCCAGGCAGCAGCAGCAGCCCAGGCAGCAGCAGCAATCCTGGCAGGCCCAGGCAGCTGCAGCAAGCCCAGGCAACTGCAGCAAGGTAGCTGCAGAAGCCAAGGCAGAACCCAGGCAAAAGCAGCAGGCCATGGGAATAGCCGAGGGGAATAGCGGGTTTTGCCTCTTTTTTGTACTACATGATTTGTAAGCCAAAATAAAACAGCAAATTCAAAAGACTTACCATTGTATCGGCCCATGCCGTTTGAAGCAACCCGGGTGGTACCTCGGCCTAATCAAGTGTAATGGGTATTTTACGAGTTAGTATGCCAACGTGTTGGGAATATTTGTCGCGCCATTGGCTAGCAGGTTGACCGAACTCGTCATACTAAAGAACCATGGATACCCCGGGCTTAAAAGCTTTTGTTGCACCCCTAGCTTTTCTCTTCACCGGTTCCTTTACCCCCCCCCCCCCTCCACCACCGGTGGTTTTCACTTGACTTTGCATGTGACTTTTTCCTTGTGAATCACATACAAACTCGGTAACAACATTATCATTAATAGGGAGGCACATACAGCTGATATCTCATACTCCACAAGCTTATGTTGCAACTCGTCATGAGCTTGGTCTTCCTCTTCACCTAAATCTGTCTCCTTATTAACATCATACTCCGGGTCATCAGAGTGAGAACTTCTACGGTCTTCATCATCCATATCCTCATCCAAATGAAGGTTCTCATCACTACCCATGATGTATACACACCTACGATCACAAGCAAAGCAAATTGTTAGTCATAACTAAAAGTAATCAAAGGTGCTTCACCAAAATATCAAACACTTACCCAACTTCTTTGTTTTCACAACAAATTCACATATAATCCTCTTTACAATTCATATTTAGTGTATATTACATGTATATAAGTTGAAAATGCTTAAAAGTCAAATATTTCATGCAAAAACAAGGCGCTAAGAGCGAAAGATATTTGTTATATATAACATGTTCTAATTTTCCTAACATCTTTATTTTCATGAATTTATAGTTCACATCTAATCAAGCTAGAGATTTTTATAATCATGCATCAATAAAAGTACCTCCTTGTCAAAAAAAAAAAAAAAGAAAAAAAAAAGTACCTCATTCGAGTATTCCCTCGTTGTGGTCTGATCGAATATAAGTAGTGTCATTGTCTACATCATTTGCTACATCAAGTCTAGGAGCAGTGAAATGTGGTGAATCATCAAATGCATCATATTCTTCCTCGTCCTCAACATCTCCAACCCCTAAAATTCTTCTTTTGCCAGCAAGGACAATGGACCATTTAGGATCGGCTGGGTCAGTTACATAGAACACTTGCTTAGCTTGAGATGCAAGGATGAATGGTTCCAAACTATCCCGCAAGTGGCCAAGGTCTACAAGAGTGAAGTCGTCATGTCTGACGTTGCGCCTGTTATTATCGACCCATTTACACTTGAATAGACCTACCTTGAACTCACGGTAATCTAGTTCCCATATTTCCTGAATTCGTCCATAGTAGGATAATAGTGCCTCAACTGGTGATGTATCCTTTGCACTTGCAAATTCTGTTGATGAAACCACAAGAGTGACACCACTGTTTTGAGTCGATGAGGATTTCTGATCGCGACGCTCAGTCCAGAATGTGTACCATTTATGTCATATATATCCCTCAAATGAATGAACATCTTCCTTTGGACCATAAGCTAGCCACTTTTTTGTATTAGAGACACCCTCATCCAATTGATGCATCACACGATCATGGAATCACTTCACAAACATCTTATTATGCAACAGCATTAGTGCCCTTTCCCCTTTAGATGGAAATTCGACACGCAAACTATCCATATGCTCTTCTAAATGAGGGTGAACCTCCACAACATGATGAAGCACAAATAGGTGAGCTTGCAAGAACTGATCTCGAGTAGGTGAGATCCGTTTTGACCCGATTGTGCCATGACCATCAAGTCTCCCTTCATGTTGGGAAGTGGGAAGCCCAATAGGTTTGGCAACGGCAACATACTCTGCCACGAAATTACCAATCTCCTCAGCCACTATTCCTTGTACCATACTACCTTCCGGATGGGTTGGATTTCTGACTTTATCTTGCAATGTACCCATATGTCTTTCAAAAGGATAGCACCACCTCATAAAGACTGGACCGCACAACTTAATCTCACGAACCAAATGAAGAATCAAATGCACCATTATGTCAAAAAGTGACGGTGGAAAATACATCTCAAATTTGCACAGAGTTACAACAACATTCGCCTGGAGAGCATCAAGTGTAAAGGGATCAAGCACTTTGCTGCATATAGTATTGAAAAACGAACAAAGGCTTGTAATAACTTCTCTCACGTGCTTCGGTAAAATACCACGAATTGCAATCGGTAGGAATACTTGCATCATCATGTGACAATCATGGGATTTCATACTTGTCAACTTCAATTCTCTATTTAAGGATATAAATCTTTTCATGTTTGACGAGAACCCAGATGGAACCTTAATGTCATACAAACAAGCACAAAACTTTTGTTTTTCTTCCTTTGACAATGTGTAGCAAGCTGGAGGTAAATAAACCTTTTTATTCTTGCCTTTTCCATCAACTTTCTTCTTTGAACTACTCGTGGCCTTGTCCTTGCGCTTCCCCTTACGTTTTTGTCCACAATCTTCGCTTCCCTTTTCCTTTACCATTGCCTTCCCTACCTTTGTGTTAACCCACAATTCCGGACGAACCCCCCACGCTTGCAAATCTAATCGCGCACTCTTTCCATCCTTTGTTTTTCCAGAAATGTTCATAATTGTCCCAACAATTGAATCACAAACATTCTTCTCTATATGCATCACATCGAGACAATGTCTAACATCGTGTTCTTTCCAGTACTCAAGCTTCCAAAAGATTGATTCCTTTTTAAAGAGAGCATGTGGGTCTATTGGTTTCGTTGTTTTACCAAAAACACATGGTATACCCTTCACTCTAGCATAAACCTCTTTTCCACTCAATGGCCTAGGTGCAACCCCCTCTTCCACTTTCCCATTGAAGGCCTTTTTCTGCCTACGATATGGGTGATCGCGCCTAAGCAATCTTCGGGTCCTCACGTACACATCTTTGCCCCAGTTGTGAAGGTACACGCTTGGTGTGTCATCGATACATATGGGACATGCTTTCTTCCCTTTGTTCTTGTACCCGGACAAGTTGCCATATGCGGGAAAATCATTGATGGTCCACATAAGGGCAGCACGCAATATGAACATCTCGTTCTTATGGACATCAAAAACGGAAACTCTTTCATCCCACATCTTTCTCAAATCATCAACAAGAGGCTCAAGGTAAACATCTATGTCGTTTCCAGGTTGCCTTGGCCCCGTTATCAAAAGTGAAAGCATTATGTACTTTCGTTTCATGCACAACCACGGAGGCAAGTTGTAGATCACTAAAAGTACCGGCCATGTGCTATGTTTGGTACTAAGAGTGCCAAATGGATTTAGACCGTTCGTGCACAACCCAAGCCTTAAATTTCTAACTTCATCACCAAATTCCCTAAACTTCATATCGATGTTCTTCCATTGTGGAGAGTCAGCCGGATGCTTCAACAAACCATTTTTCTTTCTCCCCTCTGCATGCCATCTCAAGTTCTTAGCATCTTTTGGTATTGAAAATAGACGCTTTAACCTTGGAATAATGGGAAGATACCACAACACCTTAACAGGAGGTCCATTCATACCAACATTGCAGCTTGTTTGCTTGTAGCGCGACTTACCGCAACGTGGACACTCCTCCAACTCTTCATATTCATTTCGATACAGAACACAATCATTTGGACATGCATGTATCTTCTTATATTCTAAACCAAATGGACACATGAGTTTCTTTGCATAATAGTAGGAATTAGGAAGTTCATTCCCATCTGGCAACATGTCACATAACGCAGTCAACAAAGAAGTAAAACTAGTGTCGCTCCAGTTATGCTTCGACTTAATATTAAAAAGTGTTAGCACGGCTGAGAGTTTTGTATATTTTTTGGACCCAGGATACAAAGGCTTTTTGGCAGCCTCTGATAATGAGTCAAATACATCAGATCGGTCACCAAATTCACCTTCAACATCACGCATCATCTCATCCAAGTGATCATAACCAACATCTTCGATCTCATCCCCTATCCTCATCCCCATCTCCATCATCATCACTCCCATATTCCTCTTCCACACGAATCTCGGCACTTTTACCATGCGTCTCATTCCCAACAACATTCTCTCTATACGATCCATTTTCACCGTGCCAAACCCACACATGATATTGAGGCCTAAACCCATGACATTGTACATGAGCCATGATGGTATCAACACTATCGACCCTTGTGACATTATTACAATTGACACAAGGACAATAAAGGTAATTTTCACCCGTTCTGAGCTGATACTGTGAAGCACTCTTGCAAAACTCTTGAAGCCCATTAAAGAATTCGAATGTATCACGTCTACCATACATCCAACCGCGATCCATTGACGTTTTAAATTACCTTTAAATATACCGACACATTTCAAATAATGTATAAATGTAACATGAATTATGTCAATCAAAGTACATATAGCATATAATTCATCCATATCGCGTAAAAATGAATGCTCCCAAGAGGTCCTTATCACTCCAACCTAACCCATCCTTGAACGTCTAATCTCACTAGTGAATGTATGTCAACTTTTCAATTTTAAGGAAAATCCGACAGCATTTACCCCCAATTCTCCAAGTACACAATGTAGGTAATTACTTACCTACATATGCACCCAGAGAACATGGTGAGAAAATGATAAGCCGAGATATTCCTTAAAATCGTAAAAGAGACATACATTCACTACCTAAGTGAGATTAAACGTCCAAGAACAGTCCCAACCGGGGACTATTCAAGACTTTCTCCTAATAAGAAAGACTCGAACGGGTATCTAGGCAACTGATGATGCAAGCCTTCAATAATTAGCATTTATATGACATTCAACAATACACAAGTTCATTCATTCATATATTGCTAATTAAATTACCTAAAATCAAACTAAGGTTATTTAACAATCCATTCATTCATTCATAGCAATCCATTCAAACATTATAATTTACTAACCAAATTTAACAAACTAACATGTTAACTAATAACTATTCTCTTCAAAAAATTAACTTTAAAGCTACTCATATTCAAACAACATATATATATATATATATATATATATATATAACATTTAAACAATTAAAGTAACAATTAACATACATTATGGAAAAAAATCACAATTAATAAAATAATTAAGATAAATGTGTTCACTAAATTTGAAACCCTAACTTTAAAGTTTGGAATAAACAAACAATTAATACATATTGAAGTAAAGTTTAGCAAGAGCACACCCTAATTTTAGAGTGAGAGTTAATTGTTGTACCTTTGAAAGAGGTAGTAGCTTCAATTAGGGCAGGGAGAGAGAGAGGTGTGGTGGTGGGGCGAAAAATCAGAACGCACACCACCAGCCACCAACGAATTGATGACACCCACACCCACGAAAACACCAGCAGCCACCAGCAACCACGAGCAACACCTCCCCACGAGCGCAGCAACCCACACGAACGCAGCAACCCTCAGCTCACACAGTACAGGAGCAGCTACTTACATACAAACCCACGAAAATAAAAAAAAAATAAAAAATAAAATAAATAAAAGATAAGGGAGTGAAAGGAGTGGTGGTGGCGGCGGCATGGTGGTGGAGGAGTATGGTTGAGAAAGAGAGGGGAGTAAAAGAGAGGAGTTGAGCAGCTACTGTATGTTTCAATTGGGGGGATTGAAATTTTTGGTGAAAATTTCGACTAAGTGTTGGAGCCCGATCTCCCGCATTTTTTTTTTGAATTGGCAAGCGGTTCGGGGTTGAACCGCTTACCATTATAACATAATGGTAAGTGGTTCAACCCCGAACCGCTTGCCAATACATGTAATAGGAAGCAGTTCGCGCCAAAACCGCTTGCCATTCTAAAGAAGAGTTTTTTTTTTAAATTGGGTCTTTCAAAGCGGATTTGAAAAACCGCTTTCCAATTGGGGCTTCCCATTTAGTTTTTTCTACTAGTGCTTAAAAGTATCCTAACAATCCTCAATTTCAAATTACTTTACAATGATGGTATTCAACCAAAACCAATAAATCTCGATTATATGCTCCTATTTTTAGGGGTGTTCAAATCCGGATACCCGGGTTTTCGGGTACCCGGATCTTCAGGTAGTTGGAAACTCGTCCCATGTCTCGACCCGAGAAGATCGGGTACCCGATTTCCTCGGGTCGGGTCACAGGGTACCCGATAAAAAAAATTGTCATCTTACAAAAAATTAAATATGGCCTTTTCTTCCATCCTTAAAAATCACAAGCTACTTATACATTAACAATAATCAAAACCAAAAGCCAAAAATCAACAACCACCAAAATCAAACATAAATTAAACTTTACACGCTCATGAACAACGTAACAAAACCACAATTTATTAATAAAAAACTAAAGAAATCAACTCAAACTGATGATTATAATTTCTCCTCTATTCGGATGATTATAATTTCTCTACAACTCAAACTGATGATTAAGAAAACATAAATTTGAAGCATATATGATAATTTCTCCTCTGTTCGGAGAAGACAATTATCGCGCCTCTTCATGGAGAAGACGATTATCGCGCCTCGCCGGAGAAGATGATGGAACAAACCGTGAGATATTGATGTATATGTAGAGAAGGAAAGAGAGTAGAGATGAGAGTTGTAGAGAAAGGAAGAGAGCATGTAGAGAGGGAAAGAGAATATGAAGAGGAGAGTGAAAAGAGGAATGACGGCTTGTTAAAGGAGAGAGAGTATGATAGTTGGGAATAAAAGTATAAAACCCTAACCCTTCACTTCACAAGTTCAAATGTACAACTTTTCACCCAAAAGAAGAAAAAATTTACACTACCGGGTCAGTTGGTACCCGCTAATCTCCCAAGTCGACCCATGACCTGACCCGAATACCTGCTATTTTTCTCGGGTCAGGTACCCGACCCGGTAATTTCAAATTTTTTTTTTTTTTTAAAAAATACCCGCTAAATTCAGCCGGGTCATTCGGGTCGGGTATTTTTTAACACCCCTGCCCATTTCATCAACTCATTGATTAAAATATCTCATCATTTCTTTCACAATATATACCCATTGTTTTTCATGTCTTGCACAATTTGTTAATGGAGGATTGCCTATTTTTTTAAACGACTACCTTCATAACACAACACTAGACGCTGCCTAGCATATCCCTCAAGAAGGGGAGGGTAGAGCTCTCCTTGGCAAATGGGAAACATCAATTGCATATATTAGGTATCGAAAAATTGTTCGGCCAAATGGAAAGGCAAGAATGTGCCAGGAAAGATATAAATGGCTACTATCATATTAGTAGTAGTTCTTTTTAGGGATTTGTGGAGTTGATATGCATTTTTTAAGGACACTGGGATCTTGCCGCTAAATAAATACACTTCAATGTTCTCCACTTTTTGGCTCCATAAGTTCAAATCTCAATGAATGAAAAAGCTTATAATAAGCTAGGGGTACTATCTCACAAATGAGAGTCATCCAAAATATTCTACCTTTATCAATATCATTATAGCCCCACAACATTGTAAACAAAAGTTGTTCGCTGAAAGCCTAGAAAGTGCTAGAAAAGATGTCGAGAATGCATTTGATGTGCTACAAGCTCGATTTACAATAACTAGGAAACCTAATTCAATATAAAGTGTACACATGTTGTGGAAAATCATGTGTATCATTATCCGCAACATGATCTGATACGACATATCTGTATTATAAAGATTCATACCGAAAAAGCTACAACATCATTCACCATTACACCTCGGTCACTATAATCCGGAAAAATTTGAGTGAATTTACGGCTAAAACAACATTTACCATTACACGTCGGTCATTACACATCTAATTGGTCCCTTTTTGAATCAAAATGACTCTCAAACCTTAACTAAGCAATTTTTTCAACTTATAAATAATGGGATGAATCAAAGCATTACTTGGCACCCAAAACAAGACATTTATATAATTTCTTTTCCAAATTTAACCTCAAATTGAATTCTAAAGAGCAAATATAATCCCCCAAAACCTTAACCACTTAAAACATCCTTTTTCACAATTGAAAATCGTATTTGACAAATTTTCATTCAGCAAAAGGTTATCAACAACTTATTAACCTAATTCACGTTTTCCAAAATACCTTGTGAATTACAAATGTTAATTATGTTAATAGGAGAGGAGAAAGTTGCAGAATATTTTCTTTGATGTTGCGAAAATTAAAGATGATGAATACACTTGAAAGTGATAAGTAAAAAGAATGTACATAATATGTCAACTGAGGAACGGCGATAGAAATAAAAGGACTAGGGGTGTCAATCGGGTTTGCGGTTCGGTTTTTGGTTCGGTTTATCGGTTTTCGGTTTATAACGGATCGGTTTTTAATGGGTTGGAATTATTATCGGGTCAGTTCGGATCGGTTTTAAATAATTTCGGGTCGGTTCGATTAGGTTTGTTTTTATTACAGTTTCTTTTCGGGTCGGATTCTAATCGGGTCGTATTATAATTGGTTCGGGTCATAATCGGTTCGGGTTAAAGTCGGTCGGTTTAAAAACGGTGTTTGTCAATTTAAAGCGGGTTTTGGGTCAAAACATATCGGGTCCTAATCGGGTCGGGTTGTAATCGGTTCAAGTCATAATTGGCTCGAGTTGAACTTAGTTGGTTTGACAATTGGTTTTGCCAGTTTTAAACGGGTTACATTGACGTATACATCCTAGTATATCCTCAACATTCTATAATTAGTTATTCCAATAGATCATACGGAGTATTAATTAGTTGTTTAGCTATAATTAAGTCCATTTTCAGTATAAAGATTTTCAAGATCAAATAATAATAACAAATCTAGAGTTAGCTTTTTGATTCAGATTTTTTTAATACAATATAGTGTTCGGCTTTAAGTTACAGGTTGTAAACGATTTGGGTTTATCGGGTTTAATCGGTTTTGGTTTACAATGGGTCGGGTTGCTATCGGGTTCGGAAGTACTCGGTTCGGGTTGTTCTTGGTTTCGGGTTGTATTAGTTTGGCTTGATAACAGGTACGGTTCATTAACGGTTCTCAAACATTCGGATCGGTTCAGGTTCAGGTTTTAAAAAATCGGATCGGGTCGGTTTACGGTTTTAAAATAACAGGTTCATAGCGGTTCGGTTCCTTTTCGGAACAGTTCAAAACGGTTCGGATTCACCAGTTCGGGTCGGTTTTTGACAGCTCTAAAAAGGACGATATGTAATGTCCTCATTATTGTTCATGCTCAGCTCCTCTAATTCATGAGTTAATTAACAGATCTTCAACCCACTCTAGGGTAGGCATGAACTGACCACAATAAAAGATTACAAGAGAAGTCGCAAAGTGCACACCAGCAAATTAGGATTAGAAATTAACTGAAGACGTTGAAAAAACAAAATTTTGAGCATGATCATCATAAAATAGTGCACAAAGGTAAGCGTGAACAGGTTAATTACAATCAAAGAAGAAAACCCCATTCACTCAAATATGCACCAACAAAATCAGCCTTAGTTAAGATTAGGACTATGAATGTAAATATTATGCAGATAAAGTGGTATTCCTCTGAGATGAATGCAGCATCCGTTTCCGCCATTTGACAAACCTGCTTCATAGAAACTGAGGTCATAATTGTTTTGTTATCACAACTTGCAAAGTTGACAAAACTATACCTCAAAGCTTGGAAAAGAAAATGGAAATGAAGATATTTGAGAGAGAGCTGAAGAGAAATGTAAACTGATGAAGAGACCTCTAATTATTCAATATGCTGCAATGCGCCCTCTGCTGCTCAATCAAGATTATGGGAAGAACAAATGCACACACTATACATCACGCTTTTGCCACTTCTTGAATATGTTGTAAATGGCCTTTACCAGGTGGAATAAATATAAGATCATCCCAGCCAGAATTCTTCTCACTTATCTGTATCCAACATCCACAAAAAAATCTAAGGGTAACTGAAATAGAGATGAATAAATTGACAGGTGGAATTTCCCCATCATTAAAATGTTACGAATTTTTTTTGCCATGAATTCTACATATACATTAAGCACTACATTAGTAAAATGAAAATAAGTATAGAAAATTAATCTAATTCGGTAATAGAGAGAGAGCAGTAAGAATTCTAATATAACTAATTTAATTCAGAAAAGAAGAATTATGTAAAAAATATAGTAGTAGTAGAAGAAGAAAAGCCATACACTGAAGCACAATACTTGTTGAAATTACAAGTAGAATGATAGTTGAGGGGAAAGAATGATTTAAACTTGTATTTGTATTCAATCCATTGAAAACGAAATACATAGAAACCTATATACAGTGCAAAACTAAGCAAAAAATGAGGAACATGATCATCAATCAATCATGTCTAACATTAATCCACTAAACCCACTACTATTATGACTCCACTTACACAACCTAATTACTTTGGTATTAACTAACCACTAAAAATTTAAAGCAAACATTCCAACACTTACCTCCATTTTCTTCAAAACATCTTCTAAACTGCCCACCTGTTGAAACACACATCACAACAACAAAGAGCCTTTGAGCATATAATAACACAGATAATTACAATACTAAAGATAGAGCTAAAAGTATTACGTATTATACAATGGCATGACACACAAGGACTACGACTTATTTAACAAAAGGAACACACAGAACAAGATATGGAGTAAATAGAATACAAGAAGAATATAAAAAACCAGAAGAATTTATTGTTCATTCAGCATTACTAAGAAATCATGTTTCAAAAGAATTCATAGAGAATAAAGAAGTTAACAAACAGCATCAGCAGATAATGAACACACAACTGTCGTTTCATTCTCCTGTGAATTATGAATCAATTCTTAAGTTTGGAAATTCATTGATTTTTTTGTTGATGCAATTGATATAATTTCTCATGGTAAGATGGAGGTTTGCATCCAAATTATTAATGGTACGCTTGAAGATCCCATCTTCTCTAAGCAACATTGTGAATGACCCTGAGTTTCGGCAAAAATGAAAATGCGGATCATGTGGAGCCCAAATGCCGGTTTCAAAACCAAAAGAGGCAGGGCTCCTTTCTTATGGTCTCCAAAATTTACTATCATTTGATGGCTAATAATTAGGCTCTCAAATATTTTGATTCAAGGTCGGGATCTTTGTTGGAGCTTAGGTTTCCAAAAGCGATATCAACCAACATAAATGTGAACTAGAAGGTCTGGTCTCCTTGTTTAAGTTCTACAGACCAAGAAGAGATGCACGATACAGCTGATTGAGGAAGTTCTTCTGGAAGCGACTTCAGGTGTACCTTCAGGAGAAATGGCAGTGGCTATTCTACGCACCACACTAATATGTCCAGCTTTCTCTCTCACCAAACTTCAAAGAGCAATACGAGGAAGAGTGCAGTTCATTCCAACAAATTAAGAAAACCAAAAGAAGAAAGATGACCTTGAGCAATGATGTCTTCGATCCCCCCTTAATGTTGATCATGTTTGAAAGTCTCAAATGAGCATAAAGAGGAAGTAGGCTAATCCCCTTCCCCACCCCTGCCAATAAATTCCCCTAGCTATTCAAGGAAGTTTACATCTAATATTCATAATCTTTTTATTACTAATTCCATTTGTTATTGTTCAAATCTTGGCTCTGTAAGAATGTAGGATGTTTGTAAAGTAGTTGTGTTTGTCACCCGTGATAAGGCCAATGGCTGCAGTAGTGGGTAGTCTATTGTATCTTGTTTTGCTGTTTATAATTAAAAAGGCAAAAACATAAGTACAAAATAAGAGATCAGTTGCCAAAATAGATATACTACAGCATCCTAGGAAATTCTGTTGGATTAATCTAGACAACAAATGAATGCAATGTAAGTGCATTTATCACGAAATCAACAAGTTGATGTTGTTGAGAACTATCTACAATGGTCTCAAAGAAGGCTCAAGAACTGCTATTGATGCTGCTTTGGAAGGAAGCTTCATGGGCAAGAAAAATGCTCAGAGGAAGACATTTAAGGAAAAATCTTCCACCTCCATAAATATGGTGGAGATAGAGAAATGCCTAGAAAAGAAGTAAAGGTAGAAGCGGATACTCTCTCTATGCTCTTCAACATCATTCAAGCTTTGGCAAAAAAAAAAGAGAAGTTGCAATTCCCATCTTCCTTGCATCAAGTGGCTATGTTTTGAAATTTGTTCCACTCATAGTCATTCCACACATAATTTCCCTCACAATGTCAATGCGAAACAAGTTAACTCTCTAGGTTCAAATAGCTACTTCTACTTGCTAAGCAGAGAGGAGGACGAGGAGGAGAGGGGGGGGGGGGGCATATAGTTTATCATTCCTTATCTTCCACGGACAGTAAATGAATACTATCAATTTACTAGAAAAAGGATTTTTCTGTGTGTGAGTATTCCTTTTTTTGGTCATGGGGAGTCTTTGACTTTGCATAACAGATTTTAGATCACATGATTTATTTTTAAATATATTATACATAATATAGAGGCATTTTAAAAAATACATACCATTATGTTCTGAGGTCCCCGTCCTCGCGATGCCCTCAGAGACAGTTCTTTCTCTATATCTTCCTGCAGGAAAGAAGCATTATCATTGATGAGGACAAACATAATGATAGATTTTTTTTATTAAGTTAAAATCACACACACTAATGAGATGACGGACCTTTCGAAAATATATAGGGCAATACCGCTTATTTTTCTTCTTCACAACAAGGAGGTCTGACTGCATTGGCCATTTACAACAAAGAAAAAAAGAAACCAAGGATTAAATAAAGAACATAAGTAACAATCACATGCACATGTATACAAGCAATAAAAATTAGGTTTAAGGAGAAGTATTAAGAGAAATCTAGTCGACTAGTCCTGATTCTTAAGTAATCACAATCACTGATAGCAGAGTTAAGAAGCTAAGTTTGATAAGCAGCTTTGATTCTGACGGTGAGCAATTCTCTATTAACGTACATAACAAGCTGCTTTGCTCGATCTGAACTTGCAAATTAAAGAATGAAACAACTACAGCTTGCAGCAAACTTATTTTAAAGTTGAAATACGAAAAGGGTTGCTCTAGGTGGTGAAAGAGATGGCACATAACAAGCAAGTTTGATTCAGTTTGGAGCCTGTATAGAAAAGAACCTAATCATCTGCCTTCAACTAATCAAGATCTTGCCTAGTTTAAGCAGAGATCGGAGAAATCTTCACAACAGAAGGTGCAAGAGTAATGAATCAATCCGCACTTGTTACCAGAACAAACAAACTTGTTCATGTAAGGTTTGTGAGAAGCTAATATTTTATGTGGCCTTGCCACCCACACCGTCACCCAAGAAAAGTAAACCTATGCAACTATGTTAAAACTAAGATATTCAAAAGAAGATTATTTGATGAACATGGAGCCCTAACAAGATTTGCATACAGAGAAAGCTAGACATGCCACAAAACCAACTTAAATTTTGAGTTCATAGACTTCATACGGCTGTCGACCAATAATTGAACTTTCAAAGTGTCAGCAGGTTAGCAGGTGTAATGAACCAGCCATAAAAGGGGTATTGTTGGGATTTAAGGAAGCTTGATGAAAAAGACAGAAAATGAGTGAGAGAAAAGGGAAACAAAGAAGTCTATAAATACGTAGTAACAGAGGTTAGGAAGAGAGTGGATTAAGAGAAGACTTGAGAAGCCTATTTTAGCTTTACTCAGCTTTGTAAGAGCATCCAGTCTCTTGAATACTTGACACCGATTTTGCTTTCATATTCTCTTCAATATGCAGATTCATAACAGCCGGTTTAACCTGATATGTACAACCATGACCAAGCAATATCTTGATTCTCAAATTACAAAAATTATGCTTTTCTAAACTCTAAACATCATTGTTTGACAATTTGAAAGCAGCTTTCATCTCAGTAAGTATTAATATATGTATGATAGGGAACACTAGTAGTCAATGTACATCTACAAAGATGCCTAATGCCCAAGAGTGGGAACATTGTTAAAACATTGCAGCAATAGTATTGCTCAGTACATCATTAAAATTGGATGCAATATTCCCACCTCGTGCTTTTCTTTACATATTAAGCAAATGTCGAGATTAAAATAAAAAATAGGTATATAAATAAAATCCAAAAGGAGCTTGATAACATGAAAATCTCTATTCTCGGAAAGCAACAATATGAGCATTTTCAAAGAGTGCAGGACCAGAAACTACACTATTACAGAAAGTGAGTAAGAGTTCTACTACTAGATGAAATGGAGGCTGTTAATCACTTCTTTGATGGATTCTACAACTATCTATCCATTTTTTTCTGCAATTTACATGCTCTCAGAGACTAATAACAAGTACTTCCTCTGTTCCCCTAATATTGCAACGGGGGGGGGGGGGGGGGGGGAGGACAGGGAATTTAAGATGAGGGATACAGAGAAAAATAAAGATAGTGACCCATGCGATACGGAGAGAGACAGAGAGAAAGCATGTGTAAATATGGGTGATATTACAATATTTGTGAAACTTCCTAAAATGGTAATTGTTGCAAATATAGGGTAAACAGAGGAAGTATTAATTATTAAGTGATTCCCATTAGTGAGAGCAACCAAAACAAAGTATACATGACAAGAGAAAAGGATGAATGGACATTTAGTATATCCTACAACAGGAACAGCTGAAAGCATGCAGAGCTTGTAGTTATAATCAGACAAGAATGAACATTTGCTTGTATCCTTAAAGTGACAAGCAATGAAACATAGAGAAATTTAGCATACCTGGAATACTGGAACACCATCAAATCCAGTTTTTGTCTCCGATGCTTTCAACTGCAGCAAGAAAGCAAATTGCTGTGAATAAAGTAGATATATAGCAGCTTAAGATAGTTATCAGAAATTTACAGTCTTTCAAATGCCGTAGTTGAGTAGTCAATTCTTATAACTTCCTATATATTTGTGTGCTAACATGGTAAGCTTTGTTCATATAATTAAAGACCAATTACTTTCTCAAAGATTTGGTGCCTTAGATACTTCAAAAGTCTGTACCTGATGTCAAAGATCCTTAAGATCCACTACAAGTGTCCACCACTATTAAAGGGCACAACCACCAGAGGAAAATTTTGTTAGAAGTATCAGACACGAAGGTGTGAGTCCAACACTTCTTCCTAACATACTTGACGGAGGGCATATAAAATAAGTATGTACCACAGATAGTGAAGTAACCATTGGCAATTGCCTAGAAATACTGAAGAGAATTCCAGACATAAAACACCAAACTCTCCAAGTAGTGAATAAAAAAAGGTAAGCAGCAGCTAATAAAAAGTACATATCCTTGTAGTATTAGGAGTCATACTTTTGATAGAACAAGAATCCTATATTCCTATGTAAGGCAACAATATGTATTGAAAATTTTTATTGTTGTTTTTCTACGTCAATAAACGGCAATTAATGTGTAGTAGAGCAGATAAGCTTTATAGTTGTTTTACTTTAGCAATTATAGGATAGCATTCTAGCAGCATATCTTGCCTTCGCATCCATGTCTTGTGAAACCATAAAGCTGGACATTAAGACAAGCAATGGGCATATTGTGCAATTCAAAAGACCCAATAAGTCTGGCCGTGAATAAGGCACCATTCAATTCTCACCCAAAGAACTTTTCTTTTTCTACTACTTCTTCTTCTTCTTCTTGTTTTTTTTTTTTTTTTTTTTTTTTTGTTAAAGCAAGGGACTGACTACAAAGTCTAGTAAATCCCTTGCGATTATGAGCTAGCAGTTTAATATCGGATTAGATTTTTTCTCTTTTTGGACCTTACCTTCAAACGCCTAATTATATTTGGAGTGCATTTTTATTATCTCTACTTCTTGGTGATGAAGAACCTTATCCTTTCGAAGGAGTCGAATTTTTCTTCAATTTTGGCTAAATTTGGCACTAAAAACCTAGATCTCTGTTAGGAAACAATTTAAGCATTCTTTAAGATAATGGGATGCTCAATCCAAACTCAAAGGATTTTGACTCTCTAGTTTTGTTTCCCTAGTATGATAGACATTTCTGATATATACTAGAAGATTATTCCATGATAATGAGATTTTTTTACTCTTCTAAACGAAATAAAATATCGAGAGTCTTCATTGACTATTGTCTTTATTATTTTTTTTTTGACTCTAAACTAGTCAGGGTCAGCAAAGTGTTTGGGCTTCTTCATAAGACATAAACATACACAAAATGCAGGTGTTTACTCTTGAAAGCCATGGCATGGAGCAGAAACCTTTAAGAACCCTTGACATTATTAAATAAATTTGAGTCAAGCTCCCCTAATCTTGATTTGAGTGAACACTCGGATAAGGAGTAAATGCATTTAGGGGGATAGATTAAGGATCATGCAGCTAAGTGGAGGATGTGATACGAGGAGATATGTAGTGGTGATGTGAGGAGGGAGGGAGGGATGAGAAAATATTACCCTCTAATGCCACCTATGTCAACCTTCCTCTCCCTCATTAGTCGCTTATTACCCCTTTTACACATTATAGCCCCAACCCAACCATCCCCTAAATATTGGTAAGCGGATTTAAGTATATGAAAGTAAGAGCTATATAAATATTCTAACCCAGGTAGTTATAATTCTTAATTTCTACTTTCTAAATGCTTCAAGACTAGTTTGGGATGAAAGGAGCATAAAATAAGGAACCAGCTAAATGGTGATACTAGATTAAAGGATAGCAATTTAGGCTTTTTACAAAATTGTAATACAGCTTATTAGTTAAAACAACCAAGTTCAACAAACTAATAGTTAAAACAAAGAGCTTACTTCTAGTGCGTTCTTTATTTGAACAGGATCAGGCAAAAAACGGAATGAAATTCCTTCAACCTTTAACATGTATACCTGCACAATGCACATTGTAGATTATAGAGTATAAAGAAAAATAGATACTGGACCCAAGAGGCCAAGAGGAAAAAAGGGTGGGGTAGATGAGGAAGATAAAGGGAACAATAATGTACAATCAAGAGACACAACTTACAGCTTTTACAAACTAAAATCACCTCATACATATGTTAGTTTGCAACGTACACCCTTAAATTCATCCCTTCATACATAATTCATAATATACTTCTTCTAGTTCTTTTTGTTCTTTCCATTTGGAATCATGACACTATACATAAGATGAGAGAATCTTTGAAATTATCTCAATATATAAAATAGAACATAGTCATGTTGGGTCTATTTGATTTGTCTCAATAATTAATTTATAAATGCTCAATTGCAGGTCAAACGTGCACAGTCAAAATGGGAAGAACATTTAGGATCAAAGGGAGTATTAGCTAAAGTTCTACCATACATTTCTCATGAAAATGAACTGCCAAATGTTTTTCATCAAGGTGGAAAGTCCTCATCAATAACCAGCTAAAATATGTAGCAAAGAATTAATTTGGCTTTTAACTTTTATACAGCAGAGGACATGGATTTCATAAAAAGTGCTATACCTAATTTACCATATTGGTACCGGCAAAGTCACCACTCATCTAACTCCTAATCAGAAAGGACATCATTATAGCACTACCAATTTAGATATCTTCTACCCAAAACAATTCCTGACCCCCAACAATAATATTCCGTAAAATAACTACTATTGTAAGCAACTAAACCAAGGGACAACCTGCCACTGTGGACTTGTGGCCGAGTACCAAGTTTCTTCAAGAAAATACAAAAGCAGACCTAATGATCAATTGATCATAACTTTATCAGTCTATCTACCTATCAAGCTACATGGAAAGAAAAGGTTGTAATAATATGTTCAAATTTTCTTTCTTCTACCTAGCCAACAAGTTTGCACCCTATTATGGCATCTTATAGGTCACATAAGTGACAAATAACAAAAATACCTACAACCATCTCCATATCACAGCTCCCAATTCGCGCTTAACATGTAATTATCTCTCCAAACAATCGTACAAAGCAAAAAGTCCACCAATTACTATCAACCAACCTTGTCCACATATTCCCAACTTTCAATGAAGAAAACACAATGAACTAAAATTGATTAAGTTCACTTCAACTCACTAGACAGACACATGAAAACCTAAATCAATGAAAACTTTTCCGCCAAAAGAACAAAACTTAATACACAACATTTTAGCATATAGTAAGCCAAACTCCCTCAATTTAGAACAAATCATTGTGTCAATAGAATAATTTAAACTAGTCAATCAAAGCCTTAATCCCATATTCCCATAAGTGGGGTTGGTTACATGAACCAAAATTGATTATTTCGCGTAATCATTGACAAATATCCTCCTCCTCCATCCCTTACGATCCAATGCCTCATCCTCATACAAATCCATATGCTTCATATCCTTCCTAACTCCTTCCAATCAAGTCATTTTCGGTCTCCCTCTCGCTCGTTTAACCCCTCAATGGTCCTCTCGATAGCATAATTTAAACTAATAACGCGACATTTAAATCCCGAAAGATATAAAACCAAATTATTAATAACATTAGTTACCTGGTCAAGGCTCATTGGAACAATCTTAGCCTGACTCCGCAACTCCCTCCTCCTCGCCTGAACCTAAAATCCCAACACCAAAAACAAACTCAAATCCCAAAATTCAACAAAAAAATCCAATACAAAACACAGAATTAAAGCTTGAAAACCTGAGCAAGAAAAGCCTCAGCATCCTCTTTCCGAAAGCAAAGCAAACCAATACTCTTAGCACCATTATTAGGGTCAGAAATGAGCACAAACTCATTGTTAGTATTGCTAACAGTGAAAACGGAGGTTCCGACGAGAGACTTGGCAACATTGTCGGTGCTCAAAGCAGCGTTTTGCGAGGGTTTAGGTTGTCCGACGGAGGCGAATGGAAGAGAGTGCGACAGAGGAGAGGTGGTGCGCGCGCGAGGTGTTGGCGGAGAGAGGGTGGAGAGTAAGGTGCCTGCGAGTCGGCGGGTGTCGTCGAGCCGAGTGGTGAGGTCGGCGCCGAGGCGGTGGATGAATGTGGAGAGTGAGAGTAGTGGATTGGTGTGGCCACCGGTTGTTGGTGTTGGTGTTGGAGAGTCCATTGCTTTGGGGGAGTATTCAACGTTGTGTTTCTTTAAACGATTTTCGTATAAGAATTTTTTTTTATTTTGGGGAAAATTTATTAATTTATTATTCCCTCTATTTTTATTTAATGAAATTTTGATTTTTAACACCACAAAAAAACGAAAAAATGATTTTTAACACTACAAAAAATTAAAAAACTTTTATTTTAACACCACAAAATTTTTAAAAATTTTGATATTACCACCACGTAACAGTTGCCGTCCAAATTTCCGTTAAGTGGGGCCCATTTTTCCACGTGCCGCTATATTATTAGTTAAGACAAAAAAAAATAAAAAATAAAAACAAAATCCCTAAAACTAACCCAACCACCATAGAACCACCCTCGGCGGGGCACAACCACCACATCCTCAACCTAACCCTCTCGTTTTCGGCCCTAGCTACCGGAAAAGCACCGCCCTTCCTTTCCCACTCCCCATATCTGATCAACAGTACCCAACGGCCACCAAAAACGGCCGTTCGTTTTTCAAGCAACCCAAAAAACGAACGGCCACAAACGCTACTTATGGTCAAAATCTACCGGTTTAAGGTCGAAATCGACCATTTCAGCCCTGATCCGGCCGATTTCGACCACCAACGGCCGTTTGTTGTGGCTGTTTTTAAGGGTTATGGAAAACGGCGGCAACGGCGGCTTGTTTTTGGTGGTCGTTGGGGAGGGCTGTCGGTTTTGGGGACGAGGAAAAGGGAGGGAGCGAATTTTCCGGTTGCTTAGGCTGGAAACGGGGCTGTCAAGGTGAGAGGATAGTGGCGGCTGGTTGCCGGCTGTGGGGTTGACGGTGGGGGTTGGGTGGCTGGGGTAGTTTTAGGGTTTTTGTTTTTTTTTTCTTAATATTTTGGACCAATTATATGCTGACATGTGGCATTGTAGTTCACACTAACGTATTTCATCCATAAATCGGTTAAGTGGTTGTAAAAGCCATTTTTTGGTTTTTTTTTTTTTTGTGGTATTAAAATAAAGGAAATTTTGTTTTTTACCACCTTACAAAAGCACTAAAATCTCTTTTACCACCTCCCAAAAAAAAAGTATTACTTTACCACCTTATAAAAAAAATAAATATAGGTTTTACCACCTCCACCTGACTCCGGTGACGGAAAGTTGTTGTGGGTCCCATTCTAACGGCTACTTTTTGAAATTTACCCCTTTGTTCCTCGATTTTCCGTTATAAATACCCCTTTTAACCAATTTGTTCCATTTTTTTTTCGATTTGGTTCCAAAAAACTCAATTTAAGTGTGCCCTAGCATTCCCAGCATCGACTTGTTTGATATTTGTGCTGAATTAACAAAGTTCACTGAGACAGAAATTGGAAGGAGGTACGATGTTCAATTAAATCTCGAATTAGATGAATTTGTAGCAAATTTTTGCAAATTGTTGTCTGAATTATGTCGCAAATGTGATGTTTGATTGTAATTGTGGATATGACTTAAGAATTGACCCCCAATTTCGTACTTTTAACATTAGGGTTCTTGTTAGTTTCAATTGAATTGGGGTTTTTTAAATTTGAATTGATTATTATAATTAGGGTATGGCAATGGTAATTTTGTTCAACTGGGAGTAATGTTGATGATGGTGCTTGCCAATTGTTGCAGGAAATGTCTTCCGTAAGCTATTCACCATCAAAAGAAAAAAAAATGTCAATGCGGAGTACCCATGGCGAGGCTTACTTCCTGGACTAGGGAGAATCCGGGACGCAAGTTCAGGTCGTGCAAGTTCTATGACCCTGTGACAGAGACAAGGGGTTGTAAAGCCTTTGAGTGGGTGGATCAGCCAGATGGAACACCATGGCAAACAGAGGTGATTAACAACTTAATACTTGACAAGAAATTGATGAAGGGTGAGATAAATGACTTGAAGAGGGAAGTAGATGATATGAGTGGGCAGAGGAGATGCTTGTTGAATGAAATTGATTCCTTGAAGATCAAGTGTAAGGCACTGAATTCTGACAGGAAGAAGATGAGCATGGAGAGTCAAGGAAATGATGGATCATCAAAGAATTTGACTATGTTTATGGGTGTTGTTGTGTTTTGTTTCCTAGGTTTGGTTATGTCCTTGTATTTTGCTAGAACTTAGGATTAGTGTGGACATTAGTCAATTTAGGCAATGTTTTATGGCTTTTGTTAAGGTATCATGTTATGTATTTGAATATTTTGCGTAATGAAATGAAATGAAATATTTTGAAAAGGTTGCTCTAACTTGTAGTGCTTAATTTAGTCATTCCCATTCATTGTAGTAGCAAAAGGCATATTTACATATGCATACAAAATGTTAAGAAAGTGTTGCAGCAAAAGAGCACTACATATGTTGACCTTAAAAAACTAAGTTGTCCAACTACACACATGAAATTACTTAAAAAACTAAGTTGTTCATGAAGTACAGATTCTCTAAACTATTACAAGCTGTTCAAATTCTTTGTCCTGCTTCTGGTAACTGGCAGCTTGGGCCTTGGTTGTGTTGCTTGGGCTGGCTGAGATGAAGACTCATTTGGTTGGGGTTGAGTTGAGCTCTTTTTTCTGCCTCTAGGAGTGGGTTGACTCAGAGATTGATAGGGTGCTGATGATGCAGGGGCAGTTGCTGTAGGCTGGGAAGATGTTGCTGCAGTAGTAGCCTGTGGTTTTGGCATTGTCAATGCAGCCTGCATTTCAAAAAAAAAAAAAAAAAAAAAAACATAAGTGATCAACCTAAAACACATACAATGAATGCAACATTTCATGTATATACCTGTTTTGCAGCTTTAGCCTCACTTTTCTTCCTTTGCTCTTTCATCCAAGCTGTCTGCAGCTGTGGCCTTCCCCCTTTGGGATTTTGTGCAGGCTGCTGTGGTTTTTCTGGTGCAGGACCTTGCTTACAGGTCTTGGCATAATGTCCAAACCCACCACAGTTGCTACATTGCTTTTTGATCTTTTGTTTTTTCCCCTGAGAAGTAGCAGCAGCAGACCCTTCACCTTGTTCAAGCTTCCTTTTTTTCCCTTTTAGTCTGCCTGGCTGAACCTTTATCACAGGTGGCAAAGGCTCTCTAAGCTGGACCCTTTCCCAATGCTTTGAACCAGGCATTGCAGCTATAGGAGACTCATATGCATCTAGGTAAGTGACCCTATAATAGTGTGGATGCACATACAACTCAGGGTCCTCCCTCTTGTCTAAAATGCAAGCATAAGCATGGGTACAGGGTATCCCTGTCAACTCCCATCTATAGCAAGTGCAGGTCCTATTTGACAAGTCAACAATGCACTGGTCATCTTTGTATTGAACCTCATAGGTCTCTCCCCTAGTAGCCACAACAGTACATGCCCTAGCATACTTCTCAATGCCATCAAACAACTTGTTGACATATGGTGTTAATAAACCCTCCCAGCTAGAGGCAGCCTCCCACTTATCATTACTTCTCTTCATCATGTACCTTCTTAACCATTCCATTTGGGTAAGAATGGGCTTATCCCTAGCTTCCCTAATCACAGCATTAAAAGTCTCACACATGTTGTTTAACAACATGTTAGACTTGCATGTAGTTGAGAAAGCATGCCTAGACCAGTGGTGGGGGGGGATGTTTGCAAGGTACTCATATGCTTCATCATTGAGGAACTGAATTGACTCCATAGCCACCTCAAATTCAAACTAACACACACACACACACAAAGACACACAGCATACATTCAATACTCAGTTTGTACAGCAATGCCAAACAAAGGATATACAGCTATCCCAAATTCAACAATCCAAATTATACATTCACACACAAGATATCACATGCAAACACAATTATACACAAAATATTCAAAAAAAATGCAAAGATAAAGTCAAAGTTCTTGTATATACCACTGTGCTTGCCCTAGCTGCTGCCCAAAAAAGCTCCTTGAAAGTGGCCCCATGAAATTGCAATTTGAAATTTGCCCAAATGTGTCTGACACAGAACCTCAGCTCTGCCTTTGGGACAACTTCAGCAAATGCTTCAATAAATCCCTAGCATATGACAACATACACAAAAGTTAAACCATATACATGTTTAAAAAAAATTAAAAAAAACAGAGTCAAGGCACTTACTTTCTGCCTATCAGACATGAAAGTCAAGCCATGTCCTTTGTCAAAGCACCCTAGTGACTCCATCAGACTTTGAAGAAACCAAACCCATGTCTCCTTATTTTCAATCTCACATGTTGCCCAGGCTATTGGAAATATGTTGTTATTTCCATCTTTACTTACAGCCACCAAGATTTGCCCAGGATATGCTCCTTTAAGGTGGCAACCATCTACCCCAATAATGGGTCTGCAACCAGAGACAAACCCAAAACTCAGTGGAGCAAGGCAAATGTACATTCTCATGAAGATTGGCCTCTGTATCTGATCCATTGTATCCACAACCACATTGCAACTGCTGCCTGGGTTGTACTTTAGGATAGCTTTCCCATAGTCCCATACCCTAGCATATTGCTCAGTTGCACTCCCATAAATAACCAATTTGGCCCTGCTTCTTGCCAACCAGGCTTTGTAATACCCAACCTTAATCCCCAAATCATTCAATGCCCTCTCTTGAATCTGTCTTATCTTCCACCCTGGGTTACTCCTAAATTCCTCTAAGTACCTGTCTGCCAGAAATTCAGTTGTCACCTTCTTGTTCATCTTTGTCCTTACACACCTATGCTTCAACACTAAAGACTTAATCTGGAAAGCATCTGATTTCAGTAACCTGGAAGCATAGAACTTGAATCTGCACTTCCTCCTCCCTTTCACACAAGTACACTGAACAATTCTACAACTTTTCTTGTTGTACTGACAACTACACCTTCTTCTACAGTAAGCTGTTATCCTTTTGCTGTCATTATGCAATAGGTAGTACTCATACCTATTCTCAATTGCATGTTGCCTCAAAGCTTTCCTCACCACTTGAACATTGCTGAACTTTAAACCCACTTCAAATTGGATAGGCTTGGAGAAATCTGTTTCAGCATTAAACCAAGTACAACCACCATTGTCATCATCAGACTCACCATCTAAGCTCCTAAGTTCCTCAGATTCATCATCAGCTTCTTCTTCAACCCTGATGTCAAGTGAGTTCAGATGTCTATCAATGTCAACCCTAGGATCCTTAGGCTCCTCTGGATCTTCACCTACACCTCCCAAGCTGCCCTTCACCTCACTTCTAAGCAGATCTAAGTTTTGCCTTAACCACTCTTCATCATCTTCATCATCATACACATCCTCTTCTCCCTCCTCCCAGTCCAGTCCTAGATCACTGTGCTCAGAATCAGAAGACTCAGTTCCTCCCTCCCTATCACTGTACTCATCTTCAAACACCAACTTCTTCCCTGCTCCTTGCTTCTTCTTGCCTGCACCTTGCTTCCTAGGTTCTTCACCCCAGATCTAGCACCAATAGCTCCCTCAAGAACCTTTCCCTTACCCTTTTCAGCTGCAGTAAACTTCCCAGAAGCTCCCTCACCTAACTTTCCCTTTCCCTTATCTTTTGCTGTCACTCTATCTGTAGCTGCATGCACTCTTTCACCCCTGTCCTCAGCTTCTTTGTCATGAATCTCAATCCCTTTTAACCTTGGGCTTCTCCTTACTTCTAAGCTAGTATCCTTTGGGCCTGTCTTAAGTATTCTAGGCCCACCAAATTTCTTTTTAAGTCTGCTCCTCTCTTTTGAAGTCAACTCATTACCATCTATAAGTTTAAATGGTGTTTTATCAGTTGCTTGAATTTGCTCATGGCTAGTCACATACATCTCTATTTCCCCATCTTTATTCACTGTCTCAAGGAACCCCTTTACCTCATCATCACTATTCAACTCCCTTTTACCAGTTACCCAAGACTTCCCTTTCTGTTTATACCAACAACTAAATCCCTTAGGCACCCTAACAGTAGCATACACAAAACCATGTATAGCTGACTCCCTCAAGTAGTGTACATCTATGCTAGAAACAGGAACATTTTTCCTCACAAAAACCCAACCACCATCCCAATTTAACACCCTTCTATTTTTACCAACTAATGAGGGTATAAATGCACCCCCCAATGTCATTTTAAGGTTCACTTTATCCATCCTAGCTGTAACAGGTCCAACAACAACAAAACAAACACAACAATGCACAATCTCAGTATTTAATTGAACAATTAATCATTCAATCCAGTTCACAACTACTCACAAATTACAACATGCAAGACCAATTAGGCTACACTGTGCACTTAATTAACAATTAAAATATAAATAAAACCCTAATCAACTAATTAATTAACAATAACACAGTTCAACCAAGTCAAAGATTCGCATAATTAGGGTTTATAATTGTTTAATTCACATATTCCCAAAAACAGCAAATTTTACCCCAAATTACTCCCAATTACCCACACAAAGTACAGTAAGGAGCTAAAAAATACCTCTTTTGTCAGAATTCGAGATTCTTTGTCAGCAAAGACTCAAGCTTTTGGACCTTTACGCGTTGAAGATGACAGATACCTCGCTCAGTAGCTTCGCTATTGTGGTCCCAACTACTCTTGCTGAGGGAAGAACTGTGCGACTTAGGGTTTGCTTTTTGACAAATATCAGAAAATGAGAGGAGAGAGAGTGACAAGGTTGAATGTAAGGGAGAAATTGATGAGAAATTGATGGAGAGAGGTGAGAATTGATGATAATTCGGAGGGGAAGGTGAGAAAAGGAAGAAAGAGAGGGAAATCGTATTTTTTGTCATAAATGTGGAGGGAAATGAGAAATGGTGGGACCCACAGCAACTTTCCGTCACCGGAGTCAGGTGGAGGTGGTAAAACCTATATTTATTTTTTTTATAAGGTGGTAAAGTAATACTTTTTTTTTGGGAGGTGGTAAAAGAGATTTTAGTGCTTTTGTAAGGTGGTAAAAAACAAAATTTCCTAAAATAAAAGTTTTTTTTTTTATGTTTGTAGTGTTAAAAACCATTTTTTGGTTTTTTTGTAGTGTTAAAAATCAAAATTTCCTTTATTTAATTATCCCAATTTGACCGGTTTGCTTACCAATGCACAACTTTAATTAATGATATTTTTAATTATTCGTGAATTATTTCGTCATAACTTAAGATTTAAAAATGATTATTGACTGGCTAGTGAGAGGGGCTCTTTGGCTTTAAAACTTGATATGGTTAAAGTTTATGATCGTGTAGAGTGGGGTTTTTTAGAGCGGTTATGCTCAAGCTTGGCTTTGCGGAGTTTTGGGTGGATAGGGTGATGCATTGTGTATCTTCTGTGTCCTTTTCTGTTCTTATAAATGGAGCACCTTCGGGGGAGTTTACCCCTTCGAGGGGTCTACGTAAGGTAATCTATTATCCCCGTATTTGTTTATTTAGTGTGCTGAAGCTCTGTCAGGTTTCTTGAATAAAGCTGTTGAGAATGGGAGTCTGCATGGGATCAAGGTTGCTTCAGAGGCACCGTCTATTTTACATTTTGTTATTTGCTGATGACAGTATTATTTTTGCCAAGGCAAACAAGGAGGAGGTACAGGTTATTCGTGATACTCTGCGGACTTATGAGGAGGCATCAGGTCAGTTGGTAAATTTTGATAAGACTACGGTGTCCTTTAGTAAAGGCGTGTCGGAGGATAGGAGAAAGGAGCTAACGGACCTTCTTGATGTCAAGATGGCGGATATACATGATAAATATTTGGGTTTACCAACGATTGTGGGTAGATCTAAAAGGGTGATTACGAAGGGAATTAGAGAGAAGTCATGGAAACGACTTCAAGGGTGGAAAGGGGGGATGCTATCAAAGGCGGGTCGAGAGGTTTTGATTAAGGCCGTTGCCCAATCTATTTTCGACCTATGCGATGAGTGTGTTTAAATTCCCCTCTTCCTTTTGTGACGAATTGCGTTCTTTAGTAGCTAATTTTTTGTGGGTTCAGAAAAATGGTGAGAGAAAAATTCATTGGGTGGCTTGGAGGAAGATGTGTGAGCCTAAGGCATGTGGGGGGCTTGGCTTTCGAGATCTCAAGTATTTTAATGCAGCTTTATTAGGGAAGCAAGCTTGGAGGCTAATTAAACACCACGAGAGTCTTATTGCCCAGATTTTTAAAGCAAAATATTATAGTGATAGAGATTATCTTTCGGCAGATTTGGGTAGTAACCCAAGCTACACTTGGCGTGTTATTTGGGGGGCGAAGTGGGTTGTGCAAAGGGGAATGCTCCGTGGATACCTAGTACACAAACTAGGAGGGTCATTAGCCCTTTAGTGGATGGTAGGGAGGAGATGAGGGTCTGCGACTTAATCCATCTCCCAACTGCAACCTGGAATTTTCAGCTTATAAAAGAGACTTTCCTTCCTTTCGAGGTGGAGAGAATGTTTAGTATTCCCCTGAGCTTAAGACTTCCTGATGACTCCTTGTGTTGCGACTTGGAGAAGGATGGTGAATACTCGGTCAGATCAGCGTATAGGGCAATATATGGTGAAGATGATTCAGATAATGTGGCATCGGTTTTGCGGCATTCGAATTTCTGGGGTAAAATCTGGAACTCTAATTCTCTGCCTAGGGTGAAGCTCTTCTTTTGGAGAGCGTGTCGAGGTGCTCTGGACACATCGAAGGGGTTGAATAAACGCTTGCCATCGAAGAACCCGATTTGTGGTGTTTGTGGGTTGGAGGAACTGAAGAAACTGAGCTACATTGTTTGCACCAATGTGTGATAGCAAAGCTGATTTGGGAGGAGTGTGATCTAGCAGCTAAGTTGAAAGATAATTTTCAAGAGTTTGGGGAGTTTGCATGGGCTGGGTTTGATATGCTTTCGTAAGCTGAGCACGACTCTTTCATGACAATTTTTTGGGTGATTTGGTTAGCTAGGAACAAATGGGCGTTGAAAGGGGAGAAGTGTGATCCCAAATCATCAATGCAATATGCAGAAAAGCTCATGAAGGAGCTGAAGGGGGAGGATGAGCAACCAATGCAGGGAGGGGGTAGGCGCAAGCAACGTTGGAAGCTTCCTAAGGTGGGCTATGTGAAGCTGAATGTCGATGGTGGCCTTAAGGAGGGACTGGGGTCCAGTGCGGGGGCTATCCTTCGTGATGTTGATGGTCAGGCGCAGCTTGCAGGGGCCTGGATAGTTGAGGATCGATGGGAGACGCGGGTTGCTGAGGCAAAGGCTGCTGATTTTGGTGCCGGAAGGCTTGTTGTCGAAAGTGATTGCTTGAGTTTAGTGAATGTAATTCGGTCTTACGATAGGGGAGAGAGTAGTTTTCATATTGTCCTTGATGATATTTATCATGTGTGTAACTCTTTCGAGAGTGTAGTGTGGAGTTTTGTTCGTAGGGAGGGGAATAAAGTGGCACATGAGCTCGCTCATTGCCTAGATTGGGAGTTAGGTAACTTTGTTTGGACGATGGACTTCCCACCGAACGTTGTTTCTTGTTTAATTTTGTACCTTCCGATGAATGATAATTGATTGCCTTCGGGGCTTTTACTCAAAAAAAAAAATTGATTATTGACTTGATTCTAATTGGGTTGGAAAGTAGACTTCCAAAGCTTTTCAAAAGTATATCATTTGTCTTATTCCGAATTCGTAAACCGCAAAAAAAAAAAAAAAAAAAAAAAAAAAAAAAAAAACTAGGAAAAAAACGCCTAGAAATTTCGAAATTTCAAGAAAAAAACGCTTGGAATTTGTGTTTCTCCTCTGGAAATTTCGACTATTTTTCTGAAACTTCGACGATGATCTTACCCTCGGTCAGTGGTGGTTTGTTGGGAGGATAGAATGTTAGATTGAGTTAGAAGGAAGAAAAACAAGGAATTCACGAGAGGTAATGTTCGTCCATTCATGTTTAAATGCGAGCGTTACTTGGTAAATATGGGTGTCGTTAAGCTTTTCACATTAAACACTATAAACTAAACTTTTTTACTTAATTAATAAAGTAGTGGGGCCCAGTTTGTATCTCGTCTTTCCATTAATTTTTATAGTTTGTATAACTTTGTCTGTTTTAGAGATATAATTATATTATTAATTAAAATGTTTTCATTTCTCTCTTCATATCAATTTTTAAATTTTTACCCAAAATTATCATTCACTTTTCCTCCTCAATTTCTCTCCCATTTATTTAGTAGTAATACGCGTCTTAGCTAGTCGTGTCAGGTAGGGGTGTAAATGAGCAGAGCCAAACCGAGCCGAGTACTACCTTGTTCATGTTAAGTTCATTTAACTTAGACGAGTTCGAACACAATCCCGAGCTTTCAAGCAAGCTCAAAATCTGTTCAAGCTCGGCTCATTTAGTACAATATATGTTCATGAACAACTCGTTTATTAAATGAGTTGATAAATGAGTGATTGATGAACGAGCTTGATAATAAACAAGCTTTTATAATAAACAACCTTTGTACTTTTGACATTTGAAAATCTCAAAAGTAGCATAACAATTAAATCTAAATCACACCGTATAAACTTAAGATTAAATTAACAAATTGTGAATAATAATTCAATAATTCATAAATATAAATAAACGAGTAGTTCATGAAAATAAATAAATGAGTTGTTCATAAACATATCTGAACGAGCAAATGGCGCATATCTATGTTCGTGTCCAATCTCATTTATTAAACGAGCTTCACATTGTTCAAACTCGACTCATTTATTAAATAAACGAACATGAACGAGCTTCAACCGAGCTCGAACCCGAGTAGTTTATTGATCGGCTTGGTTCATTTACACCCCTAGTGTCAGGTGAGCTTTTTCCTTATGTCACAAATCGAGTTATTGACAACATTAATGAAGAAAATATATACAAACAAATCTTTTAAGGGTATAATATCTGTACACTATTCTTGATAGTTCAAAAAAAAAAAAAACAATTAACATTAATGAAGGCAAATAAGAAAATAAAGATTTCAAAGAGTATAATTGTCCAAACACTATTATAAGAGTTTTTCAAACTTTTTAAAAGTATATAAGTACATGAATGGATGGAAGGAAGATTTTAAAGAGTATAATTGTCCAAACACTATTATAAGAGTAGTGTACCGAAAAATAAAAGTCAAAATAGTGTGTATTTTTTTTTTTTTTTTTTTTTTTTGGTGTTTAAAGAGCCACAAAGACAAGTTGATAAAAATCAATCCCAGAATTACCTTGAACCGGGCGGGGAGCTCTAACCTCTTGAGCTAATACCTCACTCTCTAAATAATGTATCTATAATAACACAAGGTAGTTATATTTTTGTAAAAATATCTCGGATATCCATATTAGTGTCTTGTGTCTACATACCCAACCTGGCTGAACCACCCGCTTAGTGGAGTCACCCGACTAACCCCTAACACTTTCACTAGAGGTAGAAGCCCCAAGATGAATTTCAAATCTTTGTAATTAGATCCAACCATTGGAGATAACAAACAAAAACAATATCATAAATTTTAAGATCCACCATTGGAGATAGAGATGGCGACTTTAAAATCATTTGCCAAGAAATTGACAATTTCAAAGTGTGTTTATAAGAACGAACCTTTCTGCAAGACAGTTTTCAAAGCTACTATGTTAAACAAAGCATCTCCACAAATCTTTCAATACCACGATTAGGCTTACAATCACTTTGACCTTCCCATACACAATCCATGGCCAGAATTTCACAAGGTGTTGCCATGCTGTTGTGATAGTCGCTTGTGACACCATGACAGACTAATATTTAAAGTGCTACAACAGTTCAATCAAGGGACAGAGAATCTGAAATGAAAGATATGAGTAATACTTATACATATGCAAAGAGCTATGTTATTTGAAGAGTACACACAAAATAAAGCACCATACATTAACAGCTATTATTTGAAAAGTTGCATAAATAATTACCATACCCCTTTAGCCTACATAGTACATACCCTAACACCTTATAAATCAAATTCAACCTCACAAATCAATTCATCACCCGGCCTGGACATTGATAGGTGACACTACAGTCTTCACTAACATTAACCGTATAATCATGTGAAGGCTTGGCCAGAAATATAGGCAAACGAACGAGCAAATCACAGACACATTGAGTGTCGACTTCTTTCAACCAGCGACAACATTCCTCTGCTGCAGCACTGACAGGGGCAGAACTCGTATGCCTATGCCTGTGATGGTGTCCATGTCGATGGCCAGTTTTTGGGGGACAAGGGGGTTGAGCAGGTGCAGGAGGAGTTGGTGGAGAAGGTGGAGCAGGAGGGGGCAACGGTGAATAAGGAAGCATAGAACATGCATGATTAACAAGGGCAAATTGGGAAAGGCACAGAGGACGGAGTGCAGGAAAACTCGGGAATGGAAGTGCAGGGGCTGGTCTATATTGACAATTTGACTTAGATATCACAGCCAAGAATGTAGTAATGAAAACCCATAAAGCAATTTTTTTTCTTTCCATCTTTAGCAGCATGACAAATTTTAAGGGCACAGATGCTAGATAAAAGAATAATGTTCTTCTGTACTTAAGTAAAATCTAACTAGCTTCTACTTAAATAGTAGGGCATTCATGCACTTCTTGTTGGTCACAAGAAGGTGCTTCTTTGATGGTATATAACAGAAGATGACAAGGGAGTGATTTTGAAATACCAGCTGATATAAAGCAGATTAGGTTCCGGACGGTTGTAAAATATGCCATTTCTTTTGTGTGAGCAACATTTACTAGATTATAATAATATTTGCCCTTCCTAGCTGTTGTCATGACAACTTCGCTCCTATTTTGTCCTCTGGTTGAAGTTCCCTTCCCGTCTCCTGCATAAGAAACACAATCAATCAAATAAATTGCAAATTGCATTCCTACTAAGTAGGAACGTGCAAACTTTCCTAACATAAGTTCTGTTATAATTTTACTATGTGCCTAGTATCTCAACACTAGAAAAAAACTGAGGATAAAGTAACCTCATTGTAAGGTTGCAATAAAGTGTTGCTCAAAATTTGCCTGATCTATGTTCACACATATATCACATTCATAAGGACACCACGTCAAACCACTAGAGCTCATGTTCACACATATACCACAACCATAAGTACACCACATTAAACCACTAGAGCTCATGTTCTCCAACATGGAAATAAAAATTGGAGCCGAATTTACCTAGGGAGGGCAACCACAAAAACATTGGCAAAACTTAGACCATGGCTAGTTGGCTACTGAAAGGCATTGCAAGTAGCTTTTGACAATAATAGATGCCCAAATACAGCTAAAACCATATTTAATTAAGATGTTAGGTTGAACTGTGTGAATACTTAGAATATAACATCACATTGTTTTTCTTTGCCGTGCTTTCAGCCTTCAGCATATTCAATTCAGTGTTAAACATTGTCTAATGCACTCACTGAGGTTTAATTAGCATATAATCAGCTATAATCACATAAGAGCATAGGTGGTATATTGCACAAATTGTTCCAAATTGTATCATGTTAGTAATAGCAGAAATTATACTCGAACAGAGGAGCAGTCATACAACGAGAAATAATAGAGAACAAGTATAAAAATTCTAATGCATTATAAGGTTCTCTACGAGCCTAAGATTGAATTTTAAAATCCAAACTAAACAAACATAACTAGCAACATCAAATTGGAAGTGTAATCAATATTATCTAGCATAGCATATAACTGAATTCTACCAACTCTATTTTTGCTACCAATACCCAAAATATAAGGCCACTATGAACAATTGAACGCTAGGAGCATTTCCAATCAGTGCGAAAATCTCTGCCATCAGCATCACAACAATTTCAGGCAAGTTTCTCCCCATTCAAAGATGTTCATCATCCTCTTGAGACTCCAACTCCGAACTCCCAAGCGTCACTGACTTATTGCGATTACGAGCACTTTCCCTCCTCAACCTCAATTCCTCCATCCTCATTTCCCACCCCTCCTCCAGCAACTCAACAAACTTGTCCTTAATTTCAAGCAACGGATCCCGGTCAACCAATACACCACCCTTATACGCCTCCCTCAGCACCGCAGTCTCTATCCCTCCCTTCAAAGACATATAGAATATACCCGAATGCCTAGTAAACACACTCGAAAATGCATTCGACAACATGTAATCCTCACTAAACTTCCCTATAATCGGAACAGGAATCCTCTTAAACAATGATAACGATAACAACTCATGAAGCACCCCTACCATCCTCTTCTCCATTTCCCTCGAACTCGAGTCTAAATGAGATGCATCGTCGTAAGGATTAATGTAAGGCATCTCCATCCAATCTCGAACCCACTCTCTCATTTCTTTCTTGATATAAAACCCTGGTGGCAATTTCCAATCAAACGAATGTCTAACCCTAATCCCAGTTAACCTCTCTTCTTCCTCAGCCTTTAACATTATCACAGATTTCGCAAACTCAGGTTCCCAAGAAACCAACTCTAAATACGATTTCTCATCAAAACCACCAACAAATTTGAAGTAATTAGGGTATTTGGGGATTAATTTGCTCAAAAAATCATTCGGAAACCCGAATTCTCGCTTAACATGAACCAATTTCTCCACATTAATCACCCTATTTTTCGCCATCATCAACATTTTACAAATTTTCGAAACAATTAACAGCTCATTTTCAGCAAAGATCCGCTCTTCTTCTTCCAAAAACCTTCGAAGTGAATCACTAGGTTTGATAAAAGTAACAGAATCCGATTTAGGTCGAATTCGATCGAAATAAGTATCAAAAAGAAGAGGGTTTTGATCAATGAATGTTTTTGCAGTGACATTGAGCTTCAATCTTTCTCTTCGCTTCTCTAAGTAGCGTAATGGCATCACCTGACCTGGTTCGTTGAGAACCTCTTTGACGACTCGAGCGCAAAGCCGCCATTTTTTTTCGGCCCGAATTGATTCGTCGAGCTTCTCGTCTTTGCGCCAATGGACTTTGAGATTGCAGAATGATGCACATTGTAGCAGATTCCAAACCCTAGAAATCGAATTTGGGGGAAATTTTGGGGGTATGAGAGTGTTGAAGAAGGTGATTGCTTTATGAGGGTTTTGTAGCATAGTAAGTTTGGATTAAGTTAAAATGATTGAATTAAAAAGCTTGCATTTCATCTTGTCACTAACTATGAAATCACACACATTATATGTTGAAGAGAATACTACGTATACAATACGTTAAACTTGTATTTTCTCAAAGGGTAATTTTCGTCTTTTTGCTCAAATAAGTAATGGTATATGTGTCAATTTAGCAGAACAAATACTGTAACTCACATATTCATTGTTCTCTCTCCTCAACAATAGACTTTGAAAATTCTTCAACGATGAAAGATTAGAGATCGAGGAATTCATTAACAATGGACGAAAAGCTCACAAACAATGGCAAACACCTACCATTGGGGCTAATCATGCCCTTAATTTATATTATTTTCTTAGGATTTTTCATTACATTTGGCTGCTAACGCCGCCGGAGATGATGGTGTTGGGGTTTGTTATGGTGTTGGTGGTTTTGAGCATGATATAGATGGTGTTGGGCATGGTGTTTGTTATGTTGCTGCAATCGACATTGATGATGAGAAAAGGTTGGAAGAAGGAGAAGGAGGAAGAGGGTGAGTCAACAACAAAAAAAAAAGTAAAAGTTTTGTGTAGAACGGACTCACGTGAGAAAAAAAAAAATTTGAGTAAAAAAAATCTTAATGGTCAGACTTTAGATAATAATAGTCATATATTAGATTAATATGGTTAGAAATTAAATTATAATGGTCAGATATTAAATTATAAATATCAGATGCTATATTATAATTGTCAGAAAATAGGTTAAATATATCATAAATTAAATTATAATGGCCAGGTATTAAAACCCCTTCTTTCTTCCTCTTTTTCTCTCTCCTCAACAACCCACCATCTTCTCCTCTTTCTCTGCAACTCACATTTCCTATCTCCTCCATATTCTTTCCTCTCTAATTTCCCCAGTCTAATACTACCATTTTCTCACATCTTCCGGCATCTTGCATTAAACATGTTGATTATCTACATATTTCCTCTCTAATTTCCCCTGTCTAATTTTCCCCTCTCAAATACTCACATTTTCTCTCTCCTCCATATTCTGTACTCACATTCTCTATCTCCTCCATATTTACAGGGGAAATTAGATAGTATTGTATAAACACGAAGGGGGTGGGGCCGTGGGGTCGCCGGCGCCGGGTGATGGGAGGGGGAGAGTGGTAGCCGGCCGCCGACAAGTGGCTAGGAAGTAGCGATAGGTGGGGGATGGGTGTGTGCATTATAAACTGGACTCACATGAAACGATCTCACGCAAAACTTTCTCAAAAAAAAAAAAAAAAGAAACACACACACACACAAAAGAATATTTGTAATTTTGTTATTATTTGCCATGTTGAGAAATATTAATGTTTCTCATAATGATAAAATGGGGCAATCCTATGATGGTGATTGTGAATTATAAAGAAATAAAAAAAATTGGGGAGAAAAACATACTTTACTCGTGAATAAAGGGATATGCGACGTATATATATACAATGATTTTCCTTGGAGAATAATAAACCATATACCTAGAATATTGCGGAATAATACAAGGGTATAATGATCATCCGATCCACATAAACCCCCAAATATATATATTTACACATATATATACATATGTATATATATATATACACCATACATATATATATGTATGTATATACATATATTTACATATGTATGTATATATATACATATACATATGTATGTATATAAAAAAAATAAAAAATAGCCAACAACTAATTAATCAACAAGTGGCATTCTTTGAGGAGAGGTTAGGTAAGGACCACAAGGGAAGAAGGGACCAATACTTGATCCCCAAGGCTTCCAAGAGAAACCTTATCCTTTTCTAATACATGATGGGAAGATTTGAAAATGAGTTTTAAAAAGGTGTCTAGGGTTGTGGTCTTTAGTAGTACATACAATAAACTCTAAAACTATCCCATCAATAAAGGGAAAGCCTAGTGTATATCCACTAGAAAACTCATAATTAATAAAGGGATTCAATCAATTCATCGTGGAATTAGGTGCACTTAATCTCGCAATTATGATATACTGATATTTGATATATATGAAGATTAATATGTATTCTGAATTAATTTTAACACTTTTTCCTTCAATAGTTTTTATTCCATAATGTTTTTCTTATAACAAGACAATAAATTAAATAATGGACATCCATCGGAAATATTATGAAATAGGAAATTTTGCAAAAAAAAAAAACCCCACCTTTTTAAAGAATTTAGGGTTTTTCTAAGCTATACCCCTAAGGTATTCGAGTTTCTAAGGTATACCCATGTTTTTTCAAGTTTCTAAGCTGTGCCCTTCAACTCCTTATCAATACTAATAATAAAAGGGGAATATTGATTTCACCAACTCTCCCACATTTATGGAAGAGCGGATTTCTCTCTAGTGTTTCCTTATAAATATCTCTCTTGGAATTTAGGGAAACCCACTTGAGTAAGAGTTAAAAAAAGGCATCTCCACTTGAGAGAAAACCTATAAACTCATAATTACTCGAGTATTCCTCTTGGTTGGACTTGGCTAACCTCCAAGTAGTAGACCTAGTCGGGGTCGTGTTGCGGGTGGATACCATCGGAGGTTATCGCCCGTTGTGAGACTTAAACTTTCTCAAGTAAGAGCTCGGTGGTCGAGCGAAGCACGCTCCAAGGGTAATTTCGTCTTTCCTTAGTCTTGTTAACTATGACTTTTGATTATATTAATTGTGAGTTTGTTCTTGGCTCGGGTTTTATTTTCGCGGTGAGTCGGACTCATCAAAACCCAACATGAACCACTATGCAACAGCCACCCAAAATATCTCTCCAACCATCTACTATATATCTACTCTTGAAACTCTATAAATAGAAGCACTTGCTCTCACATATACCAAGCCATTCCCACGTACAATACTCCACCATGCAATCCCATTTCTCCATATACATACTGCTCCTTCATTCCCATGCAATGTCTCCAATCTCCATCCACATGGACTTTCCACTAAAAGTGTCACTGCCCAACTACTATATTCTAATCCCAATACCACTCTCCTAAAAGACCACTACTGTAATGTACTTCTACAATACTACTTAGCCTACTACGCCATATACACTCTGGCATATACACTACAAAAGTCCTACGCCCAAGATATGTACATACATTTATTTATACTCATTTATAGTGTTACCAAGTATCATACATATCTTGTAATTGTAATTATTGGCTTTTTGCCCGTATTATAGTGGATTGGTGGCCTCATTGCCACCCACGTTTTTTACCCACCTTCATTGGAGTTTTCCGCGTCATCATGTCGTGTCTCTCCCTTCTTTCTTTATTTTTCCGTCATTTACTTTCTAGTTTCTACATCCAACGCTCCCTATTTTAATTTAGTTGATTCGTAGCCCGTATTCCGCATCAAATCCTACTTGACGAAATTTAGCATAAATAATTTGGGACCGTCTGTGGGGATGCAGCCTAGCTTAAAGTATTTGTTTAGAGTGATGACAAACAGGTTACTCGACGCCGAAATTAAGCATAATGATTTCAATATTATGTATGAAAACATCATATACCTCGACGCCATGAAGATGATGACGTAAACAAATATCATGACGACATGTGTGAAGACGAAACCTCTATTTCATGGCGATGACAACCAAGGGTCACACCATCAAGTTGTAAAGACATTGACAAAGGATTAGAACATCAGATAATTGTGATCAATGGTCATGACGACACGAAAGTAAACTCTAACCCATTTAAATACATTTGATTTGGTCATCTTGTATGTTCTTTATCATTATATATTGCTTTATATTGCCTACATATCTCTGATATATGATATTCTTAGAAATAACGTTTATTTTAACAAAACATTTCAAATGCTTACGATAAGTCACTAAGTCGTCAAAAGAATATCCATTGCTTTATCTTACATTTTGCAGAACGATGTCAAAGGAAAAAGGTTCACGACCAGAGCTCCAAACAATGGTTACTCACAAAGGCGTCAGTTACACTTACATCCCCAAAAGGGACGAGTAAAACTGCCGCTCAAAAGAACATTATAGCAAACGAATCCCGGGAAAAATAGACCATAACGTCAGACGTCAAACACCCGATACCTGAACTACCATTTTAATCCTCTGTGTTCAGCATCAGACGCCAGGGCGCAAGGCGTATTGGCGTACAACGATGGCCATACAACGATAGTATAACTTTTTTCAAAGTTATTCTTCAAAAGTACACCAAAAGGATTGGCCATAATATATGATTGATCATATTGACAAATGAAACACCGCAAAGCGCGCAAGTCCTAAAATACATATAGTGTTTTAAGTCTACAAAGTGTCATAAGCATGTAGAGTATCGTTAGTGTCGATAAAAATCGTTTTAGAAAAATATTCCTATATTCATTTGCATGTCTTCAATATTTTATTTATGAAACATTTATTTTTCGTTCTCTAATTAAATTTGGTTTTGTCATGCATCGGTAACATAGACACATAATTCCCAATGTCGGAAGCTCTGGAACTACATTAGAGTTTACCCTCCGATACAAAGTCATGCAATGATTATATTTGCTCACAAGTTTTTGATTGTTCTCAACGATGTTACAAAAGTTATCGCATATGATAAAAATTTTATGCCTTAGTACGAGGCAAAGTGATAAAATGTTATCTCCGTACAAAGACAACGTTTGAAATGTAAAAGGCCTTGGCACCTGAATTTATTACGACAAGAACTCCACTTGGTTATGACGCCAGAAAATGAGTGAACGCATTAAAAATCTTCATCGATTGCATTCGTATTACATATATGGCCTTTCCGCCAGACACCTCGTTGAAAAAAGTTTTCGTCACCCAAACGAGTTCGACACCATATGTCATGGCAAAGAGCTAACGTGTCATCATTTATTTAATATTCATGGTTATTGACGTAATGACGAGACGACTCAATTGCTCTACAACGACCTTAAAGCAACAATACAATCATCAACAGGTTTGATTTAATCTAATGTCTTTCATATTAATGAATTATTATATTATCTTCTAACGATATGTTGATACAGGATCAAAAGTAAGTATATTTATTGTCTTTTTATAAAATTATCCATATTTAAAGTTTTTCTATCATCTAATTGTCCAAGTACTCCACCTATGTAACAAAGTTTGTGATTTGGGATTATCTTCAATGGACAAACCACACAGATATCAGTGCTTTCTTGAATGGTCTTGGCACCCGAATTACCTATTTTGGCCTTGTCGCTAGTTTATTGTTGACAATCTCCGGCCAATGTCGTGACCATTGTCACAACCAACATTTGACATCGACAAAGTCCTTCCGACGTTGACAATAGTTTTGTCGACGATGTCTGTAGACACCCATTTGTGTCTCCCCAAAACCAAACCCAATGATGAATTCCTTTCACGTCGAACCATAATCGAATGAGGTGAAAGTGTGGAAAAGTCAAGTGTTGCGGTTAGTTTTTATTAAAATTCTCTTCTCTCTGTTTTTGAAAACAACCTTATTTTATGAAAAGGAAATTTTGATTTTTACCACCTTACAAAAGCACTAAAATCTCTTTTACCACCTCCCAAAAAAAAGTATTACTTTACCACCTTATAAAAAAAATAAATATAGGTTTTACCACCTTCACCTGACTCCGGTGACGGAAAGTTGTTGTGGGTCCCATTCTAACGGCTACTTTTTAAAATTTCCCCCTTTGTTCCTCGATTTTCCGTTATAAATACCCCGTTTTACCAATTTGTTCCAAAAAATCAACAGATTTTTGGTTTTTTTTTTCGATTTGGTTCCAAAAAACTCAATTTAAGTGTGCCCTAGCATTCCCAGCATCGACTTGTTTGATATTTGTGCTGAATTAACAAAGTTCACTGAGACAGAAATTGGAAGGAGGTACGATGTTCAATTAAATCTCGAATTAGATGAATTTGTAGCAAATTTTTGCAAATTGTTGTCTGAATTATGTCGCAAATGTGATGTTTGATTGTAATTGTGGATATGACTTAAGAATTGACCCCCAATTTCGTACTTTTAACATTAGGGTTCTTGTTAGTTTCAATTGAATTGGGGTTTTTTAAATTTGAATTGATTATTATAATTAGGGTATGGCAATGGTAATTTTGTTCAACTGGGAGTAATGTTGATGATGGTGCTTGCCAATTGTTGCAGGAAATGTCTTCCGTAAGCTATTCACCATCAAAAGAAAAAAAAATGTCAATGCGGAGTACCCATGGCGAGGCTTACTTCCTGGACTAGGGAGAATCCGGGACGCAAGTTCAGGTCGTGCAAGTTCTATGACCCTGTGACAGAGACAAGGGGTTGTAAAGCCTTTGAGTGGGTGGATCAGCCAGATGGAACACCATGGCAAACAGAGGTGATTAACAACTTAATACTTGACAAGAAATTGATGAAGGGTGAGATAAATGACTTGAAGAGGGAAGTAGATGGTGTTAGTGGGCAGAGGAGATGCTTGTTGAATGAAATTGATTCCTTGAAGATCAAGTGTAAGGCACTGAATTCTGACAGGAAGAAGATGAGCATGGAGAGTCAAGGAAATGAAGGATCATCAAAGAATTTGGCTATGTTTATGGGTGTTGTTGTGTTTTGTTTCCTAGGTTTGGTTATGTCCTTGTATTTTGCTAGATCTTAGGATTAGTGTGGACATTAAGAAATTTAGGCAAGGTTTTATGGCTTTTGTTAAGGTTTCATGTTATGTATTTGAATATTTGCGTAATGAAATGAAATGAAATGTTTTGAAAAGGTTGCTCTAACTTGTAGTGCTTAATTTAGTCATTCCCATTCATTTTAGTAGCAAAAGGCATATTCACATATGCATACAAAATGTTGAGAAAGTGTTGCAGCAAAAGAGCACTACATATGTTGACCTTAAAAAACTAAGTTGTCCAACTACACACATGAAATTACTTAAAAAACTAAGCTGTTCATGAAGTACAAATTCTCTAAACTATTACAAGATGTTCAAATTCTTTGTCTTGCTTCTGGTAACTGGCAGCTTGGGCCTTGGTTCTATTGCTTGGGCTGGCTGAGATGAAGACTCATTTGGTTGGGGTTGAGTTGAGCTCTTCTTTCTGCCTCTAGGGGTGGGTTGACTCAGAGATTGATAGGGTGCTGATGATGTAGGGGCAGTTGCTGTAGGCTGGGAAGATGCTGCTGTAGTAGTAGCCTGTGGTTTTGGCATTGTCAATGCAGCCTGCATTTAAAAAGAAAAAAGAACATAAGTCATCAATTACTGATTGTTACTCAACCTAAAACACATACAATGAATACAAAATTTCATGTATATACCTGTTTTGCAGCTTTAGCCTCACTTTTCTTCCTTTGCTCTTTCATCCAAGCTGTCTGCAGCTGTGGCCTTCCCCCTTTGGGATTTGGTGCAGGCTGTTGTGGTTTCTCTGGTGCAGGACCTTGCTTACAGGTCTTGGCATAATGTCCAAACCCACCACAGTTGCTACATTGCTTTTTGATCTTTTGTTTTTTCCCCTGAGAAGTAGCAGCAGCAGACCCTTCACCTTGTTCAAGCTTCCTTTTTTTTCCTTTTGGTCTGCCTGGTTGAACCTTTATCATAGGTGGCAAAGGCTCTCTAAGCTGGACCCTTTCCCAATGCTTTGAACTAGGCATTGCAGCTATGGGAGACTCATATGCATCTAGGTAAGTGACCCTATAATAGTGTGGATGCACATACAACTCTAGGTCCTCCCTCTTGTCCAAAATGCAAGCATAAGCATGGGTACAGGGTATCCCTGTCAACTCCCATCTATAGCAAGTGCATGTCCTATTTGACAAGTCAACAATGCACTGGTCATCTTTGTACTGAACCTCATAGGTCTCTCCCCTAGAAGCCACCACAGTACATGCCCTAGCATACTTCTCAATGCCATCAAACAGCTTGTTCACATATGGTGTTAATAAACCCTCCCAGTTAGAGGCAGCCTCCCACTTATCATTACTTCTCTTCATCATGTACCTTCTTAACCATTCCATTTGGGTAAGAATGGGCTTATCCCTAGCTTCCCTAATCACAGCATTAAATGTCTCACACATGTTGTTTAACAACATGTTAGACTTGCATGTAGTTGAGAAAGCATGCCTAGACCAGTGGTGGGGGGGGGATGTTTGCAAGGTACTCATATGCTTCATCATTCAGGAAGTGAATTGACTCCATAGCCACCTCAAATTCAAACTAACACACACACACAAAGACACACAGCATACATTCAATACTCAGTTTGTACAGCAATGCCAAACATAGGATATACAGCAATCCCAAATTCAATAATCCAAATTGTACATACACACAAAAGATTTCACATGCAGACACAAATATACACAAAATATACAAAGAATATGCAAAGACAAATTAACAAACAATAGGTCAAAGTTATTGTACATACCACTGTGCTTGCCCTAGCTGCTGCCCAAAAAAGCTCCTTGAAAGTGGCCCCATGAAATTGCAATTTGAAATTTGCCTAAATGTGTCTGACACAGAACCTCAGCTCTGCCTTTGGGACAACTTCAGCAAATGCTTCAATCAAACCCTAGCATATGACAGAAGACACAAAAGTTAAACCATATACATGTTAAAAAAAAAAAAAAAAACAAAAAACAAAAAACAGAATCAAGGCACTTACTTTCTGCCTATCAGACATGAAAGTCAAGCCATGTCCTTTATCAAAGCAGCCTAGTGACTCCATCAGACTTTGAAGAAACCACACCCATGTCTCCTTATTTTCAATCTCACATGTTGTCCAGGCTATTGGAAATATGTTATTATTTCCATCTTTACTTACAGCCACCAAGATTTGCCCAGGATATGCTCCTTTAAGGTGGCAACCATCCACCCCAATAATGGGTCTGCAACCAGAGACAAACCCAAAACTCAGTGGAGCAAGGCAAATGTACATTCTCATGAACATTGGCCTCTGTATCTGATCCATTGTATCCACAACCACATTGCAACTACTGCCTGGGTTGTACTTTAGGAAAGCTTTCCCATAGTCCCATACCCTAGCATATTGCTCAGCTGCACTCCCATAAATTACCAATTTGGCCCTGCTTCTTGCCAACCGGGCCTTGTAATACCCAACCTTTATCCCCAAATCATTCAATGCCCTCTCTTGAATCTGTCTTATCTTCCACCCTGGGTTACTCCTAAACTCCTCTAAGTACATGTCTGCCAGAAATTCAGCTGTCACCTTCTTGTTCATCTTTGTCCTTACACACCTATGCTTCAACACTAAAGACTTAATCTGGAAAGCATCTGATTTCAGTAACCTGGAAGCATAGAACTTGAATCTACACTTCCTCCCTTTCACACAAGTACACCGAACCAATCTACAACTTTTCTTGTTGTACTGACAGCTACACCTTCTTCTACAGTAAGTTGTTATCCTTTTGCTGTCATTATGCAATAGGTAGTCTCATACCTATTCTCAATTGCATGTTGCCTCAAAGCTTTCCTCACCACTTGAACATTGCTGAACTTTAAACCCACTTCAAATTGGATAGGCTTGGAGAAATCTGTTTCAGCATTAAACCAAGTACAACCACCATTGTCATCATCAGACTCACCATCTAAGCTCCTAAGTTCCTCATAATCATCATCAGCTTCTTGTTCAACCCTGATTTGAAGTGAGTTCAGATGTCTATCAATGTCAACCCTAGGATCCTTAGGCTCCTCTAGATCTTCACCTACGCCTTCCAAGCTGCCCTTCACCTCAGTTCTAAGCAGATCTAAGTTTTGCCTCAACCACTCTTCATCATCTTCATCATCATACACATCCTCTTCTCCCTCCTCCCAGTCCAGTCCTAGATCACTGTGCTCAGAATCAGAAGACTCAGTGTCTCCCTCCCTATCACTGTACTTATCTTCAAACACCAACTTCTTCCCTGCTCCTTGCTTCTTCTTGCCTGCACCTTGCTTCCTAGGTTCTTCACCCCCAGATCTAGCACCAACAGCTCCCTCAAGAACCTTTCCCTTACCCTTTTCAGCTGCAGTAAACTTCCCATAAGCTCCTTCACCTAACTTTCCCTTTCCCTTATCTTTTGTTGTCACTCTATCTGTAGTTGCATGCACTCTTTCACCCCTGTCCTCAGCTTCTTTGTCATGAATCACAATCCCTTTTAACCTTGGGCTTCTCCTAACTTCTAAGCTAGTATCCTTTGGGCCTGTCTTAAGTATTCTAGGCCTACCCAACTCCTTTTTAAGTCTGCTCCTCTCTTTTGAAGTCAACTCATTACCATCTATAAGCTTAAATTGTGTTTTATCAGTTGCTTGGATTTGCTCATGGCTAGTCACATACATCTCTAGTTCCCCATCTTTATTCATTGTCTCAAGGAACCCCTTTACCTCATCATCACTATTCAACTCCCTTTTACCAGTTACCCAAGACCTCCCTGAGTTGGTGGGGCATGTTTCCCCTGAAAACCAGGCTACCAACAACTAAATCCCTTAGGCACCCTAACATTAGCCCACACAAAACCATGTATAGCTGACTCCCTCAAGTAGTGTACATCTATGCTAGAAACAGTAACATTTTTCCTCACATAAACCCAACCACCATCCCAATTTAACATTCTTCTATTTTTACCAACTAATGAGGGTATAAATGCACCCCCCAATGTCATTTTAAGGTTCACTTTATCCATCCTAGCTGTAACAGGTCCAACAACAACAAAACAAACACAACAATGCACAATCTCAGTATTTAATTGAACAATTAATCAATCCAATTTACAACTACTCATAAATTACAACATGCAAGACCAATTAGGCTACACTGTGCACTTAATTAACAATTAAAATATAAATATAACCCTAATCAACTAATTAATTAACAATAACACAGTTTAATCAAGTCAAAGATTTGCATAATTAGGGTTTATAATTGTTTAATTCACATATTCCCAAAAACAGCAAATTTTACCCCAAATTACTCCCAATTACCCACACAAAGTACAGTAAGGAGCTAAAAAATACCTCTTTTGTCAGAATTCGAGATTCTTTGTCAGAAAAGACTCAAGCTTTTGGACCTTCACGCGTTGAAGATGACAGATACCTCGCTCAATGGCTTCGCAATTGTGGTCCCAACTACTCTTGCCGAGGGAAGAACTGTGTGACTTAGGGTTTACTTTTTGAGAAAGATCAGAAAATGAGAGGAGAGAGAGTGAGAGGTTGAATTTAAGGGAGAAATTGATGAGAAATTGATGGAGAGAGGTGAGAATTGATGAGAATTCAGAGGGGAAGGTGAGAAAAGGAAGAAAGAGAGGGAAATCATATTTTTTGTCATAAATGTGGAGGGAAATGATAAATGGTGGGACCCACAGCAACTTTCCATCATCGGAGTCAGGTGGAGGTGGTAAAACCTATATTTATTTTTTTTATAAGGTGGTAAAGTAATACTTTTTTTTTGGGAGGTGGTAAAAGAGATTTTAGTGCTTTTGTAAGGTGGTAAAAATCAAAATTTCCTTATGAAAACGTCCAATCCAGCTTATTTTGGTCCATGATAAGGGTCCAAAAATAGTGTAGTTGGATGGGGCTTGAAAAGACCTTTGCAACGATATATTATAAGCCCAATTCCGATGAATAATGAGGAAGTTATGGCCAAAATACTAAACTGGGCTCAAACCGGATTTTACCTACGACCCAATGATCATGAGGAGGGACCAAAGGTTTAATCCTATTCCTAAACTAATTAGAATTGATTAGAATTTTCTGTAAGATTCTAAAAGATCTTAATTATCCGTTTTTGAAAAGATAAGATCATAGAGTTTGAATTTTTATAAAACTTTCCTTTTTTAAAAAACTTTCCTTTTATAAAACTTTCCTTTTTCTATTCGGATTTAAACATGTCCAAAGACAGTCAGATATTATTTTCGTGCCTCATATTTTTTATCCAAATTTTATATGGTTGGATAGATCTTGAAATTATCTTTCCAATGATATATTATACTATTAATTCCGAGCTATAACGAAAAAGATATGAAAGGAATACGAAACTTTATCCAAAACTGACACCGTCCTACTATTTCAGCCATATCTTTTTATCTACAAAATATTTTAATCTGATTCTAATTGGGTTGGAAAGTAGACTTCAAGAGCTTTCTAACGACGTATTATATGTCTTATTTGGACTTCTAGATTAAAAGAAATGATAAAAACAAAATTCGCAAAAACTGCTGCCTACGAGTTTTATTTCGATTCGAATTTGGATTCTTTTCTTAATTTTTCGACTCTCTTTTTTCCTATAAATAGAGGTCATATCTCCCCTTTTTTTCATTCATCAACTCTCATCAACAATCATTAATTCTCTCTATTCTCTCTCTAAGCATTAGCTTATTCTTTCTCTCTTGATTTCTAAACTAGCTTTTTACAAACACAATTCCGCATACACAAGATTTAGAAACACCTAGCCAAGTTCGAAGTTGCCTTCGCCCTAGACGTGAAAGGTTTTTTCTTTTCTGAGGGTTTGGTCCCAAATCCAGTCTAAACTTTTTAACTCTTTCTTTCAATTATTTGATTTAATTCTTTGATTTATTATTCTCATTGAAGTTTACTAACACGTGTATTTTGTTATTAGAAAGAGGTACGAGGCTTCAAAGTAAGTATATTAGCTTACTCCCTATTTCTTTCACAATGTAGAAGGCATGTTTATCATTGTTTAATATTCCTAGTATCATATTAGGATGTTATTTATTGCTTTCTAGTATCATGTTTAGGGTGCCTTTTATTATTTCTAATAGCATGTTAGTACCATGTTAGGTTTAAAGCTTTGATCTTTATTGTTTAGTGACATGCTAGGATTTGTTATTAATTTTGTTAGTATCATGCCTAGGATCTTGCTATTATTATTAAGCTTTATTATGCCTTATCATGATTATGATTATTATTATGATTATTATGATGATTATGATTATGTTGCTTGATATTATACTATTGTTGTTGCTTGATCACACCTAGTATGCATGTTTAAAGGGAATTTGTACTTGAAATCACGCTTAATAAGATAATTAATAATTTGGTTTAGGCTAATATGATTTTAATTCAAGTGATCGCCAATAATAGTTTTGTTTGTGCATTAATATTCAACCAACATAGATTAAACAGGTTTAGGATTAATATAATGTTTGCATGTTAGTCAGAAAGGGCACATGAATACGAGTAGAACAAAGTAGAGGCCTATTTTATAGGGCGGGTCCTTACTTTTGTAGATTGGATTCGTACCCTCATCCCCGAACCCTATTTGGTTCCTGACCTTATGGAGTTGACGATCTCCTGGATCGTTTTGGGTTTACAAGTTCCTAAAACTTGTTGGCGACTCTTTTGCTCTCTTTTCTTTCCCTTTGGACGCCACCATACTTAAGTGTATGATCACAGTGGGGTTCAAGCTTGGGGTTATAATGCTTGAAATATTCCCAACAGTTTTTTGGCGACTCCACTGGGGAGGATTTCTATTTTAATTCCTGAAATTTATTTTGGCAATGAGTTAGAATGAGCGGATAAGACTCGAAAAATTCTAAGTATTTCATGTGCGTAATTTTGATTAACATTATTGTCATATGCATAAAAAAAGGTCCTCATTGGATAGACCATCCGAAATGAGTCAAAAACATAGGATTTTACACGTAGGAAATTTGAGAAATTTCCTTCACAACTAGAATCGAAATAATACTGCGAAATCTGGAAAATTCTAAGAACACAGATACCTGCTGAGGCATGTAGGAACTAGCGCCTAGAAAATAGAGACTGTCGCCTGTAAAGAGCTTCTGTCGCCTTGCGACAGAGGTTCTTTTGCGGCGACAGTTCCTGTAGTCTGGCGCCAAGTTCTTCCAATACCGAGTCAAAACTCTGCCTTCTTGTTTTGACCATTTCTAGTACTGTTGGCTTGATTCTACTTCCTGCTTGAGATTTTCTCACTTTTCTGAAACCCATATGTGTTCTACATATGGACATAACCCTCTGGGGGTTTACGCTTCATCTATCCAATCGAACGCTCCTGGCAACGACGGGTACATGCAAGTTGGTGAATCCACCAAACCATGGAAGCAAGTTTTTAACTTGCGGGGTCCCATTCATATGCGCCAACCCTTCACGGTTAGGCTTCCGCGCGGATGCATCCGAACTCATAACCATGGACCCTCTTTGACTAACCCATATCCTCAAACTTTAGAGAACTAGAGCCATGGTTAGGTTGCAACCTCATTGCATCATATTGTGACTACTTGACTACTTGTGCATTATTTGCTTGTGCATAGCTTATATGTGACTAAACTAACCGTTTGGTTTGACTTGTGCTTGTAAATAAGTCTTAATAAACTAAGAAATGACTAAAGGACTTTGTTTAATTAATTAATTAATTAATTTTAACTAATAAATATGCCTAAAATCGAGTCATAGTTCCTTTAAGTCAACCCGGATTTTTATTCCCGTATACTGCACTTGCGTCAACTTGTTTTGGTCATAGCCGGAGTTCTAGGAAGAACTACGAGTCGTACAGCCTATGGATCTGTAGCCCCGAGTTTTATCTTTAATTTGGAGTTGGTTTCGTCCCAATCAAAGTCACAGATAAAAAGTTATGACTAAAATACCACAGCCTGTCCAGTTTAATGCATATACGTGAAGTCTTAACTTAGTCTTTGCTTGAGTCTAGTCACATAGTCTAGCCACATGGTCATGACACAAGTCTTAACATGTCACCTACACTCATTAGTCTTAGCACACACTTTGTATATGTCACCATGACCATGTCTTAGGTTAATGCATGAGTCGTTTTTTTCGTCATTTGAGTTAGGGGGTTCATTCTATTTCTAATTTCCTCCATATTTCTCCATCTACATCATCTTCCCACTCTCTTCATACTTTCTCCATACATATTATTCCCCTCGTTCTTCCATGATCTTTCTCCATCTATGTATGTTGAATCAAGTTCGAGTCATGTGATTGACAATAATAATAAAAAAAAAAAAGAGTAATGATGAGACAAAATACAAGGCAAGCTTCTCACCAAGATTTCATGCTTTCTTCTTCTTTTTTCAAACCCTTCCCCAATAAGTCTAGCATAGGCACCCTTTGTTTTCCTTAGATTTATTTTGTAGGTTTTTTCTATTTTTCCCTTTAATAAAATGAGCATTTTATTTTCTTGCATATGATCATTGCGTTGCATTGCCAAAAAAAAAATAAAAAAAAATCGTCGAATTAAGCACAAGGTATACCAATGATTTGAGGCACCCCTTGTAGCCATATCATATCTCTCACCCTTTAAATATATAATTCTTTTCTTGATAAACCACTTTAAGCCTCGTCTAACAATAGACCTTTCATTTTTCAACCCATATCTACCTAACCTTGGGATGGGATGGTGTGTAACTTATGCAAGTTCCAAATATGAAAGCTTGAGTGATTTCAAAAGAATAAAATAAAAATATAAAAATAATCAAATAAAAATAAAAGTGTACAAAAGGGCAAGTGTTCCAATGTCTATGATATGAAAACATCTTTGATAAGAACACGTCTCAGATTGCGTCTCTTATCGAGTGCTCGGTACCGTGCCTGAGAAACATGAATGCCAAGTGAGTGATAGACCGCATGATCGGGATTGCCCGCACTTATAAAAATAAAAATGCAAAAGCAAAATAAAAAGAGAGAGCAAAAATAAACATAAAAAATAAAAAATAAAAGAAAGAAAGCTCAAAAGTGAGAAAACTCAAGCATAAAAATTCAAAGATTCAAAAGCAAGGTTGCACACCTTGGGGGCTTATTTAGGGTCGTGAGCCTTTATCCCCTTCTTCTCTAACCTTTAGCCTAACCACGTTACAACCCTTAAAAAGACCTTTTTGAGGTATACATACACTTGTGCGAGGTTTGGCTAGAGCTACGTTTGGCCTGATTCCTAACGGATACGCAGGCAACCTCACATTGAGGTGCGACCGTAATAAAATGCATTCATATTCACATTCACACACTTACACCGTGATCATATCAAGGGATCTCCAATGCTCATCCCTATTCACTTAGAGCTAGACTTGGGGGCTTGATCCTTACATCATTAGCCTACCTAGCCTAAGAGTCATCATTATTTGACTCTTATCAAATAATATTTTTCCATACACTTAGCCTTTGCAGCCTAAATTTAGTGTCACTTTCACACACATCACAGATACATGACCAAATAGACTTCCAATTAGGAACCCTTTGTCATGAAGTCTTAGCACAACGTTGAAGCATGCCTTGTCATATCACACATCACTCATCACTCATAATCATCATTGCATCAAGAAGTATGAAGTACTTAGCCTCCGTGCCTAAGTTACCTAAATACTTTCATAATTGAGTCAACAATTGAGATTGTTTAGGATGAATTACTCCTTGCACCTTGAGAGATAGCATCAAATGCATATATTTGCCTAAGCTCATTCAACATGCACCATCAAACACTTCGATTCTTTTTCGCGTCTTTCTTTTTCGGGAGAAAGTCGGTACCCCCCACAAAAATGACGGAAATTTTTTGTTTTTTGAGTCATGTACACGAGTCGTACATTGAGTCACGTCGTGTCATATCACATCGAGTGGAGTCTAACACATGCGTCAAATGCTTTGAGTCAAGTCATGTCAAATCAATGAGTCAAGCAATACTAAGCCTTAGGTCAACCCTAAGATAATAAAAGATTAGCAAAGTCCAATAGCCCGAAATATAGATGCAGGTACATTCCAGCGAGCAACAATATTCCCGGATTTTTTCGAAAAATTGCAAATATATATATATATATTCTTCTATGATGAGAGAAGTTTGAGCAAAATTATGAAGAGCCTTAATTTGTAAAAGATTTGAGCAGATTTGGTTGTAAGGAAACGACCAAATTGAAAGTTCGGAGCGAAACCAGGCAATGAACAGCAGCAGCAGAATTGAAAAAGAAATCTGTCGCCAAACGACAAGGTTGTCGCCTGGCAACAGAGCGATATTACGGCGACAAGCACTTTTGGCTTGCGCTGGTGTGGCGACAGGTCACGTGGCTTCATGATGTGGTCATATGGACCTAGTGCAGAAGTTTGGGTTCCTTGGTACGCCAGTTAGCCCCTCTAAGCAATTTGACATGATTTAGTGGTCAGCTCAATTACAATCACAATGAGCGATCGACCTGACAAAAGATCATCTCACTTAGCTAAAAGTGCCTAAGCATTGGCTCATCGCAAGCACCGAAGTAACGGTTCACAAAGATTTCCTAGGATGGAAGAAGATTTGAAGATTCGAGATGACGAAGCCTTCAACAGGGGGCTTTACGATTAAAAAGAGTCTATTACTTAGATTTGAGAAGGACGGTTTGAGATGAAGCGACCTTCAATAGCTTTCACTATGATTGGGGAGGTTATTATTAGATTTGAGAAGAACGATTCAAGATGAAGCGGTCTTTGATAGCTTTCGCTATGATTAAGGAAGTTATCACTAGATTTGAGAAGATAATACGAGATGGGCAATCTTCGACAACGTTCGCTAAGATTGTTGTCATTCAGATTTAAGAAGATAGCGCGAGATGGGCAATCTTCAATGGCATTCCCTAAGCTTGTGGAAGTTGTCACCTATATTTGAGAAGAGCGGTTCGTGATGAGGCGGTCTTCGACGACATTCGCTATGATTGGGAAGGTTGTCACCATGATTCAAGGAAAAGCTCGAGATGTAGCAGCAATGATAGATAGTGTTCCCTAGGATGTGGAGAGTTGTCACAAATTCAGAAGATGGCGAGATATGGTCACCTTCGACGGTCCCTCAAGATAAAGAAGAGATTGTCTATAGCAGCGACGTACTGCCGTGGCGACGTATTGCCACAACCCTAAAGATAACGACGTACAATTATTTTCGACGATGTTCCCAAGATACTGTGGAGGATTGTCATCAAGAAATGTTGAAGAGGACGACGCAATGTTACCTTCAAATATGGCGTTCTCTAGCTTGTAGAAGGTTATCAAAACGAAATGCTACAACAAATCGGTTACCTACAGAGACGTGTGCTCGACGGTGCAAGATACGCGTTTCTTAACTCTTTATCTGTTTAACTAACATTGTTTGCAGGTATCGGCGTTATAAGAATGATTTGGGATCGTAGAACGTTCTGAATCATTCACCGTCCCTATCGATACTTTGACTTTTGTTTTCGAAACATGCGTTTCTCCAAACTCAGTCAAAGTGGGGGCTTCTGTAGACACCCATTTGTGTCTCCCCAAAACAAAACCAGTGATAAATGCCTTTCACGTCGAACCATAATCGAATGAGGTGAAAGTGTGGAAAAGTCAAGTGTTGCGGTTAGTTTTTATTAAAATTCTCTTCTCTCTGTTTTTGAAAACAACCTTATTTTATGAAAATGTCCAATCTAGTTTATTTTGGTCCATGATAAGGGTCCAATAATAGTGTAGTTGGATGGGGTTTGAAAAGACCTTTCCAACGATGTATTATAAGCCCAATTCCGATGAATAATGAGGAAGTTATGGCCAAAATACTAAACTGGGCCCAAACCGGATTTTACCTATGACCCAATGATCATGAGGAAGGTCCAAAGGTTTAATCCAATTCCTAAACTAATTAGGATTGATTAGAATCTTCTATAAGATTCTAAAAGATCTTAATTATCCTTTTTTGAAAAGATAAGATCATAGAGTTTGAATTTTTATAAAACTTTCCTTTTTTTAAAAACTTTCCTTTTATAAAACTTTCCTTTTTCTATTCGGATTTAAACATGCCCAAAGACAGTCAGATATTTTTTTTGTGCCTCATAATTTTTATCCAAATTTTATATGTTTGTATAGATCTTGAAATTATCTTTCCAATGATATATTATAATATTAATTCCGAGCTATAACGAAAAAGATACGAAAGGAATACGAAACTCTATCCAAAACTGACACCGTCCTTCTATTTCGGCCATATCTTTTTATCTACAAAAGATTTTAATCTAATTCTAATTGGGTTGGAAAGTAAACTTCAAGAGCTTTCTAACGACGTATTATATTCCTTATTTGGACTTTTAGATCAAAAGTTATGATAAAAACAAAATTTGCAAAAACTGCTGCCTACGAGTTTTATTTCGGTTCGAATTTGGATTCTTTTCTTAATTCTTCGACTCTCTTTTTTCCTATAAATAGAGGTCATATCTCCCCTTTTTCATTCATAAACTCTCATAAAAAATCATTAATTCTTTCTATTCTCTCTCTAAGCATTAGCTTATTCTTTTCCTCTTGATTTCTAAACTAGCTTTTTACAAACACAATTCCGCATACACAAGATTTAGAAACACCTAGCCAAGTTCGAAGTTGCCTTCGCCCTAGACGTGAAAGGTTTATACTTTTCTGAGGGATTGGTCCCAAATCCAGTCTAAACTTTTTAACTCTTTCTTTCAATTATTTGATATAATTCTTTGATTTATTATTCTCATTGAAGTTTATTAACGCGTGTATTTTGTTATTAGAAAGAGGTACGAGGCTTCAAAGTAAGTATATTAGCTTACTCCCTATTTCTTTCACAATGTAGAAGGCATGTTTATCATTGTTTAATATTCCTAGTATCATATTAGGATGTTATTTATTGCTTTCTAGTATCATGTTTAGGGTGCCTTTTATTATTTCTATTAGCATGTTAGTACCATGTTAGGTTTAAAGCTTTGATCTTTATTGTTTAGTGACATGCTAGGATTTGTTATTAATTTTGTTAGTATCATGCCTAGGATCTTGCTATTATTATTAAGCTTTATTATGCCTTATCATGATTATGATTATTATTATGATTATTATGATGATTATGATTATGTTGCTTGATATTATACTATTGTTGTTGCTTGATCACACCTAGTATGCATGTTTAAAGGGAATTTGTACTTGAAATCACGCTTAATAAGATAATTAATAATTTGGTTTAGGCTAATATGATTTTAATTCAAGTGATCGCCAATAATAGTTTTGTTTGTGCATTAATATTCAACCAACATAGATTAAACAGGTTTAGGATTAATATAATGTTTGCATGTTAGTCAGAAAGGGCACATGAATACGAGTAGAACAAAGTAGAGGCCTATTTTATAGGGTGGGTCCTTTCTTTTGTAGATTGGATTTGTACCCTCATCCCTAAACCCTATTTGGTTCCTGACCTTATGGAGTTGACGATCTCCTGGATCGTTTTGGGTTTACAAGTTCCTAAAACTTTTTGGCGACTCTTTTGCTCTCTTTTCTTTCCCTTTGGACGCCACCATACTTAAGTGTATGATCACAGTGGGGTTCAAGCTTGGGGTTATAATGCTTGAAATATTCCCTACAATGTCAGATTCCGTCCGTCGATGACATCAAATTCCGTCAGTCAACGATATCAGCTTTCGTTCGTCGTCAACACAAACTTTCTTCCGTCGACAATATCAGCTTCCCTCCGTCGACGACATAAGCTTCTGTCCATCGACGACACCGACTTTCTTCCGTCGACGACACCAGCTTCCGTCCGTCGACGACACCGACTTTCGACCGGCGACAGCTAACTTCCATTCGTCATCGACGTCACTTGCTTTCAAAATTGACACTAGCTTTCGATTCGAAGAACAACGTCCAACGGTCATTAACATCGATATGGCGTAAACTTAAGGTTACATATGAACAAAGTGCACCATTAGAAAAAGACAATGACGAAGGTGTGCAACGACACTAACATTGCAGTGGATGCAAAGTCCGAACTAAGTATAATTTTCCTAGTTTTTGCCGTGCTCCAACTAAGAAAATGGGGGCTATTGTTTTGGGTCATTTTATACGACCGCTAACCGAAATTGACGATTAATGATCAAGATACATAAGAACTCAAAGTTATTGTGACCGTTCCTACGATCAAGGAAGGATTATCTCCCAACACGAATAAGTCTACTGGAGGCTGTTAGATGTATCTACACCCTTATGAAGTCCAAGTACATCGGAGGACCAAGTAAAGAGGATAACCAATAATCCACCCCTTAAGGAAGCGGTTGAGAGAATCAATGAACCACTATGCAACAGCCACCCAAAATATCTCTCCAATCAACCGTCTACTATATATCTACTCTTGAAACTCTATAAATAAATGCACTTGCTCTCACATATACCAAGCCATTCCCATGTACAATACTTCCACTATGCAATCTCATTTCTCCATATACATAATGGTCCTTCATTCCCATGCAATGTCTCCACTCTCCATCCACATGGACTTTCCACTAAAAGTGTCACTGCCCAACTACTATTCTAATCCCAATGCCACTCTCCTAAAAGACCACTACTACAATGTACTTCTACAATACTATTTAGCCTACTACGCCATATACACCCTTCCATATGCACTACAAAAGTCCTACGCCCAAGATATGTACATACATTTGCTTATACTCATTTATGTTGTTACCAAGTATCAAAGATATCTTGTAATTGTAATTATTGGCTTTATGCCCGTAATATAGTGGATTGGTTACCTCATTGCCACCCACGGTTTTTACCCACCTTCATTGGGGTTTTCCGCGTCACCATGTCGTGTCTCCCCCCTCTTTCTTTATTTTTCCGTCATTTACTTTCTAGTTTCTACATCCAACGCTCCCTATTTTAATTTAGTTGATCCGTAGCCCGTATCCCGCATCAAATCTGATGAATTACATTTATACAGGATTTATAGCCATGTTTATGCTAAGTTTTTTTTTTGTTGTTTTTTAAGTCTTGTAGTCACTTTTTAGGTCGCAAATGCATAAGTTGTCCATTTTGTGCTCTATTACGCTTCATTTAATTTGTTTTTTCTTAATGAGTCCTATGTGGACTACAACTCTTAAATTTGACCAATCATTAAACTTCTTTTATTATTTTTATTTTCCTATTTTATTTAGGTTTAGGATAATATAAATACTCAAAGGATATTATTTTTCCCTTATGCCTTTTGATGCCTTTTATATACCTTTGATTTTTATGTTCTTTGGAGTTTTCTCTCTAGCCTTAGTTTTTCATGGACAACTCCATGGATTCCTCCATGAATTTGTCCTTGAGTTTGATACATTAATTTATTGAGGTAATTTTAATTCTTTACTTTAATTATGTTTTCTTCCTTAGATCTAGTTTTAATTATTTATTCCATGTTTGAGTAGTTTATTTCTAGGGTTTGGGAATCCATATTTATATTATGAATCTTGATTGATGTTTTTGATAATTTGATTATTGATTTCTCGAATTGATAGTGTTTTATTGTTAATCTTGCAACCTGATCAATTGTTTGATTAATTATTGTTAATAAGAGTTTGAATCGAAATATCTTACTTTAGAGGCTTACCTACAATTAGCAATTCTGATTATATATGTTAGCGACCGAACTACATATGTTGAATTGAGAGCGTTAAGACACGGCGGTAGGCTTAGCAATTGCTCTAGTTAATTGATTAATTGAATTGTTATTGGTATTTTGATAGATTTAGAACTATAAGCATGGTGAACCATAACCCTAGGCTTTTTTTATTAGGTTTTTTTTTTTGTCCCTACTTTATTTCATGCTATATTCTATCCCAACTCGTGACATAGTTTAGTTTCTCCAAATCCTTGAAAGCTAGATTGAATAGCCATCTCTTCGTGAATTCGACCTTAATTACCCTACTACATTGTTAGTTGGTTTTGTTAGGAATTTATTTTTGACAGGCGTACGACAACCTATCAAAATTCTGCTTGACGAAATTTAGCTAAACAGTCTTCACCCAGGAAAAAAAAAAAAAAAAACTTCCATTATATTGTATATGAAGTTGCAACTTTTGTTACCCATTCCTTATTTTGTTTTTACATGCACATATTTTATACTTATTAACAAAGCATCTTTTAGAAAATAAACCCCGAAGTTAGTCTTCGATACAATATGTAAGTTGAACTAATGAATTAAAGATAATATTTCACTACTTCAATAACTATGCATAAAAATTATTATAAAATATTTTCAATTTTTTTTTCAGTATGATAGGTAATTTAGATAAAAAAAATAGTCACTAACAGTAGTTCTTTTATTTTATTTTTTTTTTAAAAAAAACCTCCTTTCTTTTAGGGCAAAAAAAAAAAAAAAAACCTCCTTACTGTGGAGTATAATTGAGTATTGCTCGGGTTATAATATTCAACTTATAACATTGATATTTTAAAAGTTATTCATATTTTTTGTGCTTAGAGAGCCACAAGGGCGGGGGTGAGAATCGATCCCAGGATCTCCTGAAATCGGGAGGGAAGCTCTAACCACTTGAGCTATCCCTCACTCTCATAAAGTATATTACTATAACTTTGCATTCAATTGCGCTAAAAAAATAACTTTGCATTCAATTATAGATTGTGTGTAAATTTAATATTTTATTTATTTAAAGTTGTTATTTTTTTTTATTTTTTTTTATGAAACAAATGATAGTCATATTACAAAATTAACCGAGATCCAATTCCGCCAAAGAAATAATGCTTTGGGGGAAAGGACCCAACGATACGTGAAAGTTATTTATATATTACTAGATAAAATTATTGTTTTATTATTTAGTCTATATATTCACTTTTTTATCAATTATCTTTTTATTTATTAAGGGGCTTTGTATTAAGGGTTTGTTTGCACATGCTCTAAGCTAGCCCTGCCGTGCACCAATTGGATTACCATTGAAACCTTAAACCTAAATGTTCATTTCACATATTATCAAAAAATTCAAATAAGGTCATTGTATCCATACATATTATATCAATACGGTTTAAATTCGATTCTGAATAGGGCTGTATAATGGGTTTTGTCGTGTTGGGTTCGTATTCGTGTCGATGTTAAATGAGTTGAAAAACACCTTGACCCAAACCTAACCTGTTTATTAAATGGGTTGAAAACCCTTGATCCATACCTAACTCACTTATTAAACAGGTTACTCGGGTAACCTTTTACCCACATAGTATGTAAAAAACTAATTAATATTCAATTCAAAAATAAAAAAGACAGACATTATATTTATTCATTAAAGATATTAGCTACAACAATTTAAAGTTCGTAGTTCTAGCAAAAGATACCACAAGGGTTTAAAGCTACTCCCTCCGTTCCTAAATGTTTTTTACGTTTCCATTTAGGGTGTTCCTTTTTATTCTTTACATTTAGTATCTTTCCTATTTTGGTCATAAATTTTCGACTAAATTACCCTTGTTTTACAATTTTTTTACTCAAAAGTCCTTACTTTTCCATGTGCTATTGTACTTTTTGTACTATTTTAATAGTTTTTCAACATTTATTATTACTTTCTCTCTCCTCTCTCCTCTAATTTCTCCACCCCACATGCTCAACATTGTATTTTTCAATAAATTTGTACTTTCAATCATTGAAATATTCCAACATACCTCAACTTTACACAATTTCTTAATTACCACGCATAATTCCAAACGTAAAAAACATTAGGGAACGGAGGGAGTAGTAGTTTTTGTTTGGGGGTATTTTTACCCCCTTTTATAGAAAAATGAGAGACCAACAAGTGACCCAATTATAAGGCGACACGCGGTATCTGGCTCAGCTAAAAAGGCCAATAATATGAGCATGACGCCATGACACATGGCGTAAGAGAGATATCAGAGAATGAAGGGCTCAAAGCCCATTAAAGGAAACATGCTAGCATGAAGCAAACCCTAATACACATGTCAACCACATATAGGGCAACCAATCTTCCTAGGTTATGAAACCATAGAAGCATGATCTCTCACTTCCCTACAAATACCCTATAATTCCATGGTTAATTCTTAGCGCATAGCTGCTATTTATTAGCAAGCATATAGAATGAAAAAATGTACCATTACATGCATAATAGGTGACAAGTGGTAAGTATTTTGGAGGAAAATATACAACCTATAGAATGGTAAAAAGTACCAGTGCATGCATAACAGTACCAAAAACAAAACAAAAAAAAAAAAAAAAAAAAAAAAAAAAAAAAAAATATTAAGACAACTTATACTTTAACGGTACATTATACATGCATAATGGTACATTATAATGTACCACGGTAGAGTTAGCTTTTTTCCAGAAGTTTGTCAAATTTACATTTTTGCCCTCCTATATGCTTTGTAAATGCATAGCGGCTATGCGCTGAGATGCACTCTAATTCCACGATGGGTAAAGGACTACACAATTCCCAAAGGCACTCTACCCAAAAATAATCTCTAGTTTTTTTTTCTACTCTCTCTCTCTAAAATACCGTTGCTGGTCACTAACTTGATTGTCGGTAACTTGATTGTCGGTCGGAGGTGGATCTCCAGTAAACTGAAGATTAATTGATTTGCAGGTATTTACAAAAGATGAAAATTATAATTTTTTTTGCCAAATTAACCGCAAAAAAATTACCAAAATGTATAAATGGTGTCAAGGTAATTTATAAAATTACAAGTTTTGAATAAAAAAAATTCATTTTTTTACTTTTTAATTAATAGAATAGATTAAGTGTGTCGGGTTCGGATTGACGGGTTGTCACTCAACCCATTTATATAATCGGGTTATGTATGTCGATTTCGGGTTGAAAAATTCAACCCAAGCCTAACCTGCTTAATTTTGTGTTGTGTTCGTGTCGACCCAATTATGTAAACGGGTTGAGAATTCTTGACCCAAACCCGCTTATTTTATGTCGGGTTATCGTGTCGTGTCAATTTTTAACTGCACTGATTTGATTTTGATGTTGTTCTCATATATCCGGTCTTTTTTTTACCACTCTATATCACTACCCGAATTTGAACCAAACCAAATCCAACACAGTTTGCCAGTTTAGTACTTTGATGGTCTCCTAGACCCACACAATTCAGGCCCTTACGGTGACCGAACGTTTTCTCCATCACTCTCTTTTCAATGCAATTGCATTTAACATGCCGAAACTCCCAAAATAGTTATTTTTTTTTTTAAATACTACTACCATGTAATTAGCTGATGTCAAATTCACCTAAAAATTCAACACCCACTATTCAAAAAGATTTAATTTGGGGGTCTTCAGTTTTGTCTTCAATAGTAGATAGTAGAAGGTAGAACTACTGATAAACAAGGCGTATAAACGAGTGAAACAAAAAATTAAGCATGTTGAAGAGTTTAGCAATTGCAGGAATATCATTATTTTCAATGCAAAATATTATAATTGAAGCTGAAGATTATGAATTTGGGACTTTTGAATGGTTTTTGTATGCGGGTATTTCATGTTTTCTTGTAATATTTGCCGGGATTATGTCTGGTCTTACTCTTGGTTTGATGTCTCTTGGCCTTGTTGAGCTTGAAATTCTTCAGAGGAGTGGTTCTTTAACTGAGAAGAAGCAAGCAGGTTTATTTTCTGGGCTTATAATATTTTCTGTTTGGTTATTATATATTGGAGGTCAAATAAGCAAATCTGCAAATGAATTGTGGGTTTATCTGGGTTTGTTTTAATTAATTTATTCTTTTTATTGTTATTGAGCGTTATGAAATTGTTGGTTTATTTGGGTTTGTTTTAATTAACTAAATTTATATAGTTTTATTCTCACATTATGAATTTGTATTAGTTTTGAAATTTTGAGGATTGATTATAAAGAGCAAGTTTCAATTTTGGGGCTTGTTTTGATTACTATTATTGATTGACATAAGTGAAAGTTTTCACAATTTTTCATGGTTATTATAAAGAAAGCTAAATAAGTTATGGTCAAATGCAAATTTTGGTGTTGATTTTGAATGTTCTGATTATGAATTTCTGTATATCAGAACTCTTAATTGTAATCTTATGTTGGTTGTCTAGAGTTGACCCTGATCATGTTTACATGCAAGTAATCACTGTATCACTGTATGACATTGTTATGTGATTAACTGGTTACTTTGGATGATTTGAGGTGATTGGGTTCGAATTAAGGAGATATATTGTATTGCTGCTTCTATAATAATGGTCTATATAAGTTTTTTTTTTCTGAGATTGTAGACAATTCTTTCCATTTTGGATATGTTTGGAGATAATTACATATTAGTGATTTAATACATAATTTATGGACTTATGTTAGTGGTGTGGCATATGAACATGCTGACTAATTGAAAGTAATGATCCAATGTAACATCAAAAAGTTAAAATGATACACGATTATAAAGTCAAGGGTATGGCTTGATTGCTTTATTTCGGATCTGTTATCCGGCATTGTTATGATGCAACATTGTAGCTGTGTGCATCTTTACTTGCATTTCATAGATTTGATGCACTTTTGATGGGATATACAAAGTGGTTTCTTAATTCTTGTAAAATATATAATGTTCAGCTTCTGATCTCGGTAATGATATGTTGATATGTCTTTATTCTTACCCTTCATTCCAGCTGTTATTCTACCAGTTGTCCAGAAGCAGCATCAACTTCTTGTGACCTTGCTTTTATGTAATGCTTGTGCGATGGAAGTAAGTGAATACTAGCAACTTCCCCTGTAGTCATATTGCGGACTTTTCATTGTTCTGCTCTTGTATATGTTTCATTGCAGGCACTGCCTATTTACTTGGATAAGATTTTCCATCCTTTTGTAGCTGTTGTGCTGTCTGTTACCTTTGTTCTAGCTTTTGGAGAGGTATGTCATTTTCAGTTTTCCCCCTTTTATCAATTGAATTTTTCTTACATAATTTTCAGCAGCAGTACTAATCATTCTCCGTGATTTGATGTGTCAGATTATTCCACAAGCCATTTGCACAAAATATGGACTTGCTGTTGGTGCAAATTTCGTTTGGCTTGTGCGTGTACTCATGATAATTTGCTATCCTATAGCTTATCCTATTTCAAAGGTAAAATTAATTATTTTTAGGAAAATTGATTCTAATAAAACCACTTTACCCGGTTTTCTTAACACAGTTTCACGTTTAACTGAGAATAATCCCAATTTTTATAGGTTCCCTAATGTTAAAACAACCAACTCTAGTATACATTCTTCTCAAATGATTTCTATTGTGGTAAAAAAGTCTATCAAAAGATGGAACATCTTTCTAGCAACATTGTTGTATTGAATAAGAAAGAAAAGGATGTAAAATGTTCCTTTGTACTATTCCTGAGAAGTGGATCATATTTTAATAGACATTACAGAAGTTTTCGGTAATGTCATTAACATTAGTTGCATATGGTGAGTGACAGGTCCTGGATGCATTGCTTGGACATGATACTGCACTATTCAGGCGAGCTCAATTAAAAGCCCTTGTCTCTATACATAGTATGGAGGTATAAATAATAGATTATTATTAACAAGAAATAAAGGATTCTTATGAATGGTTTGCCTGCAAAACACTGCTGTTATGTCTAACGTCCTGCTTTCTTCCTTTATCTTATTTAGGAGGGTAAGGGTGGAGAACTTACACATGATGAGACAACGATAATCAGTGGAGCACTGGATTTAACAGAGAAGGTATTGTTAGTAACTTAGTACCCAAAGGAATGCCATTGCTTCTATGATTTCATATTTGCATAATTTCTTATTAATTTTCATACTCAACTGCTTTGACTGCATATAATTTTCTACAGACAGCTGAAGAGGCGATGACACCCATAGAATCAACATTTTCCTTGGATGTAAATGCCAAGCTTGATTGGTTAGTTCATTACTAAAATTGACTTATATCTTATTCATCAACATTTTATTTGGAAAATTTTCTTCTGGTTTGTATGTGAATATCAAGGGGTACATGCTAGGAATTAGCATGGTTTCTGTCATGATTACAGCTTAATAATGGCAGAAATTAGGGACTGAAAATGATGATTGTAATGATAATATGTGAATTACACTAATCAAACGATAATTCCACTTTCGAGAGGTGGATGCTCTCCTAACATGAGCTTTCGAGAGGCTCACTCTCTCCCAATAAGAATCCTCACAATATTCAACATGATCCTTACTCCTCCTAATGAGGTCTATTTATAGAAAAAGTCTCATAACTAACTCTAACTTATTCCTCAAGACACTACTAATAGGCTATGACTAATGTGCCCCTCCCTCAAATACTGATTCCTTGCAGTACACATCTTTTTGCTGTCTGTTTTTCAGGGGATAATTAATGTTTAGTTTTCTTGGAAAAGCCCTAAAGAAGAATTGATGCTTATAATCAAGTTTGTTAATTAAAGTCTTAAAATGATCAAATGAAAGATAGTTATGCAAAAATATTTTCTTAATTGTTACAACACAGGGAAGCTATGGGGAAAATACTTGCACGTGGACACAGTCGTGTTCCTGTATATACTGGGAACCCAAGAAATGTTATTGGATTGTTGCTGGTGGGTGAGAAAACTCCAATTAAAACTTCTGCAAGAAAAAATTTGCATATAAGAAGTAATTCATATTTGTAAACCTTGCTACTCTTTTCTTACATCCATGGTCGTCTAGGTAAAGAGCCTACTCACAGTACGACCTGAAACAGAAACTCCAGTCAGTGCTGTTTCTATTCGCAGAATTCCTCGGTGAGCACACGGCACGTTTCATTACTTTTTCTGAGTTTTTGGGTTTCGTGCTAGTGATTGTCAGACTTTAAATATTTCAGGGTTCCGGGATACATGCCGCTGTATGATATCCTAAATGAATTTCAAAAGGGAAGCAGCCATATGGCTGCTGTGGTGAAGGTAAAGTGCAAAGAGCAAGTCAGCAACAAAGAATGCTTTGAAACAAAAAGTGCAGGCACAGGGATTCTTGAATTATCAGCCCCTTTGCTTCCTAAAGCCGACCGAAAATCGGATGGTGTTGTTCTTGATATCGGTCAGTATCCAAGGGCAGGAAAGAAGAATAATCAAACTGCTAGCCAAAATGATGATACATCATATGGCTCTCTTGATTATTCTGAAGATGCTGAAGATGGTGATGTAATTGGCATTATTACCCTGGAAGATGTCTTTGAGGAACTTTTACAGGTAGGGAGGTTTGACCTATCATGTTGAAGAATGGTTTTATGAACCTTTAACATTATTATTACATACCGTTTTTAAAGTCGGTCCACTGCATTTTTTTTTTTTGTTTCACTTCCATTTCTTTTTGTTTAGTCTTCAATTCTTCCTCTAGTAAGTTTGAGGATTAAGAATTGGATGCCCATAATTGTTTCCATCATTTAGAGAGCAACATAAAAGATATTTTCAGTTTTCATTCTAAGCCAGATTTATCACATTGCACTATTACTTGTGCAGGAAGAGATTGTTGATGAGACAGATGTGTATATTGATGTACATAAGAGGTAAAATTATACAGCTATGTTGAATAATGTTTGTTAATTCATTATCACTGAGACATTATGTTACCTACAGAATACGAGTGGCGGCGGCAGCAGCAGCTTCATCTGCTGTAAGAACTCCATCAGGTCGTAAGCTAATTGGTCAAAAGGCGGTGAGTGATAGTTTCATTGTTCGCATTATGATTATATGATGTTTGTGGCTTAATTAAAGGTGATCCTCTCAATGAATGCTAGAGGGAGACTTGAGAAGAATTGAGGTTTCTTGAACACTAGTAATGTTAGGGTCCATCCTCCACACGAAAGTAATGTGCTTACTGCATGTGTCGTTAAGGTCATTTTGTCAGGCTACAACAGTTTTTTTTACTACTATCACTTTGTATATCATCTTTAACTATTTCTAAAACTTAATGTTCTTTTGTAGTGGTTTCGGAAGCAATTTCCTACTTTTTTCAGCTTATAAATTGATGATGTAACTCCAGCATTCATGTGTAGCATTCCCAATCTAACTTGCTTTTTATCTGTTTCGAGTTGCTGAGCTCTTATTTAGTTATTTGCACTGTGGGCTTGTAATTAACTTCACCTTTATTTAATTTTATTTTTTTTATTCCTGCAATAGTATGTTGGCTGGTTTGAGTTGCAGATCTTCATTCTTAATTGGCTTAATGATCTTAATTTGCTTCCTAAATACCATTTTTTGCTTCTTCAGGGAGAGCAAAACAAGCACGTCCAAGCTGCAAAGAAGTCCGAGCAAAACACCCGCAGCAAATGATGCCTAGATAAGTTTCTGCCCAGAGACAAGAGCTAATCTTGCGACCTGTGAATTTTTATTTGTGTATTCCTTGATCCTCATATCTGTAGCTAATACTTAGTAACACAGTCCCACGAGAATTAGCCTGAACAGAGTAAAGTTGATTTTTTTTCTATACTATAGGAGCTAGATGATATTGTGTCATGAGTTGTCAAAGGTAGAACAGTATCTGTTACGTGATACGTCATGCAGTCGGACCAATTTGGAGAAGACTGCACTGATAGGGTTTTTTTTTTTTTTTTTTTTTTTTTTTGAAGGAAACATACACGGAGACCCCCTATTACACCACACTATACACCATTTACGTCGTGATGTTATTGCTAAGACAACCACTTAGATAGAGAATCTGTGTTTTTTTTAACTAAAAAATGGCCAAATAGGTGGATTTGCTGCACATGATTTGAATTATAGGCCCATATGTGCATAATAAAATGCATCAGTGATGCTGACTTTTACATTATTTTACACTACTTAGCTACTTACCAGCTTTTTGTACTGTTTGTGCATGATATATTCTAAGTATATTCGTACTGAACTTATGATGGTCGTGGATTATTGACTTTACATTATTATAATATTATATATCTATCAAAATGCATGCTTTGATTTTTATTGGTGAGATAATTTCTATTCAAACATGAACTTTTAACAAGGAGAGTATTGAGTAGAATTATATTTATTTTATTTTATTTTAATTTTTTTGAAAGGGGAGTACAGAGTAGAATTTTAAAGTTTCTTGATGTTTGGGACTTGATGCAATTATATGGTTTAATGTAATCAATATATTTTCATTGTCTATGCTCAATTCTTTGTCATTTGTTTTTCAAAAAAAAAAAAAAAAAAAAAAAAACCTTTATATATTATGTGATTCTTTGTAATCAATAGGAAATTTTGTAAAAAAATAAAAAATAAAAAAAAACCCCAAATTACACCGCTTTTCTAATTAACTACCCTTTTTTTTAAGAAACTAAAAATAAAAACCCACCTCCAAAACGCAAATCGGTAGGTATCACCTCCCCACCTCTATTCAGGCATGTTTTTCGACTAAGGGTCCACGTGTTACCACCTTATTTGCAAAAATTAACAATTTTTTTTTTAAAAAAAAAAAACATAAAATTAAATCAATTTATTTCCAAAAAAAAAAAAAAAAAAAAAAAAAAAAAAAAAAAAAATTCCTCTAACCCCAGCCATAGTAGCCACCTGCCGGACCACCCCACACCCCAACCAGCCACCTCCAACCATGTTAAACGCGGGCCTGGGCCGCACCCGCAAACTAAGAGAGAGAGTTCACTTTACAAGATCAAAGGAGGTTCCATCCCAAAACCATATGGCAATAGGAGGAGTAGCCCCTTAGCCTTATAAAGTGTTTAACTCTCTCTTCTTCAACCAATGTGGGACTCTTACATGTGTTACTTGGTGGGATATATTTCAACACTCCCCCTCACATGTAAGGTCCCTTTTAACTCAAGGATCACTTGATCCAATTCAATTTGGCCTAGAATACTTATGTCATTAAAGGTCCCAAACTTGGGCCTGACAATATACTCAAGCCATAAGAGGTCCCAAACCGTGGGCCTGGCTCTGATACCATGTTAAACGTGAGCCTGGGCCGCACCCGCAAACTAAGAGAGAGAGTTCACTTCACAAGATCAAAGGAGGTTCCATCCCAAAACCATATGGCAATAGGAGGAGTAGCCTCTTAGCCTTATAAAGTGTTTAACTCTCTCTTCTTCAACCAATGTGGAACTCTTACATGTGTTACTTGGTGGGATATACTTCAACAAACCACTACCCCTTCCGGCGAACCCCCACCAAGCTCCACCCTTGCTCGCCCGGCCACCAAGCCCCCTCCAATTTCGTCTCCTATGTTTCCCCTTACTCTCTCCTCAAAATCCTAGATTTTTGGGTGCCTACAACCGCAACACCAGCCGGAATTAACCACCTAGCTATTCATCCGACCTCTAAAACTGTTTCAATGAAGTGAGAGAAAAGATCAATGTCGCTTTAATGGAGAACTCAGAGTGCGCTTCAATGGAGTGAAAAGGGGAAGGAGAAGAAGAAAAAGAAGGTATTATATATACTTATGGGGGGATTGGTGGGGTTCGCTGGCAAGGGTATATGCTGTAGGTGGTTGTGTTGGGGTGGGGGGTTGTCCGACAAGCGGTTGGTTTGGGTGGGGTTGGTTGTTCCGGTGGGTGGCAGGGGAAATGCAAGGTGCGGATGTCATGGAATGGGTGGAGATATTTTTTATAATTATTTTTTAAATTTTGTTAATTTTGACCTATAGGGTGGTGACACGTGAACCATTAGTCGAAAAATAGGCCAGGATATAGGAGGGGTGATGATACCTACTAGGCTACTAGTTTTGTATTTTGAAGGTGTTTTTTTTATTTTTTTATTTTTTTTTTTATTATTATAAATTACATTAAAAAAAGGTGATTAATTAGAAAAGTGGTGTTTTTTAGGGTGGTTTTTTTTACAAAATTTTCTAATTTATATAATCTCGTGTTTTTTCTACCACTCAACAAAATAAAGAATGGTCTTCCGTTAAAAAAAAAAAAAAAAAAGAATAACACCAAATTCAATCTAATTAACTCAACAGCCAAATCAACCTAAGGGTGCAGCTCGTCTTGTGTGTGGCTGGCCACACCGTGTTACCACTTATGAAAGAACAAAGTAACCCATGTAATACTGACTGAATAACTCCTATAACACTAATCGAGTAATCTTATAACACTGATGAAGTAACCCCTTTAACGCTGACAAGTAACCCCTATTACATTAATGAAATAACTCACACGGTGTGGCCAGCCACATATAAGACTTTGTGCCTGAGGGTGTATTTTTTTCACCTTTATAATTTTTACTTATTGATAATTAAAGATGTGATTAGTCAAAGTTTTACATTGACATATTTGCCCAGAGAAATGTTTCACTTTAAAAATACAAAGGGTATATAACACAAAATCATTACACATAGACCAATCTATCGAGTCGAGTCAGTCAGGTTGGGTCACTTTGGGTCTGGTCACGGGTCATAAATGCTCAACTCCTAATCCAGTGTTTTCAAATTCGTCCCATTGGGTTTTAGAACAATTTTTTATTTATTTTATTTTTTTCTTATTACTAGAAATATTTTATTTTTCAAGCTCTTTTGTTGTTTATGTTTCAATTTTATTAATAAAATATATTCACCGATATAATTTTGTCATTACATTTCTAATACATAATATGAATAGTCACCAAAGCACATCCAATTTTAATGAATCAAAATAATAATATAATTAAAAATAAGTAAACATTACACAATTAAAGGAAGAAGCCAACATTATTAAATATGTGGAGACCAATATTTCTTGATATTAGTTATTTATTTCTCCAAATCATATATTTGACAATATTAATATTGTTATTATTTAGGTGTATAATCCCTTTAATTACATAAATAATATCCTTAAAGAGCTGGTTATTATCTCCCTTTTCTAACATAAAGCATTACATTACTCCACTGACTATCTTTGTAATAAGAAACAGGCTTGGAGAGTGAGTAGCAATCCACAACTTTTGTTGTCTAAGGTGTGCAGGGCACATTTTGTAAGTCCTATTCTCTTAGGGAAACCAACTACTTTGGTAAACATGCCCTACTCTTGGTGAATAGAGAATTAGTTAAATCTGGGAACATTTTGGTTCAGGGGTGTGGTTGGAAGTTTGGGAATGGGAAAACAATTATGGCTACAAAAGATAGGTGGATGGAAGGGAAGATACCAACAACCCGGTCTTTGGATACGATGAGCGAGGTTTGGAATTGGAGGGCTAAGGATTTTTTGACCAATATGGTACATGATGGAATCACAGAAGACTCAATTGTTGTTTTAATCTCAAGGATGCGACTGTTATAGCATCAATGAAAGTGCTAGTGATGGAGGCAGAGGACTATATGTACTGGTTAGACCATAAGTCTGGTTGTTATACAGTCAAAACGGGTTATGCTTTTGTTAAAAGACTGGAGTCTCGCACGGGAAATGTGGCGGTTTTGGAGTTTTATAAAGTTCTTTGGGCTCTTCATATACTCCCCAAATGGAAACTTTTTGTGTGGAAAGTACTCCATAATGGTTTGGCCACAAGAGGTAATCTAGGTAGGAGAGGGTTGGATATTCAAGTTTACTGTTGTAACACCCCTAAATTTCTCTCCAATAATAATGATACAAAACATGATTAAGAGAGTAGCTTAGGAGCATTACCGCCACGTGATTACGTAAGGCTTTTCAAAATACAAAGACTTGCAGCGGAAAATACATACTTAACTCTTATTAAATAAATAATAATAGTAATAATAGTTTTCAAAATTGAACCACACGAGAACTCTTCATACAAATCGTCAACCATGAAATCTAGACTAAGTGATTATCGCCCTTTGTTCCCAATGCAACATTTAGTCACGTCGACTCATCATCATCACCTATCTACTTATCATAAGTGATAAGTAGGGCCAAGCCAAAAACAAAAGAGAAATACGCGTTAGCAAAATGCTAAGTACATACCAATGCTAGATATGTAAAATCATCAATTTATGTAATTAAACATGCTTTCGTAAGATTTAGCATTTGTAAATGATAGATCATTATTCAAACCTTCCATAAATAGAAATTCCACATTTAGAAACATTCCAAAATCAACGACTTTCCAAAAGTAGAGTCCAATAGAAATGGAAGATCAACATTTCCGTAAACCATTTCCCAACCTAAGTGTGCACACCCCTCAAGCTAGTAACTCATTTACATAGTCTATACTCGAGGAAAGACTAGATCATACAAAGCCCATAGTCTTATCATTTATCTCCGCATAGTGAGAGTCAAGAAAATCCAATAAACATCTTTGATAAATCAATCTTTCAATTCCCATGTATGGGATGATTAAAATAATAATATTTCCTTTTCAAACAATTTAGTAAACCAAGTAAGTTTACAACCAATCTTATAAAGCATTTAAATATTTAAGATCAAACAATCATTTTTATTGAAACAAGCTTACACGGTTTATTTTATAAACATTCATAAATCATTGGTAAACATTCAAACATAGTTCATCATTCAAAACATAAAACACATTTTTGAATAAAATCACATAGTTAAAGATCTAGCCACGAATACGTACCTTGATCTTTCATACAACCATATGAAACCTCTAACATCAAAATTGACACTTCCCTTCAATAAACCAATAAGCCTAATCAATACTCTTTGAACAAACAATATAAAATATTGACTCAAACTAATTGTGCATGAATAATTGTTTTAACCTTTTTATAAAATTAATACTTGTTTTTGTAAACTAATCTTTAAACTTTATCATTGTTAGATAATAATAATAATAATAATAATAATAATAATAATAATAATAATAATAAATGTGAAGTACATAAATTAAACCAATAAGAGTAAAATAAGCATGAGGATTGGGCTCACTTACTCTTAATGGGTCAAAAATGTCATTAGAGTTAATTTATATTGGTGGGATTTAACTATTTAAGGATTCTAGTATTGGTTTTTACAAAACAACAAAGACCAAACTTTGGTCTTGGTTTGGAGGGGGACGAAAGAACAAAAGAGGAAAGAGGTGGGTGCAAGGAGGTGGTTCGACGGTGGCTGGGCAGCCGGCGTCGGCCAGGGGCGGGCGGTGGCTGGGGTGCGCGGCCTAGTGGTGGTGCGCGGCCAAGGAGGCGCGGAGGAGAGAGAAAGGGGGTAATTTTGGGGTTTTATAATTGGGTTTAATTGCTGAAATTTTGTGGGTATTTTTACAATTAAAATTGAGATGAAATTAGCTTGGTTTCTTGCTCTATTTATAGGTGAAAATGGTAAATAAATCATATTAAGCTTTAATGTTGATTGGTTGATTTGGGTGGTGCATCTAATGGTTGAGGAGAACTTGATAATCGTGATGGAGTGGATGAACTTCAAGTGTAAGAAAATATTTTTACCATTAGATTTATAGTATAGGGGAGGTAACATTTGGGGAGGTAAATTGGAAGGAGCTTCCATGGTTATGGTGTATGAACATCTCATACGTTGATGTTGTTGATTGGGGAAGATGGGGGCAATTGGTCTTAGGTGCATCCTCTTGCACCTAAGATAGGTGCAACAAGTGAAGGCCCAAAACGCGCGGCCCATATTAATAACCCAGATAACATATCCGCGATATGCCAAAATCAACACTACGCTCTATAAAATGAACATTTAGTAAAAAAAATATGAACATGAAAAAAAATGAACATTTAATAATAAAAAATGAACACGTAAAAAAATGAACATTTAATATTTATAATGCATATATTTCATAATCATATTATTTTTTATTTTTTCAAATTTTTATGTTCATAGTTAAATGCATTATATTCATAATAATATTTTATATGTTCATATATATTTCATTTATTCATAATGTAAATATGTGTTGTTCATGAAATAGTAATTAAATCTGTTTATGCATATGTTGTCTTTCTTAAATGTTTATGTTCATATTTTTTTTACGTATATGTTCATACTTTAAATGCTTATATTCACTTTAAGAAAACCAATGCTTACATTCATATTTTGAAATGTAATATTCACTTTCTGAAATGCATAGGTTCAAATTTTTTTATGGCTATGTTCACTTTATGAAAAGATAATGTTCACATGTAAGCGAACCTATGCATATGTTCATTATTTGGATACCTTATATTCATAGAATGTTTTAAAACGTTCATAATATAAATATTTGTTGTTCATATGATAAATATTCTTAAGTATATATTACAAAGTAATGTTTATAAAATATGTTCATATTTTGAATGCATATGTTCACTCTCTAAAATGCATATGTTCATATTTTGAATGTTTATGTTTACCTAAATGCATATGTTCATACATTTTTTATGCATGCGTTCACTTACAGGGACCCAATGCATTTGTTCATATTTGAATGCGTATGTTCATTTTCTAAAATACATATACTCACATTTGTAATGCATATGTTCATATTTTTAATACTTATAATGCGTATGTTTTAATTTTTATGTACTAAATGTTCATTTTTAGTATACTAAATGATCATTTTTAGTTACTAAATGTTCACTTTTGAAGTACATCGTGTTCATTTTTTTTCCAAAAGTAATACACAAATATTAGCAACTTAATTAAAAAAATCAAAATCGTAATAAAAAAACAAATTTAAGATGCAGCAATTCAATAATTCATCACAAATTCATCGACCATAATTTTTGCAATATCAATACTTACAAAATCAAATGAAATTCATCACAGATTCAACAGTTGAATTAATATTCAAATAATCAAATTCATCCCAAATTAAACCCAAATTCATCAATCTAATTGATATCCATCATAGCAAATTCATAGAAACTAACTTGCATTGATCTCTTCGGGAATAACAATCAAATTCATCTATTCAATTCACAAAATCAATGGAAGATAAAAATAATAAAAACAGAGGAGAGAGAAAGTTTAATCAGTGGAAAATAAAAATAAAAAAACAGGGAAGAGAAAAAGTTTATGAAAGTGATTGATAGTATAGAATTCAGAGAAAATTTTGATGAATATTATTATATAAATAAAAAGTGAAGAGAAAATTTAAAAAAGGGGAAAAAAATCAAAAAGAAAAGAAGAATCACAGGAAGAATAATAACTGGAAAAAAGAAAAGAAAGATAAAGGTGGACAGCGTTTCATACACTAAAAGCTGCGTTTAAGGGGTGTTGCACCTATTCTACGTGCACAAACATGCACCTAAGAATATGCCAGTGAAAAATGGACTTCAAAACATTCTTATGGGCTAGAGGAAAATGATAGTAAGTTAATGGCCCAATAACTATGGTCATGATTTAGAAAATAGTTTGGACTCATAGAAGCTTTTATCATTTTAAAGTCTTGAAATAATAACTTTATAAATAAAGTTTAGCAAAAAATATAATTTGCTTAATAAATCACTTTGAAATCACAAGAGTTTAGAAAATATTTATAAATAAATAAAATATCTTAAGAAAAGCACCTTAAAATAAGGTGTATAATATAACTAAGTATGGGATTTGAATAAATAAAGGTAAAAATCTTTTAAGAAAATAACTTTTTCATAAGGAAAATTAATTAAACCCAAATTAGAACATATTTTAAATGTAATAAATATGATTAAAATTAATTAAATAGGCTTAAAAATATGGGGTATTACAACTGTGATCTTTGTGAGGATTTGGAGGAAGATATGCAACATATTTTCAGGTTTTGTACGACAACGAAAGATATTTGGAGGGGTGGAATACTAGGCATCCACTCATAAGATAATGCAAACCAGTCCTTTGTAGATTGGTTTCTGTACTATATCCAACTTTACCTTAGCTTGGATGGGAAAAAGGGCCATAGGATTACCTTCTTCTTGGCCACTTTGTGGGGTTTGTGGAATGCTAGGAATAACAGGGTTTTTAGGAGGTTAGGGTCGAGTTTGTTGTCGACTCCGGCAATTATTTCAGAGGAATTACGTCAACATGATCTTTTTAGCGGTAATGGAGAGACGGCTTTACTCTGCCTGCACCCTCCAGAGAGTTTACATGATCACCCGCCAAGTTTCATGCGGGCAATTCTAACTAATGATGGAACTCAAGAGGGGTTAACTGTAATACAAGTTGATGGGTCCTGGAATAAGCAGACTACGAGATCAAGAATGGGATGGTGCCTAGATGGGGTGGAGGAAGATGAGTTCGATGGTCTCGGAGGTACGACACATGGGCTAGCTCAGTCGGCCGTGCAAACTGAGATGAATGCTTGTATCCATGGTCTTAAGTGAGGAGCTCTTCGACGTCTAATGTCGATAACAATTTACATGGATTCGGAAAATATGGTTAGGATGCTGAGGAATAATAGCAACATCGACGTTGATCTTAGATGGATATTCTTCGTTTGGGATCAGCCTTCTCCTAGTGTAGCATTCAAAAGGTTGACAGGACCAAGGTGCAAAAGTCACATTTGCGGGCAACGGTGGCTAATTTTAATTTACTGTCTTTTAATAATGTTTAGTAGTGTAGTTTGTTTAAGGATATATCAACGAAAAAAAAAACAGACTATCTTTGTAATATATATTATGTAAAATTAATCAACACAATAACAATTCAACTAAACTTTAGACGTTGGTTATACAAAATTCAAACTAAATACCATTTGATGACACCTGTCAGTGGCGCGACATAGCTTATGCGGATGAAGTTGGTGTGAGTAGGTACTCGGTAGGTTGGTGTGGGTGACAATTGGTGTGGATTTAAGGCAATATAGATGAGAAAAAAATGAATGTAGAATGGTGGATGGATGATCAAGCTCAATAAAAAAACTAGGTTTTTCTTTTTTATAAATGTATTTTTTTTGAAAAAAGAAATCCCAAAAACAGGTCAGTGGTTTGAATTAAGTGCGAGTCAGGTTTACCCACAAATTTATGAGTTAACGGGTTCTGTTTGAATCGGATTTTGGTCGAAAATTTTGTTCATCACCCATAAAAATAGGCTGATTTAGGTCTGATAAAGAATTGACATATCTAATTACACATGAATAATTAGAAGAAAAATAAATAGAAAATTCATTTATCTTATCTGATTGAATAACCATGTAGTAAAATCCTAAATTTTAGTAAGAAAACATGGAAGGTCAATCAGGTCAAGGGTGAAGAACAAGAAAGATAAAAACGCAAGGGGAACAAGTTTGAAGCAACTTATGGATAGTTCCAGCGGTGGATCTTCTTAACCCCCTTATTTTCATTGTCAAGCAGTTCACAACGTCTATAACCCCAATCCCCTTTTTAGTTCTTGTATTAGTTTGGTTAAGTATTCTTGTTGTAGTTTTGAGTCATTTGGGAGCCAATCTCCTTTTTAGAGTTTTAGTTTTAGAACATTGTTAAAAAAAAAATTAAAAAAAAAAAATAAACAGGGGAAGTCTTAAGGTATAAACTATATCACAAACTCACATAAAGGTCAGTTTCAAATAAACACATTTTTATAACCCGGGCTGGATTGACCTACTCCCTCCGTATTTTAAAAAATGTTACACTTACTTAATTTGGTCGTGTTTTAAAAAGTGTTACACTTTTTTTTTATGCAAAAGCTACATTTAAATTTTATCTCTCTCCTCACATGGTCCTCATCTAAATCCACATCTTTTCTCTCACATTCATTACTTTTAATAAATTATTAACCCCACTATCTTTCTTTTACAATTTTTAATGCTCAAACTACCCCACTTACCTTTCATTTTATTTAAGTTAAATAAACTGCCTAAAACTATGTGCCGGTCAAATTGTAATATTTATGAAAACGCGGAGGTGCACCGGGACATGCTGGAGGAGGGGGGTACTTCATGACTGTCAAGGACTAGAGATGACAATGGATCGAATTTGGATCGGGTGGAGCTTCACCCGCATCCATCCATTATTCTAATTGCTCCATCCACATCCATCCGTCATCCGCTTCACCCATCATCAATATTCATCCGTCCATCATCCGTGGATGAAACGGGTGGAGCGGATGACAAATGGATGAGTATTAAAGTGAAAAAAAAATAACTCACATAAACTTTAATTTTCGGTTATTTATATAATAATTAAAAAGAAAACAATAACAACATAAAAATTAATTTGCAACAAAAAAGACAAGTAATTTTCTTGCACATTTCATATTATATTATTAAAATTCTTCGATTAAAAATTAATTTTATGTTAAACGGGTGGGTGGATGGTTAGCGGGTGAAAAGAATATCATCTACATCTGATTCGATCCATCATCCGCTTTATCCATCACTCGCTTCTCATCCATTTAATTTGGATTTTCGTCCATTTATTTAAAGCGGGTGGAGCGGGTTAGTGGACATCCACTTAATATTGTCATCCCTATCAGGGTCACCTACTCTATGTCATCTCTCTAAATTTTGGTGCTTGTTTTGCTTTCATGGCAAGCTAAAGGCTATTGAATATGGGCTTGAAATGGCTAAGAGGTTAAGAGGAGCGAAAATTCAAGTTCAATTGGATAATCAAGCGGTGGTCGTAGCTCTCAATAGTGCGGACATTCATGGAGGACATGGCTACCGATGTATTTGGTGCAAGCAGCTACTAGAAGACAATAGTTGGCAAGTTGAAGTTCACCATGTTTATCGAGAACAAATCGAGCCGCGAATTGGCTTGCAAACTAAGGTGTCACCCAGAACAACAAGATCGAGTTGATTCAATTCCCTCCTATAGCTTTAGGACGGATCTTACATGATGATGTCGTTGGTCGTTTTGTACCCCTTAATTTTTTTGCTTTTGTTTTTACTTTTCCCATGGCCTAGCCCCTCAGGTGCACCAAAAACAAAAAAGGAAAAAAAAAAACACATTAAAAATACGAAGGGAGTATGAGGAGTTTTAGTTGATAGGGTCTTTTATTTTACCTTTAGTAAAAAGCGGCACTTTTATAGAGTACCAAAATTAAAATTTTATAAATCCATCACAATTAGATGCTTCTCTCTACTCCATTAATGGATTTCTCTTCATCCCCACTCCCACGAGTCCATCACCTCCTCTTTCCACATAACAAAAAAGAACATATAAATACCAAAAGTCCAATACAATTACATTCAAAGTTCCCAAAAAAAAACTCTCGAACACTCGCTTCTCTTTCACCTTCAACCACTCACCCAAAAAACACAAAATGCAAATCCTCAAAACACCATTCACCCTTCCAACACTATCAAACCCAAAACAATCCCAATTTCCTCACACTCAAATCTCCTTCTCCAATTCAATCTCCCCACTCTCTCTCCTCCCTCACCTCTCTCTCCACCATCAACGCCGTCCACCAACCACTCTCATCCGCATGGGCGGAGGCCCAAGAACCTACCCGGGCGGCGTCTCCAAATGGGAATGGAAACGAATGCAAGCAAAGAAAGCCAAGCAACTCCTAAAAGCCCGCCTCTCTCGTGAGCGTCAGATCTACGAGATGCGTAAGCGTGCTGAACTAAAGGCTGCTATATCCAATCTTGAACGCCCTTGGGAGGTTGTTCAGAAGGGTGCTCCCAAGAGCTCGTCTTCGATTTTCTCCGTTTCAGCTGATGAGCAAGTTAAGGTATTAGCTGATAGGTTTCAGAAACCTGGGGGTTTTGATTTGTGGTCTGAGAATGATGGGCCTCAGATTTTTCATACTCAGGAGAATTTGCCCTCTGCTAGGTTTTTTCCTAAGGGGGTTGTTCATAGTGTTAAGCCGTATGGTAATTGCATCGATCATGGGTTTAATTCCAGTGGAAATCGGAAATCGAGGGTCGAGGATTCGAGCTCAAAGGGTGGAATTCGGAAGCAGAAGGAGGTTCGTGGCGAGGCGGGTTCGAAATCGAGTGTCAATTCTCGCTCAAAGGGTGGAATTCGGAAGATGAAGGGTGATGGGATTGGGAAAATTTTGATGAATGGGAGGAGAGAAGAGGGTAATGAGGAAGCGAATTCGAAACCGAGGAATGATAGAATGAAGGGGTATGGAAGACGACGGGCGAATGCGAAAACTGGTGAAGAAGTATATGATATGAGCTTGCAAGGTGATGGTAGTTATGGTTTTAGTGGGAGCAAGAAAGATGATAAATTGAGGAGGTAAAATTAGATTATATGTAATGTACATAAGTTTTGTTTGATTTGATAAAATTGGTGTATATTTGTAGATTTTGTACTATGTTAGTTTTTTTGACTTTAAAGTTGAAGAATGAATTGAGTTGAAACAAGTTGAAATTGGACTTTTACTACCTATAAATAAGTTAAGAGTCTTGTTTATTACTTTATTATGTAGAATGCATTATTAAATTGTAAAAAGGAAAATACTACGATTAGCAGTAAGCACTCTCGCAAGTTCATCACAGAGAGGTTACTTGCTTGAATCAGCAGAGTTTAGTAGCAAACAGAGAGCCAGACTCTCAGGAAGGCAGTGCATATATGAAATGAATTGAGAAGAGCACACAGCAATCAAAAGCAGAGACTATTTGGAAATTCACCATTGCCGAAAATCAGTTAGCAGTTGGATTATATACAAATTTACGTAGCAGCAAAAAGGCTCAACTTAAGCCACTCAAATACGAAAATATTGTAGTGACTGAACTTATTCAACATTCCAAATATTCACAAACTGGCATTTGCAAAGGTAATTTTCTAAAAATCAAAAAGTTCCCAGTCCTCGTCCAAAAGCTCCTTGACAGGTGTAGCTCCAGATCCAACAGCCTCCTCCCCGACATTGCTTTTAGGTGTTTGACACTCAACTGAGGGTGCTCGACTCATTTTATTGGGTGTCTCTGGTAACTCCATATGCCCAGTTGCAGGATCTGAAGCCATGCTCCTTACTGAAGAAGTCGATGATGCCATACGAAAGCTTGTCTGCTCAATGGAAAGATACTTACTAAGAGATACACGTTGGTCAAATTTTTCCTTCAACGACTTTACATCCTGACAAATAACAGATATTTCTCCCCTGCAAAGAGGCCAGTCAATTGATACATTAGTAACCACTATGATTCATCCAAAAAAAAACTGTGCAAGCAGAAAATAGAGAATAAAAACACCAGTAACTCTCCGTAATGATATAAAAAAAAAGAGGTTGGGGGAGGGTTTGGATATCACCAAGGGCAAGATAATAATAGATCAATCATGTAGGCAGCCTAACCTCCACAATCGGAGAGGTAAGTTCCAACAGAACTCAAAGAAGAAAGCCCCCAATTCTAACGTCAAGGCTGTATTAGGAGTGGTTGAGTGGTAATGGTTCGCTTTGCCAACCAATAGCCCTAAAAAATGTTACTATAATGACTTCTACATGTAGAAAATTTTACAGGGTGCTGAACAAAATTTTTCCTTAATGGCTGTAACCATTTAATCTTCCATTAGCTCCTCTTACATGCAAATCTAAATGATTAACTTATCAGATAATACATGCATGATGCATCCTGTTTCACGAGCACACCAGCTGCGAGGGGCTAATATTTAGCTACCCCTTTAAGGAGTAAGTGAACAAAACTATCCTAAAAGGCAAAATAACAATCACTAAACTTGCCACAGCAGAGCATGAAAAACTAATTGAAACAGGTGATGACACTTGACACCCTCGTGCAAAACCAAGCAAAATAAATTGGTAATGGCAAGCAAGATGGAAGCACCAGTGCTACAGAATTCCACAATCTACAAAAAAGAGTACAGTATAACTTACTGCAGTTCATCAACAACACGACCTTTCTCCATAAGGAAGTCCCTTAGCTGAAAAAAAGAAAAAATGCAAGCTGTTAGGTTATCTTCAATAAAGATGAAATAAAAGAGAATTAACAGAGCACAACCTCTTCAGCAATGGCTGTTTAGCCAGACATGTTAAGTTATTGAAGATTTGAAGAACAACCTATTCAATTTATTTGGTTTCATTGAAAAGTGTGAAATGTCCTATGTTGCAATAAAAAAGGAACGGATGAAGTATATCTTACAGGTCCTTTAAGATACATTACACCATGAGTTCTTGATTCATGAAATTTGGCATAGCTACATGGCATTAATAACCCACTAACAGTTTGGACAAACTTCTGGATTTCTGTTTCCAAGAAGAATTTTTCTAGAAACACTTTCTCAAAATATAGTTGAAGAGTTAAAAATGCTTACAGGAAACCAAAACAGTTTTACACTGCTTCACCCATCATTTTTCTAGAGTAGGTGCCAAAATGTATTCTAAGTCAATATATCTTTGCTGATATTCTTTACTAACATGACTCACATGACTAAAAAGAGTGATATAGGGAGGTCCTTGTATATCTTGTGTAGATGGCTATACCATGTTTACTAGAAATGTTCAGCTTTTACACCATTTATTGAATCATATCATACTCTTTATTTTTTGGTTTGTGCTTGTAGCAAGAATAAATTTAGATGATTTGGGATCAAACCCATGAAGTTGATTTTACCAAGACAAGCCTTGGTCGAAATGAAAAGGCATCCTAATTTGAACTTTTTTGGCACCAATGTAGGCATATATTAATTTGTGTTTGAATTTGGAATATTAAGCAAAGTTCTATTTGATTATCAAGTTGTTATTAATCTTATATTTTATTCTATACTTCCTCCGTTTCTTTAGTCACGTTTGCCAATGCACAAATTCAACTATTAATAACTTAAAATAACCAATAAGCAAAAATTATAAAAAAAAAATAATTGATATTTTAAAAATATATATCATGACGAATCTAACAAGATCCCACATGATAACATGACTATATTTTTCATTATGTATATATCACAAAACACGGTCAAAGGTAAGTGTGAATATTGCTATAGTCAAAATGTGTCGACTAAAAAAGGCAGTGGTCGGAAGAAAATAAGCGTATGAAATATTGACGATTAGAGTTTTGTTTTCAATAATTTGCATTGTATGGATATATTTCAGTTAGGAATGTAGGATCACCCTGTTTTTTAGAGCCATAAACTAGACATTAAAAATAAGGGTAAATCAGGTTGAGTTCAGGTCAACCCATTTATAAAATCAGGTTCAGATTTGGAAGCCTGGCATGTTTATGCAAGCAGGTTGGGTTCAAGGCCTCAAGGGTGGTGCTAACCGGTTCTAACTTTGAATTAAAGCAAGTGCATAAATCTGATTACGGGAGGAGCTAAATTCTTTAAAGGAAAGCATATACTACAAATGAGCTATTATAATTTATAAATGCATTATTGCATGTAGAAAGGTTCCAAAGTAAAACTCTACCTTGGCATTCTCTTCTGCTTCTTTTTGCAACAATTTTGACTCTTGGACCACTCTCTCCATAACAAGTTCTTGCTCAGCAAGAGCCCCTTTTGCTATCTCTTGCTTCTCAAGCATCTCTGTTTCAGCTGTCTTCCTCTCTTCTTCAGATGCAGCTAATCTGGCTTCAAAAGTTTCCTGCATCTACAAAGAGATATAAAACAAACTAGGGAGTCAAAAGGCGCCTTTGAAAAATAAAAATAAAAAAAGATCTGCACAATTAAACTAGCAACTAATCATGCATAAGACAATTGGATGGCGAATTTAAAGTTATACTTCCTCTTTTCCTTTAAATTACAATATTGACTATCACATTTGACAATCCAAACTTTGACCATTAATATCCTAGATTTTCCATTATAAAAAAATAACAAAAAGTTGACGCATAAAAAACTTAAAATTAAAAATTATCCAACATGATATATGTTTTTTTTTTATTAATCCCTTTGTTTCTTATTTTATCTTCCTATTTAGAATCTCTATGAATTCTAATGCAAATGAAATCAATTTACTCTTGATAGTTATACAAAGAAAACAAATGTATTCATGAAGAATCTTGTTTGATTCACCTCAATGTGAGGTTTCACAATATCAACTTCTTTATAATGCGTATTTGATCAAATTAAGGTTTACATTGGAAACCAGACAAACAATGGATAAATAAATAAAAAAAATAAATAAATAAAAAAAAATAAAAAAAAGATAAGAGGAAATTAAATAATGTGGTTATCCAAAGTTAGTATGTGAATAGTGTAAAGTCAAACTATTGCAATTCTTTAAGGAAAATAATGGAATTATATAGCATCACATATATAGCTAGAAAATAATTACCATACATAAAAGTTATGAGGTAATTAGAGAGAGAATCTTATGGCCCTAAATTAGGCTAGTTATTATTTAAGTAATAAAAACACTGATGACTTTTAGACTCAATTGTATAAACATACGTAATCATACATGAAACTGCAAATTTTACCCATTAAAAAATAATGGAAGTAAGAGAATTTATTAGCCCATATACAGATAACAAACTTGATTATTCATGCTTCATACTATTGCGTTGACATATATACCTCATCTCAGAAAAGAAGCACAAATTAAATTGGCCCATAACTTATGAATGAAATGATTATCTCAGAAACACAAAGCATTGCATAAAATACCAAAATAATTAAAAATGCTGATTAAAAAGAGCTCAAAATATGCTTTAGAATAAGATTCATTCATCATATGCTAAATTGATAAAATCTAGATGGCTATAGTGTTATACCACAGATATTATCCCCAATAGAAATAAGATTACTAATACTCGGATTCAAAAAAAGATTACTAATACTCCATAAATACAGAATTTTAGGGATAAAGAACACAACATATATGATACATGCCTTTCATTCTTTATTTTTTAGCCCAAGAATTGCAAAGGTTTTGGGTTAGTTAGAAATAAGGAATAAATATTGATAGAAAAAACACACAAATCTTACACATAGAAAGAATATAATAGCATACCTCATCTAGAATAACAAGTGATTTATCTTTATCATCTGCCAGACCAAGGAGACGAGTCTGAAGCTCCCTTACTTCAGTTGCTAAAATGGACTTCTCCCCATACACTTCGCCAGCATGCTAAATGTTCAATGAGAAGATCAAAGTAAAAAGATTATAAAATATGGAGTAAGCTAGCATAAAAAAAGATAATGAAGTAAAAAATTACATATCCCCTATCATATTTCTAATATTTGAGAACTAGCATACCATTTCATTTGCTTCCTTTGCATGTTTAAGCATCTTTTTTATTTCTTCCACCTTCTCTAGGATGTCCAATCCTCCCCTGGCAGCAGCAGCTTTAGCTTTTTCTGCCTCTTTTTCCTGCTGTTCAACATCCTCAATCAACCTCAGTACTGATTCCGTGGCTGAAAGCAACACATCCTACATTGTATTTTGAAACCAATTCAAAATATGCCAATTGATGATTGATACAACCAATATAAATAAAGCAAATTTCTGAAGAACATTTTACTCAAGTGCTTAAACATATTACTTCAATTTGAATCGAAAGATGAGAGCAAATATCCCCTTCTCTCCATAAATATGAATTACACGCTATCTCTAATCATATCTACTTTTACACTGTTCTCTATTAAATTACCCACATGGCCACCTCTCCACAAAGCTCTCAATTTAATTTCAACTTATTTTGATTTATCAGACATGATAAGTTAATTAATTCAAAGATCTCAGACAAAATAAGTTCAGTCGTTCAGTTGTTCAGACTTCAGATAATATAAGTTCAAACAAAATTAGTCATATAGAAAGTGTTCATAACATTTAGTTCCTAAGAAATGAGTGAAGTGTTGGGGAACAGAAGTAGCATGTAGAAGCAAAAAAGTTATACACGTAAAGGAGCATATTAAAGCAATGGAGAAGTAAAAAAGGAAGATTCAAATCCAAAACTAGAATAATACAAAATTGGAGACGTAATCAAGATCTGAAGAACATTGGTGTTTTTTATTTTTTTTGTAGTTTTCTTTTTTAATTATTTTTTGTAACAAATTTACCTCAATCATTTTGACACAGTAAATTATAATATACTACAAAATAGAAGCAATTGCAGTACAGTAGTACACCTCCAACCAACCTCCCAAAAATAAACATTTGAATCAAAATGTATTAGTTAACGGTGTTAAGAGTATTAAACATACTACTTTCACAAATATTACTAGGGTTACGTATGCTTCTATATGCAGAATGAGTAAGAAAGCACAATAAGTCATTAAAGACATAGTAAACTATAATATGCTTAACTAAAACAATAGAAGTACACTACCAAGCAACCTCCAAAAACTAAATATTTTTATCAAGCTGTATCTTCAAGTCTAACATACTAGTTTCGTGTACATTTAGTTGTTTACTAGTATTGATTACAGTACTTCACCATACACAAGAAATGACCATATAATTCAAAGCTAAAATCAGATTATTTATTTATTTACTTTTTTTTTTAAAAAAAAAAAAGAAAAAGCTATATAATATAACCATTTCTTCACAATTAAATACTAATAACATCCTATAATGGGACAAAGGCACTAAAAGTTACATGATCATGGCACTATTAACTATTGAGCTTTTCCTACATTATAACCTTGTAATGATATCTCTTAAGTCCAAACCGGAATAACTTCTGATGAAAATTCTGACAGCTCATTAGCTCAACCATATTGACATATTGGTTCTACACAGTGCCAACTGATTGGAAACGTTGCCCCTAATTCCCAATCAAGGGACGTGCATAAAAAACATATATGTCAAAAAAAAAAAAAAAAAAAAAAAAACACAACTTTGTTCTCCGGCAAACTAGAAGAAAGTGTTGCATTGTTCTTTACTACAGTTATTTGCTATATAAAGCACAATAAAATTAAAAAGGAAAATATTACGAGCTGTAAATACCTTGTAATTTTTTGCATCTTTAATAATGTCCTCAACCAGGTTGATTCTGCAGATTTGGCCAGAATGTGTTACTATAGTGCTTAATGTAATCTCATGACTCTCATCCTCAGCACCAACATCGGCCAAAGAAAAATCCTGTGAGAAATCAGCATCGGCATAGCTACTCATGTGTTTATTATCAATATCAGAAATGGCCATTACATTCTCAGCTTCTGGCTCAGTGACAGATATTGAGCCTGGATCGGCAGAAATGTTCAATCCCAACAAGTTGCAATCTAAAGATTGTTGCTTCTGCTGATAGTCAAATTCTGGAGCATCATTAACATCATCGTGATTCATATCCCAATGATTATTTAAGCTGACATCAGCTTCATAAGAATCGGTACCTATCTTTGATGATGAAGCCTCGTCAGTTTTTTCTACATGTACATCTGGTCTTTTGTCCTCATAATCACGAGAAAGAACAAAGGTTTCACCCTCATAATCCCCAAATTGCTGAATGCGATCATCATTGCTACTCTCGCCAATCAAACTTCCTGATGCAACAACCTTTTCAGCCTGACTAGCTTCAGCAATTGTATTTTCACATCTTACATGTACATCAGTTCTTTCATTCAAGGAATTATGAGAAAGGACAGAGGTTTCACCCTCACAACCCTTGAAATCCTGAATGCAATCATTAATAGATTCTCCGCATCTTAATGACACCAAATCTTCAATTCTGGTGTTTCCATTTTGTAAGTCATCAGTGTCATTTGCATCATAGAAGGATGAAGCCAAAGAATCACCATCAATATTATGGGCATCATTCAGCGGATGAGAATCATTAGCATCTTTTCTTGCAGCTGATTCCAGAATAGAGGAGCTTGGTACTTGTACTTCAAACATATTCTTATCGTGTTCAACTGCATGGAATATTCTATTTAAATCAAACCAATACGCAAAACAAACCTAAAAGCTAGTATAGATAAACAATTCTTTTTATATAAACTAACTCATCCAAAAACCAAGATCGTCTCAAATTTTAAAAAGCATATCTAAACACTTTAAAAATATAACACATCAGTGTTTTCGTATAATTATGCCTACAATCTCAAAGTTAGGTAATATTAATAACAATAAGGGAAAACAATCCAATTTCTACCACAAAAAATCTCTATAAAAGGTTGTATAAAATTATAGATTCTTACCATTGGGAGCAACGGGATCAGGATCAGACTTTTCTCTAATAAAGGGGAGAACATCAGTAAGAATTGATTCCACAGCTTCATCAGGATCCTTTGCATGTTCTATAGCTACAGCTTTCAATATACGAGCATCCACCTTCACGGAAAAAAAAAAAAAAAAAAAAAACAAAATCCTTATAAACACCTCACTCGAGCGAAAGACGAATCAAGATGGATCCTAATAACAACTACAAAAAACTACAAAGTACTATCCACATCAAATCTGTTAATCATACAGAAATTGTAACCTGAGCAGGAATGTGGCAATCCATAAAACATCAAATCTATACAGAAAAGGCTATACATGATCAGTGATAAACCCGAAGCAGAAATCGCAATTCGTCGAGCATATGAAAAATCTTACACTACCTTATAAACCCCTTTATGAATTCATGATCTCTTGAACAATAATTCGATACAAATAGCCAAATTAGATACTCATACGTCAATCGAATTGAAGCAATGCTAATGCTAAACAAGTTAATTAACTTATTAAATCAATACCTGAGGAAAAAGCTCCTTCAAAATCTTGTATACTGAATTGAAACCCATTCTTTAAAGCTATTATACCTGTTTAGCAGAAAACATAATAGAAATCATACAAATATGATCAGAAACTCAGAATTACCCTAATCATATACACGAAAAATCAATTGTAAATTCCTACGTAGTATAATTTAGGTTACAAAACTAGTCTAATTTAAATAATCAATCCCAGTAATTCAGAAAAAATAAAAATCAAAACCCTTACAAAATACAAAACCCAAAATCTTCCCAAATTTGCATAAATTAATCAAATCCCATAAAAATTAAAACTTGGAGTATAAATCAAAAAGGAAAATTGAAGGTTTACTTAAATTTAACAGGAGGGAAAGTATGAAAGATAGGAAATTTAGAGAAATCGAGAGATAAAACGATCAGAATTCCGAAGGAGAAGAGAGAGAAAGTAGAGCAGCATTTACCTGGAAATTGCTACGAGCCTACGAGGGAAGAGGACAAGGGCGAGGGAGATTTATAGACTGTTTTGTTTTTACCTAAGGAAGTAAGGAGTCGCTAGTAAAAACAAAAACCTTATTGGGTCCTTGGTTAAGCAATTTTTTATTTATTTTTTTTTAAAAAAAAAAATTTCTTTTTATTTTTTTAATTTTTTTTTTTGGTGACATGAGCTGAAATAAATAAACAAAAGTGTTTTCTTAAAAAAAAAATACTTAATATTTTTTTGGGCTTATGAAAGTACTATGTAATTCATATAATACAATATCTTTTCTATAAACTTATGATAAGAAGAAATACAATTTTAATAAAAATAATACGATGTATTGAATAAATGATATTTTTTTAGAGTAAAACTAGATGAAGCCGTGCGATGCATGGTTTGTTAGAATTTTTTTTTTTTTTTTTTTTTTTTTTTTTTTTTTTTTTTTTTTTTTTTTTTGCATTCATGTGCTAAAATTTGTTACACATTTAGATAAAATTCCTAATATCATAATATAATATTTTTTATTTAGTTAATTTAAACTTAAAAATATCATTCGCCAATTTTACTTGCGTGGCATTTGAATTAATTAATTCAAAAATAAATTAATAATCTCTTATTTGACTGGCTACAACTAAATTTATAATCTTACATGGCGCGCTATGAAAATTAAATCCTACGTGGCTCTCTAAAACCTCGGGAAAATATCGAAAGATAATATTTTATATTTAATTAATTTAAACTTAAAAATATCATTCGCCAATTTTGCTTGCGTGGCATTTGAATTAAATAATTCTTAAAGAAATTAATAATCTCTTATTTAATTGGCTACAACTAAAATTTATGATCTTATATGGCGCGCTAAGAAAATTAAATCTTATGTGACTCTCTAAAACCTCGGGAAAATATCAGAAGATAATACTTTATATTTAATTAATTTAAACTTAAAAATATGATTCGCCAATTTTGCTTGTGTGGCATTTGAATTAAATAATTCTAAAAGAAATTAATAATCTCTTATTTAATTGTCTACAACTAAAATTTATGATCTTACATGGCGCGCTAAGAAAATTAAATCTTACGTGGCTCTCTAAAACCTCGGGAAAATATCCGAAGATAATATTTTACATTTAATTAATTTAAACTTAAAAATATCATTCGCCAATTTTGCTTGCGTGGCATTTGAATAAATTAATTCTAAAAGAAATTAATAATCTCTTATTTAATTGGCTACAACTAAAATTTATAATCCTATATATATATATATATATAGGATTAATTCATTAATTCATTAATAAAAAATCATACAACATCTATAAATATAATCGAATTTAACAAATACATAGTTTGAATCAATAAAAAAAATTCAATATTTAAGAGTAAATAAAGTAGTATAGTATTTATTGTAAACTAATTTTCTAGTAAAAAAACACTTAAAACATTTGGGATGGATAAGAAATGGTTTTGTAAGTAAAAAAAAAAAAGTTTAGCTTTGATACAGGTATATAGATTTCATTAAAGATCATGCATTGCACGGGACTTAAGCTAGTTATATAGCTAATTTCAAGACTAACTATTACTTATTGGGGTTTGGAATGGGTTTTCAATTGATTTTGAATTGATTTAAGTTTTATTAAGGCTCGATTTGAAAATTTCATCGACATCTCTTTAGTCTATCAAAATTCAAACCAAATCGGATAACTTCACTTATTCAATCATAGAGTATTTTTAGGGAACACAATTATGTGCCTAGTAACAATACATCTATGGAAATTAGATGTAAAAAGGGTTTGTAATTGTTAAACAGACTTAATTAATATTTACAACATTCTAGCTGTTATATAATATATGTATTTAGTGGATTCCCATTACACCCTTATGATAATTCTAGGATAGTCTAGATATACTAGGTTTATTATATTACAACGAAACCCTAATTGTATCACATGTAATAAGAATATAGATATAAGAGGTACACATACATAAAATTATAGATACTAGGTTTATTCTAACTGCTAAAATGCGATTTGGTCTGGTTTGCTTACGGTCCAGACCAAACTGTGTACAACCCTACTTACAAGGTCGACCACTTAAAAAGACCTTTCTCGTAAATTTTCCTAATAAAAACCAAAAGGACGAAGCTAATAGAGAAGATATCCCTTTAAAAAAAATATTAATTAACAACCCTCAAAATGTTAAGTAATCACCATTTTTAGAATATTTTAAATTACCATCTGTAGGGAATTATTTCAAGCATCCCAAATTTAAGCCCCACTGTGATCATGCACTTAAGCATGGTGGCGTCCAAAGGGAAGGAAACTAAAGTAAAAGAGTCGCCAACAGGTTTTAGGAACTTGTAAGTCGTTCACAGGGTGAAGGTTACATCCCTTCACGATAATAGAGATCGCTAACTCCATAGTGGTCTGGAACCATGACTAGATATTCGGAAATGATGGTACGAATCCAACCTAAAAGAGATTGAACCCGCTCTAAAATAGGCCTCTACTTTATTATTCTCATATTTATGTGCGCTTTCCAATTAACATACAATCATTGGGTTATCCCTAAACCTATTTAATCTATGTTGGTTGATTATTAATGCACAAATAAATCTATTATTGGCGATTACTTGAATTAAAATCATATTAGCCTAAATCAAATTATTAATTATCTTATTAGACGTGATTTCAAGTACAAATTCCCTTTAAACCTGCAGAAAAGGCGTGATCAAGCAATAAGGAATAATATCAAGCAACATAATATAATAAAATTGACACAACAAATCACCATCATCATAATCTCAATAAAGCATAATGATAATATTAGCAAGATCCTAGGTATGATACTAATAAGATTAATAACAAATCCTAGCATGTCACTAAAGATTAAAGATTAAAGCTTTAACCCTAACATGATACTAACATGATAGGAAAAATAAGAAGCAGTATAAACATGATACTAGAAAGCAATAAAGACTGTACATCCTAACATGATAATAGGAATTAATTAAAACTAAACATGCTTTCTAAAAGAATAAAGCAATTGAATTACCCATTTTGTTGCCTTGTATCTCTTTCTATTAAAAGGATACACATGTTAGTAAACTTCAATAAAAATATTAAATCATACAATTAATTCAAATAATTGAAATAAGGATTTGGGACCTTCAACCTTTCACGTCTATGGCGAAGCCAACTTCGAGCTTGGCTAGGTGTATTTAAGTCTCGTGAAGGACGTATGGTGTATTTTGAAAAGGCTAGGCTTAGAAATCAAGAGAGAGAAAGAAAGAATAAGCTTTAGCTTAAAGAGAGAAGAAAGATAGTGATTGTTGGTGACCGGTAAAAACGGGGAAAAACGACGTTATTTATAGAAAAAAATCGTCTGTAAGCGATCAGAAAAGAGCCGAATTTTCACTCGGAGTAAAACTGGTTCCATCGCGAAGCGATAAAGCTATCGCACATCGACAGGCCTATAGCGTTGCGATGGAAATGTTGCAGCGCGCGTGATGGTGATGTACGATAAAAATTCCGTACAGAGTCTGTTTTCCAATTGATTTGGGTTAATTATAGTCCATACTTATCATTAGTTAAAATTAGATTTAATCCTTAAAAACACTTGTTTTATTCCAAATAAAATTCTTCATATTTTCAAAGTTAAATAAATATAATTATTAATCATAATCTCTTTAGAACTTACAAAAACTTCTAGATTATTCTAGAAGATTAAAGAAGATCCTAATGACCTTAGGAGTAATAATTAATGGACCCTCTACTTAATCATCAGGCCGTACATAAAATCCGGTTTGGGTCCAGTTTAGTATTTTAGCCAGAACTTCCTCGTTGTTCATCGGAATTGGGCTTATAATATATCCTTGGAAAGCTCTTTTCAAGACCCATCCAACTACATCATTATTGGACCCATATTATAGATAAAACTAAACTGGACTGGATAATTTTCATATACATGTTACGAAAAGAAAGATATTCGAAAACAGAAATAACTATTTTTATTAAAAACAGAGGGATCACGAGACTCGTTCACATTTCACCTTGTTTGATAATCAATGACGTGAAAAATATTCATCAGTGTGTTTGGTTTTTGGGGAGACACAACTAGGTTTCTACACCATCCCTTATAATTATAAAATAAGGTCTCACCACCCATTGTCTAAGTCCAACCACTTTTCCGATCTAAGGGTCCACATAACGGCTAGTTTCTTCTTTTTATAAACTCTTTGCCTCTATTTCGTTTATTTGCTACAAAAGTTAGAGAATTTGGAGAATGTTTAGAGATTTTTGTAGGACCGTTGGTGGAAAAGGCTACACTTACAACCATTGTATGTGGGGACCACATACAATGTTGATAGCTTTTCATTGGTAGTTAGAATGGGCCCTAAACTGCACTACTTTTGAAATTTCATTAAAATTCAAATGAAATTTCTAGTTCCTAACATAGAATTTCAAAAAAAAATTTTGTCTTTTCCAATTCTTACATAAGTTGCATTTAATTTTTGAATTAAATTTTATAAATTTTCAAAGAAAGAGCCATGGAAGTTGAAGGTAACGTGAGTATCTCGTCCATAGTGATACTATTAATGGCATTTTTGCTTTTATTATTCCATTATTCTCTTGATGTAGATGCTATTATGGGTATCGATTTTATATAGATTCTCCTATAGATGAGCTAGAGATCAATTTAGTTATTGGAGAAGAAGAATAATTTGGCATTGTGGCTGCACTCAAGGTCCTAAAAAAAGTTTTCATCACTTATTTTACTGAAAACTTATTTCTTTATCACTGCTCCACAATGCGGTATCAATCCATTGAGACTTGAGGAGTTGGGGCTAAGCACTTCTTAACTTAGATCTTTAGTTGGATAGAATGCCAACTTCATTTGTAATTTTTTTTAACCATTGTGTATTTAATTAATAATTTGTATTATTAACAGATATTATAATGAATATTGATACGTTGTAAAGGAGATTAGGTTAGTTATCATATACGAGGTTTAGGCTTAAGTTTTGGAAGAAAAAAATAAAATTCGGCTAGACTTGTTGGATTTTGTTGCCGGAAAACTAAAATGGGTAGTGTTACTCAAAGTTTATAAATTTAGTGGGTAGTTTTTTTGATAAAAAATTTAAGCGAGTAGTTGTTGATAGAATGACCTTTATGTGGGTAGTTCTTGACAATTTTTCCTATTTTTTTTCTCCTATCCTGACCAATTCTCTAGTAACAAGGTTATGAATGAAAATTAAGATGTAAACAATCGAGTATATAATATATATATATATATATATATATATATATATATATATATATATATATATATATATATATATATATATATATATATATATAGACTATAAATAAATTTTTTGAATTAAACTCGCAATTATTTTCCAAGGTATGAATAATACAACCTTTGGCCAGTTCTTTTTTAATAATACAAACTTTGGATTATTTTGTAATAATATAACCTTTAGGGGGTGTTCATTTTAAAAAAGACAAAATCGAAATTTTAGGTGGATTTTGAGGTTAGGAAAGGGGAAGGATGAGAATATTCCCTCCTTCTCGCACCTCAAAACCCACCGAAAATTCGATTTTGTCTTGTTTAAAATGAACACCCCCTAAAGGTTGTATTATTACAAAATAATCAAAAGGTTGTATTATTAAATAAGAGTCGGCCAAAGGTCGTATCAATTACTAATGTTCAATTATTCCTATCCATTTATTATTATTATTATTATTATTATTACTACTACTACTACTACTACTACTACTACTACTACTACTACTACTACTACTACTACTACTACTACTACTATTATTATTATTATTATTATTATTATTATTATTATTATTATTATTATTATTATTCACCCACAACAAAACATGTTGTAAAACACCACCCAAACTAAAAAAAATGTTGCCAAAAGCCACCCATTGCCGAAAATAGGTCGTTGACCGTCCTCCCCCGACGTTGACCACACTTCCCACCCTTAGAAAACCCCTAAAATTCACCGGAAAAGTTTGGCCGCCCCTCCCCCTCCCCCTCGAAAACCCCTATCATTCACTTCCCCTTGGAAACCCCTAATATTTACTCCCCTCCACCTCGAAAATCACTCCAACCATATTTTCCGGTGGTGGTCAGGGGTTTTTCATTGTTTTCAAGTGAATTTTAGGGGTTTTCGGGGGGGGGGGGGGGAGGGGGGAGGGGGAAGGGCGACCAGACGTTTTCCGGAGAATTCTAAGGGTTTTTAAGGGGACGGGGAGGATGGTCAACACCAAGGGAGGGCAGTCAACGCCGACAAATATGGTCAACAACATGTTTCTGGCAGTTGGTGGCTTTTTGCAACATTTTTTTTAGTTTGGGTGGTGACTTACAACATGTTTTATTATGGGTGGTTTTTCACAAAAAAGTGTTTTAAGTGGGTGCTTTTTGACAAAATTTCCTTATTATTATTATTACTCCTGTTCCGGGTGAGCTCCGGCACCGATAATCTTCGTGGGTTGGTAAAGGTTTACAGTCCAATTACGCACCCGCACAGTCAATACAGATAAGCTAACCCGGGGGTTATCCGGGAATAACCTCTCCGATGCTAAAGTTAGCAATCTGGCAAGAAGAAAGAGTGAAGAGAGAGAAAGTGTTTAGAGAGAGAGAGAGAGATTGTGCCTTTGGGTGAACATTTGCTTGGGTATATATAGAAAAACAACCAAGCTGGTGCCACCTATAACAATAGGTGGCAAACCGACCTTGTAGGCAGCAGGTGCCTACGTAGTCCAAAGCAGCTCTCCACGTGGCCGGTAGGAAGGCCGTTATGGATATTTGAGCTTATATGCTAGTTAACAGTTGCTTAACGGCATAAGTAGATGTTACCGGCTATTTAACTGTTATTATCGGTATCATCCCGTACAACTAGCCCCCCAAGTGAGGACGACGGTTAAACAGGCGTTCTCACTTATCATCCTGTTAGGGCTTTGGTCAATTAAAAAATGAACTGAGATTGAAAAATCTCCGATTTGCCCCCCAAGTGAACAAAGTACCGTTAGTGCTTTGGTCAATAAAAAATGAACTGAGATTGAAAAATTTCCGATTTGCCCCCCAAGTGAACAAAGTACCGTTAGTGCTTTGGTCAATAAAAAATGAACTGAGATTGAAAAATTTCCGATTTGCCCCCCAAGTGAACAAAGTACCGTTAGTGCTTTGGTCAATTAAAAAATGAACTTAGATTGAAAAATCTACGATTTGCCCCCCAAGTGAACAAAGTACCGTTAATGCTTTGTTGAATTGTGTAATTGTGTTCTTCTTTGAAGAAAAAATATTTTTAAAATGTAAAAATGGTTTGGGCGGGAAAAATCAAAATATGAGTGGGACACGCGTCAATCATTGTAGACACCCATTTGTGTCTCCCCAAAACCAAACCCAGTGATGAATGCCTTTCACGTCGAACCGTAATCGAATGAGGTGAAAGTGTTTGAAAGTCAAGTGTTGCGGTTTAGTTTTATTAAAATTCTATTCTCTCTATTTTTGAAAATAACTCTATTTATTTTAAAATAGCCAAACCAGTTTAGTTCGGTCCGTAATTAAGGTCCAATAATAGTGTAGTTGGATGGGGCTCGGAGAGACCTTTCCAACGATATATTATAAGCCCAATTCCAATGAATATTGGGGAAGTTATGGCCAAAATACTAAACTGGGCCCGGTTAATTATTTACATACGGCCCAATGATCTAGAGGAGGGCCCAATGTTAATTATTATTCCTAAAATTGTTAGGATTAATTATAATTTTCTAGAAGTTTCTAGAAGGTTATTTTTAATTCTAATATTATTAGATTTAATAATTATTTATTTTAAAATAGACTTTTATTTGGAATAAAACATCATTATTTTATTATTATCTTTGAAACTACGTATTTTATCTTCTTTACGGATTCCGTAGATCAAGTTGATTAAAGATCGGATTCCGCGTGGAGAAAACGCGCTTAAACAGGTTGTCGCCAAACGACAAGGCTGTCACCTCGCGACAGACCCTGTCGCGTCGCGACAGAGTCAATTCCTGGCGACAGCTTGTAGTTTTATTCCTTATCAAATTCTGTGATTTTCCGGTCTATTTTCCTTATAAATAGGGTCCCGAATCTCTGTTTTCATTGATGAATTCTTACTATCAATTCTCTCTATTCTCTCACTAAGCAATATAGCTTAATTCTTTCTCCCTCTCTTTCTAAACTAGTTTTTACTAAACACAATTCTGCATTCACAAGACTTAGAATCTCTTAGCCAAGTTCGAAGTTGTCTTCGCCCTAGACGTGCAAGGTTGATAATTTCTGAGGGTTTGGTCCAAAACTAGTCAAAACTTTATTTAATTTGATTTTAATTTAATTCCTTTAATTCTTTTATTATTTTCATTGAAGTTTACTAACTTGTGTATTTTGTTATTAGAAAGAGGTACGAGGCTTCAAAGTAAGTAGATTAGCTTACTCCCTATTTTATTAACAATGTAGAGAGCATGTTTATTAATGTTTAATTCCTAGTATCATGTTAGGATGTTATTTTATGCTTTCTAGTGTCATGTTTAGGGTGCCTTTACTCTTTCTGATATCATGTTAGTGCCATGTTAGGTTTAAAGCTTTGATCTTTATTGCTTAGTGACATGCTAGGATTTGTTATTAATCTTGTTAGTATCATGCCTAGGATCTTGCTATTATTGTTAAGCTTTATTATGCCTTATCATTATTATTATTATGGTTATTATGATTATTATTATTGTTTGTTATTATGTTGCTTGATATTTTATTTTATTGTTATTGCTTGATCACACTTTTTATGATTGTTAAAGGAAATTTGTACTTGAAATCACGCTTAATAAGATAATTAATAATTTGGTTTAGGCTAATGTGATTTTAACTCAAGTGATCGCCAATAATAGTTTTATTTGTGCATTAATATTCAACCAACATAGATTAAACAGGTTATGATTAATATAATGTTTGTATGTTATTCGAAGAGCGCACATGAATACGAGCAGAACAAAGTAGAGGCCTATTTTATAGGGCGGGTCCTTTCTTTTGTAGATTGGATTCGTACCCTCATCCCCGAACCCTGTTTGGTTCAAGACCTTATGGAGTTGATGGTCCTTTTGGATTGTCTTTTGGGTTTACAAGTTCCTAAAACTTGTTGGCGACTCTTTTGCTCTTTTTTCTTTCCCTTTGGAACGCCACCATACTTTAGTGTATGATCACAGTGGGGTTCAAGTTTGGGATCATAATGCTTGAAATATTCCCTACAGTCATCCTACGTCTTTGTTTATGAAAAGGCGTTTTATCCCAGCCTTTGGATTACATGCACAAACTGTCACTTCAATAACCACTGTTCATTGGGGTATATAAGCCTCGAAAATGAGCAAAATTATCATTTGCTCTTCTTTTCTTAAAAATTTCTTCGAAGCATCTCCTGCGAACATACTTAGGGTTTCTTCGATCAATTTGAACATCAAAAAAGAGTGGTTGTGAGCGTTTCTTTGAAGATAGAATTTCTGCGACCCTTCTACATCCTTGCTTTTGTCGGGGCTTATTTGCGAAATTCGATCGGTTTAACGAGGTAAAACAACCCTAACTTTTCCGTTTATTTTCGTACTTAGAGTGTCAGTTGCATTTTTTGCCTTAGTGTTGTGTCTGTGGTTGTGTGTCTGTTAAATTTATGCCTGAATTTGTTGAAAACTCAACTTCGGGTAAGGCCAGCGAGGCTGACCCGTTTGCACCCTTGTCCTCAGTTCTAGAGAAAGAAGTTGAAAAGTCTTGTCAGCCTACTTGGTCTAGTAGTTTAGAAGACGTTGAGATCATCTCAATCTCGCCGATAAGCATTTGTGCACAGTTGGAATCTACTTTCCAGATTATCCAATACGGTTCAAATTTAGGCAAGATAGGTCATAAAACAACGGAAATGCCGAGAACTAAAAGGACTAGCTATCAGCCTCAGGAGGGCGAGACCTCTGAGCGCCGTGCAGGCAAAGAACCTGTGATTGAGGAAACATCAGATGTTGGTGAAGAGTATATTCAATCAGTTGAGAGGTCTTTGGAAGGGATGGAAGAGGAGGATCCCATGTGGGTAACAGTTAGGATGAGGGTATAGGTGGGACTGGTGACGATGAGGCTGAGGATGACGGTAGTGGAGATGGTAGTCAGGATACAAAGACTAGTGAATTGGTTGTAAGGGTTCAAGAGGGTGAGGCCGCCGAGAGAAGCGACGCTTTTTTAAAAGAAGAGAGTTTAGATGAGGGATACAACTCTGAAAATGACGACCCGAAATACTGAGAACCCCTTGCACTAAAGGTCGATTACAAAGTTGTATCCACAAAAGTTGACCTGGAATGGCTCCAGAAGGCCACCGAGAAAGAGTATTGTCGTATCGGTGCCCACTTTTTTAACCTTCCTGACGGCTACGATTTGAAACTGCCTGAAGAGGGTCAGACTGCTCTTGACTGTCCTGACGGTCATATTATCGTTTATGCCAAGCATCTTGAGTATGGTTTACGGTTTCCACTGCATCCTTTTATCGAGAAAATTTTTAGGGCTTGGAACGTGTGCGTGGCGCAGTTAACGCCCATAGCTATTCGCAACCTTATCTCACTTGTGTAGGTTATGATATTCATGGATTTCCCTGTCACACTGAATCTATTTCGCACACTTCACTGGATCAAGAGAGACAGTCAATCGCCAGGGTTCTGGTCATTGTTCACGGCCCGTGGTAAATGTACAGTCTGGCCGAAACTGACCAGTTGTAAAGGCTGGATGAAAAATTTCTATTTTCTAAGTGTTCCTGACGACTATAAAGTTCGCAGATGTTTCTATCCCCCCCCCCATAGTGTGTTTGATACCATTAGGAGTAGGAGGTTAGGTCAGTTAGAGAAGTATGCTTGTAATTTTTTTAATTGTACATATGTAAGGGCTGGTAGTAAGAATAAAGCTGTATCGGGGGTGTGGCTACCCAACTGTAATTATATTTTGGGTAACGCCCCTCTATCTCATGTCGGTCTCTGCTGGACTGACGAATTTGGTATAGTTCTTCTCATATTAATAGCTTTTTTCTTTTTTCTTTCTTTGATAACTGCGAATTTACATATTTCAATGCCAAGAACCAGTTATTTTAAAATAACTGATTGTCATATTGGTATCTCAATTTTTAAATTACTTAAGCCTCCCTACATCATTACCTGTACTTATTCCATATGTGTCTCTTGGTTTGCAGGTATTAACAAGTTAAGTTTTGCCAGTTTGGGTTTGCATCCTGACGGCAGGGTAAAGTATCAGTGCCCTCCAAACCCAAAAGACAGCTACGATACACTACCACTGTATTGCACACACGCTCAAAAAGGGAAGAAAAGAAGAAGACAAGATATGACTTCTACCGAGCAACGCAGGAACAAAGCTCGAGCCCTTCCCGTCAAGAGAGGCGGGGGTAATGCCGCCAAACGAGCTGGTGATCTGTCAAGCCGTGACCAGCTCAAGAAACAAAAACAAGATGAAGCTGCTAAGAACCAGTAGAAGCCTGAAGAGGCGTTAAAGGACTTGAATGTTGTAAATTTGGAGGACGATGGTGACCGTCCTACCGGTGTCAAAAAGCTAAACATTCACTTGCGCAAACCCACTGATGCGAGTGTCGTTGCTGCCGAGAAGGTTATTACAACTGATAAGCTGGTAACAGCTGATGACCCTTCTGTGAAGGACCGACAAACTCGAGTGTCGGGGAAGTCTGCTAGCAGCAAGAACGCTTTCATTCCACTGCTGACTGGGGATTATATCAAGATCCCCCATGTGAAGGTGCCTACCGAGGTGGCCGAGGAGTTTTTGGTTCCTAGCGGCGGTGCTGGCGAGCCGTGGCATCCCCGTATTAACGTGAATCGGGGAGAGTCTGTTATCTGTGACGACCCTAATACCGGCGGAAGCATGGGTTGGAGAATGCTGAAGGACTTGGCCACGCCGGCAGACCGGCCTGTAGATAAGCTCATTGCCCCTTGCGGTCAAATGATGAACGACATGCTCCAGGTAAGGCAGACTTTAGTTTGTTGCTTTTTTTTTTTTTTTTTTTTTTTTTTTTTTTTTACCATTTCAACATTATGACTTAATACTTTATATATTTGTTTTGTTTCTTCTTTTTTTTTATAGACTGTCAATTCTGCGGTCGAGGTGGTACACATGTATAGATATTATCAGCGCTGTAACGATCAGGCCGAGACAAAATTCAAAAAATGTGATGACGCCCGACAAGCCGCTGTTAATGAGAAGGAGAAGCTGAAAGCCAATGTCAGAACTTTGGAGAACAAAATGGTCGTTCTGAACACAAAGCTGGCCAACCAGGACTCCATGCAGAAAAGGATTGATGACCTCGAGCTGCAGCTAAACGCAGAGAAAAAGTCCAAAGCGGAGTTGGAGGAGAAGTTGAAAAAGGCTGAAGAGGAAAAGCCCGGTATCAGGCGTCGAGCAGTCAATCGGTTTATGCAGTCTGACCACTACCGGAATCTGTTGGTCAACCGATACACTGGTGGGTGGGTAGCTGCACACCGTTGTGTATGCAAGGCCGAGAACTGGGGTGCAGAAAAATGGCAGGCAGCTGAGACTGCCTATGGTAATGATATGCACCTTTCCCCTACCAGTTATGCGGAAGATTACTTTGATAACCCTCCTCCATTTGAAATACTGAAGAACCTGGATCTGCGTGATTTGCCGGAAGAGGAGTTTGGTGATGCCCTTATTGCTAGTCCTATCAGAGAGGACAAAGCTGCTGGCACTTCTGTAGCTGCCCCCGAGAAGGAGCCTGAATCGAAGAAGGATTAATGGGGCAGGCAGTCATCACCAGAATCATGCAGGTCCTCTTTTTCTGTAACCGCTAAGGCTTACTGTTGTGCAGCTTATGTTTGTTTTTGTTTGAACAATTCTAATAATTTATATTTTGGCCGATCTGACCCTTGTCTTTTTTGGGTGATGGCTGTCGATTTCATATCTGTACGCTTTGACAATTTTTTTTTTATTTTATCCGTTAACACTTATTAATTTTATCCATGTTTTATAACCTTTACTATGCATGTCTGAATCTTAATGCTTTATGACTGAATTATTTCTTTACCCTTTTTTCGCATGACTTTACCGTTAATCCACTGTGAAAAATTTGTACGTTCTTAACTCTTTTTAATTGTATTCGTTTTAATGCCGCTAACTTGCTCTCCTATTTTGCTATATATTTGTTCTTGCCTGTGATTTTTATAACTGCGGCATAACTACATATTTGTTTGCTTTCCTGTAATCTAATATTCATGATGCTTTCTTATTTAAACCATGTTCATTTCCAACAAGTTGCCCTAACACGACATTTAGCTTTTATGGTCTTGCCTGCCTGACATATAGGCATATGCCCCCGAGTTCCGTAATGAATTTCCTTAGAAATTTATTTCAGAATTCTTTATCTTCTCGCTATTTCTGGTCTTTCTTATATATGCAACCTTTAGCAGGCCGAGTAACGACAGTGGATCAGACCATCATTTTCAACTCGCCTTGAGGTGCAATTGTTATCCAACCTTCCTCCTCACTTGAATGAGTGAGACAGCTAGCTAGGTTGTTTATCAGATCATATCGAAAGTAGGGGATGGTTCCATATTTTATATAATTTATTGCTTGTATTAACGGCCGTAGCCAAAATTGACAAAACAAATTACAAGCTTAGAAATTGCCTTAAGGAAAAAGATATAATAATGAGCGCTAAACCATGACCACATGTCATGCTGATACTAAACATGAAACAATAAATTCTTAAATATAGTATTTCTTCAGGACACTTGCATTCCAAACATTCTTTAACGGTATTCCTTCTAAACTCATCAACCGGTATGACCCTTGTCAGAGAGTTTCATACACCTGATAGGGTCCCTCCCAGTTTGCAGTGAGCTTGCCTTCCACATTTCCTTTACCTGTTGCTGCGGTTCTTCGAAGGACCAAGTCTCCATCTTCCAAAGGCCGGTAATTGACTCTTTTGTTATACGCTTGACTCATGCGATTCTTATATGCCGCTAATCTGATGGCAGCTGTAAGTCGTATCTCCGGTAAGAAGTCTAATTGCTGTCTGAGGAGTAAGTTATTTTGATCTTCACAAAAATGCTGGACACGGAATGTAGGGAGGCCGACTTCAGTTGGAATAACGGCCTCTAAGCCGAAAGCAAGGTTGAATGGCGATTCCCCAGTAGTTTCTCTTGTGTCGTTCTATTCGCCCATAATATTTCCGGAATCAAGTCTGCCCATAAGCCTTTGGCATCTTCTACCTTCTTTTTCAGCGCTATTAGTATCTGCTTGTTTGCGGCCTCTGCTTGGCCGTTTGACTAGGGGTGACAGACTGCCGCATATGCAAATTTTACTTTGTATATGTTTAGGGAATTCTTAACTGGACTGCAATCAAATTGGGAGTCGTGATCAAACACCATTACTACCGGTAACCCAAATCGGGTAAATATGTTCTTCCAGATGAACTTCTTGACCTCATTCGCCGTAATTGTTGCTACTGGTTCCGCTTCTATCCATTTGGTGAAGTAATTAATCCCTACTATCAGAAATTTTCTGTTCCCATTTGCTGACGTGAAAGGCCCGACAATATCCATCCCCCATTGTGCAAACGGGATCAGATTTAGAATTGGCGTCAAGTCGTTTGGTGGTTGGTTTATTGCCGACCCAAATTTTGGCATTTATCGCACTTTTTTGCATACTCTAAGGTATCAGCGTTCATTGTGGGCCAGTAATACCCTCTTTTCATTGCTTCCAAGGACATTGACCGTCCTCCAGCATGATTTCTGCAATCTCCTTCGTGTATTTCTTCTATCAGCCAAGCTGATTCATAGGCCGATATACACCTTCGCAATGGTAACGAGAATTCCCTTTTATACAGCATTCCCCTGAACATGACAAACCAGATACTATCTTTTTTAATCTTTTGGGCTTCAGTTTTGTCCATTGGTAGGAAGTTATGCACCTTGTAGGCCAGCACACCATCATACCATTCTCGGCCTCCATCTACGCAATTCACCTCCTTCGGAATTTTGTCCGAGTCGATACTTCTGTGTTCCAAAAGTTCTACCATTACGGTGCGTTCCAGATCATTGAAGCTGGAACTTGCTAGCTTTGCCAATGCATTTGCCTGTGTATTCTTGGCTCTCGGCACCAACTTTATTTCAAAATTCTCCAGATTCGCCGTTATTGCTTTTAACTTGGCCAAGTACACCATCATTGTTTGCTCTTTAGCTTCATAAGTACCGTCAAACTGACTTGCTACCAGCTGCGAGTTAGTCGTCAGCTGTATTCGTTTCGCCTCAGCCGCTATGCATAATTGTACTCCCGCCAGGGCCGCTTCATATTCGGCTTCATTATTCGAGGCTTTGAACTTGAACTTAATAGCATATTCGAATATGTCTCCTTGCGGGGAGATCATATCGATACCGGCCCCTGATCCAGTTGACGCTGAGGAGCCGTCAACGGAGACCTTCCATACTCCGTTGACCTCTTCTTCTTCTTCCGTGTAGGATGTTTCAACGATGAAGTCAGATAACGCCTGAGCCTTTATTGATAATCGTGGCTTGTAAACTATCACGTATTCTGACAGCTCCACCGCCCATTTGAGCAATCTTCCAGATGTCTCCATTTTTTGCAGAGATTTTTCTAACGGCCGATTTGTCAAGATTTCAATGGTGTGTGCATTAAAGTATGGTCGCAGCTTTCGTGCGGCGATAACCACTGCATACGCGATTTTCTCTACTAAGGGATATCGTCTCTCGGCCGCATTCAAAACATGGCTCACAAAATATATAGGCATTTGAACTTTCTTTCGTTCTACTAACAGTACTGCCGCGACTGTGTTTGGAGATGCCGAGATGTACAATTGCAGGCTCTCTCCCTGTTCCGGCCTTGATATGGTCGGTAGGGACCTTAGATGGTTTTTCACCACCTCTAGCGCCTTTGCCTGCTCTTCCCCCCAAACGAATGTTTTATTTTGACGAAGGACTATAAAGAATGGCAATGCCTTATCAGCCGACTTGCTAATAAACCTTGTCAGCGCTGCTATGCGTCCGGTAAGCTTCTAGATGTCTTTTATTGACTTTGGTTGTGGTAGGCTAAGGATAGCTTTGATTTTATCGGGGTTTGCATCTATCCCCCTTCACTAACCATGAACCCCAAGAACTTCCCTGATCGAACTCCAAAGACACACTTCTCTGGATTCAGTTTCATCCGGTACTGACGTAGGGTTTCAAATGTTTCCCTCAAATCTGCCACGTGATCGGTGGCTAACCGGCTTTTTACAATGGAATCATCGACGTATACCTCTACATTTATTCCTTTCTGATTTGCAAAGACCTTGTCTACCAACTTTTGATATGTGGCCCCTGCATTCCGCAACCCGAATGACATTGCCTTATAACAAAATACGCCGGCATCAGTGATGAACGCTGCTTTTGTTCTATCCGGTGCATACAGGCTGACTTGATGGTATCCAGAGAAGGCATCCATAAAGTTGAGTAAAGCATGGCCGGAAGTGGAGTCCACCAGCTTATCTAGTCGGGGCAGCGGATAGCAATCCTTTGGACAAGCTTTATTTAGGTCCGTAAAATCCACACACATTCTCCATTTTCCTGACGGCTTTCTCACCATAGCCACATTTGCTAGCCACTCAGGGTATGTGCAAGGCTCAATAAACCCTGTCGCTAGCAACTTGTTTACTCATTCAGCTTATGTACCATAACATCAGGATGGATCCCGAGCATCTCATCTGCCGAGAAGGCGAACACATCTGCGTTCTCTAGCAAAAGTTCCACCAAATGACATCGTGTATCGACATCCATATCGGATCCAATTCGCACGACTCTTCCCGACACCCTAGGTTGCAACTCAATTTCTACTGTCTCCCCTCCCGGCGAGGGACGGGGAACTGTTGCCGGGCGGGTGTCGAAATTCTCCATTGCTAAGTCATGTGCGGATACGGCACGCCCCCTTTCGGTGCTGCTTGTTCAATCAGGGTTTGCCGGCTCGGCTATTTCAGGGCTGTTACGTAACATTCCCTGGCCATTGTCTGACCTCCTCTAACGCGCTCTGTTTTCCAAAGATTTGAAACATATACCATCGTCAGATGGTATGTCGAAACTACTCCCTGTATATCATGAATGAATGGTCTGCTGACAATAGCGTTGTATGTTGAGGGCACTTCGATTATCAGAAATTCCGTCATGACATCCCTGGCTGCCATGCCTTCGCCAATTCTAACTTGCAAAGCTATGCTTCCTTCCGGTCTCACCGTGGAGCCGTTAAAACCGATGACGGGATACAACACCGGGGTCAAGTATTTCCGGCCTATCCTCATTACATCAAATGCCTCTGCAAACAGAATGTTTGCGGAGCTTCCTCCATCGACTAATACACGCTTGATGTTGGCTCCATTGACTGTCAAAATTAAAACCAATGGATCATCGTGAGGAAATACTAGGCCTTTAACATTTGCCTCCGAGAAAGATAATGAAGGGATCGATGCGGGCCTGGGTCGCTTATCTACACCCAATGCATTCACTGTATGCCTATGCTCCGACAGGCTCTTTTTCGCCCCGCTAATTGAACCCCCATGCACCGAACCACCGGTAATAACCTCTATTGTAATTTTGAGACCTGACGTATTGTTCCCCTGTCGGTATCTCCACTGTGATTACGCCGGTAGGTGTTGTCTTGCATGGACAAGTCGCCCTGTTTTCGGTACTTAGTTTGTCTAGGTTGTGGAGCCTGTTGCCGGCTTGGTCCCGCTTGAGCTCGATATTGTGACAGGTGCCCCCTTCTGATGAGGTCTTCTATATTCTCCTTCAACTGAGTATATTCTTCAGTGTAGTGGCCGACATCCCTGTGAAACATGCAATATTTTTTCGTATCTCGACCCTTGGTTATCATTGGTGCCGATCTAGTCTAGTCTTCTCTGTGTTGATTTATCGAATATATGGCGGCCCTAGGTGTGTTCAACTGTGTATAACTGTTGTACCGGCCGAGACCTCTGGGTGGCCTGCCGGTTCTCTGTTGACTCTGCTGCTGCTGTCTGTTTGTTCCGCCAGCATAAGTATTAGGCGCAATACTGTCGTTCTGCCTTCGCGGGGGCTCGGATGATGCTATCTGATTACTGGTTTTCAATAGCTCCTCGCTTTTTATGTATTCATACGCCTTGCCAAATGCCACGCCCAAATTTGGGAAGGATTTCCTCGCCATGTATTTCTTGAAGTCATTATTTCCCAAACCGTTCATTAAAGCCATTAAAGCTATTTCTTGCTGTAATTTTAGTATTGTATTGGCCTCACTATTGAATCTCCTTATGAACTCCCTAAGAGACTCATCTTTTCTCTGCCTGACTGCCATAAGCTCTCCAGGAGTCCTTTGCCTGGCGCTGTTGCTGATATACTGGCCGGTAAACAGCTCAACCAAGGTATCGAAGCAATCAATTGAACCATGCTCCAGATTGGAGAACCAGTCCGAGGCCGGTCCCGTTAATGTTGTTGGGAATACCTTGCACCACACCGCGTCGGTGTCAGTGTAAAGCAGCATATGACTTTCGAATGCCGCTACATATCGCTCGGGGTCCCCTTTGCCATCAAAGGTGCATGACGGCATTTTGATTCTCTCCATTTGCTGATCCAATACTTCCTGGGTGAATGGCGACACTCTCGGCCTAACTATAGCTCTAGCTACACGTCTTGCCGGTCCCCTACTAATTTCATGTTGCCGGGACCCTGAGTCCTCTATTTGTGTATCATGGGTGGGCTGGCGTTCGTTCGGGACAACTATTCCCCGATTCTGTGGCTGAGGTGGCGGTTGCTGCTCCGCTTGATTAAACTGACTTTCCAGGTTCACAACCACAAGTATTACTGGTATGTTTGTTTGTCCCCCATTGGCTGCAGTTTCAGCCTCCTTCCTTTTCCGAGACATCACTTGCATTATCCTGGCCGTTACTTCAAGCTCTTCCGGGGTAAACTCTTCTAGGGGATCCGGTATGGGTGCCCAACTTCGCTCGGGTGTTACCGGCATGTTCACGGTATTCTTGTGGAGAAGATGGGTTTCATCCTCCACCTCAATCTCGGGTATTGCATTCGTGGTTTTATTTGCATTGACATTGAGGATGTTCCTGTCATACTGGCGGTTTTCAGCTTTTGGTATCGGTGTTGTGGTTTCATTGTTTCCTTCCATGACTGTCGAAGGTTATTTGGACGATAATCTTCGTGAGCCAATTGTTCCTTCTAGCGCCAATTGTTCCAGGTGAGCTCCGGTACCGATAATCTTCGTGGGTTGGTAAAGGTTTACCGTCCAATTACGCACCTGCACAGTCAACACAGATAAGCTAACCCGGGGATTATCCGGGAATAACCTCTCCGATGCTAAAGTTAGCAATCTAGCAAGAAGAAAGAGTGAAGAGAGAGAAAGTGTTAAGAGAGAGAGAGATTGTGCCTTTGGGTGAACATTTGCTTGGGTATATATAGAAAAACAACCAAGCTGGTGCCACCTATAACGATAGGTGGCAAACCGACCTTGTAGGCAGCAGGTGCCTACGTGGTCCAAAGCAGCTCTCCACGTGGCCGGTAGGAAGGCCGTTATGGATATTTGAGCTTATATGCTAGTTAACAGTTGCTTAACGGCATAAGTAGATGTTACCGGCTATTTAACTGTTACTATTGGTATCATCCCGTACAACTCCCTCTGTATCTTTATTAATATCCACTTTCTATCATTTATTACTCACATAATAGAGAGAACGTGGACATTAATAAAGAGACGGAGGGAGTATTATTATAGAATCGTGTATAATATTAGATAATAATTATATTGTTGCATCATACATGCCTTATTTGGTATGTTATATATTTTTATCGTAACAACAAATGTTTAATTAGTAACCCTTGTCAATTAATTGGTTAACAAGTATTACAAATTTTCTAAATGAACATAATAATTTAAGAGTGTGTTGGTTTCCTATGCATGGACATCATTATTACTAAACTTAAGATTAGAGGTGTCCACCGTGCGAGTCGTGCGAGCTGGGTTAGGGTTAGGTGGGTCGCGGGTTGGGGTTTCATGACACACGACACGACACACGTTAGGTAGGGTGGGCCGGGTCGTGGGTTGGGTCGGAGAAGTTGGACACACCAGGGTTAGGTTCGTGGGTTAGATGGGTCGTGGGTGGGTCGAGCTGGGTTCGTGGGTTAGACGGGTCGTGGGTGGGTCGAGGTGGGTTCGTGGGTTAGGGTGGGTCAAAGGGTGGGTCGAGGTGGGTTAGGGTGGGTCGAGGTGGGTTCATGGGTTAGGGTGGGTCAAAGGGTGGGTTTGGGTTGAGTTGGGTTAGTGTGTTAGGGTCGGGTGGGTTCGTGTGTTAGGGTCGGGTGGGTGAAACGGCTAAATGGGGTGTGTGATGTTTTAATTTTTACAAAATTAACAATTTGATGGCTTGCTCTTAATTAAGATGCCTACGTATCCTTATATCACAAAATAAGGAATCAAAGCCAACGTAGTTCTTATATTGTACTTATTTTGGAATTTGGGGGAGGAGGGGGGGCTTGGACCTATCTTTAGAAAATTAAAATTTAATTTTGCAATTAAATTCTAATTTTCGAAAAATAAGTTGCCTACGTATCCCGAAAGAATCAAAGCCCACGTAGTTCTTAGCGTACCTGATTAAGACTTTTCTAGCCACCCATGTTTGTTGCATCATCATCCCCGGAAGCTGCATCATCCGTTGACGACTCCAATATCATCACAGGATCATCTTCATCGTCTTCGTCTTGCTTTAAACCTTGAGTTCTTCTTTCAGCTTGATCCCAATCTTTCTTACAAACACAAATTTGAATGCTTTCCGGAGTTAAGCGAGATCTTTTTTCATCTAACACTCTTCTACCTGCACTAAAAGCAGACTCGGAAGCAACTGATGAAGCGGGAACTGCAAGTATATCTTTTGCAATTCTCGCTAATATAGGAAAACTTTTTTGATGTTCTTGCCACCATTTTATAATTTGAAAGCTGTTGTTGATCTCATGTTGATATGACAAATAATCATTAATAGCAAGTGTTGAAGAAGATGATGATGAGAATGATGTAGATGCTTTGTGTTTTTTTTTTCATAACTTTATCAAGAAAACCAAATCTAGAATCGGAAGTACTAGTATTAGTTGGTGTAGCTAAATCAAAACCATAAATAGATGCATAATGATCATAAAGGTCTCCCAAAACAGATTTGCATTTGTTAATATATTCACTAACATCATAATCGATTCCTAAACTTGTATAATAAAATTCTAAAAGATTTTCCAAACCTTCAGCTTTGACACCGGGGTCAAGAATAGCAGCAATTCCATAAATAATTGGAAATTCACTAAAATAAGTATGCCACTTACGTTTCATGCTATCAAGAACGGGACGAAGTTCATCAATCTTCATATGCTCTTCGATGGTGTGAACAACTTTAACACACTCAATTACGACTAAATGAATGTTATGCTCATAGATATAAGAGAAAATATGAGTTGCACTATCAAAAGCATTTAAAACATCACGAACAAAAGAAGCATTAGTCCATTGACTTTCGGTTAATAACTCAGTAGGATCAACACGAGTCTCGTTGTAAAGTTGGGTCAAAATATCACGATACTTTATAGCATCATTCAACAAATTGAAAGTAGAATTCCAACGGGTAGGGGTATCAATAGACCATTGTCTTTTCTTAAGACCTCTTTCTTTACACATAGCTATGTACTTTCGTCTAACTGACTGAGTTATCCTAATCCATTTTATAACTGTTCTAATTGGGTTTAGCAATGGTTGCAACTCAGCGAGACCCTCTTGAACAGACAAATTCAAAATATGAGCACAACATCTAACATGCAAGAGACTACCACCCAACAACAAATGCAACTCGGAGTCATTTTTCAAATAGTCAATACACTTTGTGTTTGCAGTTGCATTATCAAGAGACAAAGAAAAAACTTTATTATTCAAGTGAAATTCTTCTAAACAATCCAAAATACGAACTTTGATGTTAAAACCGGTATGCCTTTCTTCCATAGCTTGAAAACATAGTATACGTTTTTGAATAAACCAATCATCATCCACCCAATGAGCAGTAATGCAAAGAAAAGGTTCGCCCATACTAGAAGTCCATGTATCACTTGTAAAACTAACACGACCATCAAAAGTACGAAATAATTCAATCAAACCACTCCTATATTTATAATAAGAAGTTTGTGTATAACGTCTTAGGGTGTTTCGGGGGACACGAGTAAATGCAGGTTGTAATGCAACTTTATTAAAATGCTCAACATTTGCATTTTCACCATAACTAAAAGGGTATTCATTAGCAATAACTAAAGTACTCATTTCATCAATCATTCTATCTTTATTATAATGGAAAGGTGTACCTCCGCCTGGTAGATGGCTCATGTATCCACCCAATTGTGTTTGGACGGGCATTCCACCCCCCGAAGTACGGGGGCCATTTTCGAACAACTCGTGTTTATTTTGCAAATGCCGAGTCAAGGTTCCGGTTCCATCTCCCGTTTTCCAATTATATGACTTGACATTTGCACCTAGCGCCTTGCAAACTAGGCATGTACACGTGAACCTCTTTGGTTGACCGGGTTGCCATCCCGAGGGTGTAACTTCCACTCGTTCAAAATGTTTCCACACCCAAGAAGTTTGTCCTCGACCTTTACTTTCACCGCCACCACCTTTCATAAATCAAATTATTGAAATTAATTTTTAACGCTATTTATGAAAATACACTTTTAAATTTAAAATATTTTAATTATAGTAATTTAAATGCATTTTTCATGGTGATTGTAAATTATAGAAAATTGGAAACTAAAATAAATTTTTTTTTTAGGACACTAAACTATAATTAAACTACTATTAAATTAAACTAAATTAGACTAATAAAAATTAATAGTAGTTTATAATCATAACAATAAAAATTAAATTAGAAATTACCTTGGGATGAAGGTTGAGATGTTGGTTGCGATGGAGGTGGCATAGTTGAACTTGATGATTGGTGGGAGAAATGTTGTGGTGGAGATGTTTGAATATTTTGCCCATCTCCTAAACCATAATCTCCATATTCATTGACAAATTGGTTTAAATTTTCCGTATTAATTTCATACGAAAAATTTGCACCACCACTCCTTTGGCCACCACTTCTACCACCACTTTGATTCCTTCCCATTCCTCCTCTTGAACCCATTTTTTTTTTTTATATGATTACTAACTATAATATGGAGAAGATTTTTTTTTTTTTTTTTTTTTTTTTTAAGAATTTTTTTTTAAGAATATAATAATAATATTAAGGAGATTTTTTTTTAACAAAAATAAACACTATATAACACTTGAGATTTTGAAAACAATTAATTTTAAGTAAGAGAGAAAGAAAGCTTGAGTTGTGTGGAAAATTGAGTGAAAAGGAATTGGTATTTATAGGAAAAAATACTAGCCTTTTTTTTAAAAAAAAAAAAAAAACAAAAACAAAAAAACCAAAAAACTAGCCAGTACATATATATAAGTTACCGTTAGATTTATAAAAGTTGCCAACTTGCCATATTTGAATTCTTACACAAAAAAACAAATTAGCCGTTAGAAACAAATTAGGTGGGTTGGGTTGGCAGGTTGGGCGGGTTATGCGGGTTGGTGGGTCGGGTGGGCTGGTGGGTTATGCGGGTTGGTGGGTTGGGTGGGCTTGTGGGTTGTGCGGGTTGGTGGGTTGGGTGGGTCGTGTTTGATGGGTCGAATTGGGTGGGTTCGTGGGTTGGGTGGGTCGAATCATGTGGGTCGAAGTGGGTTGAACGAGTTGGGCCGAATCACGTGGGTCGAAATGGGCTGGGTCAAAGTGGGTTGGGCTACAATTTTTAGACCCACGACACAACCCCCTTTGCAGACGGGGTGTGCCGGGTTGTGCCGGGTCGGATCTGGGTTGGGCCCATTTGACCCACAAGCCGTGCGGGTCAGGGTGGGCTGGGTCCAACCCGGCCCACTGGCCACCTCTACTTAAGATTCGAACAAATCTATGAAAAAGATCTAGCAGAATGGTGACGTGTTTAGGGCCGGGCTACAATTGCAAAATATCATTGGGGCGCGGTTCAACTTATCAAAATGAAATAACCAATTTTTAAGTATCTATGCATTCAAACCATTACTCCAATCTTATTTTTATGTCTTAATATGAAACCAATATACATGTATTCAAAAGTTAAGACCCCTAAAATTTGAGCCATGTTCCGTCGATCACCTAGCACACTCTCAGAACCGTCTCTGATTGACAATGATGTGTCGTCGAGAGAGAGAAGATGGACGTGTCATTGTAAGGAGGAGGGAGTGACGTATGAGGAGAGTAATGTACAAGATGTCATGTATTAGATGTGTGTTTGGGATAGAGTATTAACATATTAGGTATAGATTATAATATTAATTAAAAGTAAACGTAAACTTGGTTATTAGGTGGGTCGGGTTAGGGTCGGTGCAGATCGGAATTGGGTTGGGTTCAAAGAGGGTCATTAGCATATCAGACTAAATAGATAAAAGGTTGACAGAGGGTCAATAATGGACATGTCGGCAAACGGACAAGAAAAACAGTAAACAGAAAGAGCTATTAGTAAGTTTAAATAAACTAGGTTAAGTCCCGTGCCATGCATGATCAGTGGTGTTAAATCAACAATAATTTAACCAAAAATAATATTTGTAACAAAATAATAGTCTCAAATTAAAGATATTGATGGTCAAAGTTGTGTCTCGACAAATGTGCAAATCAAACTACTTCCTCCATTTTCTTTTAGATGCAACACACCCTTTAGCGCGGTAATTAAGAAATGTGGGGTTTACATGATATAATAAACTTTAAAATAGGATGAGTGGTTGTTAGGAGTGTAATCTAGTGGGTCATGTGCTTTAAATAAGGGATATAGTATAGTTTTTCCCTAAATTAACTTTCCTTTTATAGTGTGTTGCAAGTATTGTGACATTTCCTTTTTAGGAAAGTGTTGCGAGTAAAAGAAAATGGAGGAAGTATAACTTATAATAAACGGAGGAGTATAATATAATAAAATAATTTTGTTAAGTTGTTCTATAAATGTTATGTATAATTTTAAGATTTATACAAAGTATTTTTTTTTTTTTTGACAAAAGCAACTCAAAGAAATTACATCATGAAACTAGTTAAGGTTTTCCTACATCGACCCGCAATATCATGCGCCAAAGAAACTTGGCTTCTATCTATTTTCCAGATCGTACATATATCTAAATGGTAGCCTGCCTTCAATAAGTCATCATAGGTCCAACGGAGTCTCATCTCTCTACCACCTGCATGGTGCAAGTGCTGGATAATTGCATTAGAATCTGTGAAGAGTGTAACTCGCTGATACCCTTTCATAATAGCCCATCTGATAGCTTTTAAACAAGCTAACAGTTCCGCATGTAGAACAGATATGGCATTCCCAAAATCCCCTCCCCCTTCCTGGAACACTTCTGCATCCGAGGAGTAAGCCCACCCGAAACCTGCATGCCCCGTTCTTTTCATCCACGAACCATCAGCCATGATTATCACCTATATATCTCCCTCTAGAGGGTTCCCCGGGAAAGCATCACTACGGCCTATATTGATCCTTCTAAAACCGGGCGGCTGGCCATCCACACTATCTAAGTTTTGTAGGTTCCCACCAGGCCTCACCTTTGGTGTGAGGAAAGAGGCAAGGTTTTTCATGGTGAGATTGTAATGCCTGTAAAAGTCGGCCAGATATCCTCCTTCATTTCTAAAGACTCTGCCATTTCTTGTTAACCAGAGGCTCCACAAGGTGCCTACAAACACTTGTATCCTATCACTATGCTTCCCATCCTCGCTATGAAAAAGCAAGATATAATTCTGAATCCAGAGTCCCATTGGAGTAGATTCATCAATTTCAAAGTCGATATGCAAAGAACAATTTTTCCATGCATATCTGGCAAAGGAGCATAACCGAAAAATATGCTAAGCATCTTCCTCTTCCATCCCACAAGAGTCGCACTCTCCATCCATATCCACACCACGTTGGATAAGATTTTGCTTGACCGCCACCCCATTCCTACACAGCTTCCATAAGAATAAGCTCCATTTTGGTGGAATGTTAAGCTTCCAGATCAACTTGTAAAAGGAGTACTCCCTAGCATTGTCCTGTTCCAAAGAGAAACCACGCATTAAAAAAGCATACCCAGATTTAACAGTGTAATTGCCCGAAGGATGGTAATTCCAGTAAGGAAGATCTCCCTCATCTGAGGTTGGTAGTTCCATATCCAAGATATTCCTAGCCGATTCCCATTCAAATCTTTCTCTAACTATTGCCGCATTCCACTGTCTAGGGTTATTCAACAAGAGCTCTGAAACTCTCCCAGACCCTATGCCTCTCAAGGTAAGGCTCGATTTCAGCTCCGGGACAGCACCCTGTACCCACTTCATATTCGCAATCCTGACCGTCTCCCCATTACCAATCTTCCAGGCATAACCCTTAATGAGTTTGTTCCCTACATCCCTAAGACCTCTTCTCCCCCAAGAGATGTTACCCGGTGTCCCCGGTTTCGGGCTACCAATGCAGATGGAGCAATTATGAGTCGGCTCCATTGCTCTGGCAACAAGCAGTTGAGGATTACAATGCATACGAACAACCTGTTTAAATAAGAGAGCCTCATTCAAACATTCCATCGACCTAATACCCAAGCCTCCCATGACTTTTGGAAGGTGTAAGGTATCTCTCTTCACCCAATGCATCCCTTTATCACCTTTGTTAGCCCAGAAGAACCTAGCCACCAAAGAGTCAATCTTATTAGTTACAGAAAGATGTAACTTGAAGCACTTCATTACATGAGAAGAAATATTGATCAACATAGTATTGATCAAAACTAGCTTTGCCGGCTGAGACAAATTGACTGTGTTCCAGGACATAATCCTCTTGGAAACTTTATCAATCAGGAATTGAAACACCCCTTTCTTCCCCGTAGAAAAATCAATAGGGGCTCCCAGGTGCCTCTCCATCAGAGAGACTTGCCCTATACGAAGAATTCCCTTACACTCCTCAACTTCCGCCTCCTGAGCACCCTTACTAAACTTGACAAAGGATTTGTCTAAGTTCAGTTGCTGTCCTGAAATATCCCCGAATCTGTTCAAAATGTCAACCACATTCTTACAGGACTCTTTATTGGCCCTGAAAAATAACATAGCATCATCTGCAAAGAATAAATGAGAAATATATGGTGATCTCCTGGTCACCCGTAGCCCCTGAATTTGATTTATATTTTCCGCCATTGAGAGCATCCGTGACAAAATATCCATGCAGAAGAGGAACAAATATGGAGATAAAGGATCCCCCTGTCGTAAACCACCTTGCGGCTTGAACTCTTCAGAGACCTGCCCATTAATCAGTGTCTTGTAAGAAACTGTAGTCACGCACTGGGAGATCCACTGCACCCAGGCCGGAGGAAAACCATACACCTTAAGAACTTTAAGCAGGAACACCCAATCCACCCGATCATAAGCTTTTGACATATCTAGTTTAATCACCGCCTTGGTGGAAGCTCCATTACTAGTATTAATAAAATGGAGAAGTTCATGACTCAGATGTACGTTATCTTCCACATACCTGCCCGGGACAAAAGCATGTTGAAATTCACTAATAAGCTCCGGGAGAAGGTGTTTCATTCTATTGACTATGCATTTAGCTATGCATTTGTAAATAGTGTTGCAAAGACTAATAGGGCGAAAATGCGAAGCCAATTCCGGAGTATCCACCTTCGGAATCATCACTAGCAAGGAGGCATTCACCTCTTTTAACAGATAACCAGTAGCGAAAAAAGAGAGAACGGACTCCACTACCGAGCCACCAACCTTGTCCCAATGTTGGTGAAAAAATTCAGCTATAAAACCGTTCGGCCCTGGGGCTTTAAGGTTATGAATAGAAAACATAGCCTTACGAATTTCCTGCGGAGTAAACGGAGTTACCAGATTACGAGCCTCCGCCTCTGAGATCCTTGGTAGATCAAGCTCCCGTAGAACCAAATCTATTCGTTCTTCCCGGTCATTGCCAGGCACAATAGCCGGGATAAAAACCTGTTTGAGAGAGTCATGCATGAGAGTTTGTAAATTCTCTTGTCCCGTCACCCACTCATCATCACCTTTCCTCAAGGTGATGATCTCTCTTCGTTTTTGACGTTGCTTAACTCGGTTAAACATTAAGGTAGAAGGGCAATCCCCTTCCTTGATCCATCTATCCTTCATACGCTGTTGCCAATAGTGAAATTCCATGGTACTTTTTGAGACTCGTTCATTAATAGCTTCAACGTAAGACGTACCATCCTGTAGATCATTGATATTTTCCCCTTGTGATTGGAGCTCCGCCGAATATTTCCTCCAATTTATCCCCCAAATCTTTTTGTTGTTCAAGCACCATTTTTGGATTCTGTGTTTCAACCACTTACATCTTTGGGAATGCTTGAACATGCTCGAGCCCCTGCACTCCAAAGCCCAAACTTCGTCAATAATATCCTTGATTTCTGGGAAGACTAAGCACCAAGTCTCGATTTGATATGGTCTATTTGACTTTTGCAACATGGGGTTAGAATCATAGGTTATCGCCGCATGATCCGAAACAGTGATAGGCTCATGAATTACCCTCCCATTCGAGAATTCATTAAACCAATGTGACGAAGAGTAAGCTCTATCCAATCGCTCCATAATCAATTCTGCACCACTTCTCTTATTTGTCCAAGTGAAACGTGGCCCGGAGAAAGGTACTTCAAGTAGATCACTTTGGAATCTCCAATCAAGAAAACTATCTATCCCTTTTATCACATTCGAGCCCCCTAACTTATCACTCAAGGACTCCAATTGATTTATGTCTCCCATAATCAATACATTGGGAGTGTTAAGTAAAAGAAGTTGCAACTCATCCCACACCTTGGGTCTATCCTCTACTTTTGACGCTCCGTACAAAAATAAAACATTCCTACTAGTACCATTAACAACAACTAACTTACAAAAGATGTAGTTAGGGGAGGAAGAAATACAAATAACATCACCTAAGTACCAACAAAACAAAGCTAGTCCTCCTTTAGTACCATTAGAGTCTACTCCAAAAGAAAAATTAGGAGCAAACTTTACAACCAAATTTCTAACATCACTAAAAAGCATCTTAGTTTCCGATAAAAACATAAAAGTAGGTAAATTAGAAGCTAATAACCACACTAGATAAGGATGTGTAGGGGAGAGTGGGTCATTAAGTCCCCTACAATTCCAAGTGATTATCCTCATAATCCTTCCGGGTGCTGAGACGGCGCAGCATCCTCACCATTTTGAAAGTTCATAGAATCCATAAGTACTTGTTGCACTTCCATGTCAAAAGCATCAAGATCATCATAGAGTTTTGAGGTGACTTCTTCACTCTTTTGCTTCTTAGATGGGCCCGAAGAGGAAGAAGAGGTGGCAGCATGCCTCTTTTTCCCTCCCATTTTGAGCAAGTCCGAACTTGCCCTCACTCCTCTCAATCGTGCACTATCATTATTAGTAATAGCCTTTGATTTGAATTCAAAAAGGCCATTTTTGTCGCGAAGCCAGATGTTGAAGCCTCCTTTATCGGCCCATCTATGAAGTGTTTTCAATCTCTTTTTCTCTAACCAACCCAAGTCATAAGAGCTGGCCCGAACATTCTCATCATCACATGAATTCGCCGGAGAGCACTCTATGCTACGAGGCCTTTTCCCCTTTGATTTGTTCGCGCTCTGTCCCTGTAAAAATTCAGTGACATCAAAAGAACAAGGTTGGGAAATTGGTGAGTTTGGCGGATCAAATTCATCCACATTGAGAGATCCTGGCTGAGAAACTGGTGAATTCGGGGGGTCGAATTCAGTCATAGGAAGATTTTGGAGCTCTCCCCCGAAAGAGTTTGGATCGTCAGGTAGGTATAGAGCCCTAGCCCGATCCGGAAAGACACGCCCAGCCCTTGAGAGTGATAAAGATTGTACCAATCTCCTTCCTGCTTCTACAAAATTTAAATGATTAGATTCAAGAAAATCATCATAAGAGGGTGGAATTTCCGTTCTTAGCTCCTCCGGCAAAGAACTCGGCACCACAGCGGTGATAGCTCCACCAAGACCCTGCTGCGGCACATCCTCCAACAACCCTGTAGCCTCCGGCACCGCCCTTTGCGGTTGCCAATTATCAATACCCAATACCTGAAAAGGGTGCTAGGTGGGTCATCTTCCACCCATCTTCCCACCGGTCTGTTCGCTGCCGCAGAAGAAGACTCCCCCACCTCGAAGGTGGAACCCCCAAATCGAGTTACAGTAGGTGGTGGGGGAGAAGAAATAGCATCAATAACACCTCGACCGCTGCTCCTATAAGGCTGAAAACCCGCCCTTATAGGAGAAAGATTCATAGCATCAGCTCGAGGCTGCGCTCCCCTGTTTCCGAAAGTATTCAAGCCCAAGATTAACGGTGATGGTGGGTTGTTAAGGTTGGGCCCAGCAAACTCAGCATAGGGGTCCTGTCGCAGCCCCAACCTCTTCCCTGGAGAGCGCCGCACCGCCTGCTGGCCAATGCGCACCTCCCTCGAGTTCCCGTCTTCAACTCCGGAGCTACTTGAGCTGTCAGTTCCGGTAAAATACACCGTATCATTGCTCTCATCCGAGTTGAAGTCCGAGTCAGAATTATCATCAAATTGGTTTCTCGCACGCATAGGTGCATCTTCTGGTTCCTCTAATTGAATGAGATTCACAGCCCTGTTGCGGAACCTAAACACATCTGGCAATCCTCGAATGAAATTAGTGTAATAAGGGTAGTCTAAGGGGCCATGCAGCACCCTCATACCATCCCTTTCAACAGCCTCAAGACGACGAGAAAGACGTCTAGCAGCAACATCAATACGTAAAGCACAATTAACTGAATTATGACCAACTCTACCACAACGCTTACAAAAACGATAAATACCCTCATACCTGAAATACACCCAGATGACACGATCTCCTGCTATTGGGATATAGCAGCCAGGGATTAAGGGCTGTGTCATATCAATTACCATCAAAGCGCGCAACTCAGCAATTTGTGGGAGCCTTCCATTAATTATAGGCTCGAGCTAGTCCATATAGCCTAAGTGAACAAAGATTCTCCGTGCCCATGCTTCAGTCAGAAAAGGAAGCGACAAACCATACACTCTAACCCAAACTCTAGAGGTGGAGAAGTTGATTTGTTGGGGAATCAGAGTAGCATCGTAGCGCCGCAAATTAATTAAGCGCCCATCAAAAGTAGTAGTGTACTGTTGAAGCAGCCCTTCCATGTCAGATTGGACAAGGCACTCAAAGAGAAAGTAATCACCTGTTTGGTGAACTCGTACATGACCTTTAGAGATCCACCTTTGATTGATTATATGTTGAACATAGGTGACAGATGGAGGGTTTGGGCCAATGAAAATACCGATTACACAGCGATTGAAATTAATGTTGCCAAGAGCATTGAAGTTTGGTGGAGGTTGAATTAAAATTCCCATTCTATGGGGCTGGTTATTGTTTGCATTTGGTGGGGGGTTATGATTATTCTCCATAGCAGAGAAGAAATCAGAGAAGAAAGGGACGTGAAAGAGGAGAAAGAGGGATTAGACTGTAGTTGAAAGGATGAGAAGAAGTAGTGTAATAAATTTTTGATTTATACTGTGTAAACTAGCAGTTTAATTTGACAAACTCAATTGCATGGGGAACAAGTGTCGAGCAATTAATACAGCAGAGGAAACATAACCAAATGCACCTAAAATCTCTTTGATGGGCTCAAGAAATCAATTTACTGCTATCATTCAATTGGGGGAGCAAGAAAAGCTTAGAGAAGAGAAAAGTTTTTGGAAAGATTTTTGGATAAAGTTTCTGATAGATTTTGCATGTAGCAATAAACAAGAAAAAAGCCTAGAAGCAAGCTGTTTCAATTGTGGAGACCAAGAAACGGAAGATGAAAGGGTGTTGCTTGGGTCTCACGTGAGGTGAGAAACTCTCAGCTTAGAGAGAAGGGCTCTCAACTTAGAGAGAGAAAATGTGTTACTACTTAAAAAATATGATTTATACAAAGTATGTTACCAAAATAATTTTTTTCTATTTTTACTTAAAATAAATTTTAAGTTGGACAAAAAAAAAAAAAAAAGATAATATTATAATAATCTTGGATAATGATATATTTATTTTAATACCTTAATTTTAATCTATATTAGAATATTTGTAACTAAAAGATTCCTAGTATATAAAATATATGTTAAAAAAAAATTGTAATAAAAAAATTAATTGAGTATGATTGGAGTATATGAGTTGTCACAATGGAAATAAGTATTATTGTGGATTATAAATGAAGTTCATTCAAATTTGAAAAAAAAAGGCGGGAAAATTTTTAATGATATCGTGACGAGTGTCACTTTTTGTTCGCTTTTAGTATAGGTTAATTGATACGACTCCATACATGGAATTCCTTTACAATATCTATTTAACTTTTTTCAAATTATTGAGTTTCTTTTTTTTTTTTAAATCCTATTCTATCCAATAGAGAGCATGTCCAATAAAGGCCCTATAAATTTGACCCTAACCCTTTTATCATTGGGTTCCCATGTCCAATAACTACGTCTAACTAAAAACAATTAGTTGTTCAATGCTATGCTCGCGCAATACAAGCCAATCATCACTTTCATCAGCACCTTTCTGCTCAGATATGCTTAGTTAATAACATCAGTAATAATGATCAAATGATGTTCATGCCTAGGAAAGTTGCACCCTCCAGTTGATGTTTTTTAAAACTCAAGAAATCAAACATACATTTTAAAATAGAAGCTTCTTTTGCAGTAATTCCTTTAAAATTAAATCAGAACATGACAAAACATCATCTATTTATAAGTTTCACAGCATTTGAGAAGTGGTTTATTTGTTAGAATGGGATGGAAGCTAGGGATGTGCTTTCAATAAAATCAGTAGATGTTTGCACATACTTGACATTCCTCTCAAAACACAACAATCACCATAATAAGAAACAAAGCGCATTAGTACTTGCACCTTACAGCTAGCTAACAAGAGAATGTCCTGCTACATAAACCACAGAAAAAGAAGAAAAAAAAACTTCAACCAAGTACCAATTACTACAACTATTATATCATCCCTCAATGAAAGAAAAGGTACCATCTACTTCCATATGGACAGTCATACAGTCCTAACAAGTATCAATCAAACGCCACAACATAATTGAACCTATAGCCTACAAGAAAAAAAGGGAAAGGGGTGCATAAAGTAAAAACTACATCATCGTCTTTACTCTGATCCTCAAGCATGAATGAAGGCAATTGGTTTTCATCATCTTAGTGATCAATTAATTGTTAGTCTCCTATAGTCCTATTTCTATTACTACCATTCATCGTCCTCATCGTTGCCATAATCTTCATCTTCATCATCACTGAAGCCATCATCTTCATCATCATCGACGTCATCATCTTCATCGTCTAAGGTAGATTCCCAATCACTATATACCTCATCACAATCTTCTAGGTCTTCAGAGTCTCCAAACAGTCCTCCATCATCATCGCTGTCGTCATAATCTTCTTCATCATCTTTGTCATCATCACTACCTCCAAATCTAACATTACTCTGTCCACAGAAGTCATTGTTTCCAATTCTAGAATTGTTCTCCGATTTGTGAGACAAAGAAGGCCTGCCATTTATATAAGATAAAATACCATCACTTGCTAATAAATATATAAAATGGCTTATTGCAACAAAAGAAAATGAGAAAACAACTGATAGTCATATGCTCATAGCTACCACTTGTTTTTTAGATGCATGCTTTCTGCGGCAAGATGCTTGTTATCCTGCAACATTTTAAGAAGCAAAACTCATTAGACTCAAGTAATAATCAATACAAGCAATTTCTTTATTCCAAACAGCAAATCAAACCACCAGAGGTAAAAGAAATGAAGCTGCCAGAGGAGAAAGGAAGAAAAGGCATTACATGCAGATCATTCAAAGAAAAAATATGCACAAAAACTTGTTGGGTGCATCTAGTACATAATAAGTTTATTGTAAATCAGATTATAGTGACCCTTTTAGTCAATTAATATAGTGACCCTTACTATATCGACCACAAGGGTTATTATTGTAACACCCTGTCTAAAAATAGAAGGCAGAAAAATTAACGGAAATAACGTTGAGACAGTAATGTCACTCAAAGGTTACTTAAAACTAAAGGTAAAAAAAAAAAATAAAAAATAAAAAATAAAATAAAATAAAATTCAATAACTGAAATAGATATAATAAATTAAGAGAAATCCCAAATGATCAAAGAAAACTTTCAACAAGGCTGAACAACCTCAAATCCAACTATCCCATAAAGAGAAGTTTAGAAGATAACAGAATAAAGTCTATAAAACAGCCAAGGAACAAACTAAACACTATGCTCTCAACCCAAACTCAACATCACCTACAAATAACATTTAGGTTCCACAATCAATGGGGAGTAACTAGCAATTCTCCCAAAACTTGTAGAAACACTAAGCTAAGCATAGGGTAAAGCATAGAAGCAGACATAAATAATACAACATATATACATGTCAAACAACTTAATAATATAGACAAGCTAAACATGATGAGATACATAGGAATACAATTCAAAACATGTCACATGATTATTATACAAAACAAACATGTATATTGAACAAAGTAAATATATTACCACAAGATTATAGAGTAAGAATAAATAACACTCAAAACTGAATGATAAACTCATAAAAACATCAATTAACAGCTTTAAAGGTTCTTTAAAGAGATTAAGAAAATTCTTGACTTGACTAAAGAATACCTTCTCAAAGTAGTAATAATTTCAAAATAAGGAATATTAAAATTTTCGAAAACTGATTCATAGTGAGGCAAGCATATAAAATATGAACGCCGGTGAAATCCGCGGCCCACCACCAAAGATTTGTCTACTTTAAAGCGCAACGACGTCGACAACTTATTTAATTACCGAAGATGACAGCAACTATACCACTTCGTTACACTTCAGAAACACACTCAAATCATGCCAAAATGATAAAATAAAACTATGACATATTAATCCACATATTAGGCAATATATACATACAAGATAAGCTTAAATTCATGACTTTAACAAGGTAAAACCAACATGACAATGCAGCAGCCCCTGATCAGAATTTCAGCAGCATATTGCACAACAGATTCACCCAAAACCAACCTTAAACTCACAATTAACCTTAGCCCATTATTATACACACTCTAAAAACATAATAGGTCGAGATAGGTACAAGATTAGGCATACAAATTTGGCAATATATCACTTAAACACACTCAAATCATACTCCCCTCAAGCTGAATGGCAGCAGCACCTATGCTCACATTTGGGCAATTAATCACATTCAAACTTACCTAAAAACATGATAAATTAACTTTGGGATATTCCTAACATGGTACTTAATCATAAATCAACAAGAAAGGCCTAGAAAACAAGCAAATAACATGCTTAAGGGCTGAAGAAGTAAATGGCAATATCAGTGGTTATAGCAGTAGCGATTAGAGCATTCTGGTGGTTAAATTCAAGACCTATCTTCCATAAAAGCATGAGTAACCCATTGAGGAACATACCAAACATGATGCTAAACCGATTTAGGTACAAAAGCAAACTAAATCAAAGAAAATAAGGCTGAAAACGTACTGCACAATGACAACAATTACAGCTGCAGTTTTGTGAGCATTAGTGTTCATATCATTCTTAACAACCACCCAAAAACACAATAACAATCAATGAAACCAAACCCTTGTATATTTACAACTTCTAGGCATGATTATCTAGAATAAAAACTAGCAATAAACATGAATAAGAGACCCTTATTTCTCACGCACAAAACAGCAAACAAACATGAAATTCTAGCACCTTAAATTACAACAAATTCTAATATAACCAACTCTAATTTGCACCTAGCCTTAACCTATCCTAGCCATGATTTCTAAAGCTTGGAATAGTGCTAATTCCCAACAAATGCTCCAAAGATGACACTAAGTCTAGTACTAACAGAACAAAATTCCGACTTTATCCACTACTTATGGCTGAAATATAAGACCAAATTTCAATGTAGCATCATATATTTGGGTTTTCAACGGAAGTATCACATATTCACAACAAAAATTTCAAAGTGTAGACTTGGACGCTCAACACTTTAACAGATGGAATGACTATGTCAAAATAAAAAAATTAAATAAAAGAAAGACAGAGGTAATCAAACAATTATCTAATCACAAAACGCAGAAATTGGGACCATTACAAGGGTAGGTAGCTAGATATAGTAAGATTGATGACACAAATGCAAAGGTACAGAAACTGGCAACATATTCATACCTCACTCTTATCTATCCCTTGATCGGCTTCAGTTGCTCCAAAGGGTGAAATGAGACTCTCAACATAATCCCTTGTCATCACCATACGAGCATAATTGGTATGTTTCCCTTTGAAACATTCTAGAGATTCCTTACAAGGTTCAACCAGTTTGAACTCATTCGATTGTCGCACCAAAAACTTGCCCGTCTTAGAAAAAGTAATCAAAGAGATGTTTGTGAGATCAACAGACAAAATCTTCTGCCAGGAACTCCAATCATTAGGGTCCTTCAACATCCAAAAATCAGTCACATCTTCTTTCTTCGTACCACTCAAAGATAAGCATCCACTCACTTCATACAATTGCAGCTGATGGTAACCACTCTGCCAATCCAACTCTGGGTACTCCTCCAGTTTTTCAGTCACAACATCAAAACCAGCTATAAAAAAAGCAGAAGCCCAATACATAATATCACCAACCAAGACTGCCTCGTTATGCAATCTTCTTGCAATAGACTCCTCATCCGTACCAGCTCGTACTCTTTTCCACTTCCTACACCACGGATTCATCCGTAGGTATGCATAACTACCTAAGATTCGTCTCCATTTTCCAGCTTTAAGTGAAAACATATAAAAACCGCGAAATCTACTAAAATCAACAGTTCCACACCCAAAAGAAGCAACAATGACATAGTCATCAATAGACGACACATAACCAAACCCATAAGTCTCGGAAACATGAACACCCTTGGGACTATCTATGTCCCGGCACTCACGCGTAGCCAGGTTCCATATCGTAAAAAAGCAATGTCTATCATCCTCGTTGTCGTCTCGTTGATACAAGCACACAAGACCATTACTGGAGTCCACCATATAATGCCAGTCAACATCCCCGATACCATCCGAGAAACTCACCAAGTCTTTCACATCACTGCTATCCCGCTCAGGCAGCAGGCAGTAGGTGCCGCATTTTTTACTTGAACAAAATTCCTCATCGTGAGGAAACATGATAAAGTAGCGGGATGAGAAATTAAGGTGCAATTCAGCAAATTCAAGGCTAGAAATAGTAGAATTCCATTTCTTTGAAACTAGTTTGAAGCGAATTAGGGATTTTACCGGTAGTCGAGGCAGAATTTCCTCCATAATCAGATGTTCTACGAGAGTTAGGGTTTGCGGCGACACTTCAGAGGAGTTGTTCTTCGTCAGATTATCGGAGGACATGCTTGCTGATTTTGCTATCTTCCCTGACATTTTTCACGGAATTTGGATTGGATTTTTTAGAATTCAAAGAAATTTAATCTTTTTTGGTTTCATATTTGGAGAGGTAACAAATGAGCAGTTGGTTTGCATACTCATTGATGGAAGAAGGCGGGAATTGAGTGAGTCACCTAGTTATTGCCTTATTGGGTCAATGGCCCAATATGTTTCAACGTTCGCATAAGATTTGTCCTGCAGATTCATTATGTTTCTTCAAACACAAACATTTAAATAAAACGAATGTTCAGTAAATTACTGAACATCCGTTATAAATTGACAATAAAATGTGTAAAAGTTATACTAAAACCCACAAAAGTTACCCTGATATATATATGAGTTATTTATGCTTCATTGATAAATTTGACAAAAGTGACACTAAATCTGACAAAAGTGGCCCGATGTACAGTAAATTATTGAAAACCGGGTGTATACAAAAGTTTTCCTTCTTTTAAAGGCCTAAAGGGTGTGCCAGTGTGTGCACAATTGCAATTGCACAAGGCGTATATCAAAAAACCCGTGAGGGTTGAGGTTTGGTTAGGGTCCTTTTTCTTATCGTAAAAAAAGAAAAAAAAATTGCACTAGGCGTACGTATAATATATAGGGAAATTTTAAGTACGCCAGAGCACGAATCGGATATCCGAATCCAAAAATTTGGATATTTGATATATGTATCTGATCCGAAATGGTCCCAATATCCGTTATCCGATATCCAAATTTTTTCGTATCGAATACTTCAATTATATGATATACGAAAAAAAATCTGAGTTGGTATATCTGACTATTCGGATCGATTAAATCGGATCGGATATCCTAAAAATCGGATTAAATATAAATTGGATTTTCAAGATACTTTTGTTCGGGCCTAAGCTATGCTCTAAGTTAGTTCATTTTTTAAGGTTCATGCCTTTTTAAAATTCAAATTTATGCCCCTAAGTTCCCTTTCATTAATTTACCATACCCTTATGGCCTTATTGCATTCCTATTAAATACTATAGTTAAGCATGGTTAACAACTTAAAATAATAATAATAATAATAATAATAATAATGAAAAATTGAATTTTGGTACCTCGAAAATGGGGGGTGTTGAATTTTGGTACCCGTTTAAAACTTTATTTTAAATTGGTACCCATCAAAGTGTAAAACTATAGGTTTTGGTACCTCCGTCTAGTTCCGTTATGTTTTCCGTTAGTGGAGCTCCGCCACCTCTCTCCCCCTCCTTGTGCGACTGCCGGCAACCACCACAACAGCCTACAGCTTTGGCCAAGTCGAAACCCAGCCACAGCAGCCTGCCGCCGCGGCCAGGAGCAAAGCCCAGCCACAGCAGCTGCCGCCGCGACCAGGCGGGAAGCCCAGCCACAGCAGCTGCCGCCGCGGCCAGGCAGGAAGCCCAGGGGTGCCATAAACCCACCACCCACGAACACCCGAACCCAGAAACCCACCACACCCCACCACCCACGAACCCCCGAAACCCACAACCCCACCACCGACGAACCCAGAAACCCACCACCCCACAACCGACGAACCCAGAAACCCCTAAAACCCACCACCCCACAACCGACGAACCCAGAAACCCCTAAAACCCACAACCGACGAACCCTAAAACCCCAAAATCGAAACCCACCTTATCTGGCATCCACCACATCGCCGCGGCCAGGAACGAGGAAGGGGAAGGGGAAAACAGGGAGGGAAAGGGAGGGGGTGGGGTGTCGCGGCCAGGAACGAGGAAGGGAGGGAAGATGGTGGTGGTTGCGCTAGGGTTTCGGGGAAGGGGTGGCCAGCGCCGGTGTGGCTGATTTTTTTTTTAAAATTATTTTTTTAGTTTTTTTTTTCTAAATTGTTTTTTCTTTTTTTTTAATAAATTAAATTATTTAATAATTAGATAATGGGCCCCACTAACGGAAAACTTAACGAAACATGGACGGAGGTACTGATATCTATAGTTTAGTCATTTTTGAGGTACTAATTTAAAATAAAATTTTAGATGGGTACTAAAATTCAATTACCCTCATATTCGAGGTACCAAAATCCAAATTTTCCTAATAATAAATAAGTTTTTTCTTTATTTAATTTTAAAAAGTCATAAGAAACATATACTTCCTCCGTTTTTTAATACTAGTAGATTTTTTTTAAAAAGTTACGATATGCTTGCATCATTACCCAATTTGGAATGTGATTCCAACTTAAATTTATTTTATTATCTCAATGAAACAATCAATATATAATACTTATATAGACACCAGGAATGACACATATCATTTCCATGCTGTTTTTTCCCTCCAAATTCCTCTTCCCTATTTTTGTTTGAACTGAACTAATCAGAACAAGCTCGTGAATTTAAAGATTTTTTAAACTTCACTAAAAAATTCAGTAATATTTTCATCTTCTTTGACTTTAGTGGCTTTAATGGGTAAGCCTTTTTTTAACAGTAAAATGTATGGTTGGAATTTGAGCCTAAGAAATGCATAATAATTTTTTATTTTTTTTTTTTAAAAAAATGTGCATTTAATGCTCTACTAGGAAATATACATTCCCACCAAGATTCATGGTATATTATGCGGCATTGTATATTTGTATGTGTATCAGCTTCCGAGCGTTAGTCACTAAATTGGAGTAAATCAATCGACGCAAAGGGTTTATAAAAAAAAGAAACTAGCCGTTATGTGAACCTTAGATCAGCAAAAATAGTTGGACTTAACAATGGGGGGTGACATCTATTTTTTTTTTTTTTTTTTTTTTTAGGAATGGTAATTTAAAATATTCAATAAAGGGCAATTACTTCTAATTAGGACATTTTGAGTGGTGATTATTTACAAAATTTCCATAAAAAAATTGAATTAAATGTAGTTATATCCCCTTTGTTAGACAATTTTAATTATCTAACCGGTACAGTCTGTAGACTTACTACTCAGACGCCACCCATTTTCATTACATATTCAATCTTGAAAACTCAAAAGTACATCAATGGCCCCTAATTGCAAAACATTAAACGGTACACCGACAACATAGAATTTTCACAGTAGTAACATGACTGTACGGAAACAAACGCAAGAGACTATTCAACAAAAGTGTTCATCAGATTTGAAACAAGGAAATTATTTACTCAGTTGGCAGCATAAAGGTCCTATCTAAATAGTTGATCTGTTCTCTGTCCTACGAGAAATGCACAGACTTTATCAGGATGTAGCTTCCACCATGTATAGTAAATTCTTCGACTCAAATGTTAAATCTTTGAGGCACACTGTCAAAATCATCGAAGTCAAAGCGTTGCCGTTCTTTCCCAACCTGTAATACACAAGGCCAGACATCCATATCATTTAGTTGCAGTGATGGACTTAGACCAGCATATTCACAAAAACTAAGACATCATATATACCTTTGCCAGGTACAGTGGATCACATGAAATCTGTTCATCTACAGAAGCTAGTTTCTTTGATAGAGCCATTATCCTTCAAAAGAATTTCAGAGTTATTGACAAGCATTTTATGAACTAAATGACACTTCAAATCCCTAAATTACAGCAGTATCTCGGGAGATAAGCCTAGAAAAACATATAATATCTTAGCATAAACTAATAGACACCAGAACTGTGCAGTGCCAGCATGATAGCAACTACAAATTTCAGCAGTTTAGCTACTCCCCTTGATCATTTCATAGTGTAAAATTTCAGCCAACCAAAACTAAAGAGGCATATTACCAAAAACAAAACTATAGAGGCAATAACATGTAACAACCAGCAGTGATCTAGTGATACCAACTAAAACAACTGTGACATTGGACAAAATCACAAAAAAATACATAATATGAAGAAAATACCTCTGAATGGAGCTATCTATGTGTTCAATCATCTCACATGTTTTATACTGTTCTGGGTCCTCAAGGAATCGAACCATTCCATCTTTCTGGTTGATTGTAGCATAAATATGACCGTCTTGAATCTGATAAAAAGAAATTGTTAGTGTTTGAATGAATTAAGACATAAGAAAGCTTACAATAAATAATTTATTTTTGATGACCTACAAAAACTAAATATGTTGGTGACAACTGACAAGCCAAGCATCACAAATGATAACAGCTTAATAGAGTAGCAATGTCTAAAATGCCATTAAGGCTCTAGAATTGTATACATAATCCAATTTACCATTTGAAGAACGTGCATCTCTGCTTCCTTGGGACTGTTCAATTGCACTGTATTGGCTATATCTTGAAGAGATAAAGTCAAGTATGTTTGAGTCAATCTCTGGATATTTCTTTTATAAATGGATGAAACAACCTGCTTCACCAATCCAAGGTTGTTATCCTGGAAAACAGATAGAGAAAAGGTTTGTGAAGTTTAGCCTGCTTCCCACTGATCAAGTATGTAATGAAGAGATTGAAGACTAACACACAAGTCACAACATTAATAACTCACCCCTTCAAACCTGTCCTTGTTCACCTGAACAAATGTCTCTAGCTCAGCGATATTCCCGTTGCTATAACTATTTACTAGTTCAAGGTACACCTGCATTCAGGAAAACGCGATGAGTTTCACTGATGTAATATTATGCAACACTATATTTCAAGATTATCAAATGCATTTAACATTAGCAAAAAGGAGGGTGCTTCCTAAGCCAAAGAGTACGAAAGCAATACTGTATATGAAAGCAAACTTTAAACAAAAAGGGGCCAATGATGCACACAAGGACTAGTGTTATAGACAAAAGATAACTGAATCCTGACACTCCAATCAGGAGCTTTGTGACAGAATATGTAGGCTATCAAATCAATGATAGCAAAATTTGATACAACATGATAATCAGCTCCAAAATGTATTATAACAAGTTAAATTTAGGGCTTGTTCGTATTCTTTATTTATTTGTTTTTTTGAAAACTAAAAACAAGAAACAAGAAAAAGTAGTTTGTACATTTTTGGTGTCAGTTTAAATTATGATATAAATTTAACTAATTTTCATTTTTTTACAAAACTATATCATATGGCTTTTTTTTTTTTTTTTTATTATTATTACTAAAAAAAAAAAAAAAAAAAAGAACAAAAAAACTGAAAACTACAGTGATACAATGAACTCTAAAAATTCCATGTTCTAGTTCATCAATCATACTTAAATACTAAAATGTTGAGCTTCTTGACTTCAACTTATTTTAAAACTTTTTACTTATTCTTCTCAGAGTTAGATAAAAACTTCTAGTACTTAATATTAAACATCTTACCTGCATACTCATAATAATTATGATAATTGCATATTTGTAAAGTATGCAGTGAGAAGAATGTAACAAGATCTCACATAATAATTCTTCTAATACATTAGTATGGTCAAAGCTTAGTCAGATAATTACATCAGATCAGACTATGACATACCAGACTTCAATAAAATTAAATCTGAACACTAGATATTTCAGGTGGAGAACAAATTCATTATCACCCTCTAGCCGTTAGGTTTAAAAAACAAGTCCAGGCACCAGGCTAACCAAGGCATGGATCAAGGATTCAAGGGTATCATGCACAAAGCTAGACAGCTCGTGCCTCTAAGCTTCCTTTCCCAAGGCACAGCACCTAGGCTGTCTTTTGTTCATATGTGAGAGAGAGGAGATATGACTTGGAAACAAATATTGAAGATTTATAAATAAAATTTTTTAAAAAAAAAAGAAAAAGAAAAAAGTTGGTTAAGGAATGCATTATATTTCAAATCACTTGCCTGTTAAGCCACACTTGGAATCCTTTATACTCCCTCCGTCCCCTTTTGATAGTCCCTTATGGGCAAATTTTAGTCCCAAAATGTTCACCCCATTTGCTTTTTCCAACAACCATTAATATTAATTTTTTACCAAAAATCCCTCCAATTCGCAACAATATTTGTGCAAATTTAAATTTCCCATGTAAATTTTTTTTTCCCATGTACTTTTATTACTTTCTCTCTCTACTTTTTTGCATACCCAATGTCAATTTACTTTTTCAATGTACTTTTACTATTCTTATTTGTGTTTATTAATTCCCGTGAAAAATGCCCATAAGGGACTATCAAAAGGGGACGGAGGGAGTAAGTGATCACTTTTATCAACATTAAGTTTTACAAAAAGGCATCCAAGCTATATTCCTTGAATATTCATATAACCTCAAGTAAAATGGACAGCCAAGTCCAACACCATGACCTTTACTCAATCATAGCATCAACGTCAAAGCAGTGTTTATATAGGGCTAGTAGGAAAAGAATAGGTTCCTCTGTTTGGTTTAATGCCCCTTTATTTCAAAAAAAAAAAAAAAAAAAGGGGGCATTGAATTCCTCCCAAACCTCGTGAATCTCACTTCTACCTCAGCCACTCAGCCCTACAATTCCCAAAACTCATACTATAACTTACATTCTCTAAAGACTTCCCTCCAAAAATAATCCATATTGCTTCTCATGCTCTAATGACCTTTCCTTCATTGTCTGGAAACCACTAGTTGTTATCTCTTTGGCATCTAGGAGCATTATCAATCAAATTATCATGATATCATGTCAGACAAAAGTAACAAAACCAGGCCTTTGGACCATTATCATCATGTTGTCAATTGAACTTAGTTTCTTTTTCCTTGCTCTGTTCTTAAAATTCAATTTTGAATTGATTGTGGTAGTTAGGATGTATCCATGCCAACACAAGAAAAGTATCAACTCAAGAAAAGAATACAAAGAAAGTACTTGCATACTACCAAAAAAAAAAAAAAAAAAAAAAAAAAAAAAAAAAAAAAAAGAAAAGCATAACACACATGATGATTATATCTCTACAAATGGGAGCATAATGCACATTACAAGAAAGAGCTCCAAATCCTATTTACAAAGTTGAAAAATAGTTGAAACAGAAGGATCTGATTTTACCCAGTGGCTAGCTCTTTCGGTCTTTCCTTGATAATTTATTAAGCTACATTAAGAGTTTAAGGCATGCCTTAACACTTGGAATTTGTTTCAAAAGCTAATTTATCATATGGGTCCTTGTATGTCTTTTTTCTTTTTTCCCCCCTTTTCTTTTATCTTTTTCCTTCGTAGTGTGTTCATTTTATGCAGCAAATTAAGGCCTTGCCCATTTAACCTAAGAATAATTCTTAAGACAATTAGGTTCAAGTTCAAACTAAGTCTGAAAAAGAGTTACCAAGAGTTCATTTTTACTACCACATACTTAAAATTACGTTCAAGTAAAAGGTTATCTCAGGGCAAATAATTCTACACAATATCAACAAAGTGCTAACATATTCAGATAAGTTCAGATGCAGAAAATTTAAAGCAAAAAGAACAAAGCCTTATTTTTGAAGCAAGATTAGATAAAATTCAATTTCCAGAAGTTCAGTGTTGACACTTGACAGAAGATGTTCTATGTCACAGACACATTCTAGTTATGACAAAACCCCATTTTTTTTAAAAAAAAAAAAAAAAAAAAAAAAAAAAAAAAAAAAAAAAAAAAAACTGACACATAAAGGTGGAGATAAGAGGTGAAATTCAAAACTCAGCTTAAAATTTAAGGTGTTTGGCAAGGTAGGGGATTAGGTAGAGGTCAGTAACAAGGGTAGTGGTTGTCAAATGACACAAAAAAAACCTATGACGCGAAAAATTTAAGTAGTGGCGCAACATTTCTACCTTCCATTTATAACTTTCTTCCTTCATGTACTATATCTGTAGTTTCTTTGGCATTAATCAATAGGTTTGATTCATGTATAAAGTTATTTTGATGTAGATTCTCAAATATGGCACAATATGAAAATTTTATAAATATTGTTGAACTTAATTGTGGTCAATATTTAAAATATTACATAAAGTATTGTCTTTTACTTTTTCCATCATTTGAAAGAGTTTATAGTACACATTAATTGTTCATGCCATCTCCTATCGTAAAGTCATTATTGTAGAAGGTATTATTAATAATATATTGAAAGCTAGATGGCATAACAAGATTATTGTAACAATACATTAATTTGACTAATAATTTTTATACGAAAACAATGTAGTATATTAAATATATGAATATCATTACCTATACACACCTTTTTAACGTTTGACTTTATTATTGAAAAAAAAAACAGATGCACTATTTTTTATATTAAAAAAAGGTAACATTGAATACAACCATAAATTTTTAATCAAATTTAAGTGATTTATCTATATAAGTCTATGATTGTTATTGTCGCCTAGTTATCGACCACTACTTTTGCCAAACACTGTTACTATCAACTGCTCTTTGACAACTAGATGACAGCTACCCGCTCCTCCAGCAACTACAAACTACTCAAAAGCTAGAGCCTAACACCTAAAGCTAATTTTGCAGATTAAATACATAGAGTGGCCCTGTAGTCAAATATCATGTACTGTGACTGAAGGTGGCACGTGAAGCATCAGCAAAGTTATGAAAATGTCTTTCCCTCTCCCTTCCCCCAACCCCATACTCATCAAATTCTTGTCAATAGAACAAAGGATGCAATTTCTTTACTCATGTGCTTAAAATTACCTGAGTTAGATTCTTCATACTCCTCTGAACGACCGTAGATGTATACTTAGGAAAATGAGTGTTGAACTGCCACCAGACATGTAATTGTCAGAGCTAGCACCTTGAAATCTAGATTCTGGGTATCAAAGAAAGAAATGCAAACCCACTAATTTACAGAGATAAGTACCTGCCCATGGTGGATTAGTGAAACCAATATGTACTTTTTGTATGCTTCAACAGCTATTGCATTTAATGTAGACATGGGAGCAGTAACAACCTGCAAAAAATATTGAAATAGCACAATAATCACAGGGACTAAGAGAATAAACTGTGCCTTAACTCATCATGTATAACATGAAATTTAAATTTACAGAATAAAAACAATTTTTATAAGTTGAGAAATCAGAAATAATATAGGACTCTAAGTCAAAGAAATAAACTCACATTGCGAAGAAGCTCCAATGCTTTCTCAAATTTCTTAAGTCCAATACAGATCATTCCCCTAACATAAAAAATCAAAAATAGTCAGTTCATCACAATTCAACAATCTAATTTGATTGAGGTGGGTGATTTTCACTCATAATGAAAGCTCAAATAATTTCAGCTTTTTTATCCAACAAAATCTCCAAGTTAATAATATAATTAACAAAAGTAATGCAAAGGAAAATTAAAGGGGTAAATAAAAATAAAAATATAAAATTAGTTTTTATTCAACACAATGTCAAAATCTCCAATCTAAAATTAGAAAATAACAAAAGTAATGCAAAGGATAATAAAGAGGCACTTGTTAACAATAAATCTGATAAAGCAATTTCCCTTTCAGATAAGAGGGTATACACCATAGAAGTTCCCAAGTCCAGTGGAAAAGTAAATAATTTCATCTGAATTCATAATAAAACTACATTCAAAACAAACACAAGGAAATCTGATGTCTGACATAACTAGACAAAGTCACTTTGAGTACCTCAATCTGCAGAAAGAAAAGATAAAGCTTAATAATGAATATGATAAAAATTTGGAAAGCATCTCAACAAATGGTTTGAATTTTTTTTTTCCCTTCTCTCAATGTTGGCTAGTTAGGACCTTAGTGTAGTCATATATCCTCCATTATTTTTTAAATCCAACGTTGGGGTTTTCAAGCTTGCCAACGCATATTTTATAATTGGTTATAAAAAGCGCGCCCGAGGCTCTGGAAAATGGGCTTTAGCTAGGCGAGGCTTGGTTACCTACGGAAGGCGCGCGCCTCGTGCGCCTCAAAGTGCCTTTGGTATGGTGCGCCTTTGCGCCTCAAGGAAAATAACTAAGATTTAAGTTATAATTTGAAGAATGGTGGACATTATTTCAAATTCAGATTACCTTAGCTTTACATATATCATTATTTAATTTATTATGAATCTTTTTAATTGGTATTAAGTACAATCAAAGTAAAAAATAATTTGAAATAAATATATAAATACATGCGCCTTGCATACAAAAGGCGTGCGCCTTCGCCTTGCGCCTTGCGCCTAGGTTGCAAGGACCATTTGCGCCTTGGTGCGCCTTGCGCCTTTTAAAACTAAGATTTTATACCATCAATGCAACCTCAATTATTTATACCAAATCTAGAAATTCAATTCTGAGCATAACAGTATAGTTGAAGCTTTCATTTCATCAGGCACCACCAGTAACACTATAATCAGTGTAAGATTAATTTTTAAAGTTAAATTGCCTAGGAACTAGGATGTGATTCTCTATTCTCAATTCACAATCTCAAATTCTTAATCAAGATAAGGTTGCCATGACTGCATATCTCTAGAATGCCTTAGTCCATATATATTTCTGTCAAAAGATCAATTAAATATATCCTACAAAGTTCCTAACTTTCTAGATCCTTAAAATGCATAATTTTACCTGCTTTAATTTCCTATCTTTGGCACGAATAGTTAGTCATTAATTCATAAAGTTTCATTAAGGTCAAACCAAATTATGTTAGAGAAGCATAGAGATAAGTCAAGGAGAACAAAATTCAAGACCACTGATAATAGCAACTCACCCATAGTAACAATAGAGAAAAAGATCCCTTGGCTGGTCAACCTCAAAGACATCATCTTCTAACACAGAGAGACCACTCTTATAGCACTTTGCTAATATACAGAGAAGAAGAAAGTCAGGGTGCAGAGTAGTCAGATGCTCAGAAGAAGGCCGAATTTTACGGATGGCAGTCAGCATTGGGGCAACACCTCTCATGGGGGTCGCAAGGACTATAACATGGTCCTTAAACCTCTTGCAGACACTAATAACTGCCAAAGAAAAGTTTCAAATAGTCAGATTATAGCTACAAGACTACCAAGTTTGGACTAAATATATATCCTTATATAAATACGTACACTTATGTTGTGCAAGTTGGATCTGCTCAGCAAGGCAAGAACTAATAAATCTGGCCACTAATAGAACCACCTCATTAGCTCCATCTCTTGATACTGAATGTGTATAAGCATCCCTGTAAATTACATAGATAAAATCTAATATTATCAAGATTATGCTTGAGAAAAGGGAGATTACATGTGTGAATAAGGGGGAAAAAAATAGAAAAGTCCTGCTTGGCATCATACACATAGGTACCGCCATATCACTATACATTTTTTTAAAAAAAAAAAGAAAAGGAAAAAAAGACTGAATTAAACAATAAATTCAGACAGTCCCAGCTAACTTACAAACATGTAAGATACTAAAATGACATGGTTGATGTTAAAATGTGGTAAACAACCACCAACACCAGCTTTTGCACATCTTCCAGAACTACATAAAGTGATCCTCTGGATACTTGGCGTTAACAAATCCAAGAGGTTGGTTCTGGATTCATATATAAAAGGATGGTTTTCAGAAACAGCAACAAACACTCAGCCCCCTGGCCCTTGCCAATTGCCAGGAGATGTCAGTGCATTTCAAAAAAATCTTCCTCCCATGATTAACTTAATTTCTATCACTTAGAAGCCATTAGGCGTTAATAAACATATATATATATATATATATATATAAGTTAAAAATCAATTGTCAGCTTGAATTAAAATCATATGAGACCAAGCTAGGGTTTTCAGAGAAATAGCTAGGGTTTTACTGTAAAATCCTCACTTTGGTCCCCACCCAATATTTTTTTCTTATACTATGCGCCTAAGTAACAAAAGAAATATTGTTTACAACAAAATAGCTTGTCTATAGAGCAATATGTCAAGGAATTAGAAAGATTATCATTAGCATGTGAATGTAAAGTCAGGGATGAACATAAAATTGCTCTTGAATGACCTAGATAATGAGATTGCAAATCAAGTAGAATTGCAAAAAATTTTAGTCGTTTGATGAGGCATGAACTTTGGCAAACAAAAATTGAAGGACATTCGAACAAATCCAAAAGCCTATGGAAGAATAGAATCTTCCAAAAAAAAAAAAAAAAAAAAAGAAAAGGTGTTAAGCTCTAGTGGATTCATGGCAAAAGCAACTCCGAGTCTCGGACCTTAACACAAGGACAACTAGCTATAAAGGATAAACAATGCTTCAGGTGTAAAGGACATGATCATATTGCTCAGCAACGTCAAGTCTTCAAGCATCATAAGAAACCTCAAAGGATTACCAAACTTTAATAATGTGGCAAAGGAAGAAGAGGCTTGTGTTCTTACTTTGTACAAGACACCACTAGAGGTGGTTATTGGACAGGGTAGCCCAATGATAATAGGGTCAGGGCCAAACTTATAGGGCTTTTAATGGACAGGGCTATTAATGGACAGGGCCCTTATTGGGTAGGGTCAATATAGGGCCAACATGTTTTTCCAATTTAGTTGATAAAGAAAATACATAATGTAAAAATAATTATATAGATTAATTTGTATTCATACATATTTAATAATGGCTTTGTCCAATATTTATTTTAATTGATATTTTGTAGGCCCGCCCATTATCGACCCGCGACCCACATTGGCCCAACCCTATATTGACCCTATAAAATGTGACCCTCTTTGACCCTGACCCGACCCGCCCAATAACCAGGTCTAGACACCACATATCAGGTTTGATAATGGAAAGGATGTTCTCAACTATTGTGGCAGGTGGAAAGGACGAGGCTTAGCATGTGGAGATTTTGAGGTCTTTACACATGGAAACGACACTACATGAAGAGAATTGGTAGCGAGAGAGCTAGTTCCACACAACTTTGGTGAATGGTAAGCTTTGCTCGATGATTGAGGATAATGTCCTAATGCTATAGCTAGTACAAGGTGGAAGACTTTTTTTTTTTTTAATTTTTTTTGAAAAGTAGGTGGAGAAGGGCTTGGGATTGCCTACTCGTCATACTCAACTGGTTGGATGAAGATGGTAACCGTTTGTAGCTTTTAATTAATTTGACAATTATAAAAAGTGGTTTGGTTTTATCTGATTCCAATGATAGGATACAACATCCCGAAGCGTCCTTCATAAGATTGGAAAGTTTTACACCATTGCACGGATAATGTTTACGAGGTAAAGGTGGAAGCTAACCGATTTCGTTTGTAGCACCAACTACAGCTAGTGATGGGGTTAGGGTGTGTTTAACAAATTTACTGCAATGTTATACCAATCATCAAACAAATATGAGCCAAAATTGTTCTCAACATTCAAAGGTTGAGGTCAAATGCTTGTGCTTTGATAGAGCTCCTAACAATGTGGTCACAAGAAAATAAGAGCCACTGCCTGTCCCCTCTTCCCCTCTTCCCCAGCCAATGGATATAACAACATGAACAGGGAAACTCGCAATCAGATTATATATATAATTGTAACCCTTACCTTGCTTTAGAAACGCAAAAAATACTACTTCCTCCTTTTAAAACATATTGCACCACTTTGACTAAATTTTTTTTAACGCAGAGGAAGTATATAATCATGATGATAGTATCAATTAAAAAAAAAACATAGCATACATCAAAATCATCCCTGAATTAATTGCGGTGACGCATGAAAAACTCATTATGACTACTTTATTCCAACAATAATTTTAAAAAATAGCAACATTCATACGAAACAAACTCAAAACATGCCAAATTTACGAACAATCATATCAGTGAAGGAAAAAAAAAAAAACCTACAATAACACAATGTCATCCTTCAATATCATCGGAAAACTGATTGCACACAATATAAAGTAAAGTTGGAAATAGAAAGGGGCTTACAATAAGTAGAGATAACCGAGCGAATGCACGGAAGCGTCGAGTTGATGAAGAAAAGGAGCCAACCGAGAAGAATTGAGACGAAGAGAGTCTTCAGCTTGTTTGAGGGAAAGGTGTAGTTGATTCAAATCTCCTAAACTACCAGATAACCCTTGAATTTGCGCCACCAGCTTCTCCACCGCATCCATGCCGACTGTGAGGGTTCGCGAGCATCACATAATTATAGGCAATAATCAAATTATCTAATTTCATGTTCAATTATCTCGAATAATACATAATTTTAGGGAAATTTGATTGAATAATCAAACTAGGGCTCATAATTTTGTTTTCTTATGGTTATGATGTTTCGTAATCTAAGAATTTAGGATCAATAGTTGAGAATTACGAACCCTAAACTGAAAGCACTGATAATTAAATTAGATTAGATGAAATACAAACCCTAGATTGCGAAATTGATATGATGATAACAACAACAAACAACTTACCTTAGAAGCTGCTTCAACGGGGAATTCGAGAATTAGATTCAACGGAGAACTTCAATGGAGAACTTTGAGTGCGCTTCAATGAAATAACTGAGAGTGGTGGGAATGGAGCCCTGTTAAAAGCTATGACCCGCCACAGTTATAATATGGGTTAGATCCGTCTAATAAAAATAAATAAGGCGGATCTTTGTATGATCGTCTAATTATGGGGCATGACGGGTTTTAACTTTTTTTTTTTTGGTGTTTAGACAGCCACAAGGGCGGGGGTGAGAATCGATCCCAAAATCTCTTGGAATTGGGATGAAAGCTCTAACTACTTGAGCTATCCCTCACTCTCGGGTTTTAAAAGTACTACCTCCGATTCGTGTTAGTTGCAACAAACATAGATATTGCGGAATCCTAGTGTTAGTTGCAACAAATATAGCAATGACACGTGTCATCTCCTGGTGTATCCTTACATAATTTTTTTCTTTTAAAAAAGAATATTTTAAGTTAGGAAACAAATCACTAACAAAAGTATTATTATTATTTTTTTTTTATATACATATTTCATATTAATACATAGTAATTATTACATTTAAAATCAATAAATTTCACAAATCTTTCTTATAAAAAAAATGGACAACTATAAATAAATAAAAAAAAAAACAAATTCTTAAAATAATTTGTTACCTTAAAAAATATATTGCTCAAATTTTTTTGCCTACTTTTGTTTTAAAATTGTGTATTAGAAGCTACAATTAAAAATGTAAATACCAAATCAACATACTTCTTATCATATACTTTTATTGTTACTTGACTAATTTAATATTATAATTCGAGTACTTATTAATCAATAATGTATAGCTATATATAATTATAGATTACCGTGCATGGCACGGGATCTAACCTAGTAAAAATAAATAAGGCGGATCTTTATATGATCGTCTAATTATGGGGTATGACGGGTTTTAACTTTTAAGGAAACATGTTTTAAAAGTACTACCTCCGATTCGTGTTAGTTGCAACAAACATAGATATTGTGGAATCCTAGTCAAAAAATTTTTAGGAGGTTAATAAATTGAAAAAAATACACTTTAATAATCTCAACTATTGACGATTTACCTACAATAATCCAAACTATTGGCGATTTACCTACAATAATCCCAACTAACGTTTATTTTTTAATAATCCTAATAATTGACCCGATTTTCTTTTAGCAATCCTAACCGGTCACTTACCTACTGCAGCATGTTAAAATCCTACGTGGCATGTGTTTTCCCTTTTTAATTTTCAAACTAGTGTGTACCCCGGGCGATACCCCAGGTTGCTATTTTGTGTACTTTTTGCTTTAATTTAACAATTATGTTCGAATATTTGTATATAGTTAGTGTGTGTAGTAGTTCGAGCGTTATCTTGGATGTCACATTTTTTTTTTTTTTACATTATATAAGTATGTATTTTTATTTTAATCTTGTGAAAAATACATGAATTATATTACCTCGAATTTACTTAATAAATGAAAGGAATATTATAATATTAAATGAAACTTGAAACATTAATAATAGTGGTTGAGATGGTAAAAGTATTACCTCTATATATTGGAGGTTATGGGTTCGAATCTTGTTGAAAGCATATTTTATTTTGTTAAATGAAGTGGCTAGTTTTCATGGCGCATATACTTTCGATGATGACGTGGCATTGTGACATAGGCACACATACTTTAAAGAGTGTCACGTGGCACAATTTCTTTAAAAGGAACGCCTTTTAATGTATAGAATAGATTTTGACTTCCTCCCTTTTTTTTTACTATTAGTAATCTAAGTCAGCCTAAATTTTTTTTGCCCGTTATTTCTTATTCTCTTCTCTCTTGTGTCTTTCTCTCCCCTGTTTGAGTGGTTTGAATTCTTTTTTTTTGGGTAAACCTCCGAATTAACAATGTCTAGTGGAAGGAATCAACTTGGTGGGTCCCCAGTATCATCTTCAAGCTCAAAAGAGGGATGTATGCTACCACGAGATGTAATTGTGGGCTGGATGCGGTTGTAGGTTGAATTCAAATTTTATTGAAATTAGGGTTTATGTGAAGTTGTACAGGATACATAGTGCAATTTCATGAAGTGGGGCGATTGTAACAACGGAGATGACTTGAGATTTCAGATTTTTGAAAGGGAAACAACTATAGCGAATTGGAGATGCAAAAGAGTATGTTAGAAGACAAAGTGAAGAGGTTGTGTAGGGAATAATTCCAAGCATCCCAAACTTGAACCCCACTGTGATCATACACTTAAGCATGGTGGCGTCCAAAGGGAAAGAAACAAGAGCAAAAGAGTCGCCAACAAGTTTAAGGAACTTGTAAACCGTTCACAGGGTGAAGGTTACACCCCTTCACGATCCTAGAGATTGTAGGAGATTATAGGAACTAAATGCGGAAATAACATGAATCATATTCACATAGCACCAAACCAAGGATCTCATGCATAACACATAAAGAAGTAAGAATTATACCTTTGAAGCGTGATTCCACGGTGATCGAGCAAGAACAAAAGGGGAGATAAAGAACCTCAAACGTGATTCCTCTACTTGGTCCACGGGCACAGATTAAGACCTCCACTAATGCTAGTTAGTCGCGAAAGAACCCTTCTATCAACCTTCTACGGAGATGAACGAACAATCAACTAGCCAAGAACCACCGCGCAACACCACGTAAGCCACTAGGGGTGGCCGGCTGTGGGTGTGAGGGGAGAGAGAGAGAGGCGTGCATGTGAGAGAGAGAGGGGTGAGGGCTTTTGGATGTTGGTTTCTTAGATTCACAATTCACTGTATGTTAATTGTGACTTAATTAATCAACCCTAGGCATGACTATTATTTATAGATCATATCTCTAAATAATAGTCCAAGTCCAAGTCCAAGCCCAATTCCTAATCCCATTCAAACTACACTTAGCCTAATCATACTTATGACTAATTAATTGCTCATGAGGCCCATTAATGGGCCTCTAACTTGCTTAACCCATTACCCTTGTGTGTGACCAATATAGGATCCATTCTAAAGGGTTTTGGGCTATTTGACTAGCCCAAAGATCATCTCTCATAGTCTAGCAACAGAGGATGACGCCCCAATAGAATGAACTTATTATCTCCATAATAGTGATCCTTGATATATCTAGTAATTGCACTTATCGAAGACACAATTCCTTCAATCTCCCACTTGTCTAAGACAAGTGCGCAATATTCAAATTCCTTAAGTCATTTTGTGTCGATTTGATAATATGATTGCATCTTATGTAATCATTATTAATCTACAAATCATTTCTTGAAATCTGAGTTAGAATTACAAAACAAATGGTTACTATGTAAACACATTTGAGTACGGCCATGCATTTTCAGAATTCTCCCTCTTCAAGAGGCCAAAACAAGACACACTCCTAATTAAATAGGAAGACTCTATCCAATCTTGTGGCAACCAAAGCTCCCACTCAACTTCTGAAATAACCAGGAAACACCCTTTATAATCTCCAGTTACGGGAAGACGTTTGAATGTACCACAGTTATGACATCCATTGAATGAGGTCAATGTTCCACTCATGTCAAAGGAATCCACTAATATATCCGGAAGCTCTATACTTGAACTTCAAAATAGGTCTATAATTCGATCATGCATCATTCATGCATATCCATGTGATTGACCGAGCATCACTACGCTCCTATAGCCCATGAAACTGCGCTATCCAATCAATCTTAACATGCCAGTCCAAATCGAAATCATTTATGTCCAGTTTAATGACTTCGAACTAGGAACTTAAATAATGTATGAATTTTGTTCACCTGTGGGGTTTCATTCAAAAGGTCATTAACCTAGTGAGCCCAACAATTCATAATTATTTTGGACATTTTATTTAATATTGAAACCACAATTAAATAAGAGAAATAGTAATTTCTGATTAAACATAATTCTGCAAATGAATGTATTACATATGTAATTTATTTTTCTCAAAACAAATAACAACTTCTAATTACATCATTCGCTTCAATCCAGTTGCACTAGTATGCTTCTCATGCTTAGGCATTGGAAGGGGTTTAGTAAGCGGATCAGCGATGTTCTCATCCGTGTGAATTTTGCTCATCTTGGCATCTCCTCTATCAACGATCTCTCGAATGAGGTGAAACTTCCTCTCTACATGTTTGGATTTGAAGTGTGACCTAGCTTCCTTCGATTGAGCAATGGCTCCATTATTGTCACAGTATACCTCGATTCCCTTTTGAGCACTTGGTACGATATCCAGCTCAGTTAGGAACTTCTTTATCCAAACTGCTTCCTTAGCTGCTTCAACAGCAGCCAAATACTCTGATTCTGTCGTAGAGTCTGCGACAGTGCTTTGCTTGGAACTCTTCCAGCTCACTGCTCCTCCATTCAGACAGAAAATGTATCCAGATTGAGATCTGAAGTCATCCCTGTCTGTTTGGAAACTCGCATCCATATAACCTTTGACAACCAACTCATCTTCGCCACCATACACTAGAAACATTCCTTTCGTCCTTCTCAAGTACTTAAGGATGTTCTTGGCAGCTGTCCAGTGTGCTTCACCTAGATTTGCTTGAAACCTGCTGCACATGCTTAGAGCATATGCAACATCTGGCCTTGTACAAATCATGGCATACATAATCGATCCTATTGTAGAAGCATAAGGAATAATAGCCATACGTCTCATCTCATCTGGCATAACCGGGCATTGAGATTTACTGAGCGTAATGCCATGGGACATGGGGAGAAAACCTCTCTTGGAGTTTGTCATCTCAAACCTGTCAAGAACCTTATCAATATAAGTCTCTTGACTTAGTTCAATCATCCTTCGAGACCTGTCTCTATGGATCTTGATTCCCAAAATGTACTCGGCTTCACCTAAGTCTTTCATGGAAAAACAACTCTTTAACCATTCCTTGACTGACTCAAGCATTGGTATGTCATTTCCCATGAGTATTATGTCATCCACATACAAGACTAAGAAAACTACGCTGCTCCCACTAGACTTCTTGTATACACAAGGTTCCTCTTCACTTTTGACAAAATCAAACCTTTTGATTGCTTCATCAAAACGAAGATTCCAACTCCTGGATGCCTGCTTCAATCCATAAGTGGATTTCTCAAGCTTGCATACCTTTCTAGGATTTTCTGGATCTTCAAAACCCTCAGGTTGTGTCATGTACACTTCCTCCGTCAAGAACCCATTCAAGAAGGCGGTTTTGACATCCATCTGCCAAATTTCGTAATCGAAAAATGCGGCAATCGCTAGAAGAATCCGAATGGACTTAAGCATTGCTACTGGGGAAAAGGTTTCATCATAGTCAATACCATGAATCTGTCTGTACCCTTTTGCAACCAGTCTTGCTTTATGGATGTAGGCATTTCCATCCTTGTCTGTTTTAATCTTGTAGACCCATTTGCAACCAATGGATTTTACCCCATTAGGCAAGTCTACTAGGGTCCACACTTTATTTTCAGACATTGATTCCATTTCGGATTTCATGGCCTCAAGCCATTTATCTGAGTTGGGGCTCACCAAAGCTTGCTTGTAGGTTGTGGGTTCCTCATTCTCCAATAGGAAGATTTCAGAATCCTCAGTTATCAGAACCTCAACAAACTGTTTGTTTCTGATTCTGGCAGACCTACGTGGGGTAGGAGCAACAATAGAAATTTTCTCTCCAACTCCTTGAAGATTTTCGCATGAATTAGATTCAAGTGGGACGATAGGAGTCTCGCTGGTGGAATTAGCTTGCTCCGACGCATGATTAATCGTCTCATGCGCGCTCGCCTCTGACGTGGTGTTATCCACATCCATTTGTTGCTCGTCTCGAATTTCTTCGAGAACCACTTTACTCCCACTTGGCTTTCTAGATAGGAATTCCTTTTCTAGAAAGACACCATTGCGAGCAACAAACACTTTGTTATCTTCGCGATTGTAGAAGTAATACCCTTTTGTTTCTTTAGGATAACCCACAAAGAAACACTTGTCTGATTTTGGGTGTAATTTGTCGCTTTGTAAACGTTTTACATAGACCTCACATCCTCAAATCTTGAGATAAGACAATTTCGGAACTCTTCCAGTCCATAACTCATATGGTGTCTTCTCAACTGCTTTGGACGGGCTTCTGTTTAGTATATTCGCAGCTGCTCCTAATGCATATCCCCAGAATGATATGTGAAGATCAGTAAAGCTCATCATGGACCGAACCATATCTAGTAAGGTCCTATTTCTCCTTTCTGACACACCATTTAACTGAGGTGTCCCTGGAGGGGTTAATTGTGAAAGTATTCCACAATTAATCTGATGTTCATCAAATTCTTGGGTCAAATATTCACCACCACGATCAGATCGCAATGCCTTAATTGTTTTCCCAAGTTGGTTTTGTACTTCATTCTGGAATTCTTTGAACTTTTCAAAGGATTCCGACTTGTTCTTCATTAAGTAAATGTAACCATATCTACTTAAATCATCAGTGAAAGTAATGAAGTAATTATATCCACCCCTAGCTTTTGAACTCATTGGTCCACACACATCTGTATGTATGAGTCCCAAAAGGTCACTAGCTCTTTCACCTATACCCGTAAAGGGTGACTTAGTCATTTTCCCAAGCAAGCATGACTCACAGTTTTCAAATGATTCGTAATCAAAAGAAGAAAGGAGTCCATCCTTATGTAATTTCTGGACGCGCTTTTGGTTAATATGTCCAAGCCTACAATGCCATAGGTAAGTTGGGTTTGAACCATCTGTTTTCTGCTTTTTATGATCTATGTTGTAGACATGAGTTGCATATTCTAAGACATACAAGCCATTGATTAACTTAGCATTAGCATATAACATGTTTTCTTTCGAAATAAAACAACGCTTGTCTCTTATTTCAAATGAAAATCCTTCAGTATCTAAAACTGGAACTGAAATAATGTTTTTAGTAATGCTGGGTACGAAATAACATTTATTAAGTACTAAAATAAGTCCAGAAGGAAGTCTCAAATGATAACTCCCAATAGCAAGTGCAGCAACTTTTGCTCCATTTCCTACTCGAAGTGTTACTTCCCCTGGATCTAGCTTCCTACTTCCTTTCAAGCCCTGCACGTCATTAACGATATGAGCACCACAACCGGTATCGAATACCCAAGTGGAAGATGAAGTAAGATTAATCTCTACAACAAAAACATCAAGTAACTTCTTACCTTCTGTTTTCACTGGTGTGTAATGGGGACACCCTGGTGTATGGACTTGCCATCCACCACAAAAGAAGCATTGGAAATCTCTCCTTATCAGGTACTCTTCTGCATGGTTAAGTAAGATGTTGATCAAATTTGCTGATGATCCCTCATCATTATGAGAAAGTCTTACTATGTCAAAACCATCATGGAGCGAGAACAAGATAATGTCACGCGCGGAGTCATCATCGATCGGTTTCCCAAGGATATCCATTTGATTGATCATATCAATCAATTCATTGACATGGTTCCTCACTGACTGACCAGGTAAGAGTTTCTTTGCCATTATCTTACCATGAATCTTGTAAGTCTCATACCTTAAACTGTCAGCCCAGGAATAGTAAATCTGAGGGATCGAGTTAACGACCTCTCTTACATTTGGATCGTTGGCACCTCCACTACCCATGCCCCCATGCCACCTCTACAGATAGCACGAAGACATTGATACAAGTTGGTCACCTCATACCGCCTAAACCTATTATACCAACAGTTTGGAATAGATTCCAGTATTAGGTACTTGACCCTTTGTGCATCCGAAACTAATTTCGCATGCCTTTCCGGATCCTGACCTAGAGCACACTTGTTCCCAATGGGTACATACAGACGAGCTTCAAGCTTGTGGCTTGTGAGAACATTTCTCAATTCGTCCTCCCATTGCCTGTAGTTTCTGAGATTTAGCCTTAAATTGAGTTTCATTGGTAAATCTGTGTTGTCATATAAGTTATTCATCTACAAACAAAAAACAAAACGAGGCAAAATTCAATAATTATGTTTAATAAATTTAAAGTACCATAAGCAATTTTAGAATTTATTGGTAACTTTAAAGCATTTATTCAATTTTAAATGATCCCTATTGAATAAAATGATTCCAAGATCCTTTATTTGTGCAATAACTGACCGGACTTTGGCCCTGCCATCAACCATTACATTTTCAAGGTGAGTAAACTCTTTACTGATTACAACTCTTGTAATTCTTGGTTGAATAATTAATCATCACATGTTTAATTATTACCCTTAGCTTCAAGGTTCTAAACTTTATCTTTAGGTAACCCTGTTGAGTATAACCAATTAAAAGTGTAGAATTTGTCCTACCCCTACTCCCTGATGAAAATTATGATGCCCAGCTTTGGCATGACCCATCATAAATGTCAAAGGTTTCATCGGGTTTTTAATTGGAAAAGCTGCCTCAATATTACTGGGATCTAGATTTATTATGTTGTGATTATATAGTGAACTCTAGCGCATCATCAAGCAGCATAAATAAACCTAAACATGCATAATCTACTAATGCAATAAAACATGACATAGTATGGCCCCTTAATCCTAAGAAAACTAATAAAGCAAAATGCTCCCACTTGAACCTTCATGGATCTCATCCATCTTGGTCCATTGGGCCTTCACTTCATTGGCTTTTGGATCAACTGCAACTTGTAATTTTATTCTATTCTATCTACTACTTAAATATAATAAAATAAATTACAAAAATACTTAACGGTACGCAGACCGTATTTAGATTACAAAAATACATCATGATGCGCAAATCGTATTTAGAATCTATGGGCCATACTAGTCTATATATAGCAATAAACAATATCATATATTATAAAGTGCCATATAATAAATCACTCATCATGCTTTCCTAAACTATAACATCAAATGATCATAATAAAGGAAACATGGCTCTAAATATCTCATATTTTAATTAATTACCGTAATTAGATAATATCATATATTATTCATGACCAATTATAAAATATCATATATTTTAATTTAGGTATGAGATAGAATCAAATCTTATTTGAATTATGGAAGATAAATCATATTTATTTTCCATGATTATCCTAACTAATTTAGGAAATTCTATCCTAATTACTAACCAATCACATATTTTAAATCAATTATTATCCATAAATAATTATGGGATAATCACATTATTTAATCAATCATTATCCAAATAGAATCTTTTGCTCCATAATTATCCAAACTTAATAAAAATAACAACTTTAATTTTGTTAATTATCTTTTCAAAATTAAAACTTATCCTTTTTTTTTTAAATTTGAAAATCTGATTTTATCCAAAATAAAATAAAATAAATTTTTTTTTTGAAAAACTAGGTCAGCCACCGTGGTGTGGCCAGCCGAAGCCAGCCACGGTGGCCGTACACCTTGCGGTGTACGCTGCCCCTGCAGCGACGCAAGGACAGCAGCAGCAGCACACGCAACGGGGTGGTGCACTGCTGCGCTGCCCCTGTGCGATCCGATCCCAGCCCGCCCCTCCCTCCTGGACCACCAGCAGCGGCACCGCCGTGGCAGCGCCACCCAGCCGCGGTGGCTGCTGCTGTAATTGTTTTTTTTTTATTTTAATTAAATAAAACAAAACAGACTTTGTAAAATTAAATTAAACTTTATGTGGTCCAATTAATTCCAAAACTAAATCATATTCAATTTGAAATTAGGGTTCATGATGAAATTAATCCCCAATTTAATTTAACACTTAAATTAAATAATTTGATCATGAAAATTCATAATTTTAACATGTAATCAAATAGATTAAATTCCTTAAACATATTACCATCGAAATAAATCAAAATTAAACACAAAATTTCACAAATTAGGGCTTAAAAATTCGAAATTAGGGTTTATGGGGTTCGAATTTTTCGAGTATTATAGGGCAAAAATTGGATCAATTCAAGGCTAATATGGAGCAAATTAAACACCTTTAATGATTCTATATTGTTAAATCGCATTTAAAATAACAATTGACCCATAATTAAATTATTCTTCCTCCGAATTGAATTAAAATTGTGGATTATCAAAGAATTATTACTCAATATATGTAATTGCAAGAGGCTAACTGATACCACTGTAGGAGATTATAGGTACTAAATGCGGAAATAACATGAATCATATTCACATAGCACCAAACCAAGGATTTCATGCATAACACATAAAGAAGTAAGAATTATACCTTTGAAGCGTGATTCCACGGTGATCGAGCAAGAACAAAAGGGGAGATAAAGAACCTCAAATGTGATTCCTCTACTTGGTCCACGGGCACAGATTAAGACCTCCACTAATGCTAGTTAGTCGCGAAAGAACCCTTCTATCGACCTTCTACGGAGATGAACGAACAATCAACTAGCCAAGAACCACCGCGCAACACCACGTGAGCCACAAGGGGTGGCCGGCCGTGGGTGTGAGGGGAGAGAGAGAGAGGCGTGCGTGTGAGAGAGAGAGGGGTGAGGGCTTTTGGATGTTGGTTGCTTATATTCACAATTCACTGTATGTTAATTGTGACTTAATTAATCAACCCTAGGAATGACTATTATTTATAGATCATATCTCTAAATAATAGTCCAAGTCCAAGTCCAAGCCCAATTCCTAATCCCATTCAAACTACACTTAGCCCAATCATACTTATGACTAATTAATTGCTCATGAGGCCCATTAATGTGCCTCTAACTTGCTTAACCCATTACCCTTGTGTGTGACCAATATAGGATCCATTCTAAAGGGCTTTGGGGTATTTGACTAGCCCAAAGATCATCTCTCATAGTCTAGCAACAGAGGATGACGCCCCAATAGAATGAACTTATTATCTCCATAATAGTGATCCTTGATATATCTAGTAATTGCACTTATCGAAGACACAATTCCTTCAGAGATCGCTAACTCCATAGTGGTTTGAAACCATGACTATATATTCGGGGATGAGGGTACAAATTCAATCTAAAAGAGAAAGAACTCGCCCTATAAAATAGGTCTCCACTTTATTCTACTCGTATTCATATGCGCTTTTTGAGTAACATGCAATCATTAGGTTAACCCTAAACCTGTTTAATCTATGTTGGTAGAACACTAATGCACAAATAAAACTATTATTGGCGATCACTTGAATTAAAATCATATTAGCCTAAACCAAATTATTAATTATCTTATTAAGCGTGATTTCAAGTACAAATTCCCTTTAAACCTGCATAAAACGTGTGATCAAGCAATAGCATTAATATACATCAAGCAACATAATAATAATTAATTGGGAAGGTTGTCAACATGATTCATGAAAAAAGCTCGAGATGTAGCAGCAATGAACGATGGTGTTCACGAGGCACTGTGGAGGTCGTCACAAAATGCAACAACAAATCGGTTACTTTAGAGACGTGTGCTCGACGGTGCAAGATACGCGTTTCTTAACTCTTTTATCTGTTTAACCAACGCTGCTTTGCAGGTATCGGCATTATAAGAATGATTTAGGATCGCAGAACGTTCTGAATCATTCTCCGTCCCTATCGCTACTTTGACTTTTGTTTTCGAAACCTAAGTTTCTCCAAACTCAGTAAAAGTGGGGGCTTCTGTAGACACCTAATTGTGTCTCCCCAAAACCAAACCAGCTGATGAATACCTTTCGCGTCGAATCATAATCGAATGAAGTGAAAGTGTGAAAGTCTAGTGTTGCGGTTAGTTTTTATTAAAAATCTTTCTTTTTGTTTTTGAAAACCTACTCTATTTTATGAAAATAGCCAGTCCAGTTTAGATTGGTCCATGACATGGGTCCAATAATGGTGTAGTTGGATGGGGATCGAAAAGAGTTTTCCAACGATATATTATAAGCCCAATTCCGATGAATAATGAGGAAGTTATGACCAAAATACTAAACTGGGCCCAAATCGGATTTTACCTACGACCCAATGATCATGAGGAGGGTCCAAAGTTTTAATCCCATTCTTAAACTAATTAAGATTAATTAGAAGCTTCTATGAGTTCCTAAAAGATCTTAATTATCCTTTTTGAAAAGATAAGATTAAGGAATTTGAATTAAATAAAAACTTTCCTTTTATAAAAACTTTTCTTTTTTAAGTCCTAATTCTATTTTAATTTAAAGATGTTCAAAGACAGTCAGATATTATTTTCGTGCTTCATAAACTTTATCCAAATTTTTTATGTTTGGATAGATCTTGAAATTATCTTTCCAATGATATATTATAATATTAATTCCGAGCTATAACGAAAACAATATGAAAGGAATACGAAACTCTATCCAAAAATGACACTGTCCTACTATTTCAACCATATCTTTTTATCTATAAATTATTTTAATATAGTTCTAATTGGTTAGAAAGTAGACTTCAATATCTTTCCAACGACATATTATATGCCTTATTTGGACTTCTGGATCAAAAGATATGATAAAAACAAAATTCGTAAAAACTGTTGTCTACGAGTTTTATTTCGATTCGAATTCGGATTCTTTTCTTATTCTTCGACTCTCTTTTTTCCTATAAATAGAGGTCATATCTTCCCTTTTTCAATAATCAATTCTTATCAACAAGCTCTCTTCTCTTTCTTGAGCAAATAATTTTCTTTCTCCCTGTTTCTAAACCAACCCTTTTGCAAACACAATTCCGCATTCACAAGATCTAGACACACCTAGCCAAGTTCGAAGTTGCCTTTGCCCTGGACGTGAAAGGTTGATAATTTCTGAGGGTTTGGTCCCAAATCCAGTCTAAACTTTTTGACTCTTTCTTTCAATTACTGAATTTATTTCTTTTATTTATTATTTTCATTGAAGTTTACTAACGCGTGTATTTTGTTATTAGAAAGAGGTGCGAGGCTTCAAAGTAAGTAATTAGCTTACTCCCTATTATTTCAATGTAGAAACCATTTTTAAATTTGTTTAATTCCTAGTATCATGTTAGGATGTTATTATTGCTTTCTAGAATCATGTTTAGGGTGCCTTTTACTCTTTTCTAATATCATGTTAGTATCATGTTAGGGCTAAAGCTTTGATCTTTATTGCTTAGTGGCATGCTAGGGTTTGTTATTAATCTTGTTAGTATCATGCCTAGGATCTTGCTATTATTATGCTTTAGCGTTATTATGATTATGATGATTGTTATTATTATTGTCATTAATATTACGTTGCTTGATATATATATTGTTGTTATTGCTTGATCACGCCTTTTATGCTTGTTTAAAGGGAATTTGTACTTGAAATCACGCTTAATAAGATAATTAATAATTTGGTTTAGGCTAATATGATTTTAATTCAAGTGATCGCCAATAATAGTTTTATTTGTGCATTAATATTCAACCAACATAGATTAAACAGGTCTAGGGTTAATCTAATGATTGCATGTTAGTCAGAAAGCGCACATGAATTTTGAGTAGAATAAACTAGAGGCCTATTTTATAGGGTGAGTTCTTTCTATTTTAGATTAGATTCGTACCCTCATCCTTGAACACCAGTCATGGTTCCAGGCCTATTGGAGTTGACGATCTCATGGATCGTTAAGGGGTGTAACCTTCACCATGTGAACGGTTTACAAGTTTCTAAAACTTGTTGGCGACTCTTTTGCTCTTGTTTCCTTCCCTTTGGACGCCACCATGCTTAAATGCATGATCATAGTGGGGTTCAAGTTTGGGGTAATGCTTGAAATATTCCCTACAAGAAGGTATCAACCTTTCACGTCTGGGGTGAAGGCAATTTCGAACTTGGCTAGGTGTGTCTAAAACTAATGAGTGCGGTATGGTGTATTTGTGAAAAAGCTAGTTTAGAAAGCAAGAGGGAGAAAGAATAAACTATATTGCTCAAAGAGAGAGAAGAGAGAATTAGGTGATTGTTGATGATTGAAAATGGAGGTCCAAGGACCCTATTTATAAGAAAACAGTCCGGAAGAAAAGAGATCGAGTTCCATTCGGAATAAAAGACTTCCTATCGCCAGACGACAGCTTCAGTGCCAGACGAGAAGGGGTTAGCGCCAGGCGATAGACCTTAGCGCCAGGCGCGGATTAAGAGTTTAAACACGTTTTGTACGCGTAATACGATTAAGTCGTAAACTCTGTGTTTTACAATTAAAATCAGATTTTCATAAAACACTTATTTTATTCCAAATAAAACTCTTTAAAATATAGTTATCAATCCTAAATCCATTAGGATTTAAGAGAACCTTCTAAAGTATTCTAGAAGACTATAATCAATCCTAATAGCTTTAGGAATGATAATTAATAATAAGCCCTCCCCTAGATCATTGGGTCGCATGTAAGAACCAAATCGGGCACAATTTAGTATTTTGGCCATAACTTCCTAATTATTTATCCCTACCCCCTAGATTAGGGAGCTCTACCTACACCCCTGTAGACACCCAATTGTTTCTCCCCAAAACCAAACCCAGTGATGAATACCTTTCACGTCGAACCATAATCGAATGAAGTGAAAGTGTGAAAAGTCAAGTGTTGCGGTTAGTTTATATTAAAAATCTTTCTTTCTGTTTTCGAAAACCCACCCTGTTTTATAAAAACGTCCAATCCAGTTTAGTTTGGTCCATGATAAGGGTCCAATAATAGTAGTTGGATGGGGCTTGAAAAGAAATTTTCAACGATATATTATAAGCCCAATTCCGATGAATAATGAGGAAGTTATGGCCAAAATACTAAACTGGGCTCAAACCGGATTTTACCTACGACCCAATGATCATGAGGAGGGTCCAAAGGTTTAATCCTATTCCTAAACTAATTAGGATTGATTAGAATCTTCTATAAGATTCTAAAAGATCTTAATTATCCTTTTTTTGAAAAGATAAAATTAAGGAATTTGATTTAAATATAAACTTTCCTTTTTTAAAGTCCTAATTCTATTCGAATTTAAAGATGTTCAAAGACAGTCAGATATTATTTTCGTGCCTCATATTTTTTATCAAAATTTTATATGGTTGGATATATCTTTAAATTATCTTTCCAATGATATATTATAATATTAATTCCGAGCTATAACGAAAAAGATATGAAAGGAATACGAAACTCTATCCAAAACTGACACCCTTCCACTATTTCGGCCATATCTTTTTATCTACAAAAGATTTTAATCTTATTATAATTGCATTCGAAAGTAGACTTCAAGAGCTTTCCAACGACATATTATATGACTTATTTGGACTTCTGGATCAAAAGATATGATAAAAACAAAATCCGCAAAAATTGTCTTTGTCGCCAAACGAGTGGCTTGTCGCGTGGCGACAGATGGCGACAAGGTCGGTTTGTTGGCGACAGCATGGAGTTTTATTCCTTATAAAATTCTTTGATTTTCCGGACCGTTTTCCTACAAATAGGGTCCCGAGCCTCCGTTTTTAATCATCTACAATCAACAACGTACCGCATTCACAAGATCTAGAAACACAGTATCGCATTCACAAGATCTAGAAACACCTAGCCAAGTTCGAAGTTGCCTTCGCCCTAGACGTGAAAGGTTAATAATTTCTGAGGGTTTGGTCCCAAATCACGTCTAAAGTTTTTAACTCTTTCTTTTAATTATTTAATTTAATTCTTTTATTTTATTATTTTCATTGAAGTTTACTAACGCGTGTATTTTGTTATTAGAAAGAGGTACGAGGCATCAAAGTATATATGTAATCTTATTTCTCTATTCTTGTAGAAAGCATGTTTATTATTTATTAATTCCTAGTATCATGTTAGGATGTTATTTATTGTTTTCTAAAATCATGCTCAGGGTGCCTTTTACGCAATCTAATAGCATATTAGTACCATGTTAGGTTTAAAGCTTTGATCTTTATTGTTTAGTGACATGTTAGGATTTGTTATTAATCTTGTTAGTCTCATGCCTAGGATCTTGCTATTATATTTAAGCTTTATTATTAACATGATTTTGATTATTATTATGATTATGATTATTATTAATATCATGTTGCTATATATTTATTGTTATTGCTTGATCACACCTTATATGCATGTTAAAGGGAATTTGTACTTGAAATCACGCTTAATAAGATAATTAATAATTTGATTTTAGGATAATATGATTTTAATTCAAGTAATCGCCAATAATAGGTTTTATTTGTGCATTAATATTCAACCAACATAGATAAATAGGTTTAGGGTTAATATAATGTTTGCATGTTAGTCAAAAAGCGTACATGAAAACGAGTAGAATAAAGTAGAGGCCTATTTTATAGGGCGGGTCCTTTCTTTTGTAGATTGGATTCATACCCTCATCCCCGAACCCTATTTGGTTCAAGACCTTTTGGAGTTAACGATCTCATGGATCGTTAAGGGTGTAACCTTCACCTCGTGAACGGTTTACAAGTTCCTAAAACTTGTTGGCGACTCTTTTGCTCTATTTTCCTTCCCTTTGGACGCCACCATACTTTAGTGTATGATCACAGTGGGGTTCAAGCTTGGGGTTATAGTGCTTGAAATATTTCCTACAACCCCCTATAAAATCGTTAGGCTTAATCATCCTACCTCCATACCCACTACACACAAACTGATTTTACCCCTATATATACAAAGAAAAAAAAAAAATCAAAAACCTCCTTTTGCATTTTCTTTCTCCTCACCCATTTTCCATTTTCTCTCTCCTTACCCATTTCTCAGTCATATTCTCCCTCATCAAAAGCTTTAATGGCAAAATTGTTACAAAATTATCACAAGAATTTGTTCACTCACTTCAAAATTCATCAAAACAAAGGCGAAATTTAAAAAGAGTAAGTTATTTTGTTCAAGTTTGGAACGAAGAAGAGTATAAACCCTAGGTTTCACTATTTTTTTTGTTGCGATTGTATTTCAAGAATATAATTGAAAAATCAACCATGGAAAATGTATAAAGGTAAGTATAATAATATAGTTCTAGTAAAAAAAAATTAAATTAAACCAATACATTATTTATTTATTTATTTATTTGTTTGCAAAACAAAGGAAACCGTTTCAAATAAGAAAAACAAAGATTCTGGAGAAATGCAAATATTAATAAATTTAAATCGTACTGATTTTTTTTTTAATCTTCATTTTAATTTTGATAAATATTCATTTATATATTAGTATATATATAGTCATTAACATATTAAATAGATAAATAATGTGTATAAATGTTCATTTATATATAAATGTTTACTCATATATTAGTACATAGTCATTCACGTAATAACATTCATTCTTTATCATAGTTTGGAGTGGAAATTATTTGATAAATATTTATTTTTATTTTGCTAGATGTTCAATTACATAATAGTATATGGTCATTCACAATTTCACATACGAGCATACGATTATTAAAATTTTGATAAATGTAAGTTCATGTTTTTGTCATCTTCTTCAAATATTCCATGTTCATTTCAATTTTGAATTTCAATATATGTCTTTTCTCATGTGGACATATGGTCAAGCACATATTCATAGCTTCAAGAGTGTTTATTTACATATATATTTTATGTATATGTTCATCGATTATGATCTTTCATGGTCATTTTCAAACTAATTTATGTTCATGTAAATATTAATAGATGTTCATATCCATGTTGAATTACGTAAATATATTTATTTTTGTATTAATAGTTGTTCATTTTCATATTAATAGATCAACATTTCCACACTGATATATGTTTCATTTATATATTAATTAATATATGTTCATTTATATTCTAATAGATGTTAATTTTCATATCGACCATGTTTTATATTCATCCATGTTTTTATTCAAATGGTTCATTTCCAACATTTATTTTTGCTCAAATCCAATACAATATGTTTTTATAAGTTATAAGATAATTGACAGGCTAAAGTCGTATCACCTAATCAAAAGTAATTACCTAAGTCCTCTAACTAAAGTAGATAGGGAAGTAGGGTCGAATCCACAGGGAAACTGGTCTTTCTATTCCTAATTAATTAATTATAATCTAAATTATTAAGGTAACTAATTTGTTGTTTTTAATATGAAAATATACTACGGAGATTAAGTTTTGGGAGAAAATCAATAATAAGAAGGCCTAGGGTCACAGGTTCACCAATAATTAATATTCCGGGATAAAACATAACAATCAATAATCAACATTGCACAGATAACATGATTAACAGACTCTCGCAATTTATTAGTCAACATAGATCTAACAGGCTCTCGCAATTTACTAGATCTAAGTTCCTATTGAAAATAGCCATTAATATCAAATTAACATCTGCTCGATTCATCAATTCAATATTGCCAAACATTCACAATCAAATCACATCTGCTCGATTCATAATCTAATTGCAAAGTATTAAAACTATTCAATACGAAATTATCATGCAATATCAAATATCAATAATAACACATTATCCCTTCATATTAATTGTAATACCCCGTATTTTTATACGTATTTTATTTAAAGTATGTATTTTATAAAATATTTAAATAGTTATAATTATTTTAATTAAAGCATTTTAATTAATATTATTATAAAAGGAAAGTTTATTTAATTATTTTTATTTAAAGGTTGGGGTTTTATTTTAAGAAAGTTTAATTTTTAACAAGTTTTATTTGGGAAGGGATTAGGAAAACTAAAAGAGGAAAGTTTAGGGTAAAAGGGTTGGTAGAGAAGGGGTATAAATATCCCACTTATGAGGCAAATCAACTTTGCCCAGAGTGGAGAAAACCCAAGGTAAGCTTCTCCCCTTTTCTCCTTACTTTTCTTTCTTTTTTTTCTTCCTCTTCCCCTTCCCCTATTCACGGCCGGCCACCACCACCACCGCACACGTGGTCGGACCACCACCGCACACCACCGCGCGCCACCAGCACACGGCCAGCAGCCCAGCCACGCCGTGAGTAGCTCTCGAAAAAAAAAAATTTAATCTTTCTTCCTCTATTTTAATCCATGCTTAGATCTAATTATAAATTATGAGTTTTGGGATTAATTTTGATATTTGAATGTTGTAATTATATTAATAAATTTTTAGATTTAGTTTTTAATTAAAAAGCCCCAATTTTTGAAACCCTAGGTTCTTGATTTATGAAATTATGAAAGTATATGATGTATTAATGTTTAGATCTTCAATTTAAGAGCTTTAAGACCAAATTACAGCAAGTTTTAATTAGAAATAAAGTGCAGGAATTTTATGTAGAACCCTAAATATTATGTTTTTAAAGGAAATTTAAATTACCCATTAAGGGGGACTTAATTTTGGTGTTTTAAATATAATTTCAGCTTATTCTAATTAATTTATGAGGGGTTTTAAAATAGTATATATTGCTGGAAATTTGTTTAGAGTGGACTTTAATACTCTATTATAATTTTAATGTGTAGGAGACTTTGAAGTGAGCAATTTTTACTAGTCGTGGCGATTTTAAGATCATATTCAAGGTACGTTCGCGTACTTAGCATATTTTGATGATGTAGAATCATGCTAGGTTTGGTTTCAATCAATTACAAGTAGTATCATGCTAAGGTTTATGTACTAAATTGTGAATTATTGGTGTTGGTGATTGAATTGTGAAGCATGAATTATTTGTGATGATTTATGGATTGAAAGTTATATTTTGGCATGAGTATATGGACTACATATTTATTTATGGCATGATAGAGAGCATGTTTAATTAAACTAATTGTTTAATTATGTTTAGAATATTGAAAAGGAATTTTATTATAGTCCATATAATTTTTATTGATGCATTAAGCATGAGGAAGGAGCTATATAAGTGTCTATGTACACAAGGAATAAATAGTATGTTGGTGCCTTTGTGCACTTAAGGTGTTTTTAACACCGAGGGATAGGATTGTTGGCGCTTTATGCGTTTAAGGTGTCTTTGACACTGAGGTAGATTTAAAAAGGGTTCAACATTAAATTATATGTGGTCACTAATTATTCAAGAATTAAATTGGTATGTTTGGTTGATTGAATAATTATTGTTGATTGATTTATTATGTTTTGAGAGTCATCACCAAGTCTAATAATATGTAAATAACGTAAAGTGAAAGAGATTACGCACCAAAACTCTTGGAACGTATATACCTTGAGTATGAACATATGGGGGGAGTTATGTGACTTTATATTTGATCATAACTTCTAATGGAGTACAGGACACTGTATATTCCTTTTTATTATTATGCGCTGGAATTCCGCCACCAATGTGTGGCATAGGTGTTGCTGGCACGGTCAGCTCCCGTGTCAGTTAACCTCAATTTATTGAGGGAGGTTTAGGAGGAAACCCGTTCGATGCGTAATCAACGCTAAATGAATTATTTAGTGACTAGTTAAAGTGTCTCGTTGATTGTTGTGTGTGCTTGTAAACAGGTGCAATGAGGTAAGTATGTGTGGTGTTAGGAGTTGCATGTTAGTGTGCTTAATTACGCTTTTGTACTCAGCTTTGCTGATTGTGTGTGTTGTTTGTGTCTGGCTATGTCTTTATCTTGGCCCTACGATGATCCATTTTAATGGAGAGTAGTGGGGGCAAGTAGAGATACTCTTTTCAGGTATTGAGGCATGTTCATGATGGGGCATGAGTGAAGAGAGAATCATGCTAGTTTCCATTAGGATGTGTAGTAATTATGCTTTGGATGTTTTATTTTATTACTTGTTGGACTAACATAATGATTCGATTGTTCGGTTTTGAATAAGGGCCCTAAGTGGTTCCAAGTTGTAGTGGATTTTATTTAAGTTTGGTTTTGTTGATTTACAACTTTACTTTCGTTCGTTTGGTTTTTAAATTGTGTTATTTAATTAGTTTTGGCTTTTAAGTCTTCCGCTGTGTATCTTTGATTGTTGCCTTAGCCGTTTTCACGATGGCGGTAATGTCTTAGATATTCCTAAAACGTATTTTTAAAAGGGGAAAGTGTATTTTAAAAGAAAGGAATTTCTAGGGTGTTACATTAATTATGGATCCCCATAAACCTAGAATTAAACTACTCAGACATGATTAAATCTAAAATAAGCAAAGTAATAAAATAAGACATAAGGAATTGAAAGGAAGAAATTACTGAAATTAATTAAAGTAGAAATCGTACCAAGACGGCGGAATTACAAAGTAATCAAGAAAAAGAGAAAAGTTGAGAGAAAAGTCTAGAGAGAGAAAATACTAAGTAGAGAGAGAAAGTAAAAGGGAAAGAGTAAGTAAAATAATTATCCTAAAAACGTACTTAAACAAAAACCTAACAACTCATAATTAGAAGCTAAGTGCTTCGTCAAACTTAGCTCCCCAGAAACACGCGCCCGATCGGGCTAAGGGCCGCCCGATCGGGCGCGCCTTTTTGCTCGCGTTCCCTCGCAGCACACTCCGCCCGATCGTGCTAAGCCTCGCACGATCGGGCGCGCCTTTCACGATGCCTCCCTTGCTGCTGCATCGCCCGATCGGGCCCTTGTGGCTCCTCGAGGCTTGGACTTCGATTGGGCTCGACTCCTCGGCCCAATCCGAATCTCCTCTTCGGGTCTTGAATACTCGGTCCAAATACCTCGGTATTCCAAATACCGAGCCCTTAATCACCGGCTCGATGGCTCTAGCCGGCCTTGGGCTTCAACGATGGTCGTGTTCTCTCTCATTCTCGTGGTTGCTCCATGAAAAACCCGGGAAATAGCTCCAAAGATGTAATTTCCTACAAAACTCAACAAAAACTACGAAAACACTAGAAAACACCAATTAGTAACAAAAGTGGCTCGAAAGAGCCAAAACACTACTAATTACGACCAAGGGATGGGGGTAAATCTCTATATAAAATGGACATATCAATAATCGTGCATAAAGTGAGTTAGACCGCACAATAGCAAGGAAAAAAGGTAGATGGAAAAATGAAGGAAACCAAGAAGGCATAGAGTCGCATGCAACATGAACCAATATCACCAGCTTGAATTTTTCGATTTGCTAGATCAAGAAGTTTATTGTGTTTAATAATATATGTGGAATTCTATTGTACATTAATTTAATATCCAATTGTTCAACTTTTTAGTTGTATACAATTTCATTTGATTTTATTTAGTTAGAAATGATTTCCCCCCCCCCCTGAGTACTATTATAAATAGTCATCTAGAAACACGATTACAAAATTATAATAATTTGAATATTTCATGTCGTACTAGCATAACTAAACATTTAATAATTATTCTATAGAATTGAACATTTAATAATACAAAGTGAACATTTACAATAATGAAAATGAACATTTCATAGGTAATTCGGAACTGAAAAAACAGCCAAGATGACGTCATTAGGAAGGAGTGGGGGTGCAGGCAGCTCTACCTACCCCTGAGTGTAGGCAAAAATTTGTAATAACTTCCTAATTATTCATCGGAATTGAGCTTATAATATATCATTGGAAAGATCTTTTCGAGCCCGATCCAACTACACTATTATTGGACCCTTATCATGGACCAAACTAAATTGGACATGCTATTTTCATAAATAGAGCAGGTTTTCAAAAACAGAAAGAAGGATTTTTAATAAAAATTACCGCATCAATAGACCTTTCACACTTTCACTTCATTCGATTATCATTCAACGTTTAAGGTATTCATCATTGGGTTTGGTTTTGTAGAGACACAATTGGGTGTCTACAGAAGCCCCCACTTTGACTGAATTTGGAGAAAATTAAGTTTCAAAGACAAAAGTCAAAGTAGCGATAGGGACGAAGAATGATTCAGAACGTTCTGCGATCCTAAATCATTCTTGTAACGCCGACATCTGCAAACTAGCGTTAGCTAAACATATAAAAGAGTTAAGAAACGCGTATCTTGCACCGTCGAGCACACTCTTTGAAGTAACCGATTTGTTGCTGCATTTGTTTTTCCGATCTCCACAAGCTAGGGGACATTGCCTGAAGACCGCTCCGTTTGTAGCCACCTTCAATTTCCGCTGTGATAATCTTCCGCAAGCTAGGGAACACCATCGAAGATTGCTCCGCTTGTAGCGATCTTCTACCATTTGTGACAACTCTCCACATCTTAGGGAACGTCGTAGAAGACCATTCTACTTGTAACGATCCTTAGTTTTGTTGTAACAATCTTCCACATCCCAGGGAACACCGTCTATCATTGTTGTTACATATCGAGCTATTTTCCTTGAATCATGGCGACAACCTTCCCAATCATAGGGACTGTCGTCGAAGACCGTGAAGGATTTATGTCGTGTGCAATTACTAGATATATAAATAGATCAAATTATGGAGATAATTAAGTTCATACATTTGGGTCGTCCTTTTATCATAACTAGATGTACTATCTTTGGACTAGTAAAATAGGCCAAAGCCCGATAAGACAGATCCTATAAGGTCACACAAAGGGCCTAGATCGAGCACGAGAGGACGAGGCCCATGATGGGCCTCATCCCCTATAGTGGCCGGCCATATGGAGTAAGGTTGGAGGGTTTTGGGCTTCCTAACCCTAATCTAATTATAATGAGATTATAAATAGACTAGGTGCCTAGGGTTTACATGCAAGTAATTTAGTGATCAGTAAGATCAAACCTGAATTAGCAAACACGAGACCAAACCCCTCCAACTCTCTCTCTGAAAAGCCTAAGACATGAATCAATAAGTTCCAGAAAGACTATGAATCAATTGCATGCAATGCTGGTTAGCGCTGAAAAGCAAATCCCTAAGGAACCTAAGAAGGAAGTTCTTATGATTCAAAAGGGAAAGGGGTTCAAGAAGAAGGGGCAAAAGGCTAGTGCCATGAGCAAGGGCAAGCAAGTTTTCAAGGCTCCTAAAAAGCCTAAGGCGACTCTGTAAGAAGGGTGTTCCCATCGTAGGGGATCCTTCTCCTTAGATGCCCATGACCCTTTAGAAGCCTAAGACTTTACACTTGTTAGGGTGTATTAGGATTTGAATTCCTGACTGTTTGGGGGACCTTGAATTAGAAATGATTCTATCATACACGCTTTTTTGTAAGGAACAAGTAGGAGTCGCCAATGAGTTTTAGGAAAACCCATAAACCTCGTTCATACCTTTCTCCCAAGTAGAGCTCAAGGGATATTTAGCATGAATCATAAGTTTACCCATGCCCAAATTGGTCTACATAAACCAGAAATGAGTTCGGGAACGAGGGTACCAAGATAACGTTCCCTTTAGAGGAGAATCGCGATCCTAGCCCTAGTGCGGCCTCTACTAGCTCTTATTTTGCACACTTTCATCACCAAACAGTATATGCAACGTGATACCTAAAACAATGTTAGTTGATTTTATTTACACATACCAATTCACGTAGAAATTACATCGTGATGTCTTTATTCTTTATTTAATCAAATTCATGAAAAAGACAAGAAAATAAACAATATTCGCCTTGGCTTAAGTGATAAATCAACAATTAATTATTCAAATTCTAGTCTTGATTAACGAAAGAGTACTATGTGAATTAATTAATTAAAAGTTTGTTTAAAGTGATCAAACAACACAAATTAATCAATTAAAGTTATTTAAACAATAAAAGAAAAGTGATTTATCTAAGTGCTCAGGAAACTAACCATTCTTCTTTTATGCTAAATCTCCGTCTAATGCGTTTATGGACTTTCTTTCTTCTTCGTACCTTCAAGAGCTTCAATGGATGGATTAGGGTTGAAGAGTAGTTGGGAAGAAAGAGGGAAAAGTAGTATTATAGTAAGAGGGTTTGAAAGATTAGGTATTTTAAAAATTTAGGGTTTTTAATTCTGATTTTCTGTGTGTTTAGAGCTGTGCGAAGACCCCTTTTTATAGGCGTAGGAATCTCGGTTTAGGGTTTTAGAGCCACGCCGTCAGGTGGTGCGCGCAACTCTGTGAGTCGTGCTGGGGTGTCGCGCACATCTCATTGAGTTGCGCGCGCCAGTCGTGCGCAACTGATTGAGTTGCGCTGGTTTGCAGTTCGCCTTATACGAAAATGCGTTTTTAAAACTTCTATAACTTTTGATTGCAAAGTCGGATTTAGGTGTGTGAGATATCATTGGAAAGTTCTAGAAGTCTACTTTCCAATGCCATTAGATTTAGGTTAAAAGATGTTATTGATCAAAAGTTATGGCCATTGAAGTGCAAGGATGTCGGTTTTGGCCCAGTTTAGTGTTTTGATCATAACTTCTTCGTTTTGGCTCGGAATTGGGCTTATGATATACCGTTGGAAAGCTCTTTGAAATGGATATCCATTTGTATAAGCCTTGAATGGGAATTTGATCATTTTCTTTATCTGTTTTGCTCGGCTTTTAACAATGTAGGTTCCATTAGATCCAATCATTGCATTTAACGCATTTGGGTCCGTTATTAATCAAATTTAAACATGTATGAACGCGTTTTAGGCCTAATTAATAATCGGACAAGGCTCTAAGATAACTTGGTCTCAAATATGGGTTTTAACTTACTTCATAATGCTTTTCGTAGTCCATAAACACTTCAACTTTGATCTAACATGAAGAACGGGTTTTTGTAACATCATCACACTTCCTTTTCGGGACAAGAGGCCAATAGTAGGTGTCTACAGCCAAAACCCAAGGTTGCAAGTGAAAGTGAATGCTTTTACTGCAAGAAGAAGGGGCATTGGAAGCACAATTGCCTGAAATATCTTGACTTCCTCAAGAAGAATGGAGCATCAACCTCAGGTATTATGTTATAAACATTTTAACTTTCACTTAGGTATGTGATACCAAGTTGCAGTGCTTAACATTAATAATGTTGCGCCGGAACTGCAAACAAGTGAGGCTAGCATGGAGATGGAGCTTGAAGGTGCACTAGGACTATTTGAGTGGCCAGAGATAGCTTCATAGTTTTATTTTCTAATCAGTTTATCATGATTTTAGAACAATTTCCAGTTTTTGATGAGACAATATTTCACTTTCTTGTTTTGAATACTGATTTGGTTTACTTGGCTTGGACAAGTGTTGATCCATGACCAAGGTAATAAATTGTTTTCATTTTTGCTAGATATGAGTTATTTTGTTTTATGACATTGATATAAGGAGATCACAAGAGTAATATTAGATGATTCAAAGTACACTTACTTATAACAAAGTAAGGTTAGGTCACCTAAACCATTTGCACATCCAAAGTACAAACTGGATGGACTCTTATTCAATTCTTATTTGATTATGAATCACTTGAGAATCAGAAGTCATAATTGATAAGTTAAGATGACCAAGTTGTCTTTTAGTTGAAAGGGTAAAGGAGCTAAAATGACCTTTTGGAACCATACATATGATGTGTGTGAACCAATAAATTCAAGAATTAGCAAAGAGATTTAACTATTTCATTGCTTTTATTAACTATTTAAGTAAATATATCAATAATTACTTAATGAAGTAAAAGCTGGAATCATTGAAATGTTCAAAATTCCAAAATGAAATGTAAAATCATTTTGAGATAAACAAGTTAGCACTACAATATGATTGTTATGTTAAATATTTAACTCAAAAGGAATAATCATCTAAAAGGTATTGTTGAATTAATTCACAATCTAGAAACTTTACAATTAAATTGTATGTTGAAAGTAGGAATCAAACTTTGCTTGCCATGGTTCGATCCAAGGTTTGAATGCTTTACAAATATCGTTTTGAGGATATGCATAAGAACAACAACAATTGCGAATATACTAAACATAAAACTTAACCAAAGCAGTAGAAAAGATGTCATAAGAGTTATGGACTGGAAATGTTCCAAAGTTATCTTTTCTAACAGGATTGAGGGATTATGAAATCTATCTAAAATGTTTACAAAGATGACATAATAGACCCAAAATCAGAATTATTCCTATAATCGCATAGATAACAAAGTGTTTATTGCTCGCGATAGTGTCTTTAAAGAAATAAATCTCTTCCTACAAAGCCAAGTGGGAGTAAAGTTAAATCTCGATGAGATTCGAGACGAGCAACAAATAGATGTGGATAACGCTACATCAGAGATGAATGCGCATGAAATCAACTAATTTGATAAAAACATGTGTCGAAGCAAGCTAATTTAACTAGCGAGGCTTCTATCGTCCTACTAGAATGAAAGGCTTCAGAGAGTTGAAGAGAATAATTCTATTGTCGCTCATACCTATATCGTAGGTTACTTAGAATCAAAACAAACAGTTTGTTGGAATTTTGGTAAAAGGTGAATTCTAAAATTTTCCCAATGGAATGGTTGGAACGTAACCCATACCTACAAGCAAGCTTTGGACAAGTGCCAACTCAAGAAATGGCTTAAAGCCATGAAATCTAGAATGGACTCCATGTCTGTAAAGGTGTGTCAGTCCATGATAGTCTTACAAATGGGCTCAAACCTGTTAGTTGTGTAAACCTATTCGGATTATTCTAGTTATGGAGATCAAAATCACCTTCATGAAATGTTCTTGATGGATGGTATGTATATGATACAACCTAAAAGTTTTGATATCCCGATTGTCCTAGAAAGTTTTGCAAACTTCAGAAATTCATTTATGGATTGAAGTAAGCATCAGGGAGTTGGAACATTCGTTTTGATTTCCTTGGAAGAACGAAAAAGAATCTTGTAGAGATAAGAAGTTTAGTGGGAGCAATTGATATTCTCAGTATTGTATGTAGTTGACATACAGTTCATATGAAATGATATATTAATGCTTGAATAAGTCAAGCAATGGTTAGAAAGATTGTTTCTATCTAAGAGACTTAGGAGATGTTGAATACATATTGGAAAAAAAAATCCACAAAGTGAATCTTGAAGAATGATTGGACCAAATCAAGAGACTTGTGGTGATAAGTTCTTGACAAGTTCAAGATGCAAGACTCTAAGAGAAGATATCTCCCCATGTCTCATGGTATTACACTCAGTAAAACTCAGTGCCTTCAAAAGCTAATAGAGTTGAGTTGTATGGATAGTATACCTTATGCTTTTGCAAAAGGGTCCATTATATATGTCATGATATGTATAACCAAGATGTTGCATATGATTTATGCATATGTAGCAGGTTTCAAGCAAATTCAGAATTAGCATACCAAAAGCTACTTAGAGCAAACCCTTGAGTACTTATGAAGGACTAAAGGAGTGGTTTAAGTTTAAAGTGTTAAAAGTAAACAAGTTGTCAAAAGGTTATACGGATGCAAGTTTTCCAAACAGGAAAGATGATACCGGATGTTGATCTAGATGCATATTTATGTTTGGATGGAGAAGGACAATAAGCTTGAAGAGTTCAAAGCAGAATAATGTTGCATAATCAATGTCAGAATATGTGTATTTAGCTGCGGTAAGAGTGGTTAGAGAGGAAGCTTGGATCAAATTGTCATGTGATTAAGAGGATGCTTTTGCCAAAAACAAAGGATTCAAGGTCACATCACAAATCCAAACTAATGGATATGAGATATCACCTCACACTACGAAAAAATGTCTTTTCGTAGCGATTATTTCGTAGCGATTGTACATTCGCTACAATATGCAAGTATGTTTGTGAAAAAATTAAGGAAGTCATATCATTTTACAATCGCCATGGTTTTCCCAAATAAAATCGATACGGAAAACATAATAATACACATCCACACTTGTAGACACCCATTTGTGTCTCCCCAAAACCAAACCCAGTGATGAATGCCTTTCGCGTCGAACCATAATCGAATGAGGTGAAAGTGTGGAAAATTCAAGTGTTGCGGTTTAGTTTTATTTAAAATTCTCTTCTCTCTGTTTTTGAAAATGACTCTATTTATTAAAGATAGCCAATCCAGTTTGGTTTGGTCCATAATTAAGGTCCAATAATAGTGTAGTTGGATGGGGCTCGAAAAGACCTTTCCAACGATATATTATAAGCCCAATTCCGATGAATATTGAGGAAGTTATGGCCGAAATACTAAATTGGGCCCGGTTAATTATTTACATACGACCCAATGATCTAGAGGAGGGCCCAATGTTAATTATTATTCCTAAAATTATTAGAATTAATTATAACTTACTAGAAGTTTCTAGAAGGTTCCTTTTAATTATGATATTATTAGATTTAATAATTATTTTTAAGATGGATTTTTATTTGGAATAAAATATTATTATTTTATTATTATATTATTATTTTTGAAAATACTTTTTATCTTTTGTACAGATTCCGTAGATCAAGTTGATTAAAGATCTGATTCCGCGTGGAAAAACGCATCCAAGTCAGACTGTCGCCAAACGACAAGTCTGTCGCTGATCCTATTGGTCTCCCTACTTCTCGACATGAAGGGAGACAGGATGGTGTAGGGAATATTTCAAGCACTATAACCCCAAGCTTGAACCCCACTGTGATCATACACTAAAGTATGGTGGCGTCCAAAGGGAAGGAAAAGAGAGCAAAAGAGTAGCCAACAAGTTTTAGGAACTTGTAAACCAAAAACGATCCAAGGGATCGTCAACTCCATAAGGTCTTGAACCAAACAGGGTTCGGGGATGAGGGTACGAATCCAATCTACAAAATAAAGGACCCGCCCTATAAAATAGGCCTCTACTTTGTTCTACTCGTATTTATGTGCGCTTTTCGACTAACATGCAAACATTATATTAACCCTAACCTGTTTATCTATGTTGGTTGAATATTAATGCACAAATAAATCTATTATTGGCGATCACTTGTATTAAAATCATGTTAGCCTAAACCAGATTATTAATTATCTTATTAAGCGTGATTTCAAGTACCAATTCCCTCAGAAATATTAAACCTTGCACGTCTAGGGCGAAGGCAACTTTGAACTTGGCTAAATGATTCTAAATCTTGTGAATTCGGAATATTGTTTTTAAAAGCTAGTTTAGAAAAAGAGAGAGAAAGAAAGCATATATTGCTCAAGAAAGAATAGAGAGAATTGGGTGATTCTGAATGAATGAAAACGGAGTTTTGGGACCCTATTTATAAGGAAAATAATCCAAAAAAGTATGGAATTTGATTAGGAATAAAACTACACGCTGTCGCTAGAAATTCGCGCTGTCGCGAGGCGACAGACTTGTCGTTTGGCGACAGTCTGACTTGGACGCGCTTTTCCACGCGGAATCCGATCTTTAATCAAATTGATCTACGGAATCCGTACAGAAGATAAAAACGTGTTTTCAAATTAAATAAATAATAATAATAAAATTATAATATTTTATTCCAAATAGAAATCCACCTTAAAATAATTATTAAATCTAATAATATTAGAATTAAAAGGAACCTTCTAGAAACTTCAAAAAGTTATAATTAATCCTAATAATTTTAGGAATAACAATTAACATTGGGCCCTCCTCTAGATCATTGGGCCGTATGTAAATAACTAACCGGGCCCAGTTTAGTATTTTGGCCATAACTTCCTCAATATTCATCGGAATTGGGCTTATAATATATCGTTGGAAAGGTCTCTTCGAGCCCCATCCGACTACACTATTATTGGACCTTAATTATGGACCAAACTAAACTGGTTTGGCTATTTTTAATAAATAGAGTTATTTTCGAAAACAGAGAGAAGAGAATAAAACTAAACCGCAACACTTGACTTACCCACACTTTCACCTCATTCGATTATGGTTCGACGTGAAAGGCATTCATCACTGGGTTTGGTTTTGGGGAGACACAAATGGGTGTCTACAGAAGCCCCCACTTTGACTGAGTTTGGAGAAACGAATGTTTCGAAAACAAAAGTCAAAGTAGCGATAGGGACGGGGAATGATTCAGAACGTTCTGCGATCCTAAATCATTCTTATAACGCCGATACCTGCAAACTAATCATTAGTTAAAACAGATAAAAGAGTTAAGAAACGCGTATCTTGCACCGTCGAGCACACGTCTCTGGAGGTAACCATTTGTTGCATTTTGTTTTGACGACCTTCTTCCAGCTAGAGAACGCCATCTTTGAAGGTAACATTACGTCGTCATCTTCAATACTTCTTGGTGACAATCCTCCACAATATTTCAGGAACATCGTTGAAAATAACTGTACGTTGCTATCTTCAGGGTTGTGGAAGTATGTCGCCACGGCAGTACGTCGCCGCTATAGACAATCTCTTCTTTATCTTGAGGGACCGTCGAAGGTGACCATATCTCGCCATCTTCAGAATTTGTGACAACTCTCCACATCTTAGGGAACACTGTCTATCATTGCTGCTATATCTCGAGCTTTTCCTTGAATCATGGTGACAACCTTCCCAATCATAGCGAATGTCATCGAAGAACGCCTCATCACGAACCGCTCTTCTCAAATATAGGTGACAACTTCCACAATCTTAGCGAGCGTTGTCGAAGATTGCCCATCTCGTGCTATCTTCTCAAAACTTGGTGACAACTTCCACAATCTTAGTGAATGTTGTCGAAGATCGCCCATTTCGTGCCATCTTCTTAAATCAAGTTATAACTTCCTCGATCATAGCGAAAGCTATCAAAGACCGCTTCATCTCGAATTGTTCTTTTCAAATCTAATAATAACTTCCCCAATCATAGTGAAAGCTATTAAAGTTTGCTTCATCTCAAACCGTCCTTCTCAAATCCAAGTGAAACCCTTTAAATTTTAAAGCCCCCCTGTTGAAAGCTTCGAATTCTTGAATCTTCAAATCTTCTTCCATCCTAGGAAATCGTTGTGAACCGTTACTTCGGTGCTTGCGATGAGCCAATGCTTAGGCGCTTTAAGCTAAGTGAGACGATCTTTTGTCAGGTCGATCACTCATTGTGATTGTAATCGAGCCGATCACTAAATCATGTCAAATTGCTTAGAGGGGCTAACTGGCGTACCAAGGAACCCAAACTTTCGCACTAGGTACATATGACCACATCATGAATCCACGTGACCTGTCGCCGCACCAGAGCAAGCCAAAAGTGTTTGTCGCCGCAATATCACGCTGTCGCTAGGCGACAATCTTGTCGTTTGGCGACAGATTTCCTCTTCAATTTTGCTGCTGCTATTCATTGCATGTTTCATTCCGAACTTTTGGTCGTTTCCTTACCACCAAATCTGCTCAAATCTTTTGCAAATTAAAGCTCTTCATCTCCATATAATTTTGCTCAAACTTCTCTCATCTTGGAAGAATCTCATGTATCTATATTCGCAATTTTTCGAAGAAATCCGGGAATATTGTTGCTCGCTGGAATGTACCTGCATCTACATTTTGGACTATAGGACTTTGCTAATCTTTTATTATCTTAGGGTTGACCTAAGGCTTAGTGTTGCTTAACTCATTGATTCGACATGACTCGACTCAAAGCGTTTGACGCATGTGTTAGACTCAACTCGATGTGATATGACACGATGTGACTCAATGTACATGACTCGTGTGTGATGTGCGACTCGAAAATGCAAAAAATAAAAAATTTTCCGTCATTTTTGTGGAGGGTACCGACTTTCTCCCGAAAAAGAAAGACGCGAAAAAGAAATCGAAGTGTTTAATGGTGCATGTTGAATGAGCTTAGGCAAATATACGCGTTCGATACTGTCCCTCAAGGTGCAAGGATTAATTCCTCCTAAACTATCTTAGTTGACTCGATTATGAAAGTATTTAGGTAACTTAGGCACGGAGGCTAAGCACTTCATACTTCCTGATACAATGATGATTATGATTGACGAGTGATGAGTGATTTTGACAAAGCATACTTCAACATTATGTTAAGACTTCATGACAAAGGGTTCCTAATTGGAAGTCTATTTGGTCATGTATCTGTGTAGTGTGTGAAAGTGACACTAAATTTAGGCTGTAAAGGCTAAGTGTATGAAAAAGTATTATTTGATAAGAGTCAAATAATGATGACTCTTAGGCTAGGTAGGCTAATGATGTAAGGATCAAGCCCCCAAGTCTAGCTCTAAGTAAATAGGGACGAGCATTGGAGATCCCTTGATATGATCATGGTGTAAGTGTGAATATGAATGCATTTTTATTACGGCCGCACCCCACTGTGAGGTTGCCTACGTATCCTGTTAGGAATCAGGCCAAACGTAGCTCTAGCCGAACCTCGCACAAGTGTGTGTATACCTCAAAAAGGTCTTTTTAAGGGTTGTAACGTGGTTAGGCTAAAGGTTGAAGAAGAAGGGGATAAAGGCTCAAGACCCTAGATAAGCCCCTAAGGTGTGCAACCTTGCTTTTAAATCCTTGTATTTTTATGCTTGAGATTTTCTCACTTTTGAGCTCTCTTTCTTTTTTTGTTTATAACTGTGGGCAATCCCGATCATGCGGTCTATCAATCACTTGGCATTAATGTTTCTCAGGCACGATACCGAGCACTCGATAAGAGACGCAATCCGAGACGTGTTCTTATCAAAGATATTTTTATATCAAAAACATTGGAACACTTGCCCTTTTGTACACTTTTATTCATTTACTTATTTTTATTTTATTCTTTTGAGATCACTCAAGCTTTCATATTTGGAACTTGCATAAGTTACACACCATCCCATCCCAAGGTTAGTAGATGTGGGTTGAAAAATGAAAGGTTTATCGTTAGACGAGGCTCAAAGTGGTTTGTCAAGAAAGGGATTATATATTTGAAGGGTGAAAGGTAATATGATATGGTTACAAGAGGTGCCTCAAATCATTGGTATACCTTGTGCTTAGTTCGACCTTGATTTTTTTATTTTTTTTTGAATAATGCAATGCAATGATCATATGCAAGAAATTAAGATGCTCATTTTATTAAAAGGAAAAAGTAAAAAGTAAATGAAAGTCCTACAAAGTAAAAACTAGGGAAAAACGAAAGGTGCCTATGCTAGACTTATTGGGGAAAAGAATAAAAAAGAAATAGAAAAAAGAGGTCACGAAATCTTGTCGTTGAAGCTTGCCTCTTGTCTTGTGCTTTATCATCACTCGATTTTCTTGCCGACTGGAGGTATAGGAAGCTTGTTATTGTCGATCAAATATTGGATGGCCTCCTTAGCTTCCAACAGCTCTCAGTAGTATGACCCCTACCTTGATGGTACTTGCAATGTGCATTTGGATTCCAACTAGGCAATCTCTTTTCAGGTGCGGGATCTTGAATAGGTCCAATGGGAGTAATGAGCCCCTTAGTATGGAGTCGATCGAAGGCAACATCATAACCCATCCCAATAGGGGTGAATTCTTTCCTTAATTCTTTCTTAGATTCTTGGTTATTCATGGCTAAGACTTCATTGAGGTCAAAGGTACTAACATTGTTACTAGAGTCTGTGCTTTCGGAAGAAGAAGGATTGTCGTTCTTCCTTCCTTTCCAGCCACTGTGGTTACTATTGTTAGTAGCTTTTTGCTTCGCAAGGTCATCTTCAATCTCTATGCCTATGTCGTAGACTGTCTTGAAAGTGTTCAAGTTGTGTTGATATCTCAAATGCTTCGAATACTTCTCTTGTAAATTCTTGATAAACAACCTCACAGACTCCTTCTCAGTAGGGACTTCAATCATATTAGCGGAAGTTTCCCTCCACTTGTTGAAGAAGGAAGTGAAACCTTCGTTTTCTTTTTGTCCTAGCATCTCAAGCTGTCTATGGTCAGTTTCAACTTGAATGTTACACTTAGATCTATCGATGAAAGTGTTTTTTATTTCTTCCCAATTGGAGGTCTTCTCTTTGTCAAGAGAAAAGTACCATTGTTGACACACAGTTTCTAATGATAAAGAGAATACAGAATGAAATGCCTTCTTATCTATTCCCTTAATATTCATTATGTTTCAAAAGCTCTTAAATGAAAATAAGGGTTGTCCATAGGCTTGAATTTAGGGATGTCATTGGCATTGAACTTCTGCGGAAGAAGATCCTTATCCACCGAGACCCCTTGTGAACTAATGCCCTGGAACCTATAATCATTAGATAGTTTACTCAAACTTTCCTGGATAAGGTTCATTTGTTGTTGTTTTGCAGGGTCATTAACTTGAAGAGTTAAACCCTTCAATATCTCAGCCAAGTTTGCTACCTCTCCCCTAACTTCATTGAGTTCTTCTTGACTTGCCATTATCTTCTTAGCTTTCCTTTTCCTACCGATTGGTTTGTCAAAAAGTAAGACTTGAACGAAAGTGTTGTCCTTGATTAATCGCCCTTCTCTCCTTGACCAACAAACTGTATAAAGGGAAATTAGGGGTAAGTTTTATACTAATTATTTTGACTCAAGCTTTATTCAACATGCAATAGATGGAAAAAGATTATGGAAGAATGAGAAGAATAATATGTACGGAGGAAGCATGTGGAGAGTGGAAAGATGATGTGGATGGAAAGATATATATGGAAGAATTAGGAATAGAAATATAGAATGGACCCTAACTCAAATGACGGAAAAATCGACTCATGCATGAACCTAAGACATGGTCATGATGACATATACAAAGTGTGTGCTAAGACTAGTGAATGTAGGTGACACGTTAAGACTTGTGTCATGACCGTGTGGCTAGACTATGTGACTAGACTCAATTAAAGACTTGGACATGGTTTGAACCATTAATAAACTGATTAGTAGACTATTTAATTAGACTCGTTGTGGTGACTCGAGCAAGAAACTGGACTGTCGCTGAAACGACAGAACTGTCGCCACTGTTTAAAGCCTGTCGCCAGACGACAGGACTGTCACTAGGCGACAGACACTAAACAGAGGCGCCACAGCCCAGATTTCTGCGCCATTGCTGGAACATTAATCTGGAATGTTTCTAGTAATTTTACTCTAAATGGACATGCCTAAAGCCGTACTAAGTCAAGTTGATTAATTTATTAGCCTTTAATTAATTCTAAATTAATTAATTGATTAATTAGACAAAGTCCTTTTAGTCATTAGTCAATTTATTTAGTCTTAAACACAAGTCAAACAAACGGTTAACACATATATAGTATGCACAAACAAGGATGCACAAGTAGTTCACATAGTCACAATATGATGCAATGAGTTTGCAACCTAACCATGGCTCTAGTTCTCTAAAGTTCAAGGATATGGGTTAAGTCAAAGAGGATCCATGGTTATGAGTTCGGATGCATCGCGCGGAAGCCTAACCGTGAAGGATTGGCGCGTATGGATGGGACCCCGCAAGTTAAAAACTTGCTTCCATGGTTTGGTGGATTCACAACTTGCATGTACCCGTTGTTGCCAGGAGCGTTCAATTGGGTAGGTGAAGCGTGAACCCCCAAAGGGTTATGTCCATATGTAGAACACATATGGGTTTTAGAAAAGTGAGAAAAGAACTCAATCAGGAAGTAGAATCGAGCCAACAGTACTAGAAATGGTCAAAACAAGAAGGCAGAGTTCTGGCTCGATATTGGAAGAACTTGGCGCCAGACTACAGGGACTGTCGCCGCAAAAGAACCCCTGTCGCCAAGCGACAGAACTGTCGCCAGGCAACAGAAGCTCTTTACAGGCGACAAGCCCTGTTTTCTAGACGCTAGTTCCTACATGCCTCAGCAGGTATCTGTGTTCTTAGAATTTTCCAGAATTCACAGCATTATTTCGATTCTAGTTGTGAAAGAAATTTCTCAAATTTCCTACGTGTAAAATCCTATGTTTTTGACTCATTGGTCTATCCAATGAGAACCTTTTTATGCATATGACAATAATGTTAATCAAATTACGCACATGAAATACTTAGAATTTTTCGACTCTCATCCGCTCATTCTAAATAATTGCCAAAATAAATTTCAGGAATTTAAATAGAAATCCTCCCCAGTGGAGTCGCCAAAAAACTGTAGGGAATATTTCAAGCACTATAACCCCAAGCTTGAACCCCACTGTGATCATACACTAAAATATGGTGGCGTCCAAAGGGAAGGAAAAGAGAGCAAAAGAGTCGCCAACAAGTTTTAGGAACATGTAAACCAAAAACGATCCAAGAGATCGTCAACTCCATAAGGTCTTGAACCAAACAGGGTTCGGGGATGAGGGTACAAATCCAATCTACAAAATAAAGGACCCGCCCTATAAAATAGGCCTCTACTTTGTTCTACTCGTATTCATGTGCGCTTTTCGACTAACATGCAAACATTATATTAACCCTAACCTGTTTATCTATGTTGGTTGAATATTAATGCACAAATAAATCTATTATTGGCGATCACTTGTATTAAAATCATGTTAGCCTAAACCAGATTATTAATTATCTTATTAAGCGTGATTTCAAGTACCAATTCCCTCAGAAAATATTAAACCTTGCACGTCTAGGGCGAAGGCAACTTCGAACTTGGCTAAATGATTCTAAATCTTGTGAATGCGGAATATTGTTTTTAAAAGCTAGTTTAGAAAAAGAGAGAGAAAGAAAGCATATATTGCTCAAGAAAGAATAGAGAGAATTGGGTGATTCTGAATGAATGAAAACGGAGTTTTGGGACCCTATTTATAAGGAAAATAATCCAAAAAAGTACGGAATTTGATTAGGAATAAAACTACACGCTGTCGCCAGAAATTCGCGCTGTCGCGAGGCGACAAGGTCTGTCGCGAGGCGACAAACTTATCGTTTGGCGACAGTCTGACTTGGACGCGCTTTTCCACGCGGAATCCGATCTTTAATCAAATTGATCTACGGAATCCGTACAGAAGATAAAAACGTGTTTTCAAATTAAATAAATAATAATAATAAAATTATAATATTTTATTCCAAATAAAAATCCACCTTAAAATAATTATTAAATCTAATAATATTAGAATTAAAAGGAACCTTCTAGAAACTTCAAAAAGTTATAATTAATCCTAATAATTTTAGGAATAACAATTAACATTGGGCCCTCCTCTAGATCATTGGGCCGTATGTAAATAACTAACCGGGCCCAGTTTAGTATTTTGGCCATAACTTCCTCAATATTCATCGGAATTGGGCTTATAATATATCGTTGGAAAGGTCTCTTCGAGCCCCATCCGACTACACTATTATTGGACCTTAATTATGGACCAAACTAAACTGGTTTGGCTATTTTTAATAAATAGAGTTATTTTCGAAAACAGAGAGAAGAGAATAAAACTAAACCGCAACACTTGACTTACCCACACTTTCACCTCATTCGATTATGGTTCGACGTGAAAGGCATTCATCACTGGGTTTGGTTTTGGGGAGACACAAATGGGTGTCTACATATGGTCATGGCACAATTGGGTCGAAACGAATGTCACCTGATCGAGATCGGTTCTTACAAGTACACCTTTATGTGTTGCACCATGTTGTAGATGTTCACCCATATTTAGATGAGCACATGGCTAGTTTGCGTGATGAATTTCCAGCGAAAGGTGAAAGGGCACTAATGCAGTTGCATAATAAGAGGTTTGTGAGTTGGTTTAGTGAACGAGTGATGAGTCGTTTGGATGATAGTGTCACCGATACAGTAAGGTGGCTTGCTTATGGTCCTAGGGATGATGTTCGCTCATTTGAGGGATATGACATCAATGGGTACACTTTTTGGACAGAGGGTCGGGATTTGAAATCTTTGTCGACCCAAAACAATGGAGTAACGCTTGTGGCATCGTCAAGGGAGTTTGCAAGTGCAAAGGATAAATCACCTGTCGATGCAAAATTGTCATACTATGGTCGAATTAAAGAAATATGGGAGCTTGATTATTGTAACTTCACGGTTGCACTTTTCAAGTGTAAGTGGGTTTATAATATTAGGCGTAATGTCAAGTATGATGACTTTACCCTTGTAGATCTTGGCCACTTGAATGATAGTGCGATCAAATGACATAGACGACCAAACAAGTTATATGCGATCAGACCACAACGAAGGAATGTTAGAATGAGGTACTACAACAGTTAATTTGAGATTGTAAGCTTTTAAAAGTATTATTTAATCATAAGTTAGGTAATTTTATTAATAGTTTTGGGAAAAATGAATGAAAGTGTTAACTTAGTTGCTAAATTTTTACAAGTTCTTGTTAATGAATGAAGTATATCTCAAAATATGTTAAATATGATAGAATTTAATATTTTAAGTGTCAACGGTACTAGAAAATAACAAGTTACGTAATTTATAGAGTCAATTTGATGAAAATAGAATAAAAATGATCTATATGTGAACTTACTTGCCTATTTTATATGCTAACATGTAGTATGACCTATATGTCAACATTTTTATCTTTTATGGACCTAATATCGTTTTATGTTTGTAATGACAGGTTTTTATAACTCATGGAGGACGATCATGACCCACTAGTAGAGGATTTGGAGGATGATGACGATGGCTATGATGGTGAGGATGAGGACAAGGACGAGCCATATGATGTCAACAAGGAGACTGATTTGGGTGAGCTAGAAGATCAGGAACAAGATGCTTTTGAGCGCAGGCTTGTAGAATTTGAATTGTCAGCTGAACGTGCGCCTCCTATTGATTCTACAATTGTTGAGGTCGTTGGTGAGAACACTACTCCTCAAACTCAAAGCCAAAGACAGGAGCAATTGAACACAGGTGGTGGAGGGGGGTTAAAGTCTCCTGCTAAGAGAAAGGGTAGGGGTCCGACAACAAGTTTTAAGAAGCCAACCGATCCCATGGTCCTGGAGTATGACAAAAGAGGACGACCTACTGGCAAATGGCTTCGAAATTATGCAAACCAAGTTGGCATGTGTTCTCGCAAAATCCCCATTACACTTAGTTGGCGGCAAGTACCTCTAGGCTTGATTCAAACATTTTGGGATGATACCATGGCAAGTGTTTTGTTTAAATGCACATTTACACAATTACAAATACTTTCACTTAATGGTTGTTTGTGAATTCCAAATAATAATTGGTTGTATTTGTGATTGCAGAAGCTGTTTAATATTCCAAATGATCCCAAGAAGAGAAGGGTTTTTGATTCTTTAATAGCGGAGAGATTCAGAGGCTTCAAGACCCATTTGACCAATGGATGGATCTATAAGAAAAAGAAACACAAGAAGAAAGCTTCCATGGGGAAGGGTGGTGAAAGAGGAAATGAGGAAGATGTTGAGGAACAAGAACCACCGTGGAAAATATGGCCAAGCGTGGCGGAGGACGAGTGGAAAGACTTTGTTTTTCAAAAAAGTCGACCCAAAGCAATTGTAAGAACTAGTAAATCTAATGAGAATTGTATAATATATTGACTCTTTTTGCAGTAATTTAACTTTTCTACACAATCGTGTTAGTCATTTGCCTAGTGACGATCCCATTAATTTGCACTACCTAAGGCAATGTTCCACTATGATGAGGATGCAAGTGCATTGTTAAACAAACAAGATGTGAAGGAATTTTTAAGAGGTTTAAGCCTTAACATTTCTCTCATTCAAATATTCATGAGGTACGGGCACATGCCACTAAAATTAAATATGTTATTCATATTAGTGTTGTTTATCCTTGATATGTTAATCAATTTTTCATTGTCCATGCACGTAGAGCACTACGGGAGCACTTAAGTGACACTAATTCCCCTGGTAAAGTTGGGTGGTTATGCCCCGAACAGATATCCGAGACTAGAATCTTACACAACTCCCCTGAGGTGATGTATTATGTTAATCATAGTATTAGGGAATCAATGCGTGCGGGAGACGAGTTCATATTCGCGCCATGTTATGAGGAGTACGTTTAACCATGTGTAATTCAATTCTTTCTACATTTGAAATATATTTTGTACCCTAATTATTGATTTGTTTGTGTATTGTGAATTTATGTAGGTTTCATTGGTTCCTCATGGTGATTTGTCCTGCTAATAACACAATCTTTCACCTTGATTCAGCTCGATCAACAAAGAAGTACCTCGTGATGTCTGTACTACAAAAGTAAATATAGCTACCTAGTGGTGATTATCTTAAGCTAACTCATTTAATAGCCAAACTAATCAAATTTGAATTATTTTTCCTATAGTATTATGAAGAAAATACATGGTCGTGCTCCACAGGGTCCTACATGGAAATCGCCTACGGTAATACCACATCATATTGTGATTATCTTAATAAACATTGCTAAAACAATTGTGGATTTTATGTGATGTTTGATTCATTTGATTTGTTCCTATGCTAGTGCCCACTACAAGATAATGGAGTTGATTGTGGATTATACGTGATGAGATTCATGCTTGACATAGCGACTCATTGTACCAACACCATACATCTTGATGAGGTATGATCTAAAACCTAGTAAAATGCGCTTTTTTATGTGATTTCAAGGCTTAGCCATCAAAATATAAGTAGAATTCACATGTTACGAGAAAGAACTACCTCATTAGTTAACAAATGTAGAAAAAGGGCAAAGTAGAAGTCATTTAGGCCTTATTTAGGCCATTTAGTATGAAAATGCGTCCTAAAACTTAGTAAGTTACTTTTTTATGTGATTTCAAGGCCTAGCCACCTAAAACTAAGTATAGTTGACATGTTATGAGAAAGAACTAGCTCATTAGTTAAAAAATGTAGAGAATGGGCAAAGTAGAAGTCATTTAGGACATATTTAGGCCATTAAGGATGAAAATGCGTCCTAAAACTTTGTAAGTTGCTCTTTTTATGTGATTTCAAGGCTTAGCCACCAAAAACTAAGTATAATTGACATGTTATGAGAAATAACTAGCTCATTAGTTAAAAAATGTAGAAAAAGGGCAAAGTAGAAGTCATTTAGACCTTATTTAGGCCATTTAGTATGAAAATGCGTCTTAAAACTTAGTAAGTTGCTTTTTTATGTGATTTCAAGGCTTAGCCACCTAAAACTAAGTATAATTGACATGTTATGAGAAAGAACTAGCTCATTAATTAAAATATGTAGAGAATGGGCAAAGTAGAAGTCATTTGGGACTTATTTAGGCCATTTAGGATGAAAATGCGTCCTAAAACTTTGTAAGTTGCTCTTTTTATGTGATTTCAAGACTTAGCCACCAAAAACTAAGTATAATTGACATGTTATGAGAAAAAAAAAACTAGCTCATTAGTTAAAAAATGTAGAAAATGGGCAAAGTAGAAGTCATTTAGGACTTATTTAGGCCATTTAGGATGAAAATGCGTCCTTAAACTTAGTAAGTTGCTCTTTTTATGTGATTTCAAGGCTTAGACACCAAATACTAAGTATAATTGACATGTTATGAGAAATAACTAGCTCATTAGTTAAAAAATGTAGAGATTGGGCAAAGTAGAAGTCATTTAGGACTTATTTAGGCCATTTAGGATGAAAATGCGTCCTAAAACTTTGTAAGTTGCTCTTTTTCTGTGATTTCAAAGCTTAGCCACCTAAAATTAAGTATAATTGACATGTTATGAGAAAGAACTAGCTCATTAGTTAAAAAATGTAGAAAATGGGCAAAGTAGAAGTCATTTAGGACTTATTTAGGCCATTTAGGATGAAAATGCGTCCTAAAACTTTGTAAGTTGCTTTTTTATGTGATTTCAAGGCTTAGCCACCAAAAACTAAGTATAATTGACATGTTATGAGAAAGAACTAGCTCATTAGTTAAAAAATATAGAGAATGGGCAAAGTAGAAGTCATTTAGGCCTTATTTAGGCCATTTAGGATGAAAATGCGTCCTTAAACCTTGTAAGTTGCTCTTTTTATGTGATTTCAAAGTTTAGCCCCCACAAAATAAGTATAAATGACATGTTATGAGAAATAACTAGCTCATTAGTTAAAAAAATGTAGAAAATGGGCAAAGTAGAAGTCATTTAGGCCTTATTTAGGCCATTTAGGATGAAAATGCGTCCTTAAACTTAGTAAGTTGCTTTTTTATGTGATTTCAAGGCTTAGCCACCAAAAACTAAGTATAATTGACATGTTATGAGAAAGAACTAGCTCATTAGTTAAAAAATATAGAGAATGGGCAAAGTAGAAGTCATTTAGGCCTTATTTAGGCCATTTAGGATGAAAATGCGTCCTTAAACCTTGTAAGTTGCTCTTTTTATGTGATTTCAAAGTTTAGCCCCCACAAAATAAGTATAAATGACATGTTATGAGAAATAACTAGCTCATTAGTTAAAAAAATGTAGAAAATGGGCAAAGTAGAAGTCATTTAGGCCTTATTTAGGCCATTTAGGATGAAAATGCGTCCTTAAACTTAGTAAGTTGCTTTTTTATGTGATTTCAAGGCTTAGCCACCTAAAACTAAGTATAATTGACATGTTATGAGAAAGAACTAGCTCATTAGTTAAAAAATGTAGAGAATGGGCAAAGTAGAAGTCATTTAGGCCTTATTTAGGCCATTTAGGATGAAAATGCGTCCTTAAACCTTGTAAGTTGCTCTTTTTATGTGATTTCAAAGCTTAGCCACCTAAAATTAAGTATAATTGACATGTTATGAGAAATAACTAGCTCATTAGTTAAAAAATGTAGAAAATGGGCAAAGTAGAAGTCATTTAGGCCTTATTTATGCCATTTAGGATGAAAATGCGTCCTTAAACTTAGTAAGTTGCTTTTTTATGTGATTTCAAGGCTTAGACACCAAAAACAAAGTATAATTGACATGTTATGAGAAAGAACTAGCTCATTAGTTAAAAAATGTAGATAATGGGCAAAGTAGAAGTCATTTAGGCCTTTTTTAGGCCATTTAGGATGAAAATGCGTCCTTAAACTTAGTAAGTTACTCTTTTCTGTGATTTCAAAGCTTAGCCACCTAAAACTAAGTATAATTGACATGTTATGATAAATAACTAGCTCATTAGTTAAAAAATGTAGAAAATGGACAAAGTAGAAGTCATTTAGGCCTTATTTAGGCCATTTAAGATGAAAATGGGTCCTTAAACTTAGTTAGTTGCTATTTTTAGGTGATTTCAAGGCTTAGCCACCTAAAACTAAGTATAATTGACATGTTATGAGAAAGAACTAGCTCATTAGTTAAAAAATGTAGAAAATGGGCAAAGTAGAAGTCATTTAGGACTTATTTAGGCCATTTAGTATGAAAATGCGTCCTAAAACTTAGTAAGTTGCTCTTTTTATGTGATTTAATTTTTTGCATATTTATTTACACATGTTTAACTTAACTAATTAATTATAACATAATGTATATATATTCCAAGTTTTGCAAGGTGCAAAAGGGAGATACGTTAACAAGCAAGGACCTTAATGAAGTACGAGACATGTTGGCATCTTTCATCACTTTCAATTTGTAAATGTTACATCATTTTGAATTTAAACTTTGTTGATTAACCTTTAGACTACTTTATTTATTGTTTGTATAGTTAGTATTGTTAATTTGTACTTATGTATATGATACTTTATTTATTGTATTGCATTTGGTTTTTAATTATTAATGTCTAAATATATATTTATAATTCTTGTTATATATAATTATATTACAGCAGAATTTATAGCAGGAATAATTGCAGGAATATTGCAGGAATAACTGCAGGAAAAAAAAATATTTTCCTATAATTGCTACCGGTTAACCAGTGGCAAATGTCTGTCATCCACCCAAAAAAAAAAGCGCGCAATTTAATTGCCACCGGTTAACCGGTGGCCATAATAATTATTACCACCGGTTAACCGGTGGCAGGCAATAAGCTCTTTTGCCACCGGTTTTGAACCGGTGGCCTTTCTTGTAGGTATTGCCACCCCCCAAATGACCACCGGCGGCATAGGGGGGTTTTGAACCGGTGGCTAACTTGTTTTTTCGCCTAGTGATTTCTGGCGACAACGTGTAGTTTTATTCCTAATCAAATTCTATACTTTTCCGGATTATTTTCCTTATAAATAGGGTCCCGAAACTCCGTTTTCATTCATGCAGAATCACCCAATTCTCTCTAGAGCAATATATGCTTTCTTTCTCTCTCTCTCTTTCTAAGCTAGCCTTTTACAAACAATATTCTGCATTCACAAGATTTAGAATCATCTAGCCAAGTTCGAAGTGTCCTTCGCCCTAGGCGTACAAGGTTTAATATTTTCTGAGGGTTTGGTCCAAATCTAGTCAAAACTTTATTTAATTTGATTTCAATTTAATTATTTAATTGTTCTTTATTATTTTCATTGAAGTTTACTAATTTGTGTATTTTGTTATTAGAAAGAGGTACGAGGCTTCAAAGTAAGTAGATTGGCTTACTCCTTATTTCTTTCACGATGTAGAAAGCATGCTTATATTATTTCAATTCCTAGTATCATGTTAGGATGTGATTTATTGCTTTCTAGTATCATGTTTAGGTTGCCTTTTATTATTTCTAATATTGTAATATCATGTTAGTACCATGTTAGGTTTAAAGCTTTGATCTTTAATGCTTAGTGACATGCTAGGATTTGTTATTAATCTTGTTAGTATCATGCCTAGGATCTTGCTATTATATTTAAGCTTTATTATTAACATGATTATGATTATGATTATTGTTATTTTGGTTATTATTTATTATTATTATGTTGCTTGACTTATTGTTATTGCTTGATCACACCTTTTATGCATGTTTAAAGGGAATTTGTACTTGAAATCACGCTTAATAAGATAATTAATAATTTGATTTAGGCTAATACGATTTTAATTCAAGTGATCGCCAATAATAGTTTTATTTGTGCATTAATATTCAACCAACATAGATTAAACAGGTTTAGGGCTAAATATAATGTTTGCATGTTATTCAGAAAGCGCACATGAATACGAGCAGAACAAAGTAGAGGCCTATTTTATAGGGCGGGTCCTTTCTTTTGTAGATTGGATTCGTACCCTCATCCCCAAACCCTATTTGGTTCCTGACCTTATGGAGTTGACGATCTCCTGGATCGTTTTGGGTTTACAAGTTCCTAAAACTTGTTGGCGACTCTTTTGCTCTAGCTTTCTTCCCTTTGGAACGCCACCGTACTTAAGTGTATGATCACAGTGGGGTTCAAGCTTGGGGTTATAGTGCTTGAAATATTCCCTACAGTTTTTTGGCAACTCCAGTGGGGAGGATTTCTATTTTAATTCATGAAATTTATTTTGGCAATGATTTAGAATGAGCGGATGAGACTCGAAAAATTCTAAGTATTTCATGTACGTAACTTTGATTAACATTATTGTCATTTGCATAAAAAGGTCCTCATTGGATAGACCAATGAGTCAAAAACATAGGATTTTACACATAGGAAATTTGAGAAATTTCTTTCACAACTAGAATCGAAATAATACTTCGAAATCTGAGAAATTCTAAGAACACAGATACCTACTGAGGCATGTAGGAACTAGCGTCTAGAAAACAGAGATCGCCGCATGTAAAGAGCTTCTGTCGCCTGGCGACAGGGGTTCTTTTGCGGCGACAGTCCCTGTAGTCTGGCGCCAAGTTCTTCCAATACCGAGCCAGATTTCTGCCTTCTTGTTTTGACCATTTCTAGTACTGTTGGCTCGATTCTACTTCCTGATTGAGCTTTTCTCACTTTTCTGAAACCCATATGTGTTCTACATATGGACATAACCCTCTGGGGTTCACGCTTCATCTACCCAAATGAACGCTCCTGGCAACGACGGGTACATGCAAGTTTGTGAATCCACCAAACCATGGAAGCAAGTTTTTAACTTGCGGGGTCCTATCCATACGCGCCAACCCTTCATGGTTAGGCTTCCGCACGATGCATCCGGACTCATAACCATGGATCCTCTTTGAATTAACCCATATCCTTGAACTTTAGAGAACTAGAACCATGGTTAGGTTGCAAACTCATTGCATCATATTGTGACTATATGAACTACTTGTGCATCCTTGCTTGTGCATACTATATATGTGCTAACCGTTTGTTTGACTTGTGTTCAAAACTAAATAAATTGACCAATGACTAAAGGACTTTGTTTAATTAATTAATTAATTAATTTGAACTAATAAATATGCCTTAAATCGAGTCATAGGTCCTTTAAGTCAACCCGGATTTTTATTCCCGTATACTGCACATGCGTCAACCTGTTTTGGTCATAGCCAGAGTTCTAGGAAGAACTACGAGTCGTATAAGCTATGGATCTGTAGCTCTGAGTTTTATCTTTCATTAGGAATTGGTTTCGTCCCAATCAGAGTCACAGATAAAAAGTTATGACTAAAATACCATAGTCTATCCAGTTTAATGCACATACGTGAAGTCTTAACTTAGTCTTTGCTTGAGTCTAATCACATAGTCTAGCCACATGGTCATGACACAAGTCTTAACATGTCACCTACACTCACTAGTCTTAGCACACACTTTGTATATGTCATCATGACCATGTCTTAGGTTCATGCATGAGTCGATTTTTTCGTCATTTGAGTTGGGGGATTCATTCTATTTCTAATTTCCTCTATGTTTCTCCATCTACATCATCTTCCCACCCTCCACATACTTTCTCCACACATATCATTCCTTTCATTCTTTCATGATCTCTTTCCATCTATGCATGTTGAATCGAGTTTAAGTCATGTGATTTACAAGAAAAAAAAGTAATGATGAGACAAAATACAAGGCAAGCTTCTCACCAAGATTTCATGCTTTCTTCTTTTTTTTTTTTTCAAACCCGTCCCCAATAAGTCTAGCATAGGCACCCTTTGTCTACCTTAGATTTATTACATAGTTTTTTTTTTTATTTTGTTCCCCTTTAATAAAATGAGCGTTTCTTCCCTCACATACGATCATTGCATTGCGTTGTCAAAAAAAAAAAAAAAAAAAAAAAAAAAAAAAAAATCACCGAACTAAGCACAAGGTATACCAATGATTTGAGGCACCCCTTGTAGCCCATTATCACCTTTCACCCTTTCAAATATATATAATCCCTTTCTTGATAAAACACTTTGAGCCTCGTCTAACGATAGACCTTTCATTTTTCAACCTATATCTACTTAACCTTGGGATGGGATGGTGTGTAACTTATGCAAGTTCCAAATATGAAAACTTGAGTAATCTCAAAAGAATAAAACAAAAATAAGCAAATAAATAACAGTGTACAAAAGGGCAAGTGTTCCAATGTCTTTGATATGAAAATATCTTTGATAAGAACACGTCTCAGATTGCGTCTCTTATCGAATGCTCGGTACCGTGCCTGAGAAACATGAATGCCAAGTGAGTGATAGACCGCATGATCGGGATTGCCCACACTTATAAAAATAAAAAAATGCAAAAGCAAAATAAAAAGATAGAGCAAAAATAAACAAAAAAAAGAAAGAGAGCTCAAAAGCGAGAAAGCCTCAAGCATGAAAATACAAAGATATAAAAGCATGGTTGCACACCTTGGGGGCTTATCTGGGGTCTTGAGCCTTTATCCCCTTCTTCTCTAACCTTTAGTCTAACCAAGTTACAACCCTTAAAAAGACCTTTTTGAGGTATACATACACTTGTGCGAGGTTCGGCTAGAGCTACGTTTGGTCTGATTCCTAACGGATACGTAGGCAACCTCACATTGAGGTGCGGCCGTAATAAAATGCATTCATTTTCACATTCACACACTTACACCGTGATCATATCAAGGGATCTCCTATGCTCATCCCTTTTTACTTAGAGCTAGACTTGGGGGCTTGATCCTTACATCATTAGCCTACCTAGCATAAGAGTCACCATTATTTGACTCTTCTCAATATATTTTCCACACCGTTAGCCTTTGCAGCCTAACTTTAGTGTCACTTTCACACACATCACAGATACATGACCAAATAAACTTCCAATTAGGAACCCTTTGTCATGAAGTCTTAACATAACGTTGAAGCATGCTTTGTCATATCAAAATCACTCATCACTCATAATCATCATTGTATCAGGAAGTATGAAGTGCTTAGCCTCCATACCTAAGTTACCCAAATACTTTCATCATTGAGTCAACAATTGAGATAGCTTAGGAGAAATTAATCCTTGCACCTTGAGAGATAGCATCGAATGCATATACTTGACTAAGCTCATTCGACATGCACCATTAAACACTTCGATTCTTTTTCGCGTCTTTCTTTTTCGGGAGAAAGTCGGTACCCTCCACAAAAATGACGGAAATTTTTTGTTTTTTGAGTCATGTACACGAGTCATGTACATTGAGTCACGTCGTGTCATATCACATCAAGTGGAGTCTAACACATGCGTCAAACGCTTTGAGTCGAGTCATGTCAAGTCAGTGAGTCAAGCAACACTAAGTCTTAGGTCAACCCTAAGATAATAAAATATGAGCAAAGTCCTATAATTCCAAAATATAGATGCAGGTACATTCCAGCGAGCAAGAATATTTTCGGATTTTTTTGAAAAACCGCGAATATAGATGTATGAAACTTTTCCAAGATGAGAGAAGTTTGAGCAAAATTATATAGATCAGTAAATTAGAGATGACGATCCTTAATTTGTAAAAGATTTGAGCACATTTGGTTGTAAGGAAACGACCAAATTGAAAGTTCGGAGCGAAACCAGGCAATGAACAGCAGCAGCAGCTAGAATTGAAAAAGAAATCTGTCGCCAAACGACAAGGTTGTCGCATGGCGACAGAGCGATATTGCGGCGACAAGCACTTTTGGCTTGCGCTGGTGTGGCGACAGGTCACGTGGCTTCATGATGTGGTCATATGGACCTAGTGCAGAAGTTTGGGTTCCTTGGTACGCCAGTTAGCCCCTCTAAGCAATTTGACATGATTTAGTGATCGGCTCAATTACAATCGCAATGAGTGATCGACCTGACAAAAGATCGTCTCACTTAGCTTAAAGCGCCTAAGCATTGGCTCATCGCAAGCACCGAAGTAATGGTTCACAACGATTTCCTAGGATGGAAGAAGATTTGAAGATTCAAGAAGACAAAGCTTTCAACAGGGGGGCTTTAAAGTTTAAAGGGTCTCGCTTAGATTTGAGAAGGACGGTTTGAGATGAAGCGACCTTCAATAGCTTTCACTATGATTGGGGAGGTTATTATTAGATTTGAGAAGAACGATTCAAGATGAAGCGATCTTTGATAGCTTTCTCTAAGATTGAGGAAGTTATTACTTGATTTGAGAAGATGGCACGAGATGAGCGATCTTCGACAACATTCTCTAAGATTGTGGAGGTTGTCACCTAGATTTGAGAAGATGGCACGAGATGAGCAATCTTCGACAACGCCCGCTAAGATTGTGGAAGTTGTCACTTATATTTGAGAAGAGCGGTTCGTGATGAGGCGGTTTTCGACGACATTCGCTATGATTGGGAAGGTTGTCACATGATTCAAGGAAAAGCTCGAGATGTAGCAGCAATGATAGACAGTGTTCCCTAAGATGTGGAGAATTGTCACAAATTCTGAAGATGACAAGATATGGTCACCTTCGACGGTCTCTCGAGATAAAGAAGAGATTGTCTATACGGCGACGCACTGCCGTGGCGACGTACTGTCACAACCCTGAAGATGACGACGTACAGTTATTTTCGACGATGTTCCCGAGATAATGTGGAGGATTGTCACCAAGAAATGTTGAAGATTAACGGGCGTTGAAACGGTAGGTCGTTGGGCTACCTTCCCCACCCAATCAAACAATATTTGTAAACTCAACGAACCCCTATATGAGTATAGTAGTAAGTCGAGGTCGAACCCAAGGGAATGGTAATTGAAAGTCTATTGCCTAACGCTAAGCTATTCCGAAGTCAAGAGCGGGGTTTATAGCTAGAACTAAAACTAGAACTAATAATGCAAATGAACTTGTATGAAATCAAAGTTAATAGGCACTAGGGGAATGGATCCACATGTAATTGTAATAGAGGAGGATAATTGGGGAGGTCAAACCAACTAAGTCAATCGATGTGAGGGAAGATCAAGCATGCATCCACAAGAGCATATCAAGCTATTCTCCTAGAGGTCTAACTAGCGTCAACTACGATAAACTCTAACTAGGAAACATCACAAGATACCTCAATCGTGAAAATGCAAGTCACAAATCAATGGTCCGTATCAATGTGAGCTTACAATGCAATCTAGTGCAACAATCAAAGATGGCCAAACTTCAATCAATTACACACATGCACATGAATCATCAACCAAGTTTAATCACATCATCAACTCCATTAATTATCCCCAATTACTCTAATCCATTACTCATACATGCTTCACCATTACCCTAGCAAGTAAACTACTCACTAGCCATAGAAATTAAGATCGAAACAACATTAATCAACAATTTCAACATCAACATATTAGAAATCTAAAGATAAATGCAAATATCAATTAAACTTCAATCAAACTACAATCAAACATCAAACAATCAACAATCATATGAAAAACAAATGAAATCAACTAAAATCAAACTTATATTGAAATCAAAGATAAGTAATCCTTACAAACTTGATCAAAGATCAATTACAATGAAGAAATCTTGAATCATCAACAATACGCCATGAATTCCTCTCTCTTCAATCTTGAGTTTCTCTCTCTAAAATTCTAATCAAAAACTAAGAAAATGAAATCTAAAGTCAAAAAATTTATCCAAAAATAGAAGGAAATAACTATATATACAAGGGAGAAGTCGGTTATGTCGTCCAAAAATAAACCCACGCCGGTGCGGTCGCACGTAGGAGAGAGAAAGGGGCGCACGGGCACATACCCATGTGGGTGCGCCCGCACGCGCCTGGTGTGCGGCCGCACGCGCCTGGTGTGCGGCCGCACGCGCCTGGTGTGCGGCCGCACGCGCCACCTGTGCGGCCGCACATCCCTCTTGTGCGCCCGCACCTATGTGGGTATGATCCCCTCCCTTCTTCATCCTAGCTCATCCGGTGCACACACCTTTGGTGATGGTGATGGGGAACGAAGTAGGCAGCAAGTTTTTGGTAATTTTGGTGGGCACAAGGCATAAATGGTGTCTACACCGCTTGTGTGCACCGGTCTTGAAACTTGCTTTTCGAGTTCCTCTTGACTTGAAGCTCAATACACTAGCACAAGGCATCAAAAGCAATGATAACCGTTGAAGGGAAGCTCGGGAATCCTTGGATAATCGATCATAACCTGCAAACAAAAGAAAAGAAGCAAATAATAGAGAAAAACAACAAATAAATGAGAAAATGCACAAAATAAAGAAACTAACTACAAAAAGCACAAAATGAAGAAATAAAGAGCAAAACTAAAGAAAACTAAAGAAAAGAGCTATAAAATGAAATGAAATTCATCGAAAAAGAGATCAAATGAGTGCCAATCATCAAAGATGACGACGCAATGTTACCTTCAAAGATGGCGTTCTCTAGCTTGTAGAAGGTCATCAAAGCAAAATGCAACAACAAACTGGTTACCACAAAGACGTGTGCTCGACGGTGCAAGATACGCGTTTCTTAACTCTTTTATCTGTTTAACTAACATTGTTTTGCAGGTATCGGCGTTATAAGAATGATTTGGGATCGCAGAATGTTCTGAGTCATTCTCCGTCCCTATCGCTACTTTGACTTTTGTTTTCGAAACCTAAGTTTCTCCAAACTCAGTCAAAATGGGGGCTTTTGTAGACACCCATTTGTGTCTCCCCAAAACCAAACCCAGTGATGAATGTCTTTCGCGTCGAACCATAATCGAATGAGGTGATCGAAAGTGTGGAAAAGTCAAGTGTTGCGGTTTAGTTTTATTTAAAATTCTCTTCTCTCTGTTTTTGAAAATGACTCTATTTATTAAAGATAGCCAATCCAGTTTGGTTTGGTCCATAATTAAGGTCCAATAATAGTGTAGTTGGATGGGGATCGAAGAGATCTTTCCAACGATATATTATAAGCCCAATTCCGATGAATAATGAGGAAGTTATGGCCCAATTAGTATTATGTGCACCATGGTGCACCTAGAAATAGGTGCACCACGACTATACTTTTGAACATTTAGTAAAAAAAATTGAACATTTTACAAACAATGAACATTTAGTAAAAAGAATATGAACACGTCACAAAAATTGAACATAAACATGCAATTTTTATGTTCATATTTTATCAAGAAATGTTCATTTTGTATACATTAAATGTTCAGTTTATATTACAAAACTATTGAATTGTTACGAGTCAGTTCAAAATTTGTCTGACTCGTAATAATCGATTGTTCAGATTTTTTTAGTAAATGTTCAAAATTTGTTATTGTTCATATTTTTTCACTAAAAGTTCAAAATTATAGGCGTGGTGCATTGCGATTGTTCAGAATTTTTTACTAAATGTTCAAAATTTGTGATGTTCAGATTTTTTAACTAAATGTTCAAAATTCTTGATTGTTCAGATTTCTTTTACAAAATCTTCAAAAGTATAGGCATGATGCATTGCAATTGTTCAGATTTCTTAACTAAATGTTCAAAATTTGCGATGTTCAGATGTTTTTATTACATGTTCAAAATTTGCAATTGTTCAGATTTTTTTACTAATTGTTCAAAAGTATAGGCGTGGTGCACCTATTTCTAGGTGCACCATGGTGCATCTTAAAATTTGCCGTTATGGCCAAAATACTAAACTGAGCCCGGTTAATTATTTACACGGCCCAATGATCTAGAGGAGGGCCCAATGTTAATTATTATTCCTAAAATTATTGGGATTAATTATAACTTATAGAAGTTTCTAGAAGGTTCCTTTTAATTCTGATATTATTAAATTTAATAATTATTTTTAAGATGGATTTTTATTTGGAATAAAATATTTTTATTTTATTATTATATTATTATTTTTGAAAATACATTTTCTCTTCTGTACGGATTCCGTAGATCAAGTTGATTAAAGATCGGATTCCGCATGGAAAAACGTGTCCAAGTCAGACTGTCACCAAACGACAAGTCTGTCGCTTGGCGACAGACCTTGTCGCCTCGCGACAGACACTGTCGCCTCGCAACAGCGTGTATTTCTGGCGACAGCGTGTAGTTTTATTCCTAATCAAATTCTATACTTTTCCGGATTATTTTCCTTATAAATAGGGTCCCGAAACTCCGTTTTCATTCATGCAGAATCACCCAATTCTCTCTAGAGCAATATATGCTTTCTTTCTCTCTCTCTTTCTAAGCTAGCCTTTTACAAACAATATTCCGCATTCACAAGATTTAGAATCATCTAGCCAAGTTCGAAGTTGCCTTCGCCCTAGGCGTGCAAGGTTTAATATTTTCTGAGGGTTTGGTCCAAATCTAGTCAAAAATTTATTTAATTTGATTTCAATTTAATTATTTAATTGTTCTTTATTATTTTTATTGAAGTTTACTAACTTGTGTATTTTGTTATTAGAAAGAGGTACGAGGCTTCAAAGTAAATAGATTAGCTTACTCCTTATTTCTTTCACAATGTAGAAAGCATGCTTATATTATTTCAATTCCTAGTATCATGTTAGGATGTGATTTATTGCTTTCTAGTATCATGTTTAGGTTGCCTTTTATTATTTCTAATATTGTAATATCATGTTAGTACCATGTTAGGTTTAAAGCTTTGATCTTTAATGCTTAGTGACATGCTAGGATTTGTTATTAATCTTGTTAGTATCATGTCTAGGATCTTGCTATTATATTTAAGCTTTATTATTAACATGATTATGATTATTATTATTGTTATTTTGGTTATTATTTATTATTATTATGTTGCTTGACTTATTGTTATTGCTTGATCACACCTTTTATGCATGTTTAAAGGGAATTTGTACTTGAAATCACGCTTAATAAGATAATTAATAATTGGAAAAATTGCCCGGAATAATCCGACCTTTGGCTCATCCGCTCAAAATAATCCCACCTTTGGATTATTTTTTAATAATCCGACCTTTATATCCAATCCGCTTAAAATGGTCCTAACCGGTCATGTAACCTATAAAAACAAGTTACTTGACACGTGTCACCCTATGATTTGTCAAAAAAAATAAAAATAAAATAAAATAAATTTAAAAAAAGTTAAATGTTTTTTTTAAAAAAAAAAAAAAAATTAATAGTTATTTAAATACCACCAGTCCACCACCAGCCTAAGTGGCTCCGGTCACCCCTGACACCCAGCCAAGTAGCTCCGGTCACCCAGACCATCGGCGCCGGCAACGCGCCTAAACCCCCTTCCCTGAACCCCGCCTCCCTCCCTCACGTCTCACGAAACCACCGTCTCCCTCCCTCCCTCACAAAACCACCAACCAAACCCCTAACTCTAGCGCTGGCATCGCAACGACCACCACCCTCCCTTTCGGCCAGCCCACGAAATCCAAGATTAGGCGAGATTTCCGTCCCCTGATCCCATCACGATCCCAGCCCCCTCCCCCTCACCGTCCCCGTCTTTACGGCCACGCCCCCGTCCCCTGCCCCTTTTAAGGTCGCGCCGTCCTCCCCGACCTCAATTCAGGCCGCCTGAAACTGATTGATATCCCAACCCAACCCCAAAACCCTTTCGAAAATCGAAACCCACCACGCGAACGCAATTCAGGCCGCGCAATCTCAATTCATCTAGCGTGGTGGGTTTCGATTTTCGAAAGGGTTTTGGGGTTGGGTTGAGATATCAGTCAGTTTCAACCGGCGGGGGATTCGGGTCTGGGTGGAGCGGTGATTTCCGGTCTGGGTAGGGTGGTAGCTCTAGGGTATGGGTTTGGGTGGTGGTGGTTGTGGTGTGGCTTAGGTGGTTGTTTTTTTTTTATTTTTTTTTTATTTTTAACTTTTGTATGTTCTTTTACTTTTTTTATTGTTATTTTTTTTTTATTTTGGACGAATCAAGTTATGACACGTGTATATTGAACTTGATAAAAAAAAAATTTACCTCTTCAATCGGTTACTGGTCACCCGGGACTATTTTGAGCGGATTGGATATAAAGGTCGGATTATTAAAAAATAATCCAAAGGTGGGATTATTTTGAGCGGATGAGCCAAAGGTCGGATTATTCCGGGCAATTTTTCCTTAATAATTTGATTTAGGCTAATACGATTTTAATTCAAGTGATCACCAATAATAGTTTTATTTGTGCATTAATATTCAACCAACATAGATTAAACAGGTTTAGGGCTAAATATAATGTTTGCATGTTAGTCAGAAAGCGCACATGAATACGAGCAGAACAAAGTAGAGGCCTATTTTATAGGGCGGGTCCTTTCTTTTGTAGATTGGATTCGTACCCTCATCCCCAAACCCTATTTGGTTCCTGACCTTATGGAGTTGACGATCTCCTGGATCGTTTTGGGTTTACAAGTTCCTAAAACTTGTTGGCGACTCTTTTGCTATAGCTTTCTTCCCTTTGGAACGCCACCGTACTTAAGTGTATGATCACAGTGGGGTTCAAGCTTGGGGTTATAGTGCTTGAAATATTCCCTACAACACTATTTTTACACATTTAATTTATACGAAAAGCCTTTTTAACACTAGATATATAAATATTGTTTAACAAAGAATACATAAAATATGTCATAGCTTATTGGTGAAAAATTTACTATAAGAGTTTGAGCTTGCATGTTCGAATCTTATAAAGATCATATGCATGCTTTTTTTTTGAAGAAAACGAGTTCAACATTTATAGCGATTGTAATCGCTACAATAATCACCACGATTGGATGTAGTTTTTCGTATCGATTATTGAGGCCAACCCTAGCGATATTGAAAACCACTACTAAAGGCTAAGGCAATGGGGGATATTGTATCGAATGACCATTCGTTGGGAAAGATTTTTGTTGCAATTACAATCGATACTAAAGGTTAAAATAATAGCTACGAAAAGGTTATTTTCTTGTAGTGTCAGTTATGAGATCATTGACCAGCGGGAGGTCATGTTCTGCAAAGTTTTATTATAAGTGAGAAATCACTAAACCCCTTCCATAGACTAAGGTATGAGAGTCATATTAAAGTCTTGGATTGAAGCAAGTTATGTAATTTAGTTGTGTATGTTTTGAGAAAACATATTACTTAAGTAATGCATCAATTTGCAGAATTATGTTTAAACATAAATTATTATTTCTCTTATTTAATTATGGTTTTGGAATTTAAATAAAATGTCCAAAATAATTATGGATTGATGGGCTCATCAGGTTGATGACCTGGTGAATTGAAACCCCACAGGTGAACAAAATTCATATATTATTTAAGTTCCTAGAGCAAAATCATTAAAGTGGACATTAATGATTTCAATAAATGGACTAGCATGTAAGATTGATTGGATAGCGCAGTTTCATGGGTTATAGGGGCATAGTGATGCTCGATCAATCACTTGGATATGCATGAATGATGCATGATCGAACTAATGACCTACTTTGAAGTTCAAGTATAGAGATTCCACATATATTAGTGGATTCCTTTGACATGAGTGGAACATTGATTTCATTCAATGGATGTTGTGACTATGGTGCACTCAAACTTCTGCCCGTAACTGGAGATTATAAAGGGTGCTTCACGGTTATTTCAAAAGTTGAGTGGGAGCCTTGTTGCCACAAGATTGGATTGAGTCTACCTATTAAATTAGGAAATGTTTCATGGCCACTTGAAGAGGGAGAATTCAGAAAATACATGGCCGCGTTCAAATGCATTACTCAGTAATCATTTATTTTTGTAATTCTAACTCAGGTTTCAAGAAACGATTTGTAGAATAATATGATCTCGACATGTGATGCAATCATATTATCAAATCGACACATATTGACTTAAGGAATTTGAATATTGCACACTTGTCTCAGACAAGTGGGAGATTGAAGGATTTATGTCTTCGTCGTGTGCAATTACTAGACATATAAATGGATCAAACTATGGAGATAATTAAGTTCGTACATTTGGGTCGTTGTTTTATCATAGCTAGAGGTACTAACGATCTTTGGACTAGTAAAATAGGGCAAAGCCCAATTGGACGGATCCTATAAGGTCACACAAAGGGCCTAGATCGAGCACGAGAGGACGAGGCCCATGATGGGCCTCATCCCCTATATTGGCCGGCCATATGGAGTAAGGTTGGAGGGTTTTGGGTCGGGCTTCCTAACCCTAGTCTAATTATAATGAGATTATAAATAGACTAGGTGCCTAGGGTTTGCATGCAAGTAATTCAGTGATCAATAAGATCAAACCTGAATTAGCAAACACGAGATCAAACCCCTCAAACTCTCTCTCTCTCCTCCCTTGGTGCTAGTTGTGGTGGTTCGTGGTGGTGGTGATTCATGGTGGTCGGTTAGTCCTAAAAGGTAGTGATCGCGGTTTTCCTCAATTACTCGACCAATCTATTATTGGTGGACGGCTCGCTCGAAGCTCGTGGACTAAGTAGAGGAGCAACACTTGGGGCTCTATTCTCTCCTTGATTTTCTTGTCGAATAGCTACGTGGAATTCACGCATCAAAGGTATGATTATGTGTCTTGTGTTCTATGCATGCGATTCTTGGGATTAGGTGCTCTATGAATATGATTCACGTTTTTCCGCATTATAGTACCTATAAACTCCTACAGGCCACCTCATTACAAATCGTTCTTCTCAAATCTAGGTGACGACCTCCACAATCTTAGCAAATGCCGTCGGAGACCGCTCATCTCATGTTATCTTCTCAAATCTTGGTGACAACCTCCACAATCATAACGAACGCTGTCGAAGACCGCCCATCTCGTGCCATCTTCTCAAATCTGGATGACAACCTCCACAATTATAGCAAACGTTGCCGAAGACCGCCCATCTCGTGCTATCTTCTCCAATCTAGTGATAATTTCCACTATCATAGCGAAAGCTATCAAAAATTGCTTCATCTCGAATCGTTCTTTTCTCCAATCAAATAATAACCTCCCCAATCATAGTGCGTGAAAGCTATTGAAGACCACCGCTTGTTGATCCTCAGTGCTAATACTTTGCTTTGCTATTTGTGAACCATTACCTTGGTGCTTGTGATGAGCCAATACTTAGGCGCTTTAAGCTAAGTGAGATGATCGTTTGTCAGGTCGATCACTTATTGCGATTGTAATCGAGCCGACTACTTAATCATGTCAATTTGCTTATAAGGACTAACTGGCGTACCAAGGAACCCAAAATTACTGCATGAGGTCCGCATAATATAATGTGGGGGCCATGTATCTTGTCGCTGCATCGGCGCGCACCAGAACCTACTGTCGTCGCGTTCTTGCTCTGTCGTCGGGCGACAGGTATTAGCACCAGACGACAGCTTTGTCGTTTGGCGCTGGAATAGGGGTTTTCGAAATAAAACCCCTTCTTCCTCATTTCCACTGCTGCTGCTGTTGTTCTCGGTTTTGCTCCGAACCTTCAACTTTGTTTAATTCGTTCTCTAATTATTATTGAGTTACTTCCTATTTTTATGCATGTTTATACGAATTATTGCTTTGATCACCAATAAAATATTGCATGTTTAATTGTGAATATGTAAATGAAAATCATGTCTAATAAGTTAATTTGGACAGTCGGTTTAGGTTCCCTTTTAATCATGTGTGGATGTAACAAGTAATCACGATACTTAGAATTTTATGTGCATTAATATTCAACCAACTTAGTAATATTAGTTTGGAGCAAATTGAATCTTTGTTTGCATGTCTTTTGAATCGCAAGAATACTATTCACTATAAGAATCGAGTAATGGCCAATACGGGCGAAGTTGACTTCCATGACTCACTTCATACCATCATCCCTGATCCTTCATTCGTGGTTCATAACCATATGGAGTTAGTAATCTCATGGATTATGGAGCGTAACATTCATAGATCAAATTGTTGTTGCCTTTCGAATTGTCCTTTTCGTGGTTGTTTTTTAATGATCCGTGAACGGTTTATAAGTTCCTTAAAAACTTGTTGGGGACCCCCTCCCTTATCGCATAATGTCAAATCTCACTTCTGCGATTACCAAGCATATTCACAACATGCTTAAGTAGACGCGCTTTAATCGACACACTTCAATCAACGCCTACACCACATTTAATTTAATGTTGAACCCGTTTTAAATATCTCGGTGTAGAAACACCTTAAGTGAGCGTAGGCACCACCAATCCTATCCCTCGGTGATCAGTAGTGGCGGACCCACGTAGGGGCCCGAGGGGGCACGTGCTACCCCCCAAAAAAAAATTAACTTTTTTGAGAAAAAAACACGGGGAGTGCTTCCTCTTCCTCTTCTCTTTTCTCTATCCTTTGCAAAGTTCAAACCTTAACTTCCTAACTTTTCACTTCCGCCCAGCCGCACTCAAACTCACTGCTGCCCAGTTCGCCGCTGCCGCCCGCCGGAGTGCCGGACGCCGTCACGCCGCCTGAGTTCCCGTCTTCCCCTGCGGCCCTGCTGGCTGCTGGCCTGCTGCTCTGTGCCTCTGACCTCGGCTCTGTTAGATCTGAATTTCAAAAGGTAAGTAAACATTCCTAAGTAATTGTTAATTTTTTATTAATCTTTATTATTTACTAATTGTTATTTGCTTATTGTTTATTAAATTATTGTTATGTACTTATGTATAATGTATGAATCAATGATGTTTGACGAATTGCTATATGCTTATTTGTTTCACTGTTTGTTGCTAATTGCTATTTTCTAATTGATAATTTGCTTATAAGTTTGTTGCTTATTGTTTACTTTAAGTGGGCAGTGATTCAATTATCTTATTGAAGTTATTTTATCTATTGAGTTGTGCAATTGTCGTTAATTTGTTGACAATTTGACATTGACTAATTATATTAAAGTTATGTTAGTTGATGAATTATAACTTGTTTGTTGTTATTTGTAAACTTGTAAAGTTTTTACAATAAAACTTGCTCTAAATCTCTAATAAAGTATATGCAATATTTTCAGAATCATGAAAAGAACACAAGAAAGAAGTATTGCAAGCTTTTTTTCAAAAAGAACACAAAGAGAAAGTGGAGAAAATTCTTTCCCAAACCCTCATTGTAGTCATCAAAATTCACCTCCACCACAAAATCATCCTAGCCAACAAAATCATCCAAGCCAACAAAATTCTTCTCCCTCAACTAATTTTCCCATCTCTCAAGAACATGAAGAGGAAGTAGAGACAGAGAATGTTGCCGGCACCTCAAATCCTTGCACAAATGCTTCCACTGATCAAGCAAGAATAACATCAACTGATGTAGCAAACCTTCCTTAAGATCCGGGAAAAAGGAGAAAAATGATTGAATTTCATCCAGATGACAGGGATGTAGTTAGAAGAGAGTACATTCAAAGATCACCTTGTCAACCTGAAACCTTTGACTTTCCTTTTAGACCTTTTGGGCCAAAAAATCGTAGATTTAACCCAAAGTGGTTTGAAGATAATAGACCGTAGCTAGAGTATAGTGTTAAAAAGGATGCTGCATTTTGCTTTGTTTTCTATTTGTTCAAGAGTGACAATGTCGGCTCCGATGATTTTGTTAGTGAGGGGTTCAGAAATTGGAGCAAACCCGAGGCACTAAGGAAGCATGTAGGTGGTGTTAATAGCATTCACAATCAAGCTATGGGTGCCCTTTATGATTTCCAAAATCAAAGGGGTTCTATTATTTCTAACTTTTCTAAGCAAACTGAGGAGTTTACAAGGCAATACAAAATTCGCTTAGAAGCTTCCGTGAAGTGTTTGAAGTGGCTTGTACTTCAAGGACTACCTGCTCGTGGCCATGATGAAAGCACAACTTCATTAAATCGGGATAACTTTCTTGAACTTTTAAAATCTCATGCAATGGATAGAGTTGAGGTCCAAAATGTTGTGTTGGAAAATGCTCCTCAAAATTGTCAAATGATAGCTCCTACTATTCAAAAGCAAATTATCAATGCATGTGCTAGGGAGACAACAAAAGCAATAATTGAAGAAATAAGTGATGGTTTTTTTTGCTATATTGGATGATTGCTATATTGGCTGATGAATCTGCAGATATATCGGATAAAGAACAATTAGCTCTTTGTTTGCGATATGTTGATAATAGAGGAGAAGTAAAAGAACGCTTTCTTAGCATTATGCATGTTCCTGATACTACTTCTGCCACTCTTAAAGATGCTATTGAATCAATGCTAATGGAACATTCTTTAAGTCTTTCTAATGTTCGTGGTCAAGGTTATGATGGTGCAAGTAATATGCAAGGTTCAATTAATGGTCTTAAATCTTTAATCCTTCAAGAAACTAAACAAGCATATTGTGTTCATTGTTTTGCTCACCAGCTTCAATTAACTGTTATTGTCGTTGCTAAAAAGAACAATGATTGTAATTGGTTATTTGTTGATGTGCTTCCTCTACTATTGAATTTTGTTGGTGGTTCACCTAAGAGGAAAGAATTTCTTAGAGAAAAACAAAAGGCACATGTTGTTAAGGCTTTGTCATTAGGTGAACTTGAAACAGGAACAGGTTTAAATCAAGAGCTTAGCTTGAAAAGACTAGGTGACACTCGATGGGGATCACACTTTAAAACAATCTTGAATGTGCACCTATTCTTGAGTCACTTGATGAAATTGCAAAATCTTCTATTGATAAAGCCGACCAAAACAAAGCATGTGCAATAACAAACCTGTTGATGACTTTTGATTTTGTTTTTGTTGCACACTTGATGGTGTCTATTTTTGCGATCACAAATGGGTTGAACTTGGCCTTGCAAAGGAGTGATCAAGATATTGTGAATGCTATGAATTTGGTTGGGGTAACTAAGAGGAGTTTGCAAAGGTTAAGAGATCGATAATGGATGGGATGCTCACTTGAATAAAGTTACTTCATTTATGGAGAAGCATGAAATTGAGATTCCTAACATGGAGGGTTTTTATGTTCAACCGGGTAGAAGGATGTTTCGTGGTAATACACCAAGAATGACTAATCTTCATCATTTTCGAGTTGAGGTTTTTCTTAGTGTTATTGATTTGCAATTACAAGAGATTGAAAATTGGTTCAATGAGAAAAGCCAAGAGTTACTCATATGTATGTCTTCTTTTGATCCTTCTAATCGATTTGCATCATTTGACATAGCAAAATTGATTCGACTTGCCGAGTTGTACCCTAATGAATTTTCAAGTAGTGATTTAATGTACTTTGATCATTTACTTGGAAATTTCATTGATGACATGCAAAATGATGAGAGATTTTGGAATCTAAAAAATCTCAATGAGCTATCTATGAAGCTAGTTGAGACGAGAAAGCATCTAGATCATTCAAAGGTGTACTTGCTCTTGAAATTAGTATTGCTTCTCCCCGTGGCTACTGCAACTGTTGAAAGGGCCTTTTCCGAAATGACTCAAATCAAAATCAAGCTACGAAATAGCATGGGAGATGGATTGTTAAATGACACTTTAGTTACTTTTTTGGAGAAAGATTTATTCTTAAATGTTAGTCTTGATGCGATTGTACATCGTTTTCAAAATATGCAAACTCGTCGTGAACAATTGTAATTTGTTTTTCACGTATTAGTATTGTAATGTAATTGCATACATTATTATGTACTTTTTTTAATTCCCTTTTATATTATCTAATTTGCCTTAGCGCATTTTGAACTTAGTGTCATAGTGTACGTTGTCGGTTGTGCTACCCCTCCCCCAAAATCCTGGATCCGCCACTGGTGATCAGGTGTTTGTTTTAAGGAAAAAAAAAAGAAAAAGAACATGATTTGAGGATTATGCATGGTCTATTAACTTCACTATATTTTAGTTGAATTGAATTATTGTTACGAAATTATATTATTTATACTTTAACTCAATTAAAATTATTTTTGTTGAACATAAATTATTATTTTTTAATAATTTCTATTATATTTCTTCGTTATAATTGCTTATTTATGCTGAACTTATTTTTAGTTAATTGAATTATTATATGGATGGATTTAAACTACAGTCAGACTTCGAACTTGTTTGGTAATTAGCTAGTAGTTGATTGATATAGCTGATTGTAGTAGCTGGTTATATTAGCTAGTTTGACTAGTTGGTTATAATTAGCTGATTGTGTAAAAATGTTTGGTAAATAGCTGTTAATTGTTAGCTGCTTTATTGTATTTAAAAGACAAAAAAACTAATTGTTCAATAAGCTGATTTTTAAAAGTTCATATAATGAGCTTTTTCTAAAAGAGCTTTTTGAGCCCAAAAAGCTCTTTTAATAAGCTATTTACCAAACACCCAAATTAGCTTTTTTAATCGGTCAAACATGTAATTAGACAAAATAAACTAAAAGCTCTTTACCAAACACACCCTTCAACTATTTTAGGCTTTTAGTTACTCGGAAGTAGTAACTTAGGAGGATGATACATTGGGATTGCATGCAATTTACAACATTACCCTTTTAGTGTCCTATCAATCGAAGGGAATATTCCGTACGCTAGAATACTAGTTACCTTTCTAAATTTTAGTATTCTACCTGAATCTTTAAGAAACTGGTGACAGCATGAGGCATTGTTTTTTTCGGATTTTCGAACAGTTGTTTCTAATAGAGGGGTTCTTGAAGTCTCAATAAAAAGAAATTGAGGCACAGATGCCAGATCTAAACATTCTTGCAGCCAGAATGCCACTGAAACTGAAACTCTGAAAGCATCTATCTATCTATATATTATACTAAAAGACAAGCGCCTCAATGTGAGGATGACAAATGTCACTCTCTCATTGGCTTATCTTATGTATAAAATATATCTATATAATTATTGTTTACATATTCAAGCATAGTTATTTTTGTTCAACTTTAAACAATAAAAGCAAGTTTCTATACATGCATAAGATTTATATGATTTTCTAACATGATTAAATTTTTAATAGTAAAATATATACTTTCCAATACTGCAAATAATCCATAGCGTCTTTCCAATCTTTATTTATAGTCAAGTTAAAGAATAATACTGTAACTAATTTGAAGCAATATGATTAAAGTGCATAATTAAGGAAACAAATATTTTGTATTTTGAAAGGCTAATATTGTTTTTTTTTAAGAAAATTAAATAAAATCGATAGAATTTAGTTTGACGCCAATTATGAAATCAATACATGCATTAAAAATAAAAATAAAAAAAAACAGATGTACGGTAAAATATTGTGCACCAATTATAAAAGTTATCCTAAATTCAATACCGAATGAATACAAAAGTTTTTGATAAAGATACAAAATAGTGTAAAAATTACTTTTATCGTTTGTTGTACTCCTTGACAAATACTGAATGCTGAGCCGAAATGTTGTCTTGGAAAAAAATATATAATCTTGAACATAAATTTAATTTTAATCGGCCTGTCATTTTCTATACAATGCCTTTTAGAATGACCTATTGTTTTTCTTACGTAAAAAAAATTGAACCAGAAACCAATCTAAACAAGAAGAATAAATGTTAAATTGAATTAGACATTTGACGGGAAAGGACAGATATAAAATGTATTATAACTATTACTCGTGTTTAAAATTGTAATATTCGTATTAACAATGTTATTACTTATGAATTCGTGCATTGCTGATGTACTATACTAGACATACAACAATCATGTGCAATAATTTATGTTGTTTTATACATAATAATACTTTTAACTATAATTTAGACTTTCACATCAACATTTTATAATAATAAAAAAAAATATACATGTCATTTTTATTACACCTAAACATTATATAATAAGTCACATGATTAAAGTTCTAATTATATTATTGGAATGTAGGTATGATACTATTTTCATGTACTTTACATTTTATGTAATTACGTATAGTATGAAAATTAATATATTTCGTGTAAAATAGTATGTGTATATAATATAATATTTTTTTATAATATAAAAAAGTATATGTATATAATATAATATTTTATAACACGGGTCCTCCATATCAAGTGTAGCCTCAATCACCACTACACCAATTGGTTGTTGGTGTAGTGGTGATTGAGACTACACTAAATTGGCAGGGAGGACCCGTGTTTGATCCCCTGCAACAACAATCGAGAGGGGATTGGAACCTAACAGCCCAGAATTGATCCTCAAATCCGGATTAGCCCAAAGGGTGAACCAGATGGACACCAAAAAAAAAAAAATTGATCGAGCAACTCAATGCATATATGACGGGAATTAACTTATCCTTTATATATCTTATACAAAACTCTAAAGTCTATTTTTCTTTTCAAAATATAATAATAACATTTGTAAATTTTTGTTAATATGAAAGATATAAACCCATCAAAATGTATATATAGTTAAATTGTTTAATAACTTATATCGAATGCGTAATTTTATTAAAATTATTTGCATGTAGTCATTAAATGTGTTGGATGTTGTGTAGCTATGCAATGTTCAAAACTTTACTTGAGCTACTTTGATTTAGTGATTATTAGTAAAAAGATATTGACTTCGATCTTGAAATATAATAGTCTAATAAATTCTAAATAGAAAAATTAAAACAAAAGAAAATGAAAATAATAAATGGCTTTAAATATGAAATAAACATAATCTTTTAAATCAATTTAGCGAATTCAAGAGACAACTTTAAGGATTTTAAAATTAAATGGGGGAAAATAAATGTAAAAGAACATTTTTAGAGATATAAATGTCCATGCACTATTATAAGAGTTTTGTTTACCTTTTTATAATTAAGGTAGGGACAAATCTTAATATATACTCCGTATATTTTATTTGTATAAAATTATCAGTATCCATACGACCATACCTAAGTATTTGTGTTGTATAGTGTATTTAATCAGCTGTTGGTTATATGACTATTATATAATATATAGGTTTTGGCACAATGCTTAACTTAGGAAAATATATGTACTAGTAGGTCAGATATAAGGTTATTATCGTGTCTATAGATTTGGTGAGTGCGACGGGTAAATAAAACATGTATATATTAGAATGATTGTAGCTACTGATGCGGATGGTATGATAAGAAAAATTTAAGTAGTTTTTTCTCAACGGGAGATATAAATGAATTAGTCCACTTCTCTTATATAGTTATGTGGAGTATTATTCAATAATTTTTCAATTAATAAAATAACATTATAAAAAATTCAAAAAAATTCAAAAACATAAAATACTATTCAAATCACGTTCCTTTAATTTTTTTTATTGACCATTAGTAACCAAGTCCTTTATTAGTAATTGAATTACCTTTGTTTTTATTTTCATTTTTCCTACGGGTTTATAATTTGATTTATAAACCGTGCATCGTACGGGCACTATACTAGTATTTACCTAAAAGAAAATACACAAAATCTCATAGCAGTAACAAAAATCAAGAGTTCAGATTAAGGTGGATTTAGGACCTTCATACCACGAGGTTCAGATTCCAATCCATGTATCATCATCACTATCACTATCAGGCAAATCTTAAAATTAATACTGCCATCAAAGCAACAGCACGAAAGAAAATGTCGTTCACACTCTTGTTCACCCTCACCATCATTTCTTCTTCAGAATCCAATTTTGTAGAGTTCTTGCCGATGTATATGATTGTGTTTCTCAATGTATTCACCGCCCAAGAAAGCCAAAAAAGTCCAACACCAAACACAGAAGTAAGAAGATTGGATGTACAGAAAGGAATGCTTCCACAAGCTACTTTATGGAACACAGAGAACATGACAGCAAGTCCAGTTCCTGTGATGCTGGCAGAGACCTGAGTTAATAACAGAGGTAGTGCAGGACCAGCTCTCTTCACTGAGTTCGTCACTGACTTCCCATTCCGCTTCTTGTCCACTATGATCGATAAAAGCATCTCACAAGCCTGGAGAGAGTTGATCTTATTGGGAACCGCTGCTCTCTTGCTCTTCCTCTTTGAAGAGGGCTTTTGTTTGACTTTCTCAAGACTGTAACCAAAAGCAAGTCAAAACATCGAGATTAATATATCTGATTCATAGTATCCTTTTATCTGTCGTTAATTTTTTTCTTGAGTTTGTTTTCATCATCCACTGGATGATAAACAAACCAATAAAGATTGATTTCAAATTAATTGTCAGCATTATTAGAAAGCATAAATAATGCTTATAAGAGAGCGAGAACTTATAAAAAAATTTGGAAAATGGTTACAGTAATTGAACAAATAGCTGGTTTGCAATCCTAGTTCCAGGTCTATTTTCTATAAAGCAATGTACAAGCTTTTGTATGAAGCTATGGTTCTTGCATCAAAAAAAGAAAAACACAATTCAATACAAAATAAAGGTGTTATGGCAATCTGAGTTTCGTTTGTTCTGCGCTCCGAAACGCACAAACCAGATCGCAATTCATGGGTCCGTACCAGGTACCTTGTAAATTTGCTCTGAACAGGTTCAGTACTGCACTTTAAGCATGTTGGATTTGGTATATTGCTTTCAATTGGAGTTAGAGTCTTTAAAACTAAATGAAATAAGAACATTGAAAAGATGTTCATGCTGCGTTTTGCAGAAGCTGTGTATAATACTTGGCTTCAAAACTCATAAGTGAAACAAAATTGGCTTTCAAAGTGTCATTCATGTTCAGATCGGAATAGACAAATCTTTGATTGTGTAAAACGCTGGTTTTAAAGGGTCTACCTAAAGAGAGAAAAATCCATACGCATCCCTTTGAATGCAGATACTCTCACAGGTTTGGTAGTACACTCTGGTTAAGTTGGGATGTCTTCTTTGAATGCAGACACTCTGAGCAGGTTTGGTACTGCATTTTGAATGGGCTAGGTAGTATGTTGCGTGCTGCAATTCACGGGCCTTATCTGAGTATCAGTCTCAAGTTCAGATTTTTACTGCTGCGCCTAATTCAGTTAATGCCCTTTTAGCTCACAGTCACTATTGATGCTAGTGTAAGCTTAAAACTATTTTCTCTTTATTAAAACCTGAAATGGCACCCAAATCTTATCAAAAGGTATTACTGGTTTAAAATACTGATGCTTTTTAAGGTATTACTGGTTTAAAGGTTCAACGTCTGTACTATAAAGCTAGTTTTCAGTTATTAAACAAAGTAGCAACTCATTTCATGGTTTAAAGTATATATGCTTTATCCAATACATGGCAATTGGCAAAGGCAAGACACCCATAACTTATACTTCCTCTGACATGTTTCTTTTATCACACTTGCCAATGCAAAACTTTAACAATCAATAACTTTAATTCTCAATAAGTAAAAATTATGAAAGTTATATACTATAATAAAACTTATTAAGACGAATTCAAAAAGATCTCACACGAATATGTTTGTCCTTACATATTATTCACAAAAGACGGTCAAAAGAGGGGTGATGAATAGTGTGAAAGTCAAAGCGGGTCAAGTAAAAAAGAACGGAGGAAGTATGAAGCAAGAGGAGATTGTACAAGCAATAAATTAGGACATCACATGTTCTATGAAGTAGGAAACTTTGTGGCTTTGCAACTAGGAACACTAAACAAATTGATGACATTAAATTATAAAGTCTAGTTAATGTAATTTGTAAAAAACAGTCTTATGACACATGTTAATTTCAAGCAATTCTGATAAAAAGATAATAAGGGCTTGTTCTGATTTACTGAACTGAAAATTTTATGAGAGGAGGATAAACTGAAATGTGCATGTTAAGATGGATGTGTGGGAACACTCTAAGAGATAGAATAAAAAATGAGCTTATTCGCAAGAAAGTAGGTGTGGCAGGCATTGCAGATAAACTAAGAGAACACCGTCTGCGTTGGTTTGGGCATGTAGGACGGAGACCCGAGGGTGCATCGGTCAGAATAGTGGAAGAGTGGGACCATGGAGGGCTTAAACGAGGGAGAGGGAGACCGAAAATGACTTGGTTGGAAGGAGTTAGGAAGGATATGAGGTTTATGGATTTGCATGAGGATGAAGCATTGGACCGTAAGAGATGGAGGAGGAAGATTTATGTCGATGACTACACGGAAAAATCAAATCTGGTTCATGTTAGCCGACCCCACTTATGGGATTAAGGCTTTGATTGATCTTGATCTAGGAGGATAAACTGAACTGAGCTGAACTTAAGCTGAAGAGAATAGGCCTTAAGACTGTAAGAGTGCAAGAAAACATAGGAATACCTCTTGGGGGGAGCAACAGTCAAGGAGTTTAGCTTTGAAGGAGACACATATGTACGATCCTGCAACTTCCCAGCACCATTCCTATAAGAACAGAAAATATCCGCAAATTCAGTGAAAGGATAGCACTTTAAGATGTCAGATTTGGAAACATATAAACCCAGCAAAAAAAAAAAAAAAAAAAAAGTTGGTCAATTTCATCCACAAAATACTAAGATGGTGATGTATCTGGTTTCTGGTTCAGCAAAAAGTTACTATTCAAATTAATAGAATATGGAGTTTTAAGAGAAACTACAGAGACCAGCAGAGTCCTATTATTTAGAGAATGGAGAGAGCATATGAGAATTTTCCCTAACTTAATAATGCTTTTTTCATTGCTCTACACCATTACAATTCAGTCAAAGAAAAATAGAAGCTTTAACATTACAAAAAAATAAATTGAAAAATACGAAAACTAAATATAAACTTTAAATGAAAAGTAAAACCCATTGTAAACCAACTGGAAAAGGATTAATGCATTAAAATTATTCTGAAGCAACATTCAAAAACTAATCCTATAAGCAAGTCCACTGTCATGCTAGATGGCAAATATTCATGTATCGATAAGGGGATTGGTCCCAGACTTTAAACAAGCAGATTTAACCCGGGGATAGGGATTTTGCTTGGCCTCTAGGCTCTAAAAGTATATTTCAGTTGGTACCTTACTTATTCGTGACACCCTACCATTATATAAAACATTTTTTTTGAAAGGGTACCATTATATAAAACATAATTGTATATATTATAGGAATTTGGAAACAATAGAGCCACAAATAAGATTTCAAAACATGCATATGAAAAGGGATTCCAAACAAAGTTGATGACATAATTGGAGCATCCAATTCATATTCTCAAAATAGTTGGCCACGCACTTGACAATGTAAATAAAGAGGTATAGGACAACAGTTCAAACTATAAGCTAGCATCACAATAATAACTCTTGAGTAATAGAGATAGCTGAAAATGAAAAACTATCAAGCAATGATTCCTCAAACAACAATATAACCAAGAATTAATAAAGACTTAGTAAGATAAAATTACACATACCATCTAAAATATGGTACAACCTCCTGCTTCCTCCATGCTGACTCCTTTGTATATCTAAATTCTTCTATAACAGACACTAGATCCTTCATATCAGTCACACTACAAACAGCAGAAATTCGCCCATCAGCAAAAACTGATATAGTCGAAGAAGAAAGATTGCGGACCGGATCAAAATTAGCAAGGTGCAGCAGGTGCATATCAGCATTTGTGGCTTGAATCTTAAAATCTGGAATTATCGAAGAGTCCAGGTAATTCTTTTCCAACTCATTTGATACCGGCATTACAAACGGCAACTTCTTATGCGTTGTCCATTGTTCTTCTAGGTTGAAGAGATCATAATCAGCTTGCTTATCTGGAATGAATAACATATCAGCACAATCATAAATCTAGCATCATAGTCCGTAAAACAACTTACCCAGCAGACATAGTTCGTCTTACTATAGGCATCAAATGGTTTATTTACGATTAGATGACAGTCGACTAATTCTCTCACCTCACAAACATTCCTTACTGCAATTGTGCAGACATAATCCTACATTCCTACTTAACATTTTCCTATCGATTTTCATATACATCTAACCAACTTAAGGTTGCTCACCTACAGCAATAGTGCTCAAATGTGTAACCCTCACTCATATAGTTCATGACTAGCTTCATAAACAAAGCATAACCCCCACCCCAAGAGACACACACACATTGACACATACTACGCACCCATGGACTGCCATCCAAAAAAGCAAGTTCAACCGATAGGAGATCAAGACACGAACCTTGCGCATCGCCAGGCATAGTCATTCTTCTGATAGGGGCAGCCCTGACAAATTGGCCATATCCATCTAACCCACTCATTGATTTGAACAGATCATCATGCTCGTAAGGTGTCAGCGAAATTATGCTTGATCTTAATGCATCATGCCTTGATCCAGTGGTTGGAATCAAGTGCGGAAAATCCTATATACAAGCACATGACAAAGCAAATTAGCTTACCAGTTACCACCAATTCACAAAACCATTTAAAGGGAAATCAAACATATGAAATCCCCGACTAAATTATCATTCACGAAGCAGCAATCAGTAGCCCAACTACTGTTCATCAAAATTGAATTGAATACAATTCTGGAATACTATGATTACAAGATTTACATTAATGTAAAAAAAAACCCATTTAAGAAATTAAACTTAAAATCGAAATTATATACAAAATAAAAAAATTCACAATTAAGCAAGAAAATCTATTCAAAACCATAATCCCAAATAATACAAGAAAATCAAACAACCCAGATAATTAAACCCAAAAATTGAAGGTCAACCATAATTCAACATATTCAGAAGAAAACCAAATAACCCAGATAATCAAAACGCAAAACTTATACTGCAAAATTGTATATAACCCATAATTGAATATAATAAATTAAAGAAATCCCATAAATCATAACCGAAAAAATATACGAAAAAACAGAGAAATTGAATGAAAATTGAATACCTTAAAAGGCCTAGAATTGGGTTGTTGTTGGTGAAAGAGAAGTCCAGGAGGACAAACATTATAAGCAGAAGCCATTTGAGAAATAGAGAGAGAATCTGAGTTCAGAAATTGTAGTTTCTGAGCCCAGAATTCTCTTCTATATTTTGCGTTGGCTTATGAATACCATGCTAATATTATCTTACTTACGGACCTCTAACTTCTTTTTTGGTTCGTCATTATTTTTGACAAAACAAAAAACAATTGGGATTTTTGAGTGGTGAAGAATGAAAAATTCTTTGCTGATAGGTGAGTTTTGGCACGCAACTTTGTCTTTATTTACCCGATTACCCTATACATTTAATGGCGTGGACATGTGGGTAGGGCCTGTTCTTATTTACTAAACTGAGTTGAGCTGAACCGAATGAACTGAGCTGAAATGAATATTTTATGAGAGAAGGAAATTATGAGCTGAATTGAACTGAACTGATTGGAGCTGAACTGAACTAAATTGATTGGAGCTGAACATGCCCTTAGTGGTTACCTTTTATAGTCTCCGATTCACAATATTAACCATTTACTTTTGAGAGCTCGTACTATATATAGAGTGATTTTTATGTCCCATATTAATTGACACGTTTCATTTTTAATCTCGAGGGAGTCCCTATTAGGGCCTGTTCATATTTACTGAGCTGAATTGAACTGAACTGAGCTGAAATGAATATTTTATGTGAGAGGGAAATTAAGAGTTGAACTGAACTGAACTGAACTGATTGGAATTGAACTGAACTGATTGGAGCTGAAATGAACTGAAATTAAGTAAATGTGAACAGGCCCTTAATCTCCAAGATAAACAAAACTTGTTTATCTCAAATCAAGGACACCCCACAATGTAGTGACAACTTTACATAAAGTTAAAAAATTTGCAAAAAGCAAGTAGATAGTAACAAGCGTGGACCCAACACTAAAAATAACATTCGTTAATATTCGTTTGACGTTAATAGTTGACAGTTTAACACTTAACCCTGGTCAGTCTCGATTTTTACTTTCAGCCTCACTTTTTTTGAGTAAGGGTTTCCTTGCATCAATTAAAACCCTAATTCTCATAGACTTATTAATTTCAACAACATCTGATTTATCCATCCCCATGAAACACCCACCTTATCTCCATCCCCATGAAAACACCCACCTTATCTCCAATCATTTTTGCGTTATTCTCATTTGTTCTACCCCGAATTGGTAAATTATAAATACGAACCCAGAAAGGAACATAATGCAACTGCATATTAGAGATTCTAGTGTTAGCTTCCACATTGCTAAGGGCTAGCACGTGGTTATCAAAGTGCCACGGTTAGGAGTCCATCACGAATGCTTTGTCCTTCCAATGGTGGAATTGGAAAAAGAACACATCCTTGCCTACACAATTTGCCTCCATACCATGCTTAGGATTCCAAATGTTCTGCATCAAGGCAATTAAAGCGCTTGCATTAATGTTTTGGTCAGTTCAGACTTTGCCAACAACCCCTAATTCAAATTTTGCGACCTCGTCGTCCTCTCCTTCATCTATCCATTCGATTTCTCCTCATCTTGTTCTGTATTGGTCCACTACCTCATTACTATTCGAACTCGCCATTGAAAAAGACTCGGAAATCGAGAAAAAAATCTTCGAAAAGGATGAAAACTAGGGACATTAGAGCGAAAACGTCCCAAGAGCATTAAAATCTAGAGGAACACGTTATTATAAGATTAATTAATGTATTTACTCAGGAGTATTTGGTGAAAAAACCGTATAGACCACAATAAATCATACACAGCCCGTATATAAAACGATCCTAAACACTAGTTGTACACCGATAACGAACGAACCCGTAGTAGAACGAGCCCTTTGATATAAACTTGCATTTCGTAGCCAGCCACAAGGCCCACAACTCGAGAAACGTAACATATCAATGCCTATCGCGATTCGGGGCCGAATCTACCCTGCGCCACCAGAACTGACTCTTCATTTCTCCCAGTCAAAACCCACACTCTAAAATACGAAGTAAAATAAAAAATAAAGAGCTCGTTCCCAAATTTTCTCTCGATCTCCTCCAAGAATTCAACAATGGCGGAAACCCTGCAAATAAATGGAGGAGGAATTTGGGACACTGTTCTCGAACTTACCAAATTAGCTCAAGAGAAGAACACTGATCCAATGGTTTGGGCGATTCAACTCGGTTCCATCCTCAACTCGGCTGGGTTGACTCTACCTTCTGTTGAGCTCTCTCATCTATTGGTTTCTCATATTTGCTGGAATAACAATTTTCCAATTACATGGAAGTTTCTTGATAAAGCGTTGGCTCTTAAGTTTGTTCCTCCTATGCTTGTTCTTGCTTTGCTTTCTACTAGGTAATTTTGATTTTTATGCATATTTTTGATCATCTTGTGTATTGGTTTAATGCTTAATTTTATGCTATATTGACTAATATTAATGGGTTTTTTTGTTCTAAAAATGAAATTGAGGGTGAATATTTGTGTATTATTTAAGAATTAATTGTTAGGGAAACATAATTATGTCCAAGGGTTTATTAGACGGATTGATATTGTATATTAGAGTATATTCCTATGCTGTTATGGTACACGAATTAACGACGGCTCTGTGTTCGAGTAAAGTGTTCACAAAAGTGGGATTGAGCTTATAGTATCAAGATGGTAGAGAGGAGAGGTATAAAATATGACAATGGCAAAATTTGGGCATAATTAATCAGATCATAACACTTAAGCCTACATTTTTCTTTTATCATGTATTGCAAAATGGGGGGAATACTACGTAAAATGTGGATTGAGTTCGTGGTTTGAAGGGGTGGGCGGGTTGGGTGGATGGGTGGGGAGGAGAGGGAGGAGGGAGGAGGGAGAGTGATTTGTGTGTGTTTGCAATGAATTTGGGCCGACTTTGTGAGGTGCTTATGGTGGCTTTTATCGTGAGGGAGGAGGGAGGAATTTTTTCCCAGTGAGGAAACAAATTTGAGTTGGTGTTGGTGAGGTGCAATTGGAAGTTCCTACTGAAGGACTCATACTGTGGTTGGGAACCAATTTAATGTGGAAAAGAAAGGGATCATACAACTATAGAAATTGTAGAAAAGTAAACCTATAAGTATATGGAAATCTCTTAACTTTCATTTATTCGGTTTGTTATCATGGAAACCTATGATAAATAGATTCTTATATTGTTTTCACTTCTTTGTTATTATGTAAAACTATTGAAAAATGAGTAGTTTTGTACTTGATTTCTTTCTTTTTTTCCCCTGTTGTTTTCCCTAGTTGTTCTATCTATTTTGAAGGAAAAATAAAAGTTATGGAAAAGAAAAGGGCAAAAATTAACTGAAAGACCTTCACTGAAATCCTCATAATTACTTTTCCACAATTTTCTATTATAATCACCAAACAAACTATAATTAAAGAACTCTCAAATCTAGTTATCTACTTTACTTTCCAGTCATTTTCTCATCATACGTAGGTTCCCATACATATTGTAAGTCTCTTGTCTCATGCCTTGTCTTTATCCGAAAGTGTGATTGGCAGTTTGGCACAATTGTTTCCCCCCTTCTAGTTCTAGAAGACTCATGTCCTCTAATACTTTACATCTTTAGCTTTATGGTGATTAAAGGATTTCTACTAGTTATGGTTCTACTACTCTTGCTTTTCTCTTTCTCCAGAAATGCCAAAAAATAAAAATAAAAATAAAAAATCTTCTCTAGTTTAATGTCGCTTTTTGTATTTTCTGTCAGTGTATATTCCTACTAGCTGCACTTGGTGCTGTCAACTTCAATTGTATTTTGACATTCTGCAGGGTGATTTCAAGTCGACGTGTTCATCCTGCCGCCTATAGACTCTATATGGAACTACTTAAAAGATATGGCTCTTCATTTGCATCTCAACTGCATGAATCAAACCATGAGAAGTAAGCATAACTTTGAGCTGTTCTCCTTTTGAAAATGGACTGCGTGTTATGAAAAATAGGGTGCTTCTAGGTTTGCTGAGTATTTATCTGAAATATGTTTGAATAATTTATAATGAAGGCTTTGAAGGACAAAGATTAAAACAAAGAAAAGAATAAGATAGTGTTACTAAAATGCAATAACGTGGCAGAGTCCACGTGGTTTATGTAGAAAAGTCCTATTTGGATTGCTCCAGTACATCCTTTTCTTTTAGTTGATACGGAGTACTTAACATTCTTGGTTCATGTTATTAGTGGGCTCCGTATGTATTAGTCCATCTTTATGAGATATGTGATTGCTGTTATGGCTATGTTTGTAACATTTAACTTAAATTTGGTTGCAGAATCTTGAAAGCCATAGATGATGCTCTACATCTTTCAGATCTCTATGGGATTCAAGCTTCTGGTCCTGCTGTTCTTTCAGTCCTTTTTGTATTCTCCAATGTGTGGCAATTGGTTGATGCATCTTTGGACGATGAAGGGTTGCTGGAATATAGTCCAGAGAAGAGTTCTAGATGGCTGACTGGGATACAGGATATGGATATTGATAATCATGGCCGCTTTCTGGAAAACAGAATAGAATTCCAAGAGGGAGTACTGAAGACGAATACCTTGATGGCTGTTGAGATGATAGTAGAATCTTTGCAGAGTAAAGTAACATCACAGATTCTTTTCTTGGTGCGTCAAAATATGTAAGCGCTATTTTATTAAGGTGCTTGTGTATTTCTTTTTCTTCTGTATTATTTCTATGCTAATTGAAACAGGAGATTGCAAGGGTCTAGTTGAACATCTTTAGCATTCCTTGCTTGCTGATGTAAATAGTTGTTGCACTCTTGCAATGATGCTGCAGTACTTTAAAATAAACTGTTGTACTGCACTTGAACTTTAATTGCTAAAAAAGGCCCATCTTATTTGTGTAGTTTATACTTGAATTAAAAGAAAAAGTAGTTTTATATTTAGAACGCATTATTTTTTTTTTTATTATTATTTTATTATTAAATTATTATAATGTGACTTGGGACTGCTAACTTATGACTCACTTTGATCATTTTGACTCCATTGTGGAAGATTGCATGAATCAAATATTCAAATTATAGAGAAAAATGTATTTTGGTTCTAGAAGTGTCATCACATACGACAACTGTAGTTTTATATGGGATAGGTTTATTTGATCCAATTTGATTTGTAATTATTGATTTTAAATTCTAATGTAGATGTTGTATGCCTTTAAATAAATGTATTAAAAACTTCCATTCAGTATTTTTAATTTTTTTTTTTTTTTAATATGATTAGCATGGTGTGTGGTGGGAGGCAATATGATGCATATTTGGAAGATAAGTCGAAGAGCCATTCAAATTATATCTTTTCTTAATAATATTCATCTTTTGGGTGGTTATTATAGATAATAATGTTTAGTTGTTATTTATCTTTTATTTTGATAGCTTTAGTTTAGAGATCAGATTAGATTATTTTTTGATTTTAAGAATATTGTAGAGTTTATTTTTATTTTTCCTATATAAAGGGCTTTAGGTTGTAACATGTTTATAGAGAGAAGTTTTGAGTTATAATTGATCAATTCGTATGAATTGTTTTAGCCAGAGAATTGCATATGATATTTTGCTTAGAAAGCTACCAATTTAGTTGTTATTTAGTCTTGGTTAGATTAAATAGCTTCATGTTCCCAAAATTCTTGAAGAGTCCATAAAAATATGCATCAAATTGGTGTGGCTGCTGCTACTGCTGTTAGGCGAGGGTAACGGTGCACTTCTAGAAGTTTCGTGCAAAAAATTGTTGAAATCGGGCCTAATAAAAACCAGTTTTGTAGGTCAGATTGTTTGGCTTAGTTCTTCTTCGTATCTAAAGCTTTGGTGATTCTTTTATTTCAATTTGGTTAACTTTTTATCTAGTTTTTACCTGTAAAATTTGAGAATTTTTCGAGGAGCATAAATATTAAACTGGGTTCATTTTTGGCAATTGGTCAAAAATCGACCTAATCTAGTAGTGTTGGGGAAAAAATAAACTGCAACCACTTGGCTGGGTATTTTTTGCTGAAATTTTTATCATCATACAAAATTTCAGAATTTTTGGAGGTGTTTTGATTGGTTTTTTGTCCTTGCATTTTTGATCAATTTCTAGACTGGTTTTATGTGTTTTCTCATCCACATAAACATGGAGAATCAAAGTTGGTTTGTTGCATTTATGGTGGAAATCAAGAAAATGAATGAATAGAATTGAGGCACGTCGTGAAGAATTTTAATATGAGATGTGGCTTACACGATGTTTCTTGTGAGAAGGAGAAAGTGGTGCAACCTAATTGTGAGGTTATATGTGTGGAAAATATTGAACCTTTACCAAGTTCCAACCTAAAATATCCAAATTTGGAGCAATCTCATAAAGGGCTAGTAGAAGAAGAAACTATGGAGCATAAAGATGTATGGTTAAGTTCCATCTTAGTTTCAATTGACAAAGGTGTGTCATCAATTATATTTTTGGATCATTGTGCATTATATGTTGTGAGTACTACGCATGGTGTGACTGGATGGGCTAGGCATAATATTTTAGGTCATGTTCGATTGATTTGGATGATATCTTGGTTCCATGGACAAGTTTTTTTTCAACAAGGGGAGTATGATGCATATCTGGAAGATAAGTTGAAGAGCTATTCAAATTATATCTTTTCTTAATAATATTCATCTTTTGGGTGGTTATTATAGATAATAATGTTTAGTTGTTATTTATCTTTTATTTTGATAGCTTTAGTTTAGAGATTAGATTAGTTTATCTTTTGATTTTAGAATATTCTAGAGTTTATTTTAATTTGCCTATATAAAGGGCTTAGGTAGTAACATTTTTATAGAGAGAAGTTTTGAGTTATAATTGATCAATTCGTATGAATTGTTTTAGCAAGAGAATTGCATATTATATTTTGCTGAAAAAGCTACCAATTTAGTTGTTATTTAGTCTTGGTTAGATTAAATAGCTTCATATTCCCAAAATTCTTGAAGAGTCCATAAAAATACGCATCACAATGCATCAAGTAATGGCTAAATTAAAGATATGAGGTTGATGTGCAATATATTGCCGATGTTAAAATTTACAACAAAGTTGCTAGTAATAATTGAAAGGTATAGGATTGTAAAAAGAGGTTTAGGGTTATGGGTCAACATAGTTGTTTAAAAAAAGTGTCTAGAATGTAATCTCTCTTATGGGATTAAGGCTTTGATTGATTGATTGAATGTAATCTCACCCTATTCCCCTCTTTGTAACATGTATTGTAGTTATTACTTAATAGTTATTGATATTTATTTACAATAAGAGCATCACTTAATGGCTTAGGTTGATGGGGGTAATGTTTTCTAGCACGCTACTTGACTCCTTATGACAATTTCTAGATCTCTTCTGCACTACGTTGAGATTTGTGATCAGGAGTCTTATTATTCTATTGATATTTGAATTTGCGGCTAGTAACTCATAAGTCTGAAGAAAACAGTGATACTGATTTATATCAATCAATTAATCAATAAAAGCCTTAATCCCATAAGTGGGGTCGGCTAACATGAACCAAATTTAGTTATTCCGTGTATTCATCGACTTAAATCTTCCTCCTCCATCTCTCACAGTCCAATGCTTCATCCTCATACAAATCCATATACCTTATATCCTTTCTAACCCCTTCCAACCAAGTCATTATCGGTCTCCCTCTCCTTTATTTAAGTCCTCCATGGTCCCACTCTTCCACTCTTCAAACTGGTACACCCTCAGGTCTCCGTCTTACATGCCCAAACCAACGTAGACGATTTTCTCTTAGTTTATGTTTATCTACAATGCCTGCCACACCTACTGGTATATATAGAAACCCAAATCCCAGTGGATCATTGTAGCCTAAACTGTTGCCAATAGGAAACTGGCGCCTTCCTTTATGGCATTGCAGGATTGCTAAATATACGTGGGTGTGTTTTGCAACTGTTTTATAGCACCTGCAGACCTTTTATGTTTGCTTAGGATGTAGAATCCTTTGGTATTGAGCTTTATTGGCCATAATGTGGTAATTTGGTTTTATTATATCAACACCAGAATCTTCTAGATTCAGGTCCTTTGCCAAGATTCTTTTTGACTAAGAGCAGTATTTCTTTTGTTTGTTCATGCTTCCAAGTCTTTCTTGGATTCTTCCTATCAGATTTAATTCAACGTTGGAGATTCTTCTTTTTAGTTTCTTGGTGTTGGATTACCGATCTCCTTACTCTGTAACTGTTTTTCTTTTAGTGGATTTTTATTTTATTTTATTTTTTTATAATTTTATCTAAAAAAAGCAACAAGGGTTACCTCATCCCCATCGTCTCTTCATTATTTAGTTCAAATAATGGCACTTGGGAAATTTAATTATGGTCAACTCCTATTTCAGGAGATTGAATTTCTCAACATCTCAAACTAGTGTATTTGACTATTATTTCTATCGGAGAGAGTAATTAAATATTTAATCATTTATTAATGTATAATTAATATAGGGTAACCAACATTAAGTTCTGATCCCTTTCATGCATTGCCTAGGCCTTCACATTGGAGTGATTTCTACCAACATCTACAACTACTTGCTTCAAAATCATCGGCCTTAAGGAGCTCCAAGCTCACAACTCCAGAAATATTTGCGCAGATGGCATCTGATACAAGCAAGCATCTTCATTGGCAAAGCAAGACAAGCCTACAGCACCAGTTTCATGCAGTAATGGCCCCTGGATGCTTTTTACCATCCTCTGTTCAATGCCATGGTGCTAGTAGCTCTTCTCTGTGGCTCCCAATTGACCTATTTTTAGAAGATGCTATGGAAGGAATTGTAGTGACTCCAACCTGTGCCATTGATACACTTACTAGTATGTTTTTCACTTGGTGTTTCATGTTGTGATTTGTGTCATATCATATGAATTGAGAATTTACTTGCTTCACATGCAGGTATGGTCAAATCACTCCAGGCACTTTACAGCACCACATGGCATGACACCTTTCTTGGCTTATGGGTTGCAATCCTACGACTTGTTCAAAGGGTAATTTTATTCAGTCTAAGTAGCATAATAAATTCAAATAGATAGTATAATGGCTAATAAGTTTAGATTAGTCATGTAATATAAGGTCAGGACTAATAAAGTATGATGAGATTAGATAAGCGAAATTTAGGTTAAGAGAACACTACCATACTTTGTTGCCCGATAACTTCTGGCCTTAAACTTTGAGATCCATGTATAATTGTTGATGATAAGGAAATTTTGTATGCGTTTTTCTGCATTTGAGAGATTCATGTATTCTTGAATACAAGGGTTATGGAATGTATGGAAGTATAATGTGTGTATCTCATGTTTTTTTTTTTTTTATTGATGTTATTTCCTTTGTTACTGTTTCAGGAGAAAAATCCATGTGATGGCCCTGTAGCTCGTCTTGACTCTTGCATGTGCATGTTATTATCCATTACACCTCTTGTGCTTCTTAACCTTATTGACGAAGATATTAAGGAGTCTGAGTTTAGTCAAAGGGACGATAAACAGGCTTCTAGTAGTCGTCGCCATGAGTTGGTTTCCAGTTTGCAGCAGTTAGGTGAGTATGAAGGCTTGTTGACTCCTCCACCATCTGTTGCTTCAATTGCAAATCAGGCTGCTATCAGAGCTATAATGTATCTTTCGGGACTCAATATTAGCAGTGGATACCTTGATTCTGTCAGCGTCAGTGATGTACCGATTAACTGTGGTGAGTGGTTTCTTCTCTGCTTTCACGAATATGCTTCTGTGATTGACAGTCTGTTTGACAGGTCAAATCATTTGTTACCCTTAGAACATGTAACTAGCAAGCTTTCGCAATTTAATAGTGTGTTTTTACCGCATGGCGCATGACTCTGTGTAAATCAAATTAATCAATCAAATCCGGCCAGAATCTAATCAACCAAGTAATGTTAACAGACAATAGAAAGATAATGTGATTTTTAAAGCAATCAATCAATTCAATTAAATTACCTTTATGCATTCATAGATGTCCATTGTCCAACCCTAGAAGATACTTCTCACTCATATTACAATTAGGGACAGCAAGTTTAACATTCAAAGACATGATAGTGGGATAAGCAGTGAAAAGTTAGGCGATACGTAATATAGATAATAGAGAAAAAGATGACAATACTAATTGAAGAGGAAACAAAGTCTTGAATTGAAATTTAACTTTGATCCAATTGCAAAAGTTGAGAGAATAATATTGAAAACCTAAAACTAGGGTTCTAATGAAAGGGAATTATAATAATAACAGCAGAAGTCTCATGTGCCTCTTAAAAAGATTTATATAGGCTACCTGAAAAGATAACAATAATAGAAACAGCGTCGGCAGAACATCTGGTGGGCTGAACAAAACTGCCCAATTTAGCCAGCGCCTAGAGGGAGAAAATGAACTTGCTAATATGAGCTGCAAGCCTGCAACCTCGCCCGGTGAATTGGGATATTACTGTCAAATCAGATGTGGAACCAAGCTGCTGAAAATTTCCTTAAAAATATTTGTAGCTCGCCTGGTCAGGTCACCTTCTCTGGTGGACTGGGTGACGGTGCATTAGGCCTGATTTTGCACTCACTTGATCCAAGCCAAACTTGCCTCTTCAAAAGGCCCATCTTGCATCTCACAGCTCCAAAAGCCGGATCACAAACACTTCAATCATAAAAGCCTCCGTGTTTGTTCCAAATTGGATGAAAAGCAACAACTCCTACAAAATAAAGTGAAGAAGCTAAAACCACAACTAGAGAGCAGATGCTAGATACAATTGCTCCGAAGAGTGCAAATAAACTCATAAAATGCTTAAGAGACGAGGTAGAGACACTATATTAAATAAGCATATCATTGTTATGCCTAAGATTTTAGCTGAATATTTAATCCGTTAATCGCATTTAAAATATCTCCACTGTGATTTTTCCAGTAGAATCTTTATGTGTTAGGGGCATAAAAAACAATATTGGCTGATTTGTTCTAGAAATGGGTGTCATATAATGGGTTTTTAAGTGACCATCCTGTGAAGCCCCGGTGTATAATGCTGAGATAGAAATCACCCCCAATTTGCCGCAATGGCCGTTCTGTAATGGTAGAACCCCACTCTTTAATCGTTAGTTTAACGACTGTGAATTTTTTGAACAGTTTTTGAGGAAGAACCAAAGGCCAAAAGAAACATATTAGATTTTAATGTTTATTTATTCTTGGTGATGTTAATGTCAACTTTGGAAGGATGGACGAAGAAAAATATAATTTATGATTGTAATTTTTTGTGTAGATCACGTTGATGGATCTATTTGCCAAGGTCTTGAAATTGGAGATCTTGAATTTTAGGGTTTCTTTTTATGCTATTTGTCTGCTGGTCTTTGATGTACCCATATCTAAGAAATGAAGAAGGTGATGTAGAAGATAGAAAAAGTAGAGATTGAAGTAATGTCTCCTTTTGAATTATTTTTGTGTAGAGTAGAAGAAAATAGTACTAGAAACTTGGTAGTTAGCTTCCTTGGGAGGAAAAAGTAAAGATTGAAGTAATGTCTCCTTTTGAATTATTTTTGTGCAGAGAAACGTGGACTTTGACAGTTTGACTACTTTACAAAGTTGATTTTAAAAATATTAACCAGCTCTTTGCCCGAACAACATTCAGATTTTTACAGGAAAAAAATTACCAGTATATTTATATATTACTCTAAGTTTATATTTATTGTAGAATTTATATAAATTTAATATTTTATTTATTTAAAGTTATTGTTCTATAACTTTATATATTACTCTAAGTTTATATTTATTGTAGAATTTATATAAATTTAATATTTTATTTATTTAAAGTTATTGTTCTATAACTTTTATTATTTAGGCTGTATAATATCTCTCTCTCTCTCTCTCTTTTTTTTGAATCAATTATCTTATTATTTTGTAAGGAAAAAATTTAAAAAAAGGTTTGGCAGGAATTTTTTTAATGTGGATTTGACACGTGTACTTCTGGGATAATCTTGGTGATTACTTTAGTATATATTATTGATGATTATTTATACAATTGAAAAACAACTTGAATGAGATGTGGGTTGGGCTTCATTTTTTCTCTGATGTTAAAATGTTTATGCTTTCTATTTCATGTTGCCTTAATCAACTCATATCGACAATTTATAATTATGTTACTTGATTTATGATAAAAAGTTATTGTAATAGTTATATTAAAATAGTACTCTTATAAACAAAATGAAGTAATGGAGTATTTATAATTACTTTGGCAATATTGCGGTATAAATACAAAAATATGATTTTAGAAGCTAAAAAAGTTTTTACTTTTGTTGATTTTGAATAAAAAGCTCTCACCGGGAAGTCAATGATCTGCTCTTTCTGACTTTTACAAGCCATTTATGCCACAACACAACCATTACTGTCGCCACAATTTTTCAAAGAGCACTTTGTGGTATTCTTATTGCTTTTCTTTCCAATGTACAATGTGTTTGGCACTCTGCTTGTTACTTAACCTTTTTAAAGGATTCCCGAACACTAATTCTTGATTAAATTGTGGATTCATTAGTTAAAATTCTTATAAACTCAAGTTTTCTAAAGTTCTAAATAAGGGATTGACTTCGCTTGAGTGTTCTGGATTTAAGGCTAAAAGGATATGGACACTAAGTTACTAATCATGTTTCCTAAACAAAAAAAAAAAAGTTACTAATCATGTTTATGTTGGATTTATTGTATGTATATGATCACATTCTTATCTTGTTCCTATGCAAAAGAATAGACATTATTCCGTCCTTGTTATTGGGCCATTATATTCATTTATGTTCACCTGTTTGGCATTCTCAGTTCTAACAATCTAACCTAGAATTTTTCTGCATACTGGTTAGCCTTAGCTGCATTAGTTGCTACTTCTTTAGATCTAACCTCCTTTAATCTAGTTTATTAATCTTATTTATGAAGTACAAGCGTTTGTGTATATACATAATTTGATGAACTATCTTGTTACTTGCCAGCTGGGAATTTGCGCCATCTAATTGTCGAGGCTTGTATTGCTAGAAATTTATTGGACATCTCAGCATACACATGGCCTGGTTATGTGAATGCACGGGTCAACCAAATTCCCCGTGTATCTGGACAAGTTACTGGATGGTCATCATTAATGAAAGGTTCCCCACTTACTTCTGCATTGGTGAATGCTCTGGTTTCCTGCCCTGCTTCAAGGTACAATGCTTCACTTGATATTACACCCGGCTTGCATCAAAAAAAATGTTTCACTTGATACCACATTGCTATATTTAATGTATGTCTTAGTATATCTTAGGCTTTAAATGGAATGTGGGGCTGGAGTTGAAGGTGTTATTATGGTGGGGTGTTGTTGTTTATTATGCCCCCTTTTTACACTTGTTTTTTAAATAAGTTTTTTTTTTCCTCTTCACTTAAAGGTTATACAGAACATGAATCATTACTTCAGGAGTGATTTACAATGTACACATTTTTGGTGTTGATACTCAAGGTTACCATATAGAATCTCTCTCTCTCTCTCTCCCTCTTTTGTTTTTATGAGGTCTATAGTTGGGAATAGGGTTCCTATATGTCAGTGATATTTTTTCTGATATTCACCACAAAATGTAGACCAGATTCGATATCATTGGTACTACCCTCAAAATGAAGCTAGTTGCATGGGCATATTTTTGTTTCTGGTTGGGAGCCACTAATTTTTTTTTTTTTTATTTTTTTTTATTTTTTTTTTAAAAAGCAATCAAATTCCTTTGGCTTACTTCTGCCTAGAAGCTCCCCATTCTTTGATTGGGTTCTGGCTATTAATTGTGTAATGATTTCATTTAGTCAATGCTGTAGCTTAATTCTTCCTTAGGAAAAGTTCTGTACTCGCACACCTGCTTTTCCGTTGGGATTGTATCCTCCGTATGCGGACGAAAGGGAATTGTGTGACATTAACTTACCACTAAATTTAATGGAAAGGATATTTTTGTCAGATCCTTCTTTTGGAAAGAAAAGCTTTGTAATGTTTTCATACCAAAAAGTAGACCTAGGTGGTTTAATGAGCCATTTTACTTCAGTCCCTCATAATTTGAAAAAAAAAAAGAATGTCGTTCAACCTCCCTTTACACTTATTTTGGAAAGTAATTCTTTATTAATCAGGTTCCTAAAAGTTTGGAAAAAGGGAAGAAAATTAAATGAAAGAGAGAATCCTCCATAATCTTGTTCTGCTTTTATGTATTATATTTCTGGTGCCTTGATACATAATAGGCCCCCCTCTCCCCCTCTTAATGTTTTAGAACTCACTTCCCTTTTGTCTGATCGGAAGCTTAGCAGAGATAGAGAAAATATATGAGATTGCAATTGGCGGATCAGACGATGAGAAGATATCTGCTGCCACAATTCTCTGTGGGGCATCGCTTATTCGTGGTTGGAATGTGCAGGTATAGCTGCTATTCATTGGTATGTTTTGTGCCCTTTTCATTATTTTCATACATCCTGATTGTTTTTATGGTTGCTGCATATGATCTTTTTCTCCAGGAACACACTGTCCTATTTCTTTTAAGGTTGCTGTCACCTCCCATTCCAGCAGAGTATTCTGGAAGTGAGAGTCATTTGATTAGTTATGGGCCATTTTTGAATGTTCTCCTTATTGGCATAGCAACAGTTGACATTGTGCAGATCTTTTCACTCCATGGATTGGTAGGTTGAACTGGTTTTTTCCTTATTTTGATTTTGTCAAAAATGCTTTTGTTAAATTTATAGTTTTATTGGTTGATGTAGTCCATAAAATTAATCAATTTTCAGTAATTCATACTCCCTCCATTACGAATTACTCACAACAATTACTAAAAATGGCCGGTACACATTACTTGCAACAAACTTATTTCTTTCCTTTTATGGTAAAAATTTTTTGTGTGATTTTACAACATTACCCTTACTTTTTATATTAAACACCCTAATTAAACTACTAATTTTATCTTATTAACTTAAAACCTAACATTTATTAACTTAAGCATTTCTACCAAAATCATTCTCCTTCCATCTAAATTCATCATCACCTTAATTAACAACAACCACCACCACCACTACTACCACCGGATCTCCACTCTATTTACCAAAATTTCTCTCTCTTTGTTCATCTCCCCCGATCCCCACTTTACCACCGATGTCATCCGCCGAAACTCACTGCCGATGCCGTCTTGCTTGTCGTCGCCTCCGTTATCTCTCTCTTCCTTTCTTGCTACTTCGTGGTGGGTGGTTGGTGATAGGTGGTGGTGCTGGTTCGTAGTTTGTCCTGGTCGGTGGGTTGTGAGTTTCGGGGTTGTGGGTGGCGGATCTAGGTTCGTGGGTTGTGAGTTTCGAGATTGTGGGTGGTGGATCTGGGTTTGTGGGTTGTGCGTTTCGGGGTTGTGGGTGGTGGGTTTCGGGGTTGTGGGTTGTGGCTTTCGGGGTGGGTGGTGGTGGGTTGTAGTGGGTTCGGCGGTTGTGGGTCTGGTGGGTTTCGGGGTTGTGGGTCTGGGTTCGTGGGTTGTGGGTTTCGGGGTGGGTGGTGGTGGGTTGTAGTGGGTTTGGCGGCTTCGCGAAGAGTTCGCAGGTGGTGGTGGTGCTGGGCTCATTGGTGGTACGCTGGGTGGTGGTGTTTTCGTGGTTGTGGTATTGCTAGGTGGTGGTGTTGCTAGGTGGTGGTGGTTTCGTGGTTGTGGTGTTTGGTGTTTAGTTTTTGTTTTTTTTATTGGATTAATATGGATTAATACTAAGCACATCCCTTATTTTCCAATAATTACACTTAAGATATTTTGCCTAGGAGTCCGCAAACTCCCTCTTTGTTGCGAGTAACTCGTAACGGAGGGAGTATTACAAAAGTTTGGTAGTACTATAGTCATTCATGTTGGAGATGATATAATGTTCTACTATCCAATTCTTGCTGGTCACCTTCCCCACCCTTTGTGTTTTGTAGCTTATTTTAGTATTATTTTTTAGGAGTTGAGTTCTCATTCAGCTGGCAAGAATTCATATTTTCTCTTGCACTTGTAAAGGGTGGGACATCAAATTGTCATTTCACTTGGAGCTATAGGAATCAGAAAGATAAATTTGCTTTTAAAAACTATGAGTGAAAGATCAAATTTGGAGATTTTCTTACAGTCAATAGAAAAAAGTAGAGGTAGAAAGCAGCTGCGAAATTAAGCACGGAAAATTAATTTTTTGTCTGTGCTTTGTCTTGAATATGCTTTCATGTTTCTGATGCTAGGAAGTAGGATGGCTTGACTGCAAGTTGAATTTTCAAGAGGCAGTAGTAAAATTAAAGAGTCATTTAGAAGTATGACATGTAACTTTTTGTTCAGAAGCTGATATATGACTCCAGCTATACAAAATTCTCAAAAAAGGAACTTGAAACCCTGATGAGGGGAAGTTATGATCTTAAAATGCATTGGTTTGTTTTATTTCGAAAATTCCCATGGAACCATCTTCCACACTTTAACACGTGTTTTCTTCAGTCTTTTCAGTGTATGCTCTTCTGGTAAAATGTGACAATCAATCAATCAATCAATCAATCAAAGCCTTAATCCCAAAAGTGGGGTCGGCTAACATGAACCAAATTTGATTATTCCGTGTAGTCATCAACATAAATCTTTCTCCTCCATCCCTTACGATCCAAAACTTCATCCTCACGTAAATCCATGCACTTCATATCCTTCCTCACTCCTTCCAACCAAGTCATCTTTGGTCTCCCTCTTCCTCGTTTAATCCCTCCATGGTCCCACTCTTCCACTCTTCGCACCGGTGCACCCTCGGGTCTCCGTCTTACATGTCCAAACCAACGCAGACGATTTTCCCTTAATTTATCTACAATGCCCGCCACACCTACTTTCTTGCGAATAACCTCATTTCTGATTCTATCTCTTAAAGTGTTTCCACACATCCACCTTAACATGCGCATTTCTGGTAAAATGTGACAGCATGTTTAATATTGTGATTAACAGGGATCTGCTGACCCTTGTTGAGGTTGTTTCAAATTTCTAATCTTTGTATGTAGAGTGGACTATCTACCTATTTCCTACTTGGGCCTGCTTCTGGTTGCACTGCGTAAATACAATTTGACTAATAAACAGGTGAAAATGAGTCTTGCAGTGTAAAGGTCTTAGTTCTTGTCTAAAGAATGATAGATACATGGTTCGAGGGCATCCTATCTTACTGATTCACTTTATGTTCCTGGTTATTGTTCCAGCTAATGTGGCTTGTGAACTGGAGTAAAAAAAAAACTTGTAAATATTTTAATGTGAAGTTACTCAGAAGCAGGAAGATTTGTTTGTAAGTAACCAAAAAGGTAGTTCCGAAGCTTGGAATTTGGATTTTGAGAGGATGCCTCATTAAAGGAACTTTTGCCCAATTGAACTGATAGGAAAAATAGATGTGTGTTTTGTAAGATCAAAAACATAAATTGCACATAATGTTGTGTAACTCACAATTTTCTTCTTTATTACCATTCCTACATAATGAAGTTTGTTGCTTCAGGTAGGATGGTAGTTTGGTATTTGACATCTTATTAATAAATGGATTTATCAAAGCAAAGTATCCTGGAGTTTGCTTAGAGATAAGGGGGCCACTGCAGGAAACCAGGAATGGTCAAGAGAGAATGAAGTTAGTGGAGTGGACATTTGAAAGTCTCTTTATAATTGGCCTACAAGGTTTCATATCTTTTGCAGATTTTTGAATCAAAGCAGTTTTAGGCTGCTATTTCAGCATTATATTTTCATGTTGAATCCTACCTTAGAAAGATCATTCTGGCATTTTTAGGTTTGCCTCTCTTAAAGAGGCCACTTTTATAAAAATTATACATTTTTGTCATGGGAATTGCTGTCATTAATGTGTAAACTTATCCAGATTTCCCAATGCTTCGGAAGAAGATTTTGGTTCTTACTTAGATCTTTTTTTTTCTTTTTTCTGGAAGATAAAGGTATGCCTTCTTAGGTTTAGTGTGTGTTTTTTTTAATATTTTTTTTTGATAAATTATAAGTAGTATACCTCACCCTATACATAAGAATATAATAAAGGAATACAAACTAGCAATGTAAATGAACGAGTGATTGAGGTAAACCATATTTCCTGGAGGGTGTTTGAAACTTGAACTAATGCTGCGGTGCTGCCATAAAGTGCCATACGATGTAAGCTAGGTAATATCCAAAACGTATTGGCCCAGAAATAACTCCCAGAGGCACCACAATCAGCCAAACCCAATCCTGTAAAAGGAAACACAGAGGACATCAGGTACCATACCTAAGTGCAGGGCAAACCTCTATTTCGCCACCAACCTGAATCTCCACGTTTTGCTTGCATGAACCCCTTCACCTATAGGAAATTCTGAATTCATCAAACAAGTTTGGATATGCTGTCATTTATAGCAAAACTCAACCTAAAAAGCCTCCATTACTATGCATAATTTAAGACATGGAATTGTAGTTACAAAAGATCAGAGGAAGCATAATTTTGATATTTTCGTAGAAAATCATCACTAGCATCATAAGCAGGATGCATTGCATGCACATAAGATTGCAAGTGGCAGAATGAAGTTAGAGAGGTTTAAGCATTAGATTCACTGTTCAATTTCTCTAACAAAGAAGAATTGCTTTGAGTTCCAGTCTTATGTATTTGTTTTGTTGATGATTGTTTTAGGTTCCACATCTTGCTGGAGAACTGATGCCCATCTGTGAGGTTTTTGGATCTTGTTCTCCAAAGATATCATGGACTCTTTCGACAGGAGAGGAAATAAATTCTCACGCAGTGTTCTCTAATGCATTTACTCTTCTTTTGAAGCTGTGGTGTTTTGATCATACGCCTATTGAGCAAGCCTTGGGTGATGTGCCATCAGTGGCATCCCAGCTAAGTCCAGAGTACCTTCTCCTGGTGAGGAACTCCCAGCTAGCATCATTTGGCAGTGCAGCAAAAGATCAGAGTAGATACCAGAGAATTTCCAAGTTGATAACTCTACCCTCCACTGAACCCTTATTTATGGATTCTTTTCCTAAATTAAAATGTTGGTATAGACAGCATCAAGCTTGCATTGCCTCCCCACTTTCTGGTCTTACGCCAGGCACCCCCGTCCATCAAATTGTTGAGGCTCTTTTAACTATGCTCTTTAAAAAAATGAATAGAGGTACAGCTTCTGGAAGTAGCAGTTCGTCTGGTTCATCTATGGAAGAGGCTGTACTACGGCTGCAGCTACCTGCATGGGATATTTTAGAAGCTCTTCCCTTTGTTCTAGATGCGGCTTTAACAGCATGTGCTTATGATAAGTTGTCTCCACGCGACCTAGCCACAGGTTGGTATGCAGTCCCTAATAGTTGTATGTGCCTAAAATTTGTATTTTACGTAATTTGACTCTGAAGTTGAACATGCAAAATGGAAAAAATAATCACGGATGCAGCATGATTATGTTGTTCGGCTAACGAAATAATACCCCACTACTCACTAACAATAATAGAATATGCCCTTAATTAACAATTACACAATAAAATAAGAAGTTGGATAAGTTTGCTTAAATCTTTGTGTTGGTCAAAGTGTGTCAACTAAATAGGGACTGAGCCACAGAGTGATTTAATATTTGAAATTTACATGTTTAATAAAGTAGTAAAGTATTTATTTCTTGAACTTTAAGGTGTATGGAAGATTCATATTATATTCATACATTTTTATATTGTTCTAGACTTCTAGGCATACCTACAAGAGTACAAGTCTACAACTCTTCTATGAAGCACTGTGGGTGACTTATCAACTATAGCTAGCTGTTTCTCCTCGTTAGTGCAATCATAAATCAATGCCTTTTTATACACTGCTATACCAACATGAAAGCCCCTCGCCACATGTTCTTCTCTTCTTTGGTAGTGGGAATGCAGCTTATCTGCTAATTTAATGTTTTTTCCTTCTCTTTATGACCTTTCTCTGCTCCCTTGATGCGGAGAGCCAATTTCGAATAAAGAATGGATGTAATAGAAAAGAAATGTTGAAGCACAGCGAGTCAATGTTTCATAACAATGAGACCAGAAGGATGCGGTTTTCGCTGAGATGTGTTATAAAAAGGTTCTTGGAGAGAAAATATCAAATCCGTTTGTGATAATGAAACAAACATGTTTAAATTTCTTAAAGGAGATTGATGGAAAGGGGAATGCTGTTCTGGGTGGTGGAGTGATACGAAGGGTGGGGCAGTGGGTTAAATATAAGATTATGGTTTAGTTTGGAAGGAAGGATGAAAAAGCGTCATTTACCTGCTGCATTTGCCTTCTCTTATTCAATTCCTCCCCTCCTTTTGGCTGAATTTAGCACTTGCCATAGGGGTCTTGGAAAATTGTGGCTGCTAACGTGATGAACTCAAAGGGCATTGGGGAATGGTCAAGGAGATAATTATGAGCTTTTGAGGCTGATGTTCAAGTTCCATTACCTGCAGACATTGAAAACTCTCCCTGAACACATTAGCCTTACCTGATTAGCTCAAAACTTAATCCCTCCACACCTATTATTGACTGAGGTAGTTTTGTCACTTTGCATGTGGCCATGTGGGTTAGTAAAAAAAAAGTGGAGAAAAGATTGTGGAGGCCTTGTTAAAAATAAGGAAATGCGACAATCTTGTTCTACAAAGTAAAATGGGCCAATCTTTTTTGGATGGACAGATTAAAAGAATTGTCCCACCATAAGCCGTGTCTTAAGCTTGCTATCATCATGAGTCTAAGATATTGCCTTGAGGTTTCTCAGCTTCTCATCCTTAATTAGAGTTGCACACTTGCACTTTACCTCTACTGTTTGTTATGATCAGCACAGCACTCGGATGGTGTGACTAAGCTTGGGAATGTGTGTTTCTGTTTGTGTCATTCTTTTTATATAACTAGCTATTCTTAGTTCACTTCAGGTGAAATTGGTCTGATGCCAGATTTCGGGGAATTTAAATTTTCAGATAGTAAAACCTTTTCTCATCTGAAAACTAGATAAGTGTTGCAATAGTTTGCAAAGCTGTTGAAGGAAATATGGCTTCTAAAAGTTTTTTTTAAGAAAATTGAAGAAGATTTAGGCGCTTGTAGGTGTCTGAATATTATCAATGGATCATAACCGTTGACAGTGTACAGAAGTAAAAGGCTGCAACAGATATCTTTCAGCAGCAACAGTTGGAAAAATCTGTGATGGCATATCTTATCGCAGAAGATGAGTTTTATTGACATAACATTGCCATTAGTTAATTTCCTATATTTGGCTCTGTGGGCTGGCGATCGTCGACACAGTTTCTTTTTTAAACATTATTGTTTTTAATTGGTGCCTATGCTGTCAATTTTGGTTTGTTATTGCATGCTTTTAAAGCCGGTCTTTGAATTTTGGTATATTTGAGGATTTTAACTTTTAAATGTTATGGCTACTGAAGAAGCTAATGTTGGATTATAGGGCTCAAGGATCTTGCTGACTTTCTTCCAGCGTCTTTGGCAAGCATATTGAGCTACTTCACAGCCGAAGTAACCAGGGGAGTCTGGAAGCCAGTTTCTATGAATGGAACGGATTGGCCAAGTCCTGCGGCTAATTTATCCATGGTTGAACAACAAATACATAAAGTTTTGGCTACCACCGGCATTGATGTTCCCAGTCTTGCTACAGGTATCCTTTCTTGAATCTCCCATGTTTCTCTGGTGAACTTAGTTTCTGTGTTCATCATAAAGACTAAGAGCAATATATTTTCATGCTTCTCATTCTTTATTAGTAGTACTACCTTTCTTTCTTTGTTTTTCTTTAGCCACCCTCTAGGCATTCCACAATCCAATGACTTGAAATTAGTAGAATTGTCTATGAATAATGAGTGGTGTGAAATTGTGAATGTGTGATTATGCTGCTTGATACCTTGTTTTTCTCCAATTAAAGACAATCTCATAGTTCATACCTTTTTGCGCTTCTCCTAGCTCCAACTTGATGACTCACTGACAATCTTGAGTGGGGAAGTTGACACCATAGGAACTGTGTGAGTACGTAGACGGATTTCTTCCCAAAAATCAACACATTTTGTAAATATGTATAGCATAAAGGTAGTTTTATGACCTAAATGCTGCTTGCCTAGATAGGAAATAGTCAAGGAAAGTTCTTTTTGTAAAATGTTGGCACTTGCATAGATTTCCAAGTAAGAATAGATCTTAACCTTGGGACCTAGGTTTGAGAAATCTCTTTAGTGTTTGGTGACCCACCTTAATTCCTTAGTAATATATTCCAGAACCCAGTTCCTCACTTCTGTCTTATTTGCCAATGTGGTACAATATAGGAATTTGGATGGACTCTATGATTAAGTTTGAGCCTCTGAGGATAATATAAAAAATTATAAGGTTGTTTCTTGCAAAAAAGTAATATGCAAAAGGTATATTATATCAAATTTTCCTAATTATTGCGAATTAAGGAAACTAAGGAAGTACTCCCTTATTCTTTTGCTCTTCCTATTAGGAATTGGGAGGAATCATTAAAGCTTTAGAAGAGGACGATATTCCGCATATCATTATAATAAACAAAACAAAAGAGATTCCACTTAAAAAATCTAGTTGACAAAAATTGCAGCAAAAACACTTTGGGATAGTGGAAACCTGTGTATTTAATACGCTTTGGGATTGTGGAAAAAATAAATAATTGTGCATTTAGTTCATAAATAACTGGAATTTGAAAATAAATTAGGGTTATTAGTAAAATGTTGCATATATATATATATATATATATATATATATATATATATATATATATATATATATATATATATATATATATATCATCCCTTTCTTTCTCATCGGAAAGGCAAGTAACCTATCCCTAAATTTCCTAGTTATTAGACTTATTACTTTGAATCTGCTCTTATTTAACTGCTCAGATACTTATTCACTGGCAACCATTACTTGGTTGTTAATCTAGATTCTCATTTACGCGCTCTGCTGATTTTGACCAGTTATTTTCAGTAAAATTAGAAATTTAAAACATATGTAGTTTTGTTTAAAGAATGTGATGATTCCTTTTAATTTTCCTTGTTTTGTGTTGCTTGTGCAGTGGGTAACTCTATTCCTACGCTTCCTCTACCATTAGCTGCACTACTGAGCCTCACCATAACTTATAAAATTGATAAAGCCAATGAACGTTATTTGAACTTGGTTGGTAGGGGAGTGGTCGTACTTGCAGCTTGCTGTCCTTGGCCTTGCATGCCTATTGTAGCAGCTCTCTGGGCTCAAAAGGCTAAGCGCTGGAGTGACTTCCTTATCCATTCTGCCTCACGCGCTGTCTTCAATCTCAACAACGATGCTGTCGTGCAGCTTCTGAGAAGCTGTTTTTCTTCAGTATTGGGGTTTAATGCATCTCCTAGATGTCGAAATGGAGGTGTGGGTGCTCTCCTTGGTCATGGATTTGGTTCCGGTTATTCCAATGGGATGTCCCCTGTTGCTCCTGGTATCTTTTACCTACGTGTGTGTCCGTTCATCAGGAACATCACTTTTGTGGCAGAAGAAATTCTCTCTCTTCTGATGATGTCAGTGAAAGGTATTGCGACTGGTGGTTTATCCAATGAGACTATAGGAAAATTAAAGAAATGCAAATTTGGCATGAGATACAGACAGGTTTCTCTCACTTCTGCTATGTCACGTGTCAAGCTTGCTGCTTCAGTTGGGGCTTCCTTTGTCTGGATATCTGGGGGAATAAATCTACTGCAGACTTTGCTTAAAGAAATGTTACCCTCATGGTTTATATCAACCCAAAGGACAGTTGGCATTGGAGAATCAGGGGGTGTTGTTGCAACATTAAGTGGTTATGCACTGGCTTACTTTGCAGTTCTTTGTGGGCTATTTGCCTGGGGCGTTGATGCAACATCATCAGCCTCAAAATTGAGATCCAAGGTCCTTGCTTCCCATCTTGAATTTATGGCTACTGCTCTTGAAGGAAAGATCTCCCTTGGATGTGATTTGGCCACTTGGAGGGCTTATGTGTCAGGATTTTTGGGTTTATTGGTGAGGTGCATCCCTGCATGGTTGCAGGAAATCGACGTGGATATTTTGAAGAGCTTGAGCAAGGGTTTGAGGCTGTGGAATGAAGAAGAATTGGCTGTCGCTTTGGTGGGTGTTAGTGGTATAAATGCAATGGGTGCTGCTGCTGAGCTGATCATTGAAAGTGCCTGATAAGTTTCACATAGTTTCTATTCAGAACTAATTTCTGGTCTCAAATAGCTGTGTACAATTTAGCTTCATCATGCAGAAGATTAATCTTTGATCTCGCTTGATGTATACATGCTAGTCTTTTAACTCATTTTTCTTTAATATTTATTGCATGAAAAGTGTAAAGTTGTAGCCCTTGTAGTAAGTGAAAGAAATTAAGGGCAACTGAGTATATTAGTTTATTAACTGATAATGTAGGCATTTTCTGACCAGTCGAGTAAATAAATACAGGAAAAATGTTCACAAAATCTATGCTTGTTATATTAACCTTGTAGCCAAATGTAATATGTAGTACTTGAAGTTATTCTCAGTTCCAACTCTGTACAGGTGTTACGAGCAATCATTCTTCAAGATCCCGTCATTAATCAGATGCTTCTTTGCCTATAAAGATTCTAACTGTTGATATCAATATCTCACCATTTTTGAGAATACAGCTTGCAAACAATATAAAATTTTTTGAGAATATAGCTGAACTTTCATTTGATGTATTATTTCTGCATTTAGTTTTGTGATGAAGATGGATAAAAAAAGTAGGACATAATGGTTATGGAGATTGAAAGGAAATCCAGCGTGTGAAGCGAGGATCGAGTTCGAAGTTCTGATTAAGAATGTAAAGAGACTACTTTAGATGGGATGACTAATGTAGTAGAGAGGCTCAGTTCCATTAATGTGTATTTCTAAGCAATGAAAGTGTTTTTGGAAGATGAGAGGAAAAGGTCAGTAATGTAAGGTTCTATTACAATTTTTTCTTATTTATTTATCGATAATAATCATTATCATGTGCTATTACAAACAAAAAATCATAATCAATTCATGAAAATAATGTCATTCTTTTAAATCGTAGATAGATGATACATACAAATTCAAAAAAAAAAAAAAAAAAAAAAAAAAAAAAGCCTAATTTGAAGAATTGAAAAACTCAAAAAATATAAACAAACATACGTGACTAATAATCACTCCCTATGAAAAAAAAAAAAACATATTTATAAATTGACATTATCTCAAGCGTAAATAGTTCCAATGATCCTCAAGAATGTCTCTAATATAAGAAGATATAGTAGTATTCTAGTCGCTCATCGACCTGTTTGATGGACAATTTGTGAAAAGATAGCAGTACTTGAGTTTTGCTCGTTAGACGATGATTTTGTTGTGGCCGAAAATTGATCATCCTCCTCTAGATTTAGAGTGTTCAAGTGCATATTAATGTTATCATTTTGGTTGTTTCTCCCGTTATTTGAAGTAGCTTTAGAAGCATCTCCACTTTCTTGAAGCTGAAGAGAAAATTCGAGATTCCATAGTAAGTCACTCATTGAAGGGCGATCAATGCCATGATCAGATAGACACTTAAAAGCTGTGTCTACAAATTTCTTTAAGCATTCGGGTTTAATCGTTCCCTTAATGTGAGGATCAATGATTTCATCTATGTTTCCTTTTCTAACCGAGCTTCGTGCCCAATCTGCCAAACTAACCTGCTCTTTTGGAAGACTTGGGTTAAGAGCAGGGCGAGCACACAAAATTTCAAAAAGCACAACCCCAAAAGAGTATACATCAGATTTTTCTGTTAATTGTTGGCGTCTGAAGTACTCTGGGTCTAAGTATCCAAAACTACCTTTCACCACTGTACTAACATGGTTTTGGTTTGTTTCGGGGCCTGTTTTTGATAATCCAAAATCCGATATCTTGGCTACCCAGTTTTCATCCAATAGAATGTTTGTTGTCTTCACATCTCTGTGAATGATGGTGTATTTTGCTCCAGTGTGAAGATAATGCAAACCTTTTGCGGCGCCTATTAACATCTCTAGTCTTTGCTTCCAAGTAAGATTGATCTTATTGCCCTTGTACAAATGCTCTCTTAAAGTACCGTGTGCCATGAAGTCATACACCAAAGCCATCTCCCCATCTTCTTCACAGTAGCCGATAAGAGAGACTAAATGCTTATGTCTAAGTTTCGAAAGCATCTCAATCTCTGTAACAAACTCATGAACTCCTTGCTCCGATGATGGGTTTGACTTCTTGATGGCAACTTTAAAGCTCCCATCAATCACCCCCTTGTACACCTTGCCAAAACCTCCAACCCCAATCACATGTGATTCATCAAAGTGTTTAGTCGCTTTTCTTATCTCTGCCAAAGTGAAGTGACGGCAATTGGCAGTTGCTTCAGTAGACAGTTGTGCACTTGCCACACTACTTCCTCCAATCGTCGACTTCATGCCTGATGTATGAGAATTACCATAGATTGGCAACCAACTAGATGTCCCTGATTTCGATCTTGGCATCTTGCTCTTCTTCTTATACAACACAACTGCAAGAACTGTTGCTAACCCAAATGCAGCTGCGACTCCACTTGCTGCCCCAATCACATTGATGTTAGGCTTATCTTTCGTAAAATTTTCCCTTTTTTCTTTCTCAGCCTTAACTAATGCCTCAGATGGGGTTGGGTTAGGCCCGGCCAAATTCTTATTTCCATCACTTACCTTAAACATCTCTAACCCATTAAGGATGGCATCATAAAATTCCGGCTTATCAACACCGTCCCTTGGATGAAGAGCTACCAAAACTTCTTGTTGTCCTTTTCCATCTTGAACACTCACTGCATAATCCTTATAAATAGGGACATCTTTCGATCCGGTCCACGCTATCACATCAGCACCACTAGGTGTTGCTGTTTGGTTGTAAATGAATATATTGAACAACCTTTGATTTACCTTAGTATATATGTGCTCACAAAAGTGTAATCTTATAATATATGTGAATGTTGGATCGACGGAAAATGACCATGTCAAATTGTAATTAAGAGTGATATTTGGGTCAGGCCCCATTGACCTCCATGTATTATAAACATCACTTGGGGCAATATATCTTGGCATGTCTTTGTAGTGCACTCCTTTCGTGTTATTGTCCGAGGATGTAACACCAGCCGCAGCCCCTAATAAATAAGGCGTATCGTCGTACCATGTCCTTAGTAAACCAGAGTCATTGGTGGGTGGAATATAGTTTCCACCCACATTTAACCTCGCTATCGTCTCGGTTGTTGCAGTCTTTCCATCCAAAGATTGGTCAGAGAAACCCAACAAGTTAGCCGAATCCAACAAATTTGGGGTGGGAACCAACTCTATGCCATTTATAAATGCAAACGATCCTGCGTGCTTGTTCGACGGCTTGAACACAATCTCTAGAGAATCAACCCCATCCAAAGGAGCAAGAGAATACTCCTTAATAATGTAAGCTTGGGTTAAGGCTTCCGCGGTTACAGCAGCGCTAAAATTGTTCAGAAGGGTAAAATGGGCCGCAACTACGGAAAAAAACGAGTTGCTAATATTGAAAGAGCTGTAAGATGTTGGGTAAAAATGAAGGCGTAAAAAATATCTTGAGGTTGAATTGATAGGAAACTTGTATGACATATCAGAGTTGCTTACTCTAGCAGTCATATATGGAATCTCAGATGGAAGAGAAGGGTCTTGAAAAGACGCTTTAATAGCTTGAGAATTTCCTTGAGGAGAAAGGTACTTTGTATCTACATCCCAATTCCTTCCATCCCCATCTTTCCCTTGACTAGTTGCTCCACAATCAATGGCAATCGACGCGCTAGTGTCGTCGGAAAATGATGGGTTGGTGATGCTCAAGAAGAGGAGAACATCAATGATGATGAAAAGCTTTAAGTGGCAACCAAAATGCATGGTTGCACACCTTGATTGAGGAAGAAATGTTAAGAAAATGGGGCGTACAGGAAAAATTATTTGCTAATCAATGTTTTTTTATTTATTTATTTTTTTTTGTGATTTTGATTTTTCCTGTACGCCAAAGAAGGAAATCTAAATTGTGACTTTTATTTTGCTTTATTAATGAAGGGATAATAAAAATTTATGATTTTAATTTTCTTCTCATTTTCTTTCTACCATCTCTCCCTTGCTGACCTAGTATAGCAAATATCTCACTAAGAAAATTGAGAAAAAAGATTTTGAGTTGGCTCCGATGATTTTTGCTGATAAAAAGGTGATATATTATCATTTTGCCTATGTTTGGACATTTTTATTGTTTGCTAATTTCTTTGTTAATTTCTTTTGTTGGTTGGAAATGAAAGGAAAAGAGAGTTTTAAGGAGGATTTTTCTTTTAAAATGTATGTTGGCAATTTCTTTTATTTAGAAATCGATATTATATTAATGAACCTTGATTCCTTGATTATATTATTATTGGTTAAAAACTGATTGTGATTTAGTTCATAATAAACTTCCTACAAAGTTCTTAAATCATGCAAATTTTATATTAGATTGGGATCATAATATAGAATCACTTCATTCTTTTAAAGTAAAGAAAATAAACATTAAAGTAAATTCATATACTTATAACTTTTTATCATTGGTTTTAATTTTTTAAGATTTGATGAATAAAACACATTAAGGCCTCGTTTTTAAGAGTTGCTCTTATCTGCTCTGCTCTGCTTAAAAATAATACTTGATATTGAATTAAAATAATAATAATAATAATAATAATAATACCAATAATGATAATAATAATAGTAATAATAATAGTAATTATAATAATGATAATAATAGTAATAATAATAATAATTGACTTTTTATAACAAAAATTAATATTTAAAGATAATGCTAATTATTAATTTTTATTAATAATAATAATAATGATAATAGTAATAATAATAATAATAGTAATAATAATAATAATAAATAATAATAATAATAATAATAATAATAATAATAATAATAGTGAAATTTGCTCTGCTCTGCTGAAATTAGCTCAGCTCTGCCTAGAAGCTCAAAAGAACAGGATAATCTTCAAATAGTAGCATTTACAACAAACTATCAAATGGGTTTTTTTTTTAAAAAAAAAAAAAAAAATTGCATAATTTTTAAGTATTAAAAAATTAAGAAAGTACAAGTAAATTAAATTGTTTTAGAAAGAAATGAGGAGGATTAAACATAAAGAAATTAGATTTTAATTTGAGAAGTTAAAATATCACGAAGATGCCCTTAATAAGAACGCGAAGTATCTTGGTCATCCGGTTGTGATGACCTAATGGTTTAGATTTTTGTTCTCACTTTAGCCTTAGATTCTTATTTAAATAATAATAATAATAATAAACTATTTTAACATATGATATTATTTTTTTTACAAGAAAAGTAATAAATTAAATATAGTGGGATAACAACCCAACCGACCAGCTCGTGCACACCTACTTGATTAATGTGAGGTTGATGGCCGAGTTCATAATTTTGTAAAGACATTTTCCTAAATAAAAAACTAATCCCTTTTTATACAAGTATATGCATTGTATAGATGTTAAATCCAAATGTATGATGCAAACTATTATTTGTGGCCATGTTCGTATTAAGTCAATATTATAAGAATCATAACATTTATGAACAAAAATAAATTAATTTTTCATACAAATTTGACATACATGTCCTCACCACAATTGAAGAGAAGAAATCAACTCATTTTCTGTATAAAAAAAGGGCGTAGCAATTGAGTTCATTGGAGTAAATTTAAGTGACAATGTTGTCAACAATGACAAGAGAGAGAAAAGAACACATTAAAGCCCTCTAAACGGGATTGTTTAAATTTACCAATAAATATAATTTCAATTATCCAACCTATGATAAGTCCTCGAATTTACAACTCTTATTTTGTTAAAATGGTAACATGTTCCCTAAGCCAAACGAAATTTATAGTCACTTAACAAACCTAAATACAAGTATAGAGGTAAGTCAAGGGTCGAACCACTAGGAATGGTTATGTTCAAGTGCTCTCAATTATGTGCCTAAGCTAGGTCGAAGCTTAGAGTAAAGAGGTAACACTAACAACTACTAAAACAAAGAACCAACAAAATAAAGCACTAGGGAATGGGGATCAACGAGTAATCATGACAATTGCAACAACTTGGGAAAAACATGCCAATCAATGGTTGTGAAGACTAAGCTAATGATAAGAGCAATCAATTGGAATCAAAGAGCTATCTCCTAATCGTTAAGCTAGATGTCTCTACGAATAACAAACTAAGAGAATCACAATCCAAACTAATCGATAATTGCAATTCCTAAATCAATTGGTCGTGTCATTAGCAATTGCAATGCAATCTAGCATAATTCTCGAGGCCTAATCGAATTACACACATGCAAACTTACACTAATCAATTTAATCTCAACAATTAATCAACACAATCCCCAAATTAAGCACAATCAATCAATCATACAAGTTTCACCCTATCCCTAGCAAAATAACTACTCTAACATCATCATCAAATCAACAAACAACTATAGATTATCAAGAATCAACAAAATATGAAGAACAATTGCACTAATCAAAGATCCAATCATTAAAATCAAACCAAACAAAAAAGAAATTGAACAAAGCAATAAAATGAGATGGAGTTAGAAATGCTCATTGATAATAGAGAAGATCATCAACACAATTGTCACCCTTACATCTTCAATCTCTCAATCACTATTGAAATTCCTCACTTTCTCTCTCTCTATAACTACTCCTAAACTAGCCTAATCTAGGGAGGGAAGCTCTCAACCTAGGAGATAACAATCCGTTAGGATTTAAAAGTGTTTAGGGTAATTTTACCCCCCCACGTGGTCCAATTAGAGGATGACACGTGTCATCCCCTAGGATGGCCCAAAGAGGGCCTATCCCTGCTTGACACGTGTCACTCCAGAAACTTGGGGGAAATGGCGGCCTTCAGGCCCAAATCCCGAGAAAGCCGCAATGCGGCGCAGCCCACCAATGATTAGGGTTCAGTGACCTAATCAGGGGCACAAATCCCAATGACCCTATAAATAGGGAGATTCCCCTCTTTTGGAGGGCACGTTTTTCCATTTATTACAATCTGTCCCTTTGATAGAGACATCTGAGCTAGGAATCCGAGCAGATACCCACCTAAATTTCCGCACCTTTTTCTCTCCCTTCAAGTTACTAACTTGATCGTTGGAGGCGGAGCACCACCCAACCGGTGTCTCCGTTTGTTTTGCAGGTACAAGCCGCACCGGACCAGTCTTTGTGTTGTAACTCTCCCGACCCAAAACAATTGGCGCCGTCTGTGGGGAGAGTACCTCAAAGATGGTTGGAGAGTCTGTACCGCCCCATCCTGATCCTACAAACCTACAACCGGTTATACAACCGGAAACCCAAGAAAACCCTCAACCGGTGTCTCAGCCGGGAGGTTCTGGAATCCCTCAGCTGTTCAATCGGCCTCCGCCTGAGGTCGTCACTGAGGATGAAGCTGATGATGAAGATGATGATGATCTGACGTGGAGACCTATACAACCAAGGATGGGTCCTTCATGTCCAAGTACAAGCGTTCCAAAGATCAATCGGAGCGCAATCTTGACCAGGCGGGCCCAAGCAGCCGGCCCACTGGAAGGCCAGAAGGGGAAACCCAGAAGGCCAAAGGTCAAGCCCAAGTCACCCGGGACGAGCTCATGAAATTCATGAACTCTTTTAAGGGTGAAATCAAGGCCATGATCAACAAAAACAAGGCAAGCTCTAGCAAGAGTCCACCGGCTAAGAAGACTCCCACTCTTGGGAAGAAAAAGCCAGTCAAGGACAGGCGGCCAACTCCCCATCCCAAAGACAAAGAAAGGGAGAAGGAGAAGTTAGCCTCCAGACTTGACTGGTCAAAAATTCTACTGCCTACTAGTCCTCAGAGGCAGCCTCGGCATGAACAGCCGGGGACCAGCAAGAAAACAGCCTCCGACGCTCGGTACATCATCGAGCGGAAGAGAAATCAGCAGCTGTCTGAGTCAGCCTCCACTTCGAGAAAAAAATATTTGGTACACAGCGTACAACTTGATAATAGGTGGGAAATACCATAAAATCCATATATACTAGCAAAATATGATTGTCATACAAACATAGAAGTGTCTTCTACAATAGAAGGGTTCAAATATTTGTATAAGTATATATAAAAAGGTCACGATCGGGTTGTTTTCTCTTTATCTAATCCCGACAACATAAGCATAGGTGATGAGATCTCTTCATTTCAAACAACACGATGGATATCGCCTCCAGAAGCTGCTTGGTGTATTTTCAGATTTTTGCTGAATAGTATACATCCAAACGTTATCTCTTTACAAGTAAATTTGCCAAATATGCAAACTGTTACATTTCGTTCACAAGAATAGTTACAGACTGTTGCATCAAACTCATGCAGACAATGAACTACGCTACCACTTTTTTTTAGATGAACCAAGTTGGTGGCTTTGCTCGATATTACTGTACCAAGAATTTCCTCAACATTATATGTGGCGTGCAAAAAAAAGTGAAAAAATTTGGCGACGTCGACAATCGACAACTAGTGTGATTGGACGTGTTGTACATGCGAATCCAACACAAAATGAACGCTTTTAATTGCGATTATTGCTCACAAGTGTTCGTGGTCCAACCTCGTTTGATTATTTGCTGACCTTCAACAATATAAGATATTCTTCATTCTATGAAGCAACATTTCAACGAGGTCTACTCGAAGCAGACGTTTCTATAGACAAGTGCCTACAAGAAGCTTCCCAAAGTCAAATGCGTTTTGACTTACAACGCCTATTTTCTACATTGTTAGTATACTGAAATCCCGATGATCCAAACTGTTTGTGGGAAAAATGTTACCCATATATTTCTGAAGATTACAGCCATAACTTCCCTTCGAACAAAAAAAAGGCTCGCAAATTAATTATAAGAAGTATTTGTTACCTTGTTCAATCGATAAGAAAATCTTTCGACACTTACAATTTGGATTGTTAGAGCTTGAAGAAGATGACTTAGAGAAAGAAATTAAAGAAATCGAAGAAGAGCGTCAAATTCCCGTTCGTCCAAAAGAAATAAATGCAGTTAATTTACTTAATAATGTACTCAAAATTGCCTATAATACAATTTATAATAGAGTCCTTGATAATAAGCCGGCTGCTTTCTTTGTCGACGGCCCTATTGGTACATGAAAGACTTTAATATTCTACATTACTTGCTAATGTAAGAGCAAAAGGAATGATTGTTTTAAGAGTTGCGAGTTCTGACATTGCTACATTTGGTCTGTCTAGAGGTGCATCGTAAATACACATGAATTAATCGACATATAATTAACTTCTTTGTTTTTTTTCCAAATATCATTGGAATTGCTTTTCACATACACGATTTAGCAACCATTTGCTCCTAGAGTTCTGGATTGCCTAATGAAGTGAGTAGGATTAAAATCATAGATTCCAAGTATGTGTATATATTACAATAATAATATAAGATTTTTCAACACAGAAGTACTTTAACTTAATTATAACTATTCTATTTGAACCTTTATTTTCTTCTACTTTTGGCAGCATGGAGCCTATTATGTTATTAGTGTGGAATACTTTGGTTACACACAAAGCTGGTGATTTTGCTAAAATTATAGATATGATCCTGTTATAGAAGTTTCCCTTGCCAAAAGCATCAACTTTCAACGGTAAAAGATATGAACAAATATTTATAAAATAAAATTATGCTTTCATTAACTACCTATGTCATACATGTTTACATATGGTTCATTCAACACAACTGTAACACCCTAGAAATTCCTTTCCTTTAAATACACACTTTACTCTTTTTAAAATACGTTTTAGGAATATCTAAGACATTACCGCCACCGTGAAAACGGCTAAGGCAACTATCAAAGATACACAGCGGAAGACTTGAAAACCAAAACTATTTAAATAACACAATTTAAAAACCAAACCAACGAAGTCAAATAAAATCAAACTACAACTTGGAACCATTAAAGGCCCTTATTCAAAACCGTTCCAAAACCAAATCTTTGCGTTAGTCCACACAAAATGTATCATAAATAAATAAAGCATAAAACACATCGTAAACTAGCATGATTCACTCTTCACTCATGCCCCGTCATGAATATGCTTCAACCTGAAAAATTTATCTCTACTTGTCCCCACTACTCTCCATTAAAAATGGGTCATCATAGGGCCAAGATAAAGACATGGCCAAACACACAAACACACACAATCAGCAAAGCTGAGTACATAAGCGTAATTAAACACATTAACATGCTTTCACCTATCAACACACACTTACCTCAATGCACCTGTTTACAAGCACACACAACAATCAACAAGACACTTTAACTAGACACTAAATAATTCATTTAGCGTTGATTACGCATCGAACGGGTTTCCAACTATACCTCCCCCAAATAAATTGAGGTTAACTGACACGGGAGCTAACCGTGCCAGCGACAAAACCACTCAAAGGTGGCGGAATTCCTGCGCATAATAATAAATAAAAAGGAATGTACAACGTCCTGTACTCCATTAGAAGTTATGGTTAAATATAAAACCCCATAACTCCCCCCCATTGTTCATACTCAAGGTATATACGTTCCAAGAGTTTTGGTGCGTAATCTCTTTCACTTTACGTTATTTACATGTTATTGGACTTGGTGATGACTCTCAAAGCATAATAAATCAATCAACAATAATAATTCAATCAATCAAACATACCAATTTAATTCTTCAATATTTAGTGACCACATAATATTTAATGTTGAACCCTTTTTAATTCTACCTTAGTGTCAAAGACACCTTAAACGCATAAAGCGCCAAAAATCCTATCCATCGGTGTTAAAAACACCTTAAGTGCACAAAGGCACCAACATACTATTTATTCCTTGTGTACATAGACACTTATATAGCTCCTTCCTCATGCTTAAAGCATCGATAAAAATTATATGAACCATAATAAAATTCCTTTTCAATATTCCAAACCAAATTAAACAATTAGTTTAATTAAACATGCTCTTTATCATGCCATTAATAAATATGTGGTTCATAAATAATATTCCAAGCTACTATTTCCCAATCAATAATCCATCACAATTAAATCATGCTTCAGAATCCAATCACCAATAACATTCAAATCATAATTTTCATTTCCAAACCTAGCATGATATTACTTGTAATCAATCAAACACATTTAGCATGCTACTACATCAATATAATTATGCTCAGTACGCGAACGTACCTCAATTCAGCCCTTAAAGTGACCGAAAACACTACAACAATTCCCGAATCAAGTCTCCTACATAAAGGGACAATAACACTATATTACTACTCTTAGTATACACAATTTCCAGCAACTTAAATTCACTTTACACCACTTAAAATAATCTGAAAATTATTTAAAACCCCTAATTAAACTCCTTTTTAATAGGTTATCACACCCTTTTATTAAAATCACAATTATACTTCTTTAAATAAAATTCCAGCATTTTAAACTAATCAAAAACCCCTTTAAAACCTCATCAAAATACATCTTTATACTTAAGTTATCCATAGAAAAATTAAATTATCTTTTACCCTTTAAACTCAAGGATAAAATTTTATAAAAAAAAACTTCGTTAAAAACCAAAAACTGCCCGAAAATCATATTTAGAGGCTGAATTAGGCCACGAGAGGGTGGTGCTCACTACTAAAGTAGTGAGTCTTTCTTAAAACGTTGTTTCCACATGGAAAACACTACTTTTTTGTCAAAATCAGATGAGTTTAGAACCTCGTCGGGATTAAAACAGGATTAATATTAACGAACGGAAATCTAAAAATTAAAACACGAATTTACGTGTTCAAAATAATCTGGAATTAAGTTAAACTAATTAGTAGTTATAATCACCAAAATTTCCAAAATATCATTACTAAAAAAGCCCTAAATCAATTGTTCATAAAAACCCTAAAAATCAAGTCTTTAATAATTTTAAAACCCTAACTTATAATACTTTATAAAATTTGAAAATTTAACACTTTATAATCTAAAATTTATACTCTTTATTTGTCAAAACACAATTATACCATATACTAATACAATTTATAAATCAAAATTCAAAACCCAAAGTATATAAATTGTATAAAATAAAACAAGATAAAAGAGGAGAGAGAAGGGAACAACCGCCGGTGGTTGTCGGGGTGGCTGGAGTCGCCGGCTGCTGGTGGTCGATGGGAGGAGTGGCTGCCAGCGTGACTGTCATGTTGTGAGTGGGTTTGGGGCAACCGATTTCCACGCACAACAAGAAAAGCAGGGGGAAAAATAAGAGAAAAAGAAAGGAAAGAAAAATAAGAAAAAAAAATAAGGAAAAAGAGAAAATAAATACTTACCCCAAAATTATGATTTTTGAGCCTCTTTGTGTGGGAAAATTTTGGGGTTTTGAGAGGTATTTATAGAGTAGAAAGTATAGGGTTAAGTTTGAGCTTATTAAAAATGTGGGCTTAAGTTATGGAATATTTAACCCACAAGGGTTCAAATAAGTAATTGGGCCTAGTAAAATGAAATGGGTAGGTCTAATAAGAATATGTAGGAAGAGTATACATACGATTATTTAAATGAGCTTATATAGTTAATAAACGTTTGGCCCAAAATATATTTTACTTTTATAAAACCTTATATTTAAAATATATTAACCCTTTAAAATATTTAATCAAAATACTTGAGCCCTTAACAATCATTTTATTAATACTTAAATACTTTATAAAAATACATAAAAATACGAGGTATTACAACAACCTTTTCTTCTACACTGAAAATTAGTACTCGAGAAGCACAACTTCTCCGAGATTGGTAAACAAAACTTCTCAAACTGATTCTATTTGTGTATTAATTATTACTCCCTCCGTTTTTAAATACTTGCTCCATTTCTCCATGTGCTGAGTTTTAGGAGATATTGGAGAAAGTAATAAAATAAAGAGTTAGTGGGGTTGGTGGAAGAATAAAAAAATGTAAAAGGCAAAAGTAATGGAGAGAATTGGAAGAGAGAGAAATATATGTTGGGTCCACTAGGTGAGAGAAATTAATTAAATATTGTAAAAGCTTTCCAAATAAGGAAATGAAGCAAGTATTTAAAAAGGGCCGCAAATGGAAAATGAAGCAAGTATTTAAAAACGGAGGGAGTATTACTTAACTTACATTGTTGATTTATAGGGGCAGTAAATAATAAGGACCAAATCCGAATCGTTCAAAATTCATTCGCAACTGAAATAGCAGAAATCTCTCACTAAGTTACATGGACACTTTATTCAAATGTCGTGTCTGTGTCGAACACCTTGTAAGACACCGACAGTTGTGGGACACACGACGATACGTCTAAGACCGTATCCTACTATTATATAAGGTGTTCAACATTTTTTAATAAGAAAATTTAAGTAAAGTAAAATAAATAAAGTAATTGTTAAATAATATGAATGGCTTCATACATAGTATGATCTAATAAGAGGACAGAGTGACTAATATATGGTTAAATTCTTTTTTTAAAATACATGATATGAATTTTAACATCCCGTATCCATGTCTCTTATTTTGAGATATACGTTTTCTTGTATCCGTATCATATCGGTATCCGTGTCAGTACCCGTTCTTGTGCAACCTAGGTTCTCGGCAACCTGAATTAATGTTTTCAATCTCACAATTACCTAAGCAAGAGGTAAATTACATAGTAGGTTTCACTACACAAATTAAAGTGAACAACATAATGTTTTGTATAACTATATTATGCATTTGTTTTTGTACAAGTCTGGAAAAACAATACAAATCGTCGGACGAGACATTGACGTTACAATAAAAAACAGTATAGTATACAATGCCTGCAATGTCTGCAGCAAACGATGTGAAATTGAAAGAGGATCGGTGTTTAACTGTCGTGCTTTTAGCTCCCCACACGTAGGGACGTCCGAACCACGATAATTGATGTACCACTACTGATAACATAGCATACATTCACTCCTTTTCTTTATCTTGTTAAAAATATCTAATCACGGGTAATTATACACATTGTAGAACTGTGCTGCATATCACTTTTGCGGATGATAGTGGAAACATACCAATCACACTTTTTGGTCATCTTTCGGAACAATTCATAAATAATGACGCTAATCATATGGCTACGCTCACACTACAAGTATTTATGCTTTAACTTATTACTATTACCTAACAATTATAACTTATATTAAACTCAAAACTACAAACATACCTAAAGGAATCATCATATATGGATAAAAAAAATTCATTTTATACACAATTGCAAGAACAAAGGTCTTGTAGACAGTTGCATTGTAGCTTTGAAAGACAAAGAGCTGACCATAGAGATGACCATATATATGTTGGGAGAAGGATTTCAACAGCTCCGCGCTCCGCTGCTTGGAAAGCTAAACGCATTATTGGGGCTTAGATGTATAATAATTTTCAGACATATCTATGAAACGTATGTATGTATATAATTCCATGCTTTTATTATGAACTTTATTTCCTTAGACAATTACAACTTTAAAATGTATATTAAATAATGTTTTTTTGTATACATATGTACTTATATACGTAGATTTACATTAAATAAACTTTTATTTTAAGTATTGATCATATTTTATTGCTTAACTCTATAGCATAGTACATCTTGTACAATTTATTGGGATACAAACTACATAAGAACACTTTTACAATATACATAGGATTGTATATTGGATACAAACTACATAAGAACACTTTCTAAGTACATAGGTTTAAAATAATAAATTAAAAATAAATACACACGTGTAAATTGTACAATCTACACTATAGAACACTTTTACAATATACATAAAACATAATACATGTTTGACATGTGTATTATAAAACATTTTGGGTTTTAACGCGCATATTTGAAAACTCAATACGCAATAAAAATAGGTCGTTTCAAGTTTTTAAAGTATGCCTATAAATAAAAATAGAAATTGAGATTTGAGAGTTCTACTGAGACGTTTATAGTACTACTACTGAGAGGTATATAGTACCATCGAGCATATCTGTCAAACTAAAGTCCAGTTTAAACATTTTAGACGGGTCATAGCCTCTACTACACAGGTTGCTAAAATGGCCAAATTGTAATTGTAGAAGACTCCACACTAGTCCTACCTGTGCCCATGTTGAGCACTTCCTAGGGCCTCACAGTTAGACACAAGCAATGTCAGTTTTGTAAATACTAACATTTTGAGAGTACTACTGATCTCAGTAGTACTCTCATATGACTTCAGTAATACAAAAGGCACTCTGAGTAGTATTGAAGAAAAATAAAAAAAAATAATAATAAAGAAAAACCTCAGTAGTACAAAAGGCTGTTATGCAATTTTGCTTGCGTCTAACGGTGATGTATTAGGACTTCCTCTTCCCATGTTTAACCATAGCTGCATTTAATAATAAAATATGTGAAAACTCTCTATTCCAACTCAAGACTCGGGAAACAAAATGAAAGCATGAAGTAGTGTATTGTTAATGATTTTTATTTTATTTTTTAATGATTGTTATTTATTCTTTGATCCAAATTGTTTTGCATATTATTATTTTTTATTTTTGATGCTAAAACAAATATCGTATGACTATTTTATTATCAAACTAAACAGGAAAAAAAATTATGTTTATATATTATTATAAGTTTGTATTTGTTTGTGTATATATTCATTATATATTTATTTAAAGTTATTGTTCTATTATTTCGGATATATATTCTCTTTTTTCCATCAATTATCTTCTTATCTTTTAAGGGAAAAAAATAAAAAGTTTTTGACAGGAAATTTTTTATTGTAGTCGTGACATGTGTACTTCTAGAATATTTCTAGTGATACTTTAGTATATAGTATTGATGATTGATTAGTTTCTACATTTGGTAACAAATATTACAGCCTTTCATCAAGTTGTCCTCCATGAATGGTGGACACTTCTTGCTGAACTAATATTTCCGTGGCAAATATACAATGGGGGTGATGGAAGATAAAAACCAAAAAAATTACTCTTGTTCAAGTTTCATTTCAATTCTTACATAAATTTATACTCAAATTACTGAACCATGTACAAAACATTATACCTAAGAAAACAAAAATTTCTTCACATGTACAAACACTATACACTAGCTTCTGAACTGGCAAGAGAGGTAACTTTGCTACTCCTCTGTGATCGCTTCGTTGCTACAAGTGGAGCACCCTCTTCCTCATCACTAGGAGGCCGAATATATACCTCACCACCCTTGAAGATTGGATGTAGATAAGCATCACATAGGTAAGTTCTTATGTTCAACATTGGATCTGTTGCCCGTTCTAAGGTATCTTTCATCATTGCTTCCTGTGTAACAAGGTCAAAAAGATATGTTAAGTGCATAGAAGACAAGACAAATTATCTCTCCAAGATTTGGTGAACTTCTGAACCACTTTAGCATTACACTACATGGATCCATCAGTAGCGTAGGCATGCGCACGCACAAAAAATTATCAAGATAAGAAAAACCATTTATCATTCCAATAATGCTGCAACTATTGAAAGCTACATTTTTTTTTTTAAGTTTACTATATTTTATATCTAGATTATCAAGCAAACTAAAACATCGAAAATTGTGGACACCAACTAACATAGTTTATCGCCTTCAAAGAAGAAGAAAAAAAAGCACATAGTTTATCAAAGATTTTGATGGTGATGCCTCTTGATTAATATTGTCTACATCATCTTTCACTGTGGCTCCCTAATGGTTTTCTATATCCTAACAAGGCCCGCCTCTCTTAAATACGTACCGAAATCATTTGACTTCATTGGATCATGGTGACATACGCAACAGTTTGCCATATAAAAGGCTGCAGACGGCGCTATCCAAGGTAGGGGAGAGGTGAGGGGGGGAAAAATGGGCCATTACTTTTTAACAGTAGGCATCTTGCCAGGAAGTTGGTGGGCTCATCATGAATTAGGTCGGGGGTGGCTAGTATACTACCATAATGAACCCGAAAAATCAAAATGGTTTTTATATAAATTTTCCTACTTTCTAAAGTATTATCCCCAGGGCATTAAAAAGTCTTGCCAATATCCAGGCATCTAAACAAAATAAACATCATAATACTCGCACTGTTCGATTAATAACACTTACCTGTAATGGGAATCTGGTAAATGCTGATTCAAAACGTCCTTTGCAAACTCTATAGAACCATATTGTCAACACTGGGAGGACAATTAATGCTGGTGTTGACATCCTTGCACCTTTTGTGTTCAACAGTCCTAGCAACAAAAGCTGTGATATAACAAGACCAATAATTATGCGCCGATGTACGTCAGGCCAGAAAGCTGCCGCGCTTTCATATTTCCGATCGTAGACATTGATAATCTAAAAACAAAGGAAAAGCCATCAGCATTCATCAACGAGTACAATATCAGGATAGCTTGTAATGTTAAGGTTCCAAAAGATTATAAGGGGCAAAAGACAGAAAATGTTTTCTTCCAAGCACGGTACTTCCAGTGCTGACAATATTTTAGGAGAATTGGAGGAAAATAAGCAAACATCGAGCGATGAAAAATACAAGATACATCTGCCAAAGTCAAATGTAAGAGGAAATAACTGAAAAATTAAACAGCCAAAACAGGGTGGAACCATCAAAGTGCATTGGTCAAGATAATTATGCATACTATTATATCAGCCTAATCGATACCTAACAAATCCTAAATTGATCCAAACAAAAGATACAGAGGTTTTTTTTTTCTTTCTCCTACAGAATAAAGCTCTCTATAATCATTTCCTATTTTGCATGTAAAGGATAATTTATAATGTTCCTTTGTGAAGTCATATGTAAAGGGTCAACCACATAAAATATGAGAAATAAAACTAAAATTATTGCGACAAAGTACTAAAATTATTGTGAATAATTAAAGGCATTGCCACATATTTTTAAAAAGGCCTCTGTTTAAAAAAATAAAATAAAATAAAGCATTGCCATATATATTAAATAACAGCCTCTTTTGATTCATTACCACATTTCAATTTTTCAAAAAATTCAACAATTTTGATGAAACTAGAAAGAGTTAATTATGTTTTCAGTGATCAGATTTAATCATCAACAAGAACAGAGCCATGTTAAAGATAAATCTCCAAATTCTAACATAAAATCAAATCACAATTAATGGAGTATCTAGCTTCTGTTTCCACTTAAAAATCACAACTTCACAAGACCAACCCAAAATTCTGCACAGGCTCTCAAACTATGAATAAAAACCAGACATGAAACTCTTTTATATCACATTGACTGCATAAACTTGTGTGCCTCATAGCAGGAAAAAGAGCATACCTGATGCCGGAAAACCAAGTAGGCAAACGCAAAGAAGACAATGATGAAAGGAAGAAGTATCGGGGTGACTGCACAGTAAACTACTCCAAGCAAAAAGTAAAGTTGGATCCGAGGCTCATAAACAGAAAAGTCAAGGAATCCAGGATCCATTGCTTGCTCCCTATCCTTTTCTGTTTTAACTAAGAATGTATTCTTCAAATGGAACATAACTAGAGGAACTACCCTGAGGACTTCTCCAGCAACACCAGCCCATCCATCCACCATAACGTAAGTTATAAAGAATGTGGCCTTCATGGGCATTGATGCCCCAACAGTTTTTGGAATCCTACATAAAAATACACCATTAGATTATGCGAGACAATATAAGATGCCTCTAAATTGTTGTTGCAAATTACATAACTCCAACCAACAATCTTGCATTGTCTCATAAATTGATAAATGTTTAATCCGGATAAAACAATAGAAGAAAATATAGTAGGTAAAACTAATAAGTAGGCTATTAGTTTGAAATATAGAATATTAAAAGAATAATTCAATATAAAAGATTATTAGTAGTAAAAGTAATTAATTAAAATAAATTAATGTATAATCTGAATTTAATTTTAGTTTTAAGAAAAAGCCTATTATTTTGAGAAAGGAATTTAAGAAAGAATAGTTTCAATTTCATTACAAAGAAAAAAAAAATAAAAAAAAATAAAAAAATAAAAAATAAAAAATAAATAAAAAAAAAATTACTGTAAAATCTGAATTTTCAATACTCCGTAATAAATAAAAATTTTAGAATGATTTGAAGAATAAGCCTAATATATGTTCCAAACTTGCAATACTAAAGGAATGATGAATGATGGAATTTTAGTAACATTATAGGTCTTTGACAACATGCTAAAGAATTCAACCAATAATGAAAAAATAAATTTGGTTTTGCAATTTAACTCAAGGCTATATCACAGTTTGTAAAAATGATGAATGCACAACATCCAACCATTCAACGATAATCATTATCAAACATAACTTACTCGCTAGGGGGCTGATGCAGAAACGTTTTGAGCTGTTCGAGTGCTGTTCCTGCAATTATACTTACAAGGAACACATTTACAAGTATAAACAAATGATATTTCCTTGCAGCTACTCTCTCCAAAGATGAGAATGAAGTAAAGCCTTCTATCTTGGACATAAACATTATAACCATTGGAATGAGGAGGAGGAATATCTTCAGTATAATTCCAGGCATATATCCTTGGATAAAAGACGTGACAACTTCCCTGAAAAAATTAAACATAATTTAGAATACCTATTGAGTTATATTATGTATACCTAAGAAAGATTTTGTGCAAGTCATACTTAAGATAAATTGAAGAATTTAACATAGGCAAATAAATTGCTGTAGCAGTTTTCACAATATTATAAGTCGTTGAAGCAGTTCTCATATATATAACATATTAAAAATTAGGTCAAATTTTTAGATTTACACTGGCATAACATTCAAAATAATAGTACTACATCCGTCCCACTTTACTTGCCCTATTTGACCAGAAATATCTCATATTGGCAAATAAAACGGGACAGAGGTAAAAAAACTGATTATCAAATGAACTATAGAACAACTGTCATTCTAATTTCTAAGGAGAAGAAAGTACTTAAAATTTCCAATTCTCATCAACACTGCCTTGAAACAGTATATAATAACATTTTCACTGTAAAGGAATAGCAGATTAACAATAAACTACAGTTCAATAAGTATGAATGCACAATTAAACAAAGTGACAGATAAAAACAAAGATAATCAATAGCAACAAGATGACTTACTTTTCAACTAAATGCTTAAGAAAAGGGAAAACCTTCTCAATTCCATTGATGTTGGCAAGTGATTGAACAAATGTAATCGGGACCATATAAAAAAATATGAGGAAAAAAAGGGCAATAGCCATAAGTAGCCTTCGTATCTTGAGTTCAACATAAGGTATTGCAAGATTATCCCAGTAAACATCACTTGGTTCAGGAGCCCATTCTGTTAACCATATAGTAGGATTTCTTGTTTGTTGTGTTTGAGCACAAACAGCAGCTCCCCAGCGACTTTTAAATGAGACAAATGCTGCAGGTAATATAGCTTCTGGATCACTTAAAACTCGTGCTCTCTCTGCAGCTTCCTACATGAAATCATCAAATTAATTAGCAAATAGGTTGTAGGACTATATTCTGATGTAGGACTAAAATGTGATCAGTTTCTCGATATTTAAAAGGATTAGGACTAAATCATGATCAGTTTTTTGAAATACAACTGTAACAGATTAGTGAATAGCTGATATTTGATTGCATTTAGCTAGTTAGACTAGTTGATTTTATTAAAAAATTAGTTAATTAAACCAGGTGATAGTATGTATTGATAATAACATTAACAGATAGCTAGTTGATTATTTTGTATTTATTGTAACATTAACAGATAGCTTGTTGATTATTTTGTATTTATTGTAACATTAACAGATAGCTTGTTGATTATTTTGTATTTATTGCAACATTAACAGATAGCTTGTTGATTATTTTAGCTTTTACAATCATATATGGACATGGTTAGTAATATGAGAGAGAGAGAGAGAGAGAGAGAGAGAGAGACTTTTTTTTTCATATGTTTTTATAATTAAGTCCGATTCTGATCTCAAAATGAACCTATCCCTGCCTTATTCAACTCAGAACAGTCAATTCCCCTTCGTAAACGGTATCTCAATTTGGATCTGAATACTCCTTCAGTTCCTGAGCAGCCACCCCTGGAACCACATTTTCTGGTAAGGGGATGAAGGCACCAGAGTGAGTAGAGGCGGCCCCGCCCCCGCAACATTCCACGACTTTAGGAGGGAATCTTTCTTGAGTGAATAACTGGTTGGGCGATCCTATTTGGTCAAATACCTAGCGACAAACTCCGCCAAGCGTGAGGGAATGCTAAACGTTTGGTAAGATCGTACAAAAGTTTCTGGAGCACATCCTCCCGGGGGTTTCCCCAAGGCTCAGTTGAGCAGCTTAAGGGGAAGAGAGAGAGAGAGAGAGAGAGAGAGAGGAGGGGGGGGGGGAGTTATATAAAATAATTAAGTAAAGCTTTGAAAGACATGAATTGATCTTATTCACTAAACTATATCACAATTAATTTTTTCCTGAACAATAATAATTGATTTTTATAAATCAAATAGCCTAACAAACTTAATAGAGTTAAAGATAATAGAGTTTGTGTTTTATTATTGATTTTAAAATTTTCAGATATTAAAAGTAAATATATCGAAAACAAATCTAACAAGATCCCATAATTACCCTAACGTATAAAAAACAAAAATTGTCTAAAGAAATGCGTGTGAATTGTGTACAATTTAAATGTTATGATTAAAAAAATAATAATAAAAATCATGACCTCCCTTAGGGAGTAGTAGTTTTCATGAATTAGATTTTTATCAAAAAAAAATTCCCACACTATACTCCAATTCCTTTGAGTTCTATCATATTTCAATTATCCCTATTATGGCAAAGAGAATTACCTATTTTACCTCACATACCCCATCACATGGGTTCACTTAATAAATTGAATAATATCTCTTTCCAAGCCAAATATTTCTTTAAAAAAAGGACTCAGTTTCGACTAATTCCCTCATTTTAGCTTTTGGAGTATACTCCATTTATAATGCTTAGTATAATATAAATGGAGTATATTATACTAAGCATTATAGCATAAAAAGTTAAAAAGTACTTATTTATGAAAATCTTAGGCTATATGAAACTTGTAGATAAAAAAATAAATAAATAAATAAATAACATAACTTAAGTTCACATACATTTGATGACTATACCAAATTGATTAGGAGTCCAACTACAAAATTTACTAGCACATATATTTCTTATCTACATGCATGACTAATTTCATATCGACAACAAAGTTACATCTTCCTCTCATCATTCAAATTCTTAACTAGTTATATGGCAAACAAGGATCAATCTGATACCCACACACTCGATATTAATTTTTCTATTCATCTTAGTTAAATAAGTACAGATTAATTCAGATGGAATAACATCAGATAAGTTGATAAATTAACAGAAAGCATCCTCGGGAGGGTTTATACCCAAAGTTTAGACGTTTAGGACTTGGGTAGATTGACTTAGACCTAAAGTTGAGAATACAGTTTGGCCTTCAAGTCTTTCCTATAATCCAAAAAATAAGGTTGCGACAGTAGCATTAAAATTATACCACTCTGTCCCACGCTTGTTTGAATGCGATAGCATTAAAATAGTTTTCTCTTCGTCCCACGTTTGTTCGAAGACCTCTCGTTGCATATATATTTAGGTGATAAGCTGTAGTTAGATTATCAACTTTCATTTGAATAAAAAAAAATTTATAAGTAAATATAATAGGTTAATTACATGAGGCAGGTGTGAAAAAGTAGCAGACTCTAAAGAAAGTTAAGATATACTACCTACATACGCTTTCCATTTTAGTCCAATTTAGTCTATTCCTAAAGTTCTCTACATATTTGTTCCAATTTATTTTTGGCAAACCTCATTAAAAACATTTTAACATGGTAGAAGTTATACTGAAAGTAGATGTAAAATGGTTTTGTCTGTTCGTGCCGACTTTGGAAGATGGTTTAAAATACACCATTGTTAAATTTAAAGCATATGTTGGGGCAAACCAGTAAACTCCATGATCTCCATCGATCTGATTATTAAGAACTAAATCAACTTCTTTGACTTAGCGTAATGCCAAAAGTCAGAACCTCTAGTGTTCTGGCCCAAAAATTAATATTCCCAAGTTGCGAGTCATATCACCAAAAGAAGTCGAAACCTCAAGTTATAGCCTAAATTAACAAATTCACAAGAAGCTAGCCTCAAGGGATCAGAAAATAGTATTCTCTACAATTTTAGAAGAACCAACCTAATCTTTTTTTTTTTTTTTTTTTTTGAACGGCAACCAACCTAATCTAACTTCCAATAATTTACCGTTCAAATTTCCATAAAAATTTAAGAGATAACTACAATACATTTTTTTTTTTTTTTTTTTTTAAAAAAAAAAAAAAAAAAAAAAAAAAAAATTCATACAAATTATGGGGGAAAGTATAAGAGAATACTACTTTTAGCATGTCAACAAAGTTTTGAATCTAAAAATATGTAAGACAATTTTCAATTCTTACAAAAATATATTAATGCAAGACAACTTTCAATTTAGGAAGATTAAACTAGATTAGATCCTATGCCATGCATGGTAATTTAACTATTATTTATAATTCAACATTATATTTTTAAATAAACAAAAAAATATATATTTTGTATACTGCATGTGGACAAAATATATAGCCAAAGTATTTTTTATTTTAATTTTTTTTTTATGTATATAATGAAATGAAAAATGAAAAAGTGAATTCAACTAATACGTATAAAATTTTAATGAAAAATTGGTATCATTTTCCATTTTATTAACTAAATTATTAAGTATTTTAAACTTGTATAGTGAAATACTGATTTATTTCTTCAGATCATTAGATATAAGGCTCCCTGTATCAAAAAGATAAAAATTGTATTGTAACATAAATAATTACTATAGTTGTATTTAATACAATTTGGGTAAGTGAACAACACATATATATATATACTAAAAATTGAAATAAGATTGATTGTCAAAAAAAATATGCTATTAGTAAGCCGATTCCCAATAAGAAACACATTTAAAATTTCTAAATAGAGAATACATGAATAACAAAAAAAAAAAAAAAAAAAAAAAAAAAAACACCACACACACAATGGGAATATCAATTATTTAAAAAACGCGTCATTTTTTATTTTTGTTACAAAATTACTGCAAATATAATATATTAAAGATTTGAAGAAATAATATACTACATAAGGATTAAGGAATAATGTATATACTCCTTATATATGCAAAGCGAATAATATTTAATAGAAAATATGTGAATCACAAATGTAAATTTTGCTTAGGTAAGTAAATGGTTTGGTGAATATTTTAGTATATTTTACAATAAGTAATAGATGTCATCGCGAAAACAATAAGCAGTATATGTTATCTTGAAAAAAAAGTAGAGGAAAAAATTGTTTCAAGAAGTAACACAAGTCTTTTATAGAGTCCGTTTCTTCCTAGTGCATGGTTTAATATTACGTTATAGATGGAATAGTATAAATATAAAATAATAATTTATACAATAAAAGATATGGAGAATATATGATTCACAAATATATTTATTTTTAGGAAAGTGAATCACAATTTAATGATTTGATGAATAAATATAAAATTATAAAGTATATTTTACAATAATAAGAAAAAAAAAAAAAAAAAAAAGGATTTTGGAGGGAATAATAGCACCAGGAAGTGACACTAGTGTATATTTTAGTATTATGTTATTGATTGATTGTACATATACGTGGAAGATTATAAGAGAGGTTGCAGAAGAAAAGAAAAGCAGAAAACGTCAAGACCGCAGTAAAAGACGATTTGAGAACCGATGAAAAAGAGATAAGACCTTACTTATGTAAAATTTAGCTTCTAAATCTGCAACTTATGCTAATTTCACTACCATTGTCAAGACCCACCCATATAAGTAACTACTGAATGAAAAAAAAACACAGCATTTCCTATAGTTGGGAAGGCTACCCTAACCTAGCCACTAAATCCACCTGGTTGACCTAAAGTAAAAATAAGCCAATTGGTTACAATTAACAAAAGTAAAAAACATAGTAGAAGCTACTTACTTGTTCACTGAGTTTCTCAATCTCCTTGGCATAATAATCAATCGCATCCTCACGAGTGCCCCAAAGACCACAAAAACCTGTCTATAAAGAGCAGAACTCAGAAATGTTCTCATAAATTTAGTTAATCTTGCATTGTGTCTGTAAGTGGAATTACTAGATTAAGATAATGAGAAGGTGAAGGGGAAACAACTAGAATGAGAATATTTAACACAAGCTACCACATGGCCTACATATGCATACCAAACACCCCATCTCAACTTTTGAGACATTAATATATACGATAAAAACATACTCCACCAATATTTGATATCTACAAGATGCTCAAAAAATAATGTTCCACCAATGCTCAAAAGAGGAAGAGTACCTTAATAGTGGGTTTTTTTGAAGGTTTTCTCTCATATTTATTTTGATAGTAGGTCAGGTAGTTCTCCAATGACTTTTTCTTATCGACCAACTTTGCTAGTTTATTGGCATTGTACACAACCTGTAAAATTAGCACAGGAACAGAAAGTGAATAACAACATAGATGGACAGTTGGGATTTTGTATGCTTTACTAAATATTAAAAAAAAATCAAACTTCAAATTTTAAAGGGCATATTTTTTACTATTTTTAATATTTGAAAGTCAGGTCATAATTTTATACTACATTAAGACCAAGCTGTTTACCAATGTTAAAACCAAGAGTTTCCAAAATTTAACAGTGTGATTGGATAAAGAAAGGAGAAGGAAGGGAAAGGAAAGGAAGGGGAGGGGAGAGAAGAATGATGAGCTTTCCTTTCAAATCTCTCCATTGTGGTTGAGATCAATTTCTTACAATTTAGTTTCCCTTCAATCCAAACACATTGTAAACATGATGAGATATTTCAAATAATGGGATCTCCATCAAACACAAGTCAGGTATGAGTAAGATGAAACAGAGACACCTGACACGAATGACGATATTAAAATACACAGAGGGTTAAAATTTCAGATGGCGGCAAAACAATTGTTTACAAACCACAAGCTGATCAGTCTTAGCAATTAGGTTGCTTACAAAACCACTAGAGCTACTTATACAAACTCTGCCGCCGATACTAACCTACAACAGAAAACATTTCATTCCAACCTAATGGCCAAATATTTGTAGACATATATTTACTGCTTAATGAATTATTCATATATATTCCAGTATCTCTAAACCAATATGTCACTACAGATATACCAAGAGTCGTTAAAAACTGAAAACATATTTTGGCATGTTTTTGAGCCGGAAAAATACTTGATAATGAATATCAATTTATAATAATAATAACAATAACAATAACAATAATTAGGAAAACTATACCTGATGTAAGAGGTAATGGTCCGGATGATTCACATAAAAGAAATGTTCAACATGCTCACTAACAGATTCATCAGGATCTGGTGGAACATTTCTCAGAAGAACCTGAAAATGGTATAAATTTGTCAAATAAATGTTGAAGCAGATTCTATAGCTGTCACCTACCCCTGTTTTATCTTGTCATGTACATGAAAAAAGTACGTGAATGTAAACCAGCCACATGGCTCTAAAGGTACACAGACAATTGTGCACACACACACACACACATAGACGGTTTCCATAAATTAAAATTAATTCAAGAATACTGCATTGTGGCACAAAATACAACTTAATCTTCTGACTATTGTGATGCTATAGTAAATCAAGGAGACATTCAATGTTCATTTACCAAGGGAGTATTAAAAAAAAAAAAAAAATAGGACACACATATTAATTCCCCCCCCCCCCCCCCAAAAAAAAAAAAAAAAATAAAAAAATAAAAAAATAAAAAAAAAACACACACACGCACACGCACGCACACACATTAAGTGACAAAACAGATTTGGGGGGGAGGGGGGGGGGGGGGGGGGGTTGTTACAACTCTGAATTTCCAGACTTACGTATCACAGGGGCTGTAAAACAAGCCAACTAGCCCTCTCTACACATAGGTCAAATAAGAAAATGAACCAGCACAAACAGTCCTATATTGAAGGCTTATTGGAATAGAGGGTACTGACTTTTTTTATTCAATACAAAACATTCAGTCATAAAGTATTATTAAAAAAAATTATCAGTCAAAACACTTACAGTAAATTGGTCCGGACGTCGATCTGAAGATGCGATAAATTGCAACCTCATGGTCATTATTATTTTGTACTCTCTATATAGCATATAACAAATCCAAAATGTGGAAAAATACGCCACGCCAATATGAGCCCAAAATCTGTAATAAAATAGTTGTGCAATTTGTCAGGTCTGGTCTGCTTTGCATGAAAGTGTTATAGACAACAACAACGTGTCAGCTAAACTTGTATCCTAATCAGAATGACGGGTAAATCTCAGAAAGTCATTGAAATGTCCACCAGTATAAGCTACCCAAGTCATCTTGAGAGTTATTCATCATACCAAGCAAAATGCCTAACATACTCCCTTATATGCTTATTCAGAACAATATCAATATATATCATAATAAAAGATGGTTCTGACAAAGGCAGAAGGTGAGAGGTCAAAGCTATGTCAGCATCTTTAGTCTTTACCATGAGAGGGAGGGCTTAGATGAATAATTTTGCAAATGGCAGTAATACGAGGATTGATATTGACAGGTGGGTAACGAATGAAATCATAAAATGTAAAGAGCAACAGCAGGGAAATGAGGAAAGCTGACTCTGTATGGTTAGCGATCTACTAGACATTGAAGGCAACTAAAAGAGTAATGTCGTTTGGAAATGGTTTTCTTCTCCTGTAGCAAAAAATATTCCATTTGCCCTGCGAAAAATTGCACAAGTGATGGGTGGGACTGGGGACCGACAGCCTCTGGTATTTACACAATAAAATCAGGGTATTGGTAAGCCCAGGTCTGGTAATAGGCAGGTAAAGGAAGAACCTTCCTTATGGAAAAATGGTGGAAATCCAAATATGGCCTAAGCACAAAATCTTTGTATGGAAGATCAGAAATAATGCCCTCCCTACTGCAAATAATCTTAAGAAGAGAGGCATTAAAATTGAGAGCTTATGCAGGCTCTGCGAGGCAAAGGAGAGGAGTCTCAGGAGCACATCTTCAGAGATTGCGAGATGACAACTAGGATCAGGAGGAGTCTCAGGAGCACATCTTCAGAGATTGCGAGATGACAACTAAGATCTGGAGATGCAGTATGTTGGGTATTAACGCTTGTATTGGGAGTGACCTTAATCTTGAGAGTTGGTGTTAAATTATATTCCTACTTCTCCATGGATGGCAGCAATGAAGATACGATCATGGAGTTTTTTTTTTTTGAAACCAACTAGTAGCCATCAATTAATTAAGGGAAAAAACGTCCATAAGTACAAAGGGGGAAACCTCTTCGGGAACATAATTCTCCCAAAATTGTTCATGACCAAAAGGCACTAGTTTAGCTAAATTATGAGCGACAATATTACCATCTCGTTTCACATGTGACCAATTAACAGACACAAAACTCGTACACAACGCAATAATATCCCCAAGCACCGTATCAAACTCCAGAGCTGCAGCATTCTTAGCGAGCTTATCAATTATAATCCTGCAATCTGATTCAAGAATGACCTTGGTAGCACCATACCTCCTGCCAAGCTTCAGAGCAAACAGCAAAGCTTTAGCTTCTGCAATCTCAGGGGTCCAGCAGGCCCTGCATCTTCTTGTGGCAGCAACAATCACCTTGCCCTCATGATTCCTCATCACAGTCCCAAGCCCCACCCAACCATCGATAACTAGGCTAGCATCGGCATTAATTTTGACAGTGTCAACAGGAGGTGCACACCAAATACTCGGGCTGGGAGCAGGCCGCAAACCCACAGCCCCATAAACACGAGCAGCATACGTTCCTTGATCTTCAACAAGCCTGTGGACGCGTAGCACAGTAGCAGCATTGGGAGTCAGCTTGTCTTGGAACACCTTGCAATTTCTATCACCCCAAATACACCAAGCAAGGAACATGCCACGTTGAACCATCTGTGGGTCTAAATTCTTCCAGCTTACTATAAGGTCGCATATTGAATCAAACTCACTCCAATTTGCCATTTCAGAACAGCAGCAATCAGCCCATAAATTACGCACTCGATCGCAGCCAGCAAATGCGTGAGTCACAGTTTCAGCATTGGTGGAGCACCAGGGACAAGCCACATCTGAAGTTAAATGGCGATAATACAAGAGGCTTTTGACAGGGATAGTGTTCGTACAAAGTCTCCAGAGAAATTGACGAACTTTCGGGGTCACATCTGCTTTCCAAATTTCCTGCCATGCTTGATGAAAACTATCAAGATCACACCCTTTTCCTAGCAAGTAAGCAGACTTAACTGTATACTCCTCCGATTTTGAGAAAGCCCAAATTAATTCATCATTCTGCTCCCTTTCACAAATAGGAATAGCCAATATACATTGCTTATCCCTCTCAGAAAAAAGCTCATCGAGGATGTCAAGCTTCCAATCTCTACTAACCGGGTCAATTAAGTCACAAACTCGAGAGATGTTAGAGGACTCCTCGCTCAAGATAAACCGACCCTCACCATCCGCCACCCACGGATCAGCCCACACATCAATATTGTGACCATTTCCTACCTTCCACAAAACCCCCTCCTTAACGATAGCTTTCGACGCCCAAATGCTACGCCACGAGTAGCTACCTGCCAACCCAAGATAGGAGTCAAGGAAATCAGAGTTGGGATAATACTTTGCTTTAAAAACACGCCCAAGTAAAGAGGAAGGAGCCTTTACAAGCCTCCACGCTTGCCTGCCCAAGAGAGCGTCATTAAAGACACTCAAATCCCGGAAACCCATACCCCCAAGGCATTTCATATTACACATAGAATCCCAATTTACCCAATGAATTTTCTTTTTCCCATCTGTTGTACCCCACCAAAATCTCGCCATGGCCGAATGAATGAGCTGAATAATCATGCTTGGAAACTTATAAACCCCCATCAAATATGTCGGAATAGCTTGAATGACCGATTTGAGGAGTACTTCCTTCCCTGCTCTCGATAAAAGCTTCTCTTTCCAACCCTGCAATTTCTTCCAAATTCTATCAAGGACCGCCTCAAAAATAGCTTTTTTTGAGCAACCCATGATCGTCGGGATACCCAAATATTTCTCATGTCTGTCAACTTGCCGCATATGTAAAATTTCCATCAAACCCTCTCGAAGTTCAATAGGGACCCCTTTGCTAAACGAGTATTCTTTGGAGTATTTGGGTAACAAGGAATAAAGCAATTTCTAGATCAAAACTAGGCACACCACACAATGTGATCCAGCTTGCGCAGCAGTGGAAAATTAGATGGGACCAGGGGGCAAAATAAAGCCTATTACAAGCACCAGGAATACATGAATTAAGTATATTAAATAATTCTTAAAGGAGGAAAAAAAACCCTAAAATTTTCTCTGTTCTCTCTCTTCAAACCTAGCCACCATATTAAAACTTAGGGGCTGCCATCGATTTTTGTCGATGGTAAGCCCCAAATTCTTCTTTAATTTAATGTTTTTAGCCAATAAAGATCACCATCAGTATGGTGATTATAGTTAGTCCCTCGGTCCCTCCATGTAAGGTTTAATCAGTCCCTCTATATAAGGTTTAGTATTATTTGTTTGTTTGATTTTAGTGTGTGCAGGGGTACAAATTTAGAAGATTCGTCTTGCAAATTTGTGGAATTGCGCGTCTGTTGGTATAGGGGTGCAAATTTAGAAGATTCGTCTTGTAAATTTGCAGATCTTGATGAACAATCAGGTTTTATCTCTTTTACAACTATACATCAATGGAGCTCCGTCAAGAACGATGCAAAGACATCTAAAATCATCCGGGAGCAGTTCAGAAGCGATGCCATTAGTTTAGGGGTATTTAATTCTTGTATTGAGAATTTATATCTCTTATGATTATAAGTGCCGAATGGCTATTATTATTTAGTGAAATCACCCCTCCCTATTCAAAAAAAAAAAAAAAAAAAAAACAAGCACCAGGAATACTATCAATCCTCCTATCATATCCTGCCATCCTGGGGAAGCTACGACAATATCATAGGTGAAAATTTATCATTGCAATAGATGGAGCTCGGAAACAAAATAAGCACAAACAAGATAGCTCGTGGAGAGCTACAGCAGGTTGGACCTGTTGAAGAGAATGGCATGGCTATTAAAAGAGGGAAGGCCCCTGTTTTTGCTTCGTCTTCCTCCCAAGCTGAGGCTATGGCCTCTATGTTAGCACTTAACAGCACTATCTCACAGGAGACAATACTATTATGCACACAAGTTCTGCAGAGCTAGTGAATGCTTTCATTGACATCAACAAAGCAAAGAGAGAGATCAAGCAAATTGTGGAGCGTATTAAGCTTTCTAGCTAGGTATTTAGGTAGCTTTGTTGATTGTTATTATTAAAGATAATAGATGTAAAGTAGTTGAGAACCATATCCTAGCCACTAAAGCTAGGAATGGCCAGTAACTATCTCTTTTTTGCCTTCTATTTTCTTGATTGTCAAAAATAAAATAAAAAATAAAAAATAAAAAAATAAAAAAGAAAAGAAAGAAAGATGGTTCTGGAATAGATTTCATTATTTGTTCTTAACCTAATCATATGAAAAGAAGACACTGCAGTTTTCACTTTCAGATTGTGCTGCCGGTTGTCAACAGATTTAATGACAAGTCAGACTATCTAATTGTTGTATTTCCAAACTTTTAGTCAGGTATCCCAGTATCTAGAATGTAAAAGGACAGAGACCAAGCATTGTTCTAACTTTTCACAATATAAGGTGATGATCATTATGTCAATAGATAAAACAAGCCAACAATAGTGACTAAGCCTCTGCAAAAGGTATAAGACTCACCTATTTGATCCCCATGGAATGTTTGATATTGACAATTTGTCAATATTGCTGAAAGTCAAATCATGAGCACCTTCCAACATTTTTCCAGTCCAATTAACAGGTATCAGAACAGCAAATGCTACTACAGCGATAGGAACGAAGATTTTCAAGCTGCAGAGCAACGTTTTCAAAATTAGATCAGCAGAAGAGATACCAAGTTCTTAGTCATTACTATCAAACAAGTATCAAACAAATGTTCGTAAATTTATACATGCATTTCAAGAATTAGATAGCAATCTCAAGCACTTTGCATACTTATTTTACAAAGCCTATTATATGTTTGAATAGTGTTATGAATTTTATGATTTAGCTGTTTATAGTTACATTAATATAAATATAGATAAATAGAACCTGAAAAAGATATACTTCGTATGTAGTTAGTGCAATAAATCATGTCAACAATTTTCTAAGTTCAAACTACCAGCGACAGCTTCCATTACTAAAGGCCAGCTAAAGCAAGCTGATCCAGCAGAAGTTAAAGAATCACTTCTACACTAATATAAAACTAAAATTGATGTAGGTATCAGTACATCAAATAAAAAACTCACCCAAGAAGATAAATTCGAATATAAGCCACAGAATCAAGTCCAGCATGCTCAATAAGCTCAGGCTCTGGCATTCTCAATGCCTCTGGCATCCAGTTTAGAAACCGCAAATACATTCTAAAGTCCAAGTTAACAATCTTGTTCACACCCTTAGAATGCGGTGGACTTGCTCTGATTCCTTTTAGATACCATTTTGGAAAGTACACTCTATCATTAATAGGTTGAAGCCTGAATATGGCAAAGGCTATGAGGAATATTAGTGCTGTAAGAAGGTTTACTGCAGCCGAAATACCAATATCTTGAAGATCGGCCATCCTTCAAAGATAGAAAACCTGCAACTGTGAGGGAGTTAGATAAACAGCAATGACATTAATAATTGCCCAAAAAAAAAAAAAAAAAAAAAAAAAAAAAGATATGCCTCTAAAATTGAATTTGAAGTGTAAGCCCTTGTCAACTAACATCTCAGCACATACTATTAAGCTAAGCATTATGGTAGACTTCTTTTTATAATAAGCAAATTAGCAGATATCTCGTTTGGTTTTTTTTTTTTTTTTTTACTACATTCTGTCATACAATTCAACGAAAAATGAACATGCGCTTGTGTCAACTTGCAAATTACGCAAGAATTAAAAAACACCAATCTAATACATGAAAGCAAAGCTATAGAGTCTGTAATCCGCAGTTGGGAGCTTGATTTAAAAGGATTACCAGGTATCAATACGCCAATACTTAGCTATAAACTAAACTAATTTTAAAAAGCATCACTGACCTCGGTCATCAACCAAAAAAAAAAAAAAGTTAAAGTGGTTGTTGAAAACTCAAATAATCTGCTGTCATCAGGGCATTAAGCAAGTTACATGCAACTCAATAGCCCATACTTAGCAATGTTTTAAAGCATATGGCATTGACCTTGGTCATCAAATGAAAAAAAAAAAAGGTTTTGGTTGTTGCAAACTCATATTTTCCTGTCATTAGAGCATTCATACAACTCACAAGAAGATTCACCTGCTGTTTTTATCTCCTTTCCCTAATATTACTTCAGAAACAAACGGACAACATCGAAAAAAATTCTAAATAACGAATGACTCAGTCAATGATAAACTGAAAATGGGATTCCAAAATTCAAGATCACATTTCTGTATGTCCATGATAAACTGAAAATGGGATTCCAAAAACCAAGAATTGTGTCATGCCTTAATCCCGTAATTATCAAGGTTAGCGCTAAACCCTTAAATTATGCAGCAAGATCATTTCGCCGTAATCAGTACAGAAGTACAGACCTTCTCAAAGTCAATTATCTACAGAAAACATCAGGCAAGGATATCCTTGCACGTTTATCATTATTCTTACACCTAATGGTTGAAATTTCAACACAAACAGAAACAGGTGTCTAATACTGAGGTAACTCTTCTACGAAACCAATATACGAAGTATAATACATAAAATCATGCTAATAACAAATCAATTGTCGATAGCAACTAGCTTAGTTCGCACATCTTTACTGATTGGTGATAAAAATATTTAAAAATAAAAATAAAAATTGATTTCATTCATGAAAAATTACGTGTCAAAATTAAAGAGAGAGAGAGCTTACACAAGTAAAATTCAGTTAATCAAGTGCAACCAAAAAGAAAAGTCAAAAGAAATCCAAAAATCTGAGATTAAGAAATCACCCAAACTTTCTAAAATTAGAAAGTGAACTGCATCAAAAACTTGGGAAAATAGGGTGCTCGTAACACCTAAAAAAATCATGAAAAAAAATTTTAAAAAAAAAATTGACACCAATCTGAAAAATCAACAATATGAATTTTCAAGGATTGATAAACGCAATAATTAAAATTTGTAATTTTTTTAATTGAAGCTGAAAATTAACGAAAAACCCCACATTACATTATATAATTACACAATAAAAAAAAAAAAAAAAAAAAAATAGCAATATAAAGGTAGGATTTTTGAATGATAAAGAATTAAGAACGCCATTATTGAATAAATAAAGTAATTAAAAATATATATTATACAGTATAAAGAAAAACCATCATCAAAAAATACAAAATCATCTGAAAGACTGAAACCACTATTGTTTTTTTTTTTTTTGACGAACAAACCCACTATTTATTCATTCACATTAAATCAAAAAATGAAAAAAAAAAAAAAAAAAAAAAAAAAAAAAAAGAATCGAGAATAAAAGAAAATATACCTGGTATATAATGTTATTACTCTTTGAAAGAATGAAATTGAAGATTGGAGTTTTTTTTTTTTTTTTTTTTTTTTTTTGACAGGAAGATTGGAGATTCTGAAAAAGTGGTGAAGTGTTATGTGTTGTGGAAGTAATGAATGAAAAAGTGAGAATCCAATTGGATGATTTGTTTAAGTGCGAAGGAAAAGGGTACTATCTGGCAAAAACTGCGTATAAACCGAGTATGGAAGGCTGTGTCATGTGTTTGTGTTTAGGTTGATGTTACCGTTGTTCAGAAAGAAATATTAATGTTAGTTGAGGAGGCCCATATATTGATTTGTTACCGTTTTTAAACTTTTGTTTTCTCTTTTTATATCTTCATTTGGTTGTTATTTTTTTGGAGTTTTATGGTTGATTGGGGCCATTTCTAAGATTTCATCAACACCAAAACCTTAATATTATAATGATTTACTTAGAGTGTGGTAGTCGATTAGTATTCAGGAACTATAGACCCATACCAGGTATTGGACACCCATGCCCAATACCCAAATAAACTAATATTATTTGTAAAAAAGAAAAAGGAGAATTAAAAAGGTTGGGTAAATGAAAAAGAAGGTGGGTAAAAAAAAGAGAGGTGAGGAGAGAGAAGTTACTTTCCCTCGTTTTTGCTTCAATTACGCGCGAAATCAAGCTCCGGCGCCGGCGAGAAAGATAGGTTTTGGTGCGTCACTTGGGTTGAATTAGTGTCAAAATTGTCGGGGTGAAGCAGGAAGAATTGATCCAGAAAAAGCAGGTTTGTTTTCTTTTCAATTTTGTTAAAAGTTGAAAGTTAGGGTTTGTTTATGATAATGTTGGATTTTTGTTGTGCAGGAAGGAATTGTAAATGGAAGTGAATGAAGGAAATGGTAATGGTGGAAGTGTCGAGGAAGTTGATTTGTTGGATCTTGAAGTTGATGAGGTATTAATTAATTGTATTAGATAGTTAATGAACTGTTGAAGGTATCATTTAAGAGGTTGTTTGTTTTACTAATATTAGTAATTTTGCTAGACAGAAAGTAGTTAATGTTGTAGTGATTGTAATGATTTATAGTTTATGATAGACAGAAAGTAGTAAATGTTTTGGATCTATAATTTAGGATTTAAAATTTAGGATCAAAACAGATTGGCTTAATTGACTTATTTTAGATCGATTAGTGTGGCTTAAACTACTAACATATTTCTGAATTAGGTGGTGTCGGCTTAATTGAGGTATATAAATGAATTTGTGTTGGGTTATTGAAACACCATTAATCGACTTTTTGACTTTATGAAAGAAAAGGACTTGCATGTTGAATAAATAAAGGTTATTAGGTAATGATGTACTGAATTAATGGTGAAGCATGTAAGTGTTGTTGTATTTATTTGGAGTGTTAAGCAGTGGTTTAACTGTTTGAATTTTGTACCAGTGATTTTGTTTGTGATGTGTGTGAATCTATGTTTTTAAAGCATGTATTATCCTTGTATTATGGTGTTAGTACTCAGAAAATTATGTTGAATATAATACATTTTGGGCAAAGTTTGATACCACACCATGGTTTAGGGTGTGTAAATAACACCAAATGTTATAAGTGTGGTATATGATTGTTACAGGTTGGTGTGATGGACACCCCATTGAATGATGTGTTGGAGGGTGATGTTTTTGGCGATGGTTTTGTGGACGGTCCAAATGCAGCAACACCGGTTCGCTGTGTTGTTGAGAGTGATGAAGGGGTTTATGAAGAATTGCTGGAACATCCTCAAGTGGGTATGGTGTTTGGTAATTGGGAGGATGCTGATAAATTTTTTAGGAAATATGGGAAACAACAGGGATTTGGAGTATTCAGAGCTGCTGGCAATTTCAAGACAGAGAATGGGAAAACAGACAAGAGTCAGAGGAGGAGCTACATTTGGCGGTGTGAATGTGCTGGTAAGCCTGACTTGCGTAGAAGAGTAAATGGGAAAAGGGTGTATGGTGGTGGCTTATCCTTGGATTTAAATAGGAGGAAGACAAAGAAATGTGGGTGTCCTGTGGAAATGAGGGCTGTGTGTAAACCTGACGGTTGTTGGGAGGTGAAGAAGGCAATCACAGAACATGAAAATCATAATCCAACTCCCAGAAAGTCTAGATATATTTCAATGTACCGGCAGGAAGAAATTACAAATGCGGTTAGGAGGAGGCTTTTTAATGATTGTAGTGCTGGTACTTAGGTAACACAAGTGCATCGTAGTATGGCAAAGGAGAGGGATGGGGTTGAGAATATGGCTGTTACGGAGAGGGACTTGAGGAATGTATTGGCTCGGGAGAAGAAGATGAAGATGTTGGCTGGTGATGCTAATGCCATGCTTGCCTATTTTGACAAGATGTGTTCAGATAATCAGAATTTTTTTCACAAGTACAGATTAGATGACGAGGGGCGGCTAACTGATGTGATGTGGGTGGATGCGCGCAGTAGGGTAGCCTATGAAGAGTTTGGGGATGTGGTGTGCTTTGACTCGACCTATGTTACCAATGAATATGCACTGCCGTTTGCAAACTTTGTGGGTGTAAACCACCACGGACAGACCATTCTTTTAGGTTGTGCTCTAGTATCCCATGAGAACACAGAAACTTTTGAGTGGTTGTTTAGCAATTGGCTTGATTGCATGGGTGGGAAACAACCTGTTGGTTTCTTGACAGACCAATGTGCTGCAATGAGGAAACCTCTGAGTAGTGTGATGCCGAAATCCAGGCATAGGTGGTGTTTATGGCATATTGTGAATAAGTTTGGTACGAAGCTTGGAAGCTACGCAAAGTACCAGGAATTTCATGATGTTTTGCTGAATGTAATTTACGACAGTTTAAGCGAGGATGAGTTTGAGCTTAATTGGAAATTAGCAATGGAGGCTTATGGGCTTGGATCAGATGAGTGGCTTTCAGGTGATATTTATTACTCCCTGCAAATCCCTCTTATTTTATTTTGCGTTACTTTAAACTATGTAGAAAACAGCAAGTAGAAATGGTGATATATAATTTAAAGAAATATTATTACCTTTTAATAAAAAGAAGCAATGCAAACCCCTATGCATTTATATTATGTTTGTTATTTAACTGATCACATTGATGGTTTGAACTTGAAGTATATGGAATACATTGTGTTATGGCTGTTAGCTTGTGGGCCTCTAGTTAATGGTTAGAAGTTGAAGTTTTTAGGTGTAAGACATTGAGGTTGTAATGAAATTTTTGTGTGGAATAAGTATATGGAATAAATTGTTTTAGTTCATGATTTGCATCACTGATGTTGTTTCATCTCTTTCAATACGCACTGATTTCAATAGGCACTGATTTGATGAGTTTTAATTTTTGATGTACTCTGCTGTGATATATAGGTCTCTATGAGGAGAGGCATATGTGGATCCCAGCATACATGAAACACCTGTTTTGGGCGGGGATGAAGACCACTCAGCGGTCAGAGAGCATTAATAGCTTCTTTGACAAGTACGTGAAGAGGGACACTCGTTTGTACGATTTTGCGGAGAGGTACTGTGATGCCATGGAAAATAGGGCGAACGCCGAGAAAGAAGCCGATGCAAACAGCGCAATCAGATTGAGGCATGCCATCACTGGTTTTTCATATGAGAAAACGTTCCAGAAAGTGTACACTGATGCGAAGTTTGTTGAGATTCAGGAACAATGTACCAGGCTTATGTACTTGAGTGTTGTTGGGAAAAGGGAGGAGTCTGATAAGGTTGTTGAACATTTGGTACAAGACAAGGTCTGGTTCTTTGATAAGGAATTGAAAAAGGAAATTCCTATGGATAGGAAGATAGTGTACATTGTAACTTTCAACTGTGAAACAAAGGATGCATTATGTGAGTGCAAGCTTTTTGAATGTCATGGAATCATGTGTAGGCATCAGTTTAAAGTGTTTGATGATAATGGGGTAAAAGAAGTGCCTTCAAAATATATATTGCGGCGGTGGCGTAAAGATGTGCACAGGCGTCACACACGTGTTAAGGTTGCATACCATGATCCAAGCAAAACTGAAGAAGTGAAGAGGTATGATATACACTAGACCTATTTGTGTTATATTTTCACTTATAGTTTTATTTGCTGTGTTGAGTATATTTGAATTGGGATCTAACTAAGAAGATTTTGTTTCAGGTATGATAGAATAATGGTGATGTTTGAAAATGTTTGTTTGAAGGCAGCTAGTCGGCCAGAGTATGTTCAGCTTGCATTTGAAGCAATAAGCAAGCTTGAGAATTCCTTGGATGAAGCTGTGCAAAAGGAAAGTGACAATACCGACGCTGTCCAAAAGGGAACTCCTGATGCTGAATGTGAGAACACTGACATGGTATCTTGTCCGTTAGTGAATAAGGATTCTGTAGGGGACGAGCCGGGTTTGATCATGCATTCTGATATTGGTGATTCTTTTGTGAATGAGAGCTCTGCTTTGGGCCTTGAGGATATATCCATTAACCTAGTGGAAAACACTGGAACTCCCATGATGGAGGGTTGTTTTTCTGGTAGTTCTGTGAATGAGAACAGCATGTCCATGTCAGTGCATAAGCCCTTGTCTGTTGGTGATCCAGTATCGCGGAAAAAAGCGCATAGACCCAAGGCTAAGCGTTACCTTTCATTTGCAGAGAAATGTGGTAAAAAACAGCCTATGCTCGTACTAACACAAACAACACAAACAAATTGGTAAATTTCTGACTGTTTAATTATTTTTAATTTTCACAATTCATTGATTTCATTGGAGTGTGTTATGATTGTAGGGAAATTGTGGTGGTGGGAGTGTAACTGTTCCTGTATTGAAGGGTACGAAAAAAAAGAGGACGGCCAAGAAAGGCCAAACAGCAGGAGCAAGGGCCTACTGCTGCTATGGCTGTATGTCATTATTTTTTAATAATAATTTTTGGTGTTTGAATTAATAATTTTTCGTGTGTAAGAAATTATATATATTTGTCATTGTTGGATTTTTTAATAATAATTTTTGGTGGTTATATTGGGACATATGTAGGTTGAACATGGAACTTAAGTCCCTATGTGGGTTGGAGGGATCGGGTATGGTCCAGCTTATGGTGAGCTAGGGTACTTTATCAGGTCAATTCAGTCGTGTCCTGAGTGGGTTGCCCGGGATGTTTTGCCTTACACTAGTGCTGCAAGTCGGAGTATGAATATGAGTGGAGCGTCTTATGTTCAGCAGCTGTAGAAACTTTAAAGGTGTTGCTTCGGTACTTATGTTTATTAATTAGGTTGCTTTTGTAGGTGGATATTGGCAGTAGATGATTAGGTTGCTTTTGTAGGTGGATTGGCAGTAAGATCACATAAGTAACTAGCCTTCGTATGTGCCTATGTATGGCTATTGTCTGTAACAAAGATAATTCTGAACATTATTTCTGTGTTAAGCAAAGGTTGCAAGTAAAACACAGAATGAAATTATTATTGTCCTGTAACACTGATTGTATATACTTCATGAAATACAGATAATAGTAAATACGTAATGAATAACAGTAAATACCTAATGAATAATAGTAATTACATAATAATAGTACTTACATAGTAACAGTATATAACTATATAATAACAGTACAATGTAAAATGTAGAATGTAAATTTTTAATAAAATCATTTAAAATTAATTTATAAACTTACTCAGTTTAAGACATATTTAAATAAATAAGTTCAAACATGCGACATTTTGGACTTTATTGGAGCATTCACATTGTATCTCTTTCATTCCCTTTGGTTTTTTTATTAGCCCTATATCGAGCTATATCCAAAGCCTCTTTTTTTTTTTTTTTTTTGTTCTTCTGATTTGATCTATGAAACTATTAATTATTTTATATGTAAAGACGAAGTTATATTTAGATAGTATTGATGTAGTATGCAAAATGTTTAGTATAACACAATTGTTGTCAAGCTTTAATTTAACTTTAAAATACTTAATATTTTGTACAGATTTGTGAATCGTAAAGTATTACTTATATAATATTTTATTAACTTAATATGTTCCACCTTCCAATTTTTCATAACGTAGTGACAAGTGTCATTACTTATTTAATTTTAGCATAGGTTTATAGATTTTATATAAAATTATCATCTTTAGATGGAAAAGATATAGATTTGTAATGTTTAACATGACATTATTAGTTGTAGTGTACCTTATATGGAAAACATAAACATGAAACGATATAGATTTTGTAATGTACATATTAAATATGAAATTATCACTTGTAGTTTACCTTATATGAAATTATCTTAATATATATAGATATAGATTAATATATATAGATTTGTAACGTTAAAAGATATAGATAAATATATATATTTACTATATTTACTATGAAATTACCTTTCTTTTACTATATTTACTATATTGTTACTACTGAATTGTTATAAATAAGACAGTATCAAAACATAGAATTACAGTATTTGATAATAGAATAACGGTATAGTTAATTGAAAAATCTATTCTGATAAATTAAACAGTATATATAAAAATAAGTAACAATACATAACAATATATATCAATAAATAACAGTATATAACATTAAATAACAGTATATAACAATAAATAACTGTGAAAAAGTTATACTAATTAATATATAACAGTATATAGCAATAAATAACAATATATAACAACTGAAACACTATTTCTGATAAATTACAATTGGGACGAATAACAATAATGAATAACAATAAATAACAGTATATACCAATAAATAAAAGTATATAACAATAAATAACAATATATAACAATATATATAACAATAAATAACTAAATTGTAAAAATTAGGCTATAGTATACTATTTAATAGGATAATATTTAACAAGAATTAACAATATATATCAATACATAACAGTATATAGCAATATTTAACAATATATAACAATATATATCAAGTTTAACACTTGTAATGACTGCCATAATATGAAAAAACATACAAGAAGAACTGTAATATCGCCATATAAAGAATTATAAATTATTCTTCACTAGCAACTTGATTACATATCCCAATATTTAGATATTAACCACTAAAGAACTTCATAACGCTTACACTAACCATAACAGATAATAAAACGCATAGTATGATTAAGGTAGAGTCGTTGGTTGCGGTGTTCCGGTTTCGATTTAAGCTTTGGATTTCCCTTGAAAGCCTATCGTTTTCTGCATCCATACATTCCAATCTTGCTTTCATTATGCTGATATCGGTAGTTAGTTTGTGTTTCTCAGCGAGCAGGACATTCGTTACGTCTCTTTGCCAATCCACCACATCCTCGTCAACCCACTCAAAAAAATCGCAGCCCTTCGCACCTGTTTCGAAATTGTAGAACTTGCACGCTAGAAATTTCCTTCCCGGGTTGTCATGAGTCCAACTCGTCCTCTTTGCTGCTGGTAAACCACATTCACACCGCTTCGCAGTCCTTGACATTTTCTTTCTCTCCTAGCAGTGTTTGAACTTTGAATTTTGATAAAATAAGTACAATGAAGCAAAAGTACTTATTACTGGGATGATGGTCAAATCACTACAGCAATTGCATTGAATATTGTCACTCCTTCCCAATTAGTTTATTATTTCCGCGCATAGAAGATTGTGCAACCAAACTTATATGTACAAACTGTTATTGATATTTTGAAATTAGTCAAATGGTAAATTATACTGTTATTACAAATTTCTATTGAAAACCAAAGCAGGTAATAGAAAATGTAGTACCATTCAAAATATTTACTAAATACATGTTGTTTACATGTTGTTTATCAACATTAATTTAAATGTGTACTACATGGAAAAAACCGGGGAAACATAATTGGATATGAAAATTTGAATATTAAACCGGCCAATCATTACATAATGGAACAGTTGAATACAAGATTTGACATCAAAGTTTAAATCGGCAACCACGTCACTAGATACGTCTACAAAAGGAACACTTCTAATATTTATGAGTTAACACTTCTAATTTTTATAATTTTATTAACTTACATAGTTGTATAGTTGTTTTATATTACCTAGATAATTCACTAAAATAGTAATTATTTAAATAACTCATTTAACAATATGAGTTTTTACTTAATATTAAATTTCATAATCAATTATATATATATATATATTACTTTTACATAAATAATTGATTTAAAGCATACATACATATTCTTACATCATTTTATATTACTTCCCTCCTTAATATATAATCATTTATATATATATATATTACTTGTAATAAAGTTCTATATTTTTGTAATATTATATATATATATATATTACTTCCCTCCTTAATATATAATCAATTATATATATAATACTTCCCTCCTTAATATATAATCATTTATATATATATTACTTGTAATAAGTTCTATATTTTTGTAATATGATATATATGTATAAAAACTTACCTATTCATTTATTATAAATTTATCAATTCCATGCGTAATTTTGCTAGTTGATGTGAAGGAAGTGATGGTAACGACGCCTTTTGAATCCCTCTTGCTCAATGTGTGCATAAAGGTAGGCTCCATCCGTGATTCCTGCTTCCTCGACGGTTACCTAGTCATCCAAGTCCTTACCATTAAGCCATAGTCGTACTCGTTGAGGATCAACACCATGGTCCGTCCCCCAACGGCCGTACACTGTTTCCATCGGAGTCTCATTCCTTGCCCTGAATTGGAAGGTGTTGCGACGTTCAAACAAGTCACAAATATGGAAAACCTTCCTTTCTTTGGTAGTAACACCGACTGGGTTCACCGCAACAGGTTCCCCTTCCTGCAAATACAATTTTACAATCATACTATGTAACCATAACATGCGCAAACTATTACATGGGAGTGTCTTGAGTGTTAAGTAATTGCTTACTTTATTATATGTGAGTACGATGTCATCCTTGCAGAAATCTCTTTGGTACGGTGTCTCGCTCGGAGTAATTAGCTGACCTCTATTATAAAAACGGAGGTCTCTTGGGAGGACACCTGCTCTCTTAGCGTAGTGTAGAAACACGGAGTTGAATGTTTGATCAACAGGAACTTGGTACGTGACTCCTACATCATCCACATCGCCACCTTTGATAAGCAAGTCACACATTGGGAGTAGTGGTAATCCAACCAACACGACGCTATCATTGGTTTTGTCGGTTCCGGCGGACGCTGAGGACGATGAAGACATTTTGACGGTGGTGATGGTAGAGAATTGATATTATATTTTTTTCATACTAGTAATTGTTTAAGTGTCTTAGCAGTAATATGGTTTGCAAATAAATTGAAACCTTTAGAAAAGCATTTATTTTTTCAACTAAAAAGTAGTAAGTGGTTTACCTTTTCAATAAATACACAACAACAAATTATATAAATTACAGACGTAGAATAGTATCTCGGGGATGATGTTTGTTGTTAATATTTTCACCAAATTAACTTTATTTGACAAGTTCCTACTGCTACATTTATTAAACAACTAAGTTAAGGGGTATTGTACACATATTAGTAACATTCATTACGGATATCAACACAACCTTTTTCATATCACCAAGATATACTGTTATGTTAATACCAAGTTCAGCACACAAGTTTGATAATCCAGTTTCCAAATGCAACCATTATTTTACATGATTTCTATACTTCATACGCATATATCCATTTAATAACAAGATGTTGCTACAAATGGTTATGAAACTATTCATCGATGTATTAACCCATGTATAGATCAACGTATTTGACGAATATTCCATTTTAGCAGTACATGTTCCTCGTATTTGATCACAAATACATGTAGTTATAGTTGTAATAATCGTATATTGTTTTATTATAACAGTATATTATAAAATATGACTGAAATTAGTTGTTATATATTTATTCGCTCTTTTACTAGATGATATCCAACTGTACGGTTTGACCTTTTATGTCTGTGTAATATAACAGTATTGAAATTAATAAAGACAGAAAATCTATCCAAAAAGACCTAACTTATTGATATACGTATCACAGTTTTGTCCCTATTCAATAATCATTTGCACGTAGCACTATATATTCATAAATTCCTTAATCATAACCATATATAACCAAACCCAAGCAAACGCACTGATCCAACAATGGCTACCAACTTAACCGACCTAATTCCCGATGGTTATTTCGTCGTCCCTCCACAACAATACTATGAATTTTGGGAACCTTCTTCCGGGACCATAACGGAGCTGGATTTCAATTCATATAAGTACTTCATGCAGAAACACGACGGTATTTTAGTAGAAGTTAATGATGAGGTTGTGAGGGAACTATTTGTCCGACCTAGCAATGCATGGGACAAGAAGTTGTTGAGCATGGTTATGGTTGGTGAATATGGTGGTGATCCAAAACCTATTCACCTTCCGAACTATGTTGACGTCATTGGTAAAATGAATTTGCAAAACGTTGTGTGGAGGTTAACTCGCTGTTGCCTTCATTTCAGAAGCGATTGTGCATCTGAAATTGTTCCTTGTTTTCTTGAAGATATAATTGACCCTACGCCAGAATTGTTGTTCGAAGGTCCAATTTATCCTTTGAAATGCCAAAATGTGGACACCGTGATGGGATGCTTCACTGATAGCCTGCAGATTTTTTACACTGATGTGACGTTTTCATCCATATTTTTTATAGTAAGGAGGTCAAGCATTAATGAGGATCCACTTAGGAGGTACCAAAAAATAGGCCTTCTTCCAGATTTCCAAAGTGGGGCCCCGACTTTCCCATTGGGGTGTTCCATAATTATATGGAACTGTCGGGGTGTCACTCGTCCCTCGTTTGAAGAGAATTTTGTTAAGCTTTTGGTAATTCACAACCCAATTCTTTTCATTTTAACGGAATGTAGGATTTCTCGTAAAGCTATGGCAAACCTCAAAGAATTTGGCAGTTCCCAAATGGATTGGGAACTTGATTCATCTGTCGGTTTAAATGGAGGGTCTTTTGTCCTTTGGGACAAAACAAGGGCAACCGTCGACAATATATCAGTATGTACAACAACATATCCCATTCGACTTGACGGGACACTAATGGTAATTTTAAATGAATAGTTACTTTTAAGCTATGCTTACCATGGTATTTATATAATGTTTGTAAACTTACTTACAAGTACATTTCATGGTTGCAGCCACTGGCCCCGGTTGCGGTTGCGGACGTGGAGGAGGAGGATCACTTCGACTTTGAAGACTTAGGTGGCCCGTGTATAAGTCTAGCTGATGATTGATATGGTGTACTACAATCTGATTAGTTGTTACTTATGTTTTATGTATTGCTTAAAATTTAAAAAATTTGTAATTTGTTCTGTTATGGCCTCGGTGGAATGCTTTTTAATTATAATAATGACGGTGGTGTTTGTTTGGTAAATTAGTCTATATTCAAACATAACACCGGCTTCATTTTATTACGGACAACAATAATCATGCATTATTACACACAATACAATACAAAAAGTCACATTAACCCGCTACACATATTTAATACTTAAATTTCAGGACTTTTTAACTTCATGGTTTTCTTTCTTCACTTTTGTCGCGTTTCCCATTAACTCTCTGACCTTCATCCCGGCCATCATTTGCGACATTAACTTCTTGTGTTGGACCTTTGAGAACTCCTCTTTTCGGATATGATAACAGAAAACAAAGTAAACATGGTAAATATACAACCAGTATTACAAGTCACAAAATATGACAACACCAAGCTTATAGTTTACCAACGGCATTTGGTTTTCGTGGTGTTGATCTGCCATGTTCTGGTGTGTACATGGCACTTCCCAAAACCATGCCTTTTATAGAGACCATGGTTTACATGGATTGCATGTACACGTGCCATATCAGGTAAAAATATTTTGTGGAATATAAAAGTAGAATATAAAAAGATTATAAAGGTATATATATACATGATAATTGCTTTTATATATATTATAACAGTATATATATACATTATAATTGCGTATTTAAAATTCATGTTAGTATTCGAGTATTGTAAGTTATGTACGTTATTTTTAAATTTTTTATTATAACAGTTACTCAAGTATTATAACAGTTGTACAGTCAACACTAAAGTTTGAAGTGAGTTAGTCAAAGATTGAACGATTGAAAGATTGAACTAGTCATGTCCCTATATCCAAAAGTCATATACACATAATGTCGCCTTTCCTTCTTCGTTTGTTTTTAAAATATATATAACTGTATATATAACATTAATAATAGAATTTTACACAAAATCCAGACAGGTGTACGTGTAATTTTGGAGCTTAGTGACAGCCTTATAAGCTGGCAGGTAATAAATTTTAAGTGAAATTGTTAACGGTACATAGATAACATATAACAGTTTATTAAGTAGATTCTAATAAGGACCTATTGGCCCTATCCTAACTTTGATAGAATATAACGTCCAATCCTAACTTAGATAGAATATAACGTCCAATGTTATACACTGTACACCACATATACCTGTATCACCAAATGTAGGATTGTGAACCAAAATATGAATCAAAAATGTATCACAAAATGTGAACGAATTGATTCCACATTAAATGGAGGCATACGTGTAGGGGAAGTAACTGAGCTGTACGGGGAAAGTGGAGTTGGGAAGACACAAATATGTCTACAACTACTACTTACTTTCTTGTTGGATCCAAGTGATGGTGGGTTATACGGATCTTCCATTTACATTCAAGCATGTGCTGTGTTCCCGGCCAACATACTTCAACAGTTAAGTACACATTTGTGTGCAAATAAGGTGGTGGATATGCCCCCACTAAATCTAGTGCACGTGAAAAAACATAGATGATCCCAGTCAATTATGTTTGGTGCTAAACCAAGTTGAGCAAATGGTGTTGCTTTCTCATGAAGGCTGTAGACATACGAGAGTTGTCGTACTAGATTCAATTGCCTGTTTATTAAGACATGATCATGATTACACAGCAACGGGATTCATGGAGCGTAAACGGTCGTTAAAGGCAGCTGCCAATAAAATGAAACAAATTGCTAGGAGTTATAGCATTGCTTTCATTGTGGTGAATGAAGTAACCGATGTAGTTGACAGGTCATCTGCCTCAATGACAACTGCCTCAACGACCACTATGAAGACATACACGTCCGGAAGGGAAGTTAAGGCATCCTTAGGAAATGTGTGGGATAGTCTGATGCCAAACAAGATTTTCATTTCACTGCAATACCAGCCCAACAACCAATCGTGGTATCGAGAGTGCATGGTAGTTAGGAGCACTGACACACAGTTAGAAGGCCGAAGATGCGCATTCCGCATAACAGATAAGGGATTAGAGGCAGATTAAGATGTTTTTTTTCGTAATAATAATGTGTCTTCGGTGTAAAGTAAATAAATATTATTTACTTTTCAGTTTAAAATTATTATCCCCATATATATGGAGATAATAATAATGCGTCGTTATTATATAGTAAATAAATATTATATGATCTTATCGAACTTCAATAAAGTACACAGTTATTCTGAATTAACATACCGTTATGATTAAAACATAAGCAGTTTTAAATTATTTTCCCACATAAATACGATGTGTCTTAGATTAGGGAATAAAGTAAATACATATTATTTTGATTTTACCACATACAGTTATTCTAATTTAACAAACAGTTATGAATACAGCATAATCAGTTTAAAATTATTATCCCACATATATATGGATAATAATAATGTGTCTTAGGGAACTGGAATAAAGTTTTTAAGTATTATTAATATTTTATTCATACAGGTATTATGAATTCACATACAGTTAAAAATAAAGCATAAACAGTTAAAATTTGTTATCCACATATATATGTCTTCTTAGGGAACTGGAATAAATTAAATAAATATTATTTACATCTTATCAAATAGTATTATTAGTGGTGAAGCATAAGCAGTTATTCTGAATTAAAATACTGTTATGAATGTAGCATAAGCTGTTATATATACAGCATAAGCAGTTATGAATGATTAGTGGTAAGTAAATTAGATAAACGTTATTGTAACTCTTTATTAGAGACAGTTATTCGAAATTAACATACAGTTATGATGAAAGTATAAGCAGTTATATATAATTATCCAAATGTATATGTATAATAAAGGACGCTGATGTATATGATATATATTATACTCGCCATTGCATCCCCTTCCCATTTCCCTCCATTTTGTTTCCTGAATGTTCTGAAATTTGACAGTAATGGCTACATCATCTTCCTCCACTTCTGCTCTCTTGCTGTTATTCTCAATGATCCAGCCCTTTGACCCAACATGGTACGATTTCTTGTCTCCCCCATTTATACGACGCTGCGACCAACACCCGCAAGATGATGTGGAGATCTTGAAGGACGTCATTAAAAGCGGACCCCCAATTATATGCAGTGTGTTGGCGTATGTTACTCTCAAACGACGCAACCGTTCTTTGATGTTTTCGCATCAACTTGCAGCGGTCGGCCGTGGGTATTTTGCGCTTAAAGGAATGCAATTTCATCCCTACTTTCCGTATCTATGTCCTTTCAAGTTAACTAAGCCCCTGGAATTTCGCAAAGAAGCCTATTGCTTCATGTACTAGTGTCTTGATTTGTATAAGATTTGTTTTTCGGTCAACCTAGGAGAGTTGCGTCGCCAATTATGGCTATGTACAAATTCCGAGTTTAGGTACCGGTACTTAATCAGATTCTTCTATATGTTCTCGAGCGTTGGTGGATTAACCAACAAAGTTGAAGAACTAATTAACACCCATGGGGCAGAGTCTTGGGCATTGATGGTTGTTGGAAGGGAGTTCACTACAGGTGTTGTTACTGGGACTAGGGACGAGATCATTTCATTGGATTGGATTAAATTTGGGCCGGTTGACTTCGCTGTTGTTTACCAGGAAAACCAAACTGAATGTAACGAGTTCATGGCCACCATGTGTACTATGAATGGGGTTAATATCGCAGACCACCCAGAATTAATAAACCGTCCACCATATAGTGAAGAGGGGTTTCCACCGGTGTACAAGAATAATATGGACAATGCCATACTCACCTACGCCAAGAAGATTGCAGACACTTTGCCAAGGGGTTCATCCGGTTCAGAGTACGAGGTTGTTGATTCAAGCGAAGATGAAGATGAAGATGAAGATGATTGGTAGATGTTACTATGTTTATGGCCAAGTCTTGTTTATGACTTGTTAAATCTGATTATTAGTATGTAGTTACTATGTTTAGTAGATGTGTTGATGGAATTAGTATGGAATTAGTATGTACTTAGTTTGTTAATTATGTGTTTATTTTATGTTTAATTGATGTTTCTGTTTAATTTATTGTTTCTGTTTACTTTATGTAATTTATTTTATTTTAGTTAGTTTGTTCTGAATTTTCAATTTACTAAACCACAAAATTTTTAATCTAAACATACTGTAACAAAAAAAAATACATATCAAAATACATACGCCCACCATACCGCAAATGAGTTGTCAACTCAAAATGCTTTATAGTCCAACTTTTCGAAAAGCTACTGCAAACTAGTCTACGTCGCACGTACTGGCATTAAAATTAAACTTCCAATAAAAATAAAATTTATTTCCCTCAATACAGCTATACAAAAAATATATACAGCTACACGCATATTATATACAGCTATACACTTATTACATACAGTTAACGCACATTTTTACAAAAGTTTATGCGCCTAGTATACATAATATACATATAAACTGTAATTAAAGTAATACATACTGTCAGTCCTTTTATGAATACTGTTATTGTATGCAATCCAATTATTGGAAATATAATTAAAAATTCGTATTTATTTATTGAATTGTCAAGTCAAATACTCTAAAAGTATCATTGACGTAATAACATGTTAAAATAAAAGGTTTCATATACATATACTGTGATTGGAGTACTAAATACTGTTATTCTACTCAATTATTGAAAATATAATTATAAGTTTGTATTTCTGTATTGACTTGTCAAGTCATAATAAGTATTTATAACAACTTAAAATAATAAGTATCATATCATATACGTATACTGTGATTGAACTATTAAATACTGTCGATTCTGTTATAAATACTGTCATTGTATGCAATTAATTAATTATTTACAATATAATTACAAGTCATAAAAGTATCATTATTTAATTGACGTAATAACAACTTAAAAAAAAAAGTACTGTATTATATCATATATATGTACTGCTATTTATGTACTAAGTATCATTTCATTTATAATCAAAACTGTTTCCTAGTACATATATATGGAATTTAGTTCATAAACTGTTATGCTCTATAGAACTACCACTATGTTTATAATATGAACTGTTAAGATTGGTATAAATACTGGTATTTATATTTTTTGTAAAACAACACTGTATGAATCCCGCCTTATTTTTCACAGTTGCGCTTCAGCATTTGTTTCGAATGAATGTAGAAGAAATCCTGCCCCCCCCCCCCCCTTCTGCACACATATAAGTACCTATAATCCACAAACTAAGTTTTAACAACCAAATTTGTTCACCATGAAGGAAATCATCATGAGCTCGGTGATGATGGAAACACACAAAATGAAGAGGAGTAAGCCACTCCCTACAACCTTTCAGTCCCCAAACAAGAAACCTAAGTCAATAGCCACCTTATTGTGTCCAAGCTCTTCCAACAACCTTGTCAAAATTAAATTCCTACGTAAGAGGGAGTTGTTGGATTTCATCCTGAAGCCGGACACTCCGGAATACACTTCCACCAACATCGTTCAAGTTTCCAACAACGGTCGAATATCACCTTTCCACATACCAGATTTAAGCGATTTTTCATTACTGCCAAAGCCAATAAAGGTCTACTTCCGGTGGCTAATTTAGAATGCAACACTGGGTAACTTGTTTACAACATTAGATGAGGTGCTATCTTTAACATGTCCTATGCCTACATTTGTTAAAAGAACCACCGTTATCGGCGGTGAATATTCAACGTCATTGCACAGTTCTTCAAATGAGCTGAGGTTGGTGGTGGTTGAGCGACAACAAAAAACCATCCAACTAGATTTCAAGTCAAGCAATGGGACTTCAGACACAAGGGATGGACGTATCTTAATTGTTAAGTTGGTGGAGGTGGGATACACTTCAAGGATGATCAATGATGTAGCTTTTGGATCCTATAATATTCTCATTTGGAATTGTAAAGGATTATCTCACAAAGATTTCCCTAGTCGAGCTGCACAGTTAATTGATCTAACAAACCCGGACATCTTTGTTATCGCAGAGTCACGGGTCTCTAATGTCATAGTCCGTTGGGTGTCGAAGGAATTGAAGCCGTACTCGTTATATCTAGCTGAGCCACAAGGAGTTTGTGGAGGCATTGCAGTACTCACCTTCAACACTAGATCCTCAATTAGGAATGTTATCACTTCAACAAATGAGTTCAGTGGATTAGTGTTAATTACCTAAAAACTTTATTAGTATGTGTTTGTTTGTCTCTCAAACCTTAAGTACTAAGAAATGAGTTGTTTATCTTTTGTGGTTAATGTATTGTTATGTGTGGATATCTTCAATCTTTTTAAGTAATTTGTTATGTCGTATGATGCGGGGGCTATGAAATTACTCGTACTAGGATACATTATTACTAGAATTATATAAAATTAATACTACAACTATCACAAAATTAAATTAAGCACCCACAACTAATAATTCAATATTTTTATTTTACAAAATTATTTCATATTTCACAAATTACTTAATATATTAAATTTCACAAACTAATTAATATTTCACAAAGGATAATATAGCATAACCAATAAACGACATTTACTAGCCCCTAATAAACGACATTTACAAAAGGCCACCCCATTAAGCCCACCCAAATCCAAAACATGCTTAATGTACATTTTACAATTTAAACATATGCCAAAATGTGCAGGGCCCAGTTAATAAAACAAAACAGGCCTCTGCACCCATATAAAACCAACTTCAAATGTATCCATAACAACACCATACAACACCATGTGCATCATTTCTGCACTGCAGCCACAACAGCATCCCGAGCATCGTTAAACTCACACATTAAGTCCTCATACAACAGCCACGATCGCTCAACGTTAATATCTGGATCCTAATTTCACCCAACAACCATACACAAGTTAGGCAAAATAAAGTCGAAACTAAGCAAATGAACCAAATACAATGAAGCAAATGAAGAAATGGATGACATTCACTAACCAATCTCAATGTGGTCAACAATCTCTCAGCATTCCGCTTTATTGCAGCAAGCATATGCACTCCACAGCTGTGTCTGCTCACATGACATGGATAAGCTAGCAAATGTTGTACAAGTTTTGGAAAGAAAAAAGATAAATTAAATAAGAAGACAACACATACAAGTCTCCTTGTTGATCCATTGTAAGCGAGGTCGTAGTCCAATTGCCGAAAATTCCAAGAGGCCATTCTTCGTCAAGCAACTGGAACACCAAATCCATGGCATATGCCTACGCCATACACATAGTCAGAACCACACACACAGTCAGATAACTCAGTTCATGTAACACCTATTTTATTCATATAAAACACGGTAGTCACACAAAGATTACCAATTTCTGAACATTAACGGAGTGGAGATCTGCAGCCGTAGACGTCTCGATGGAGTCCATCACCAAAATCTCTTCCCGATTTAGTGAAAAGGCCACACACCACCAATGATTTAACAAGACTACAGGCACAAACACCCACATACAAAAACAATAACACCTCTTCTTTCAAATATTTCACAACTTCCTCAAAGCTTTTAATTTTGCACTTTTTTCAGAACACCGGAAATGAGGTTTTAAATTTGCAGTATTTCTGGCAAATATTTCTCAATTTACTCCAGCTAACATATACATTAACAACATATACATTAACAAACACCCTAAATCAACAAAACTGAGCTACGTGACAAATAACTTACCACATTAATGCGGTTTGGTGATAAGCCTACCATTTGTTGAGTGTAGAACCTAGTCGCCCTGTCCAACTCCTCTACGGACTTCATGTTTAAGACACGATGCTTGCAAACACAAACAAAGCAAACCTTTTACACATCCACACAGTACAATAAACATTTCAGCCACAAAATTAGGACATTTTCACATACTGTAAATGCGGGGTCCAACATGAAGCGTCGACTACGCCCTTCGAATCGATGAGCCCAAACCTTTTCATAGATTTTTGCAGCAACCCTTACGTACTACACATATAAAAACATCATAAAATTGTATCAAACACATAAAACACTGAAATGACTTCCCTGTTTAAAACTAGCTTTTCATACCTGGTCAACAACCTGCCCCCTAGACAAAGCTATACCAGCACAAAGACTAAGCCTTGCTATATGCCCATCACAGCTTAGCATCACCGGGTCATCTTCACTGCAAAACAAAATAATGCGTGTTATCACAGACTCATATCTGTTAAACAAATCATATCATACTATATTTCATATAACTAATGTCCATACATGTCAATTATGTGCTGCCTCCTCGGGGAAAAATTGGTGTGCACTCTAACATATAAAAAATTGCATGCCGGTATCGCCGATTCTTCCTAGGCCGCCAGGTCATTACATACCCTTGTACTAATCGGCTCGGTGTTGCCGTTGTTTTGCGTTTTCGCCGACTGCGCTCACCACCATGCTCAACCAATGCTGCCCCAACACAGTCGTCACTCAAATCTTCCTCTGAACTGAAACTAACCTCTTGATTGATTCTTTTCAGGCTCTGTGGTCCTCGGACTACTCTTTTCTCCTCCCTCTCCTTGTTCAGTCTATCATATTCTTCTTTCTCTTTCTCCAGCCTATCCAATTCCTCTTGCTCTTTCTCCAAGGCCACCCTTTCCCTTTCTACTCTCTCTTTCTCCAACAGCAGCCTCTCCATTTCCTCCCTTTCCATTCTCTGTTTCTCCTCCTCCACCACCCTCTCCCTTTCCCCCCTTTCCATCCTCTCTTTCTCTTTCTCCGCTAATAGCCTCTCCCTTTCCTCCCTTTCCATTCTCTCTTTCTCCTCTGCCAACAGCCTCTCCCTTTCCTCAATTTCCATCCTCTCTTTCTCTTTCTCCTCTAACAGCCTCTCCTTTTCCACCCTCTCCCTTTCCTCCCTCTCCCTTTCCTCCCTTTCCACCCTCTCTTTCTCCTCCACCCTCTCCCTTTCCTCCCTTTCCAGCCTCTGTTCCTCCTCCACCCTCTCCCTTTCCTCCCTAGCCACCCTCTCTACTTTCTCTAATACAAGCCTCTCTTTCTCCTCCCTATCCTGCCTCTCCCTGTCATACCTCTGATTTCTCTCCTCTCTTTCTTGCCTCTCCTTCTCCTCTTTTTCCTCTCTCTCTTTTCTCTCCTTCTCCTCTCTCTCTTTCCTCTCATTCTCCTCTCTCTCCTTTCTATCCTTCTCCTCTCTCTCCTTTCTATCCTTCTCCTCTCTCTCCTTTCTCTCCTTCTGCTCTTTTTCCTCTCTCTCTTTTCTCTCCTCCTCTTTCTCCTTTCTCTCCTTCTCCTGTATCTCCTGTCTCTCTCTATCCTCTGTCTCTTGTCTCTCCTTTTCCTGTATCTCCCTCCTTCGGGAGTCCTCCCATTCATTATTCAGAATAATAGGTGTTGACAGTAAACCGGTTGCTATGTAGTCATTCACATTAATGTCATTCATTTCCTCTGAAATGTCATGCACACCAGAACCAGAACAAGAACCTTTTGGGAAATATGCAAGTTCAAAAACACTTCAAATCAGTATATACTATACAACTTTACTCATATAACAGGTCAAACCCATATATATACATATATATATATATATATCATATATATATATATATATCATATATATATATATCATATATATTTTTTTTGAAGGGGGGGAGGGGAGATTATATTCATTAATAAAAAGCCATACGGCACTTACATAAGAGATCATAATCGAACAATACAAAGACAACCGAACCAATTGCAAGTTCAAAATAAACGAAACTACAATTGCACGCGCAGAATGACTTTCTTAAGTACCCTTGGCTCATATAACGCTGTCCTATGCAGCCTCTTGCAAGGGGGTCTGGCAATATGATGTAATTTCTGACGAGAACCTTCATTGGCTCAGAATCCCGTACTCCTCGACCTGAAATCAAAATTGGTGTCGTACACTTCACCATAGACAAGATCAACTCCGATTCAAATACGGATATCGGCATGGAAGCAAAACCCTTTAGCCCAAACCAACAGAAGATCAAACCGAAGCCCCATAGCCAAAAAACCCGGCTTAAATCCTGCAGATCGGTACACCGATCTACAAGCCCCATATCACTCCAACACACCACACAAACAGAAAAAATAATAAAACTAAAAAACACACAACGACTTCTAAAAGGAAAAACAGAACGAAAACTAAACCCTAAAACAAAAAACGAAACCCTAACATCCCACCCCGTCGCCAAACCGAGTCCCACCACCCACGCTCTGGGATTCACCGACCCAGCCCACGAAACGCCGGAAATAAACGCACAGACCACCAAGGCCCGCCTGAGAAGCCCGAACCCCACACGCCCCTGAGCCGCTGCAACGACAACCCTACACGAGGGACTTAGAACGGCCCTACACGAGGGACTCAGAGGGAGGAAACTCCCCCTCCCCGTTCTCGTAAACCACGTCGCGGCAACGGACAAATGGGTGGGGCGAAGGCGCGGCGGGGAGGCGGTACAAAGAAACGACGGCAGGCCGGCCTCACAGTCGGAGAAGAATAACGACGGCGGACGAAGAGGCGGTGCGGCGCCAGATGAAAGGCTGAAAAAACGAAAAACCATAACGGAAAAAGAAATAAACAATCTAAAGGGGTAGATCGGAGGCTCGCCGACGCTGTGGCGTGGGCGGTGAGCCACACGCCCGCCGGCGAGCCTCATAGCCGGAGAAGAAGAAGAGGGGCGGCGGTTTATGGGAGAGAGAGAGAGAGAGAGAGAGGATTTTTAGAGGGAGCATATATATCATATATATATCTTATTTATATATCATATATATATATATATATATATATATATATATATATATATATATATATATATATATATATATATATATATATATATATATATATATATATATATATATATATATATATATGATATATATGATATATATATCAGTGCAATTCAGTGCAAATCATAGATATAGAATATAAGTTGGGGAAACTACTACGCATAACATATAGCTTCAAAATGAATACCTGAACCCTTATTCCATCCAAAATAACCGCGTCCTTCCTTTGGACGCTTTTTCAAACCTTGAGTGGATAAAAGATCTCCTCCTTCATCCTCCTCTTCTACATCAACAGCTTGCATTAACACTTCAGCAATCTGTTTTCAAAATTAAATACATTTTCAAAATTATATTATGGCATGTACACTAGCCAAACACCCACAACACATGTAGATTAAGCTCACCTCCGCAGCCATAACACTTCTTTTCAGAGGCATACGGTCCAATGTAGCCCTTTCATGTGGCCTTCCATAAGACGCATTCACACACTACAACACATAATACAATTAGTAAAGCATACAATACATCAATACAATAAAAAAAATAATAATTAAACACCACATAATTAAACAAATAAATCCAAATTTTACAGGAACTTCAATAATCTTACACCCAATTTCCCAAAGTCACCACCAGTAATGCGATCAGCCTTCTTTGCCTTATTAATTTCAACTTCTGTCCATGCCTTCAAACGAGGAAAGACCCCCCATTTCACAGGTGGCCTTCTCAAACGATCGACATACATTATCTACAACACAAACCGACACATATACATTACATACAAGGTTTAAGCACTTCACTATAACCAAAATAATTTTGCTAATTAAACTAACCGCAAGAAAAATTGTGCATCCTCCACAACCCTTTGAAAACCCCGACGGATAGAACCTCCTTGCAAAGCTTGAAACCGAATACATAAGTTTTTCAAGCACTAGGGAACACCAATCATAAGACTGAGGATCCACTGCTGCAATTGCTGCGGGAACTAACTTCGGACAGAGCCGGTACGATGTAGTAGGACACAAAATATCCACAAGGGCTAGCAGCAAGAACGCAACCCTAAACTCAAACTCATCTTCAAGTGGAGCTTCTACTACCTCTACGAGGTTTTTCCTCGATATCCCTTTCACATTGGTTCGAGAACTTGAACTGAAACGCGCAACTACACCGGCAACAAAATGCTTCGAATCTTCATCAAAAGCTTTCCTCGGAACCGGCAAATGACCCTTTGGAATCCCTAGAACCCAATGCACTTGAATGGGGTCGAATGTAAACTCTAGACCATCAGGAGTTACCAAGCTGTATGAAGGTACATCAACCCTCGTAGCAAGCCAATAACACAGCTCCCCGGGCAGCTGTCTGTCCACTAAACCAAACAGCCCAGAAAATCCCATCTCATGAACAATTTTCCTCTTCTTTTCACAAAACTCATTTAAAATCAACCCAAAATCTTCCACCCGACAATTTACGTTTTGAGGCTGCATACAAAACCAGATTTATAAATACACACATATATACACATATAAAAGACCAACTTGTTTCCACACACTTACCCTTTTCAGCTCCTCCTTCATTCTTTGAATGACTTTACCAATTTCCTTCATCTTGCCTCCTTCACTAAGTTTATTGTCCTACATAAAACACACCCCAAATAAATTAGCACCCCTCTACTTGCCCAAAAACAATATCAAGACATGCATACAATTACAAGCTCACCCGGTACACAACATCATCAATTTTCTTGCAAACCTGAACATCAAAACAACAACATCAAACCATTTCAATCACCATCCAAAATATTTAATCACTGACCTAATGTGTGATACTGTGTGATTATTACCTTTTGCTTTGTACGAACGGATTCGTCCTCATCATCAGTGACGATTTCTTCTACAACATCCTTCTTCTAAATATACACAAACACACCACTTAGAAAACATACATACATCCCACTGACAAAGGGTCTATCACATATTCCACACCATATGTAACTATCAAAGTTAGCTAAAGCAACTAACACAACTAATTGTGAACTAACTACCAATTCTATTTCCACATCACATAAAAATCAACTACGACCCCAAAGCCAATAGCACATCACATATAAATCAACTACTCATTTCATCATCACATAAAAATTAACTAGTAATCATATAACTATCATCTACCACAACTATTCTTACACACTTCCCACACCAGCAGCACCATTACATTACATATTTGCAAAATTATACACAACCAAATACCAAAATACAATCACTATAACCTACTCATCAACTCATCAATACATACTTATATATAGTTAACTACTTTTAGAGAAAATGAAACATGGGTAATGACTTGAGACAATTTTGATTTTTCACAATCAACTACTTAATCCCCAATTATTCCAACACAATTTGTAAAAATACAATTCAAATAATCGAAATCAAAATACAATCACTATAACCTAACTACTTAAGTTGTTAAAATTTCATTAAATCGCTTACCTTTTCGACTCTGCCTCCAGAACGTCCTCGACCTCGACCTCCGCTTCCGCCACCCCTTCCACGGCCCCTTCTGCCGCTGCCTGTATCAATTACCCATAACTTAACTAACATAAAACCGTGTACTAACATAATCCTTTTATTAATAACTACAACCCTTTACCTGCCATGCTCAAGCCGCTATTCGAGGTGGCGACAAACGACAAATCCAAAAACAAACAACGACAGACTTAGCCCAGATTTCGTCTCCTCTCTTCCAGACCTTTTGCTTAACGCCACAAGCCTAATTTGGAGTTCTCCGATGAAGAATTTGCTTTGTTTATAATTAGGGTTTGGAATTCCGATGAGGTTTCCGGTGAGGATCACTTTACAGAGAGAAAATGAAGGGCAGTAACTTCTAGAGAGAGAAAGCAAATGAATTTTACAGTGGCAGTAACAACAGTAACAACCCAAAGTTACCGCAGTAGTTACTGTCCTCATTTTAAGCCGCATTTATGAATTTGCCCCTAGTATGGTCCATACCTGGTATGGGTCCATCATGCCTCATTAGTATTAGACTATTAGGTACTTTTTTATTTTATTTTTTTTGAAGGAATTAGACTATTAGGTACTTCATTACTTGTTGAGTTGTTGAGTACTACGGAGTATGATCTTAGAAAAGCTATTGATTAATTAATGCGCAAATACGCGTGTGACGTTAAAGATCAAAAGTAGTCAATTTAATAAATTTCTTTAAGACTTTTTTAAAAAAAAAAAAATCTTTTAAACAAAAAATCAAAAGTAATTTATTACTACTGTGGAATAATATTCTAGCCTTACAGAGTCTATACTCTTAATAGGAAGCCTTAAGTAATAAAAAACATTTAAGTAAATTTCAAATTAATTGCAATTGCCTACGACTAATGATTTCAAAATAGTATGGGAGTTGGTATGGTATTGTAGATTAGGGTACTCAACTTTCATTCATGGTGTCTAACTGTCAATTTGTTTAACACCTCATTTATATAATTTTTCCTTTTATAAAGCAGAAAACTTAAACAAATAATCATTTTTATACTCAAATTTTTTGAGTAATTTTGTTATTGTATTATTTTACCCATCTAGCTACAAGCCTACAACTAGATATGTATTAGAGGTTGTTCATGGACAGGACAGCGGGACATGAACAATGGGACAAGTGGACAACCCACTAAGCCCACTAATTTCGGTCCGTTAACTTGGCGGGCTTGGTACAACCATTTTTTGTATGTAATTATCTATCCCTACCCCCTAGAGTAGGGAGCTCTACCTACACCCCCTATCAAAACATTACACTTAATCATCCTATCTCCATACCCACTATACACAAACTGATTTTATTTTACCCCTATACATACAAAGAAAAAAAAAATCAAAACCTCCTTTTGCATTTTCTCTGTCCTCACCCATTTGCCATCTTCTCTCTCCTCACCCATTTCTCAATCATTTTTCTCTCACATCAAAAGCTTTAATGGCAAAATTGTTACAAAATTATCACAACAATTTGTTCAATCACTTCGAAATTCATCAAAACAAAGGCGAAATTTAAAAAGAGTAAGTTATTTTGTTCAAGTTTGGAACGAAAAAAGTATAAACCTTAGGTTTACTAATTTTTTGTTGCGATTGTATTTCAAGAATATAATTGAAAATCAACCATGGAAAATGTATCAAGGTAAGTATAATAATATAGTTCTAGTAAAAAACCATTAAATTAAACCAATACATTCTTTATTTATTTATTTATTTGGAAAACAAAGGAAACAGTTTCAAAGAAGAAAAACAAAGATTCTGGAGAAATGCAAGTATTAATAAATTTAAATCGTAGTGATTTTTTTTTGTTCATTTCAATTTTGATAAATGTTCATTTGTATATTAGTATATAGTCATTAACATATTAAATAGATAGATACTGTATATAAATGTTCATTTATATATATATATATATATATATATATATATATATATATATATATATATATATATATATATATATATATATATATATATATAAGTACATAGTCATTCACGTAATAACATTCATTCTTTATCATTGTTTTGAGTGGGAAAATATTGGATAAATGTTTATTTTTATTTTGATAGATGTTCAATTACATAATAGTATATGGTCATTCACAATTTCACATACTAGCATCCAATTATTAAAATTTTGATAAATGCATGTTCATGTTTTTGTCATCTTCTTCATATATTCCATGTTCATTTCAATTTTGAATTTCAATATATGTCTTTTCTCATGTGGACATATGGTCAATCACATATTCATAGCTTCAAGGGTGTTTATTTACTATATATTCTATGCATATATGTTCATCGATTATGATCTTTTAAGGTCATTTTCAAACTAATATATGTTCATGTATATAACAATAGATGTTCATATCCATGTTGAATTATGTAAATATGTTTATTTTTGTATTAATAGTTGTTCATTTTCATATTAATAGATGATCGTTTCCACACTAATATATGTTCATTTATATATTAATTAATATATGTTCATTTATATAGTAATTAATATATGTTCATTTATATTTTAATAGATGTTAATTTTCATATCGACCATGTTTTATATTCATCCATGTTTATATTCATATGGTTCATTTTCAACATTTAATTTTGCTCAAATCCAATACAATATGTTTTTATTAGTTATACGAGAATTGTGCATAAAGTGAGTTTGTCCGCACAATAGCAAGGAAAAAAGGTAGATGGCAAAAAGAAGGAAACCATGAAGACATGGAGTCGCCAAGCAACATGAACCAATGTCACCAGATTGAATTTTTTGATTTGGATCAAGAAGTTTATTGTGTTTAATAATAATTAATATATGTGGTGGAATTGTGTTGTACATTAATTTAATATCCAATTGTTCATCTTTTTGGTGGTATACAATTTCATTTGATTTTATTAAGAAGGAAATGAACTTTTTTCCCCCTTGAGTACTATAAATAGTCATCTAGAAACACAATTACAAAAATATAATAATTTGAATATTTCGTATCGTACTATCATAACTAAACATTTAATAATTATTCTATAGAATTAAACATTTAATAATACAAAAGTGAACATTTGCAATGATGAAAATGAACATTTTATAGGTAATTTAGAACTGAAAAAACAATCAATATGACGTCATTAGGAAGGAGTGGGGGTGTAGGTAGCTCTGCCTACCCCTGGGTCTAGGCAAAAATTTGTATGTTGAGTGTGGTGGGCTAGGCTCAGACCATTGGTGTAAAGGGGTGGTCATGGACAAGACATATTTACCACGGTCCACGAGCTAGCTTGTTCTCCTCGAAACCTCGAGTATTAAGGTTAATATTTTAAGGGTAACTAGTTTTAATCCCAAATATATGTAATCTAAATTTATATATTATACCTTGTTCATTTAAAAAGAAAAGTGATGTAAATCATATGTAATGATTTGGAAGGTTAAGGAATATTGACAAATTAAACAATTAATAAAACGTATAAAGGGTTACTGACACCCTTCGGAAAGATAAAAGGATTATTGTAATTTTTAAAAAATAAAGAATTAGAATATGACATGTGAAGCTTAAATTAGCGGTCATGGTTATCAATAATGTAAAATAAAATTTTTAAAACAATGTAAGATGATGAGTTTTAGTTTGTTAAAACTGAGATGAGAAACTTATAAAGTGATAATGCCTGTAAAAAAAAATAAAAAATTAAAAAAAAAGTTATAATGAAAAGACACGATGGTTTAAATATAAAAGGAAATGACTTAATTTTCCTATATAAATGATTGCAAAGGGGAAGTTAAAGATGATTAAGGAATAAAATGACATGAAGCTAAGGTAAGAATCAGATAAATTACTTTTTTCAAAGCAAAAAAATAAAAATAAAAATAAGGAATATTTATATGGTGACACATGGCAGTTTGTATGACTTGCAAATTTTCCTGCTATTAAATATTAGTATAGATTTATACGTAGCCCTTAGGGGCTACAAATTAACATTAAATATCTTTCCTCATTTGGTATTAGTTTAAAAATGTATGACAAAATCACTCGTAAATCAGAGTAATTAATAAAGATATTTTACTAATACTTTCCTCTTTTAACTTCTTATACATATAACATTTTTCATATTTTAATGCATAATCATTTTTCATATTAACTATGTAGGAAAATAATTGCAAATAAAATTATTAGATTCTAAACTTTTTTTTGGTTACAACCTTTTTTTTATTGTTTATCTTATCACTGAAAACTTACTAAATGGTTTCCCTCAAATTTTTTACTAACATATGTCACGAATCGCGATCTTAACTTCTTACTCTTTCAAATTAATTATAAAACATATTAAATTAGTTAAAGCAAAGATATTCAAAAGATTAATTAGCATCAGTGAGAAATTAAACAAAGATTATAGACCAGTAACCTCCTGTTTATAATGACAAATATGGACAATTTGTCAAGCGTACATAAAAATATAAATGACTTGTTTTTGCCACATTAAGCTTGTGGAATAAAAATCAAGTTTTCACCCATTCCATTTCTAGTGCAAGCCCATGAACGATCACCACTATTATTGTATAAAATAAAATACCCACACTCTAGGAGTCTAAGGTATAAATAACTCTATACTACAAAATACATGTTACAAATAAATAGCTCCATTACACACACAATTAGCAAAATTAATCAGTTAGTATAACTCACAATCTTTTGTCTTCTTTGTGAAAAAAAATCTAAGTATTTTTGTCTAAGGCATGCACTTATTTCAAGGTTAAAGGTTTTTTTTAATTTTTTTTTTTACTTGTATTGTTCCAATTCAAAAAAGTATGGGCAAATGTTATTAAGAATAGATGATCAATGTTTCAGAATTTTAACTAAAATAGAAAATAGAGTAAGCAGTTATTTCAATTATAAGAACAACCCATAAACATCATGCAAGTATTAGACACCTTGCTTTAAATCTTCCAACATTGTTTAACTAGTGATTATTAAATAATATAGTATAATGATATTAGTATGATAATAATGAGCATTTTCTCTAATTTTTGATACCTATCAACATATATATACATGAATATATATACATGAATGTGTGTGTATATATATATATATATATATATATATATATATATATATATATATATATATATATATATATATATATATATATATATATATATATATATATATATGTAATGGGTTGGTTAGTAACTGAGTACAATGGCAAAGATAGATGTCATCACTGGGTATAAGTTTGATATAGCTGCAATTTTTTTCGCGGAAGATAGTTGTATACCCACCACGGTTAGGTTATGGCTAACTGTTATGTTGCAAATTAATACAAGTATAATAACTATTAATCTATCAACATAATAACTAATAGCCCTACTACTAATAAAACCCTATTAATTTGGAATTGAAGATAGTGTGTTGATCGGTTTCCCAATATACATTATGTAATTTACATTACACAATCCTTTAATCTTAACTTAAATACCCATCAATCCATCATCCCTACATCCCATTAATCTCATTAAATCATCAAACTATAAACCTTGTCCTAAAACTATGAAATTCTTATATTCTGAACTTATGACAACAAAACATCATATTCTCCACTTTCAAAGTGTGTGGGATCTGAACATTGTATGACTCATAATCAATTACACAATACATCATTTAATTCGTTCTAGGGTCAAAGTGTCCCAAATAGGAAATTCCAATTGCAATAATTACTTTACAAAAGTGAATGGATGATGTATATAATTAAAAATTATTTTTCAATTGTTTTTCTCATCCGAACAGTAAATACCAGTCATTGAAGTTTTCCTTTAATTAGTAGAACTAGAACCAAATAATAATATCAAGTTAACATATACTTGTACGAAATATATAACAAAGCTAATTTCGGTTTTCAAATGATTTACCCATATTCTCATATACCGCTTGATGTCACCATTTTTACTTTATTCTATTTTAATTTGGTTAACAAAATCATATCCTCTTCTTCAACATTTAACGTTTGGTTTAAATTCCTCAAACTTTATCCTCTTTTCTTTCTTTATCCTCTCCTTTGCTTAACCCAAATTTACTTTACACCCACTCTCAATTGCTCTAAAAATAGTTATAAACTACAATACATACCCAAAAAAACCGCGTAGAAATGCTAGTCTAGCGACCGTCCAAGTAAGAGAAGGCTGGTTGTTCTCATTACCCAAAATTGCTTTCTTTAAATACTTAGAATCATATTGTATAAATAAATAGAAAATAATTAATATACGATCTAAAATATTATTTTATGTGCAAAAGAATATTGATTGTGTCTACGTATAATATAAACTGGACTAATAGATAAAGGTATACCTTTCATAAATGCATATACCGGGTAAATAGAATGGTTGCCAAAATTAGGCGATAGGCAACCATAATTCTAAGCCTCCCTCCTCTTTCGGCTTCGTACTTGAACATCAAAATGACTAAGCCTGCCATTATTTGAGCAATTATCATGATCAACGTGCTGATAATAGTCTTACGACTCATTCCTGATGATATAATACTGCATCCAAAAATAAGAAAATATAATAATTATAGGTACATGCATGTTAAGCTTAACCACACTAATTAAATCAAGTAATATTATTACAACGAAGCTTTGATTGATTATGTCACTTTTTATCATTAATAAAACTTTGGAAAATAATTACAAATCAATGACTTTTATGCTATTTAATACCAGACCATTGGAAGTGAAAAAACAAGAAAACCGAAATGGTTGATAATAAAAGTTACTACAAATGATAATAAATTCAAGAAAATGTCCTAATTATGAACCTGAACACCCCTAAACTATAAGTTTTGAAGCCCTAAATTCCTACAAGAATGATCTCAAGTTTAACCACTGTACAACGTGAAAATTTACTTCTACTAGTGAAAGATGGTAAAGTAAATAATTTTAAGTGATAGCTAAATTGATCCTCTTTCTAGTATTGGATAAAAAATATGAACTACATTCTTCAAGTATAAGAGGTAAAGTAAACAATTAAGTGATATGCTCTCAAGTATTAGGTGGTAATTTCTACTTTACCTCCTAGCTAAGCTCTAAGCTCTAACCTCGAACGAAGTAAATAATATTTAAGTGATAGCTATATATAAGTAATGAACTTTCATTAAATATTTACAGAAATTATATAATCACATTACTGAATTAGTCGGATATATATGGGCCTTTTATTTCAATGACTTATTAGAAAAATTATAATATGTAGTATTGCATTTTAAGATTTAATATTAGCATCAACTACACATAAAAATTTAAACAAACCATGGATTACACGTACATTGCCCGTGTATTGCACGTGTATTGCACGGGCTTCATCTAGTAAACTTACCCGAGCCAAATGTAAGTTGATTCGAGGGAGGACTTACTGTCACAACAACGAGATATTTGCAAAAAAAAAATGGGGGCCCAAAGGTGGTGCAAGTCAAGTAATTAGTGGCAATGACGTGCCAAGGTCGTGGCAAAAACCGGTATGGTGGTCGTGGTGGTTGACCTGGTTGTGTTTATTAGTGAACAATCTAGGAATGTAAACGGTCGTCGTTCGTTTTACTTATAGGATGAACCTTTTTTTATTTTTTTATTTATTTTGGAGGGAGCTTATAAGATGAACTTCTCAGATTTATTTTTGGATATTGAAAATAAAATTGTTTCTCTATTTTATAAGAGCCATGGAATATTTATAGTGTGAGGAAGTAAGAATGAAGGAGAAGAGCTATTGTAGATGATTTTACTATTTTAGCAACAAAGAAAATAAGAAGCAATTTTAACTAATAGTAGAAAACTTAGTATTAAGAACATAATGTACTTGATAAATTTTTTCTTGGAGCACAAATTTTATTATGTGGGGGCACATTGCTATATAACTTTATATTTAACATAAAGTGATGTTAAAAAAATATAGGAAAGCACAAAACATGCAACTTATGATGAAGTGCTTCATATTTTTCATAATTTTGCGTTAGAAGTGATCCCTCATCAGTGTCAATAAGCTATGGGTAGTCCCAACATACACGACTTAGTACAAAGAATCATATAGATAGACAAATTTCAATGAAACAAAACATACAATAGTTTACTTTATCTAGTATCTACCTTGTTCGAAATTAATTGTCACAATCAGTCCCACAAAATTACAATATTGTTACTTCAATAAGGCTATATACATATATGTTTGAAGTTTATCAATAAAATTTACTGGCCGTTTGAATTAAGTATAGGAATGTCACATATTATGATTTCACATATCTTAATATAATAGTACACAATTACATGTATGTAGGGTTTGTTCACATTTATTGAACTAAGCTGAACTTAACTGATTGGAGCTGAACTGAACTGAACTGATTGGATCTGAATTGAACAGAGCTGAAATGAATATTTTATGAGAGAAGGAAATTAGGAGCTGAACTGAACTGAACTAAACTGATTGGAGCTGAACTGAATTGAATTGAACTGAACTGAAATTATTGGAGCTGAACTGAACTGAACTAAACTGAAATTAAGTAAATGTGAACAGGCCCGTAGTATTATTATTGATCAGATAGAGGAATAATGTACTCCGTTGAACATAAAAATAATCCATTCATTCTATTATACAAAATAACAAATGGTTCAACATCATCAACAAATGACTTGTGTAGTTGTGTAACATCATCATTTGAAAATGACAAACACATACACCCGCAGCATTAAACTCATGAAAAGTGAAAAAGGAAAGATGTTACACGTAGCTAAAATTTTAAAAAGGGATTGCATTATTATCCCATTAGGGGAGGAGAAGAATCTTGCCACACCCAAAGCAAAGACATAATGGGCAATAAGTGATTCAACCATCTCCAACACAATTTATTTGAAAGATACATAGTCATAAAAGAGAAAATGTTTGATTTTCGTTATAAAAATAAAAAACAAAATAAAAAAAATACTATGTGTGCTTGAACATATACATTGGATAGTCAATTAGTCACTAAGGAAATTAGTGAAAACTCCATATAACAAAAATGAAAAATGATCAATCATAATAAAACTTCCCCTTCCTCTCTAATGAAACCCAACCGCCACCACTACCTTCCTCCATCTTCTCCGATGTCCCCCTTTCTCTCCGAAACCCATCACCTCCACCACCAATCTTCATGTTTGCTTGTCAAGACCCATCAGCGCCACCATCATCATCTCAATAATGTCAAGTTGTCAACTAGTCGATCAGCCACAAAACATGTCCTAAAACGCCACCAATTCCACTTTCAACTTGAAAAAAAAAAATCAGAATGTGAGCTTATTTTGGAAAAATTAAACAAATGTAATATTATTTAAGCAATCTTTCCTACTTATTATTTTCACTGTGTTTGGAGTTAAGAGATGTAAGAACACTTTTTAATACTAGTATATTAGTACAATTTAGCCAGTCCAAATTTGTTTTTGTTGCAACCAATTCCGTTTCCCAAAATTTTGATTAGAAATACCCTAATTTTGCTAGCCCCTAACTAAAATCATTATAATACATAGTACAAGGTAATGTAAGAACTAATTTGAAACTAAAGCAAATATAAAGAGTAAACAACTAACCTACAGCGATTATCTTGGTCTTAAAAGGCACCGTAACCACTGGTGCATTTTTTTTTCTCACAAAAAATGCAACAGCAACAACCTACAGCAATTTCACATACTATATACGTACATAAAATTATACTTCGTATATGTGACATAAAACATACGTAAGAAATTAATAACACAAAGTACAAAGTATGAAATAAACTAAAATAAGATCATTACATTTTTTTTTACGGAATATCATTACATTTTTATATGTAATTAAAATATACTACATAATCCTTAAAATATACAATATGTGTTTATTATATTTACATAACTAAAAAAAACATCCACACATAACTTACAAGCAAAGTAAACAGAAGCAAAATCTAAACTATGAAGTTAATTAATAATGTACGATACGTGCATAGAGCCATTGGCAGCACTGCAGCAAATTACAATAGCAGCAGCACTCGGCAGTGACAACATCTACGCTACGGTGTAATAATAAACGATTTGTGCATAGACCTTGTATACAAATCAGCAGAGTACCATGAGCTAGAAAAAGACTTTCACCAACCTCTTTAATTTATAGATCCTGCTGACAATTCTTTGCATTGTATGACTTATAATCAATTACAATACATCATTTAATTTGCTCTAGGGTCAAAGTGTCCCAAATTGGAACTTCCAATTGCAATAATTACTGTACAAAAGTGAATGGATGATGTATATAATTAAAAATTATTTTTCAATTGTTTTTCTCATCCGAACTGTAAATACCAGTTATTGAAGTCTTCCTTTAATTAGTAGAACTAGAACCAAATAATAATATCAAGTTAACATATACTTGTACGAAATATATAACAAAGCTAATTTCGGCTTTCAAATGATTTACTCATATTCTCATATACCGCTTCATGTCACCATTTTTACTTTATTCTATTTTAATTGGGTTAACAAATTTTACTATCACATCCTCTTAATCTTCAATATTTAACGTTTAGTTTAAATTCCTTATCCTCTTTTCTTTCTTTATCCTTTCTTTTGCTTAACCCAAATTTACTTTACACCCACTCAATTGCTCTAAAAAAAATTATAAACAACAAATGGTTATTGGATTGGTGATCTAATTACACATACCCAAAAAAAAATAGCATATAAATGCTAGTCCAGTGACCGTCCAAGTAAGAGAAGATTGGTTGTTTTCATCACCCGGAGTTGCTCTCTTTAAATACCTAGAATCATATTATATAAATAAATAGAAAATAATTAATATACTACCTAAAATATTATTTTATGTGCAAAAGAATATTGATTGTATCCATAAAATTAAACTTCCTACTACATACAAGTATAATATAAACTGAACTTATTGATAAAGGTATACTTTTCATAAACGCATATACCGTGTAAATAGAATATGGTTGCCAAAATTAGGCGATAGGCAACCATAATTCTAAGCCTCCCTCCTCTTTCGGCTTTGTACTTGAACATCAAAATGACCAAGCTTGCCATTATTTAAGCAATTATCATGATCAACGTGCTGATGATAGTCTTACGACTCATTCTTGATGATATAAAACTGCATCCAAAAATAAGAAAATATAGTAATTATTAGTGAATGCATGTTAAGCTTAACCACACTAATTAAATCAAATAATATTATTACAATGAATCTTTGATCGATTGATGATGTCACTTTTTATCATTAGTAAAACGTTGGCATAAAATTATAAATCAATCACTTTTATGCTATCTAATACCATTGTAGGTGAAAAAACAAGAAAAATGAAATGATTGATAATAAAAAATACTACAAATGATAATAAATTCAAGAAAATGTCCTTATTATGAACCTGAGCACCCCTAAACTACAAACTTTGAAGCCCTTAATTCCTACAAGAATGATCTCAAGTTTAACCACTGTACAACATGAAAAATTACTTCTACTAGTTAAAGATGGTGAAGTAAATAATTTTAAGTGATAGCTAAATTAATCCTCTTTCTAGTATTGGATAAAAAAATATGAACTACATTCCTCAAGTATAAGAGGTAAAGTAAACAATTAAGTGATATGCTCTCAAGTATAAGGTGGTAAAGTTTTACTTTACCTCCTAAGCTCTAATCTTGAACGAAGTAAATAATATTTAAGTGATAGCTAAATATAAGTAATGAACTTTCATTATAAATTTACAGAAATTATATAATCACATTACTGAATTCGGATATATACGGGCCTTTTATTTCAATGGCTTATTAGAGAAATTATAATATGTAGCATTGCATTTTAAGATTTAACATTAGCATCAACTACACATAAAAATTTAACCAAACCGTGCATTGCACGTGCATTGCACAAGCTTCATCTATTAAACTTACCTAAGCCAAATGCAAGTTTATTCGAGGGAGGACTTACTATCACAACAGCGAGACATTTGCAAAAAAAATGGTGGCTCAAAGGTAGTGCAAGTCAAGTAATCAGTGGTAATGACGTGCCAAGGTCGTGGCGAAAGCCGATATGGTGGTCGTGGTGGTTGACCTGGTTGTGTTTATTAGTGAACAAGCTATGAATGTAAACGGTCGTCGTTTGTTATACTTATAAGATGAACTTTTTTTTTTATTTTATTTTGGAGGGAGCTTATAAGATGAACTTGTTAGATTTGTTTTTGGATATTGAAAAGAAAATTGTTTCTCTATTTTATAAGAGACATGCATGAAATATTTCTAGTGTGAGGAACTAAGAATGAAAGAGAGTACACTTTAAAACACTTTATTGCTTAATTAAAGTACGTACAATAATAGAAGATTTTATTACTTAATTAAAACACTTTAAAACTTAAGTACTTTATTTAATTTGAAACTTAGTTTGAAAACCCAATCAATTAAACCTTACGACTTAGTACCATTTAAAGGCCCCATTAAATTTAAGAATAGAAATTCAACAAACGTTGTTCAAATCAAACCAACATATATACTCCGTAATACTTATTTATAAAAACAAGATACGGTGATCTCAAGTAATTCCTCATGTCATCCCTTGACACACATTATCAGATCATAAAATCAACTTAAATAATTGACAACATTTGCTCCAGTGTGAATGTGGATCATCATGGTATCATCGAAGGAAAAGACATGGCAAAAAAAAAAGTCACCGAATGAATCTAATTAAAAGAATTTAAACTAATTGATTAAACTCATAATTAAATACCAAGTTAGGCTAAATTAAAGTAAACTTTACTTTATTAATTAAAATCCTTAATAAATCAATACTCCTTTAGAGAAATAAAATCATTGATCAAGAAGCTTTCTAAGTCTTTTCTTAAAAAAAAAAAATTAAGATGTTTATTAAATATTTATATAACTTACTTACTACATGTATTTATACTAACAAAATATGTACTTTTATGTGATATACTCCTTAATACTTTAAAAATACCACACGATATATTAAATTTCGAGAAAATTACAGTTTTTTTAATAAAAATGATTCTATTGATGTGTTTTATATTAGTAAATATATGCGTAATATCAACTGCACACTTCACCTCTAAACTTAGGCGGTAGCTATAAGGTGCAATCTGCAAACATTTTCCATATTTGTGTGTAAAATGTGAGTTAAGAGTACAATTAGGTACTCAATTCTTCAATTTTTCACCTTTTAGGTACTCAATTTTTTTTGCTCACTTTTTAGGTACTCAAACTTATTTTTAGGCTAATTAACTCACCACTAACTCATCACTAACCATACCTAATTAAAAAAATTATTTTTAAAAAAAAAAGATAACTAATTTTTCTGTTGAAGCATTCAAAAAGTAGTCGTTATTAGGCTATTTAAAGAGGTCTGAACTAGGCAAAAAAAAAAATGTCATGAATACACCAGCGACAAAGTATCAGCAAAACAAAATCAATTCAGTTTTCTTATCCTAAATTCATCATCAACGATTTTCCCAGAATAATAAAAAAAATAATTCAGAACAGCTGCTGCTTCTTCAATATCTTCCCTTCTGTACTGCAGTCCATTTGAAGCAAAACCTCCCCTGTTTTACTTCGCAAAACACATACATTAATCAAACCCTACCGCATAATAAACAACAATCAAACAAAATCCATCAACAATACTATCATAATCCATCAACAAACAACAACACATCAACAAATTATGTCTCAAAAAAACAACAAATCAACATCATCAATTTCGTTCACAAAACCCACAAAACCATAAACCCTAACTCGCAAAATAAGATCATCAACTGGCCAAAAAATTCAAAATGTATATCAAAATAACAACAAAAACACTGAGTAATGAAGGTTACCTCAAAAAATGGCTGCGCTAAGTGTTGTATTCCCCAAATTTGCCCAAAGGAATGCTCGTGTTCTTCACCAAATGCGCAGCTATTTTCCAGAATTGGAAAGAATAAAGGGGGAATAAAGTGAACAGAAGAATACGAAAAGGGGAAAAAAAAATTCTTACCCGCGCTTTTTTAATTTGGGTGGGCCGCACTTAGAGTTAACCCAAGGTACCGAATTGTTTACCAAGGGTACTCAATTCTTAAGGGGAATTAATTTTTTTTTGCCGGAATTTGGTACTCAGTACCCAAACGGTGAAGAAAATAAATTAAGTACCTAAACGGTGAAAAATTGTAGAATTGAGTACAATTAATATATAGAATCATTATTACGAGTATTAATTTAACATGCTTTCGGGTAGTTGTTGCGTACCGATTCGTTTTCGCTGCTCTCCTCTATTCCCCCGCAATCTTTCTCTATGAAAGGTACTTTATCAATTAAGTTGTCATTACGTATCTATGTATTTACTTATAGCATGTTAAATTTCAAAAACTAGTAAAAAAGAATTCATGGTTCCTATTTTTTATAGCATAAATGAAATTTTACATCTTACGTACTATTAACATGTTGTCATTATTGTATGTTTAATTTGAGCTTCTTTTTAGCTAGTCAATTAACATGTTATACGTACTAATTTTGATGAAATTAAATATTGTGTTAGGTATTTGAAAAAAAGTACGACTAATGAGGCTCAGACGGCCCCTAATCCTACACTCACTTGGCCGATCATTGGGTTAGCCTTTCTTTGCGGTTTCTTAGGGTAATTCCTAAATAACTCTTTTATTCCTACTTAAACTTCTTTCTATTATCAAAATTTATACAAGTTTTTTTTAAATTGACGTTTTTGTATTATTCAAAATTTTACAGGGAAGTGGTTAGTTATAACTTATTTGTATTGGGTTTGGAGCTTTCTTCGAGTACAACGGTAGCTGCCATCTCAAATTTATTTTCGACCATTACTTTTGTCATGGCCATCCTATTCAGGTAAGCAATGCAGTATATTTTGGTTTTAAGGCTTTTTATTTATTGATGAATTAATTAAGGGATATAAGATATTATCAGCCCTGAGCTAGGTTTTGAGGGGCAATTAACCAAAAAATGTCATATGTCATGCCTATAAACTATATTGTTCAAGTCCACGTAGTAATGGAGTAAAATACAACTAATACACTCTTCTAAAAAAATATACAACTAATACGTTTATTCTAAAAAAAAAAAAAAAACAACTCATAGAAGTATTTGATGTTTTAAAGTCTAAATTGGAAAGTAGAATAATTTAATGCTCAAGCCCAACCATTTTGCCTGATTATGATGTTCATGTTTCCTTGGCTTATACTCTATAGTAGTTGTTAGCTCTTATGCAATTGAAGAATAAAGCAATTCTAATTTTCTTTCTGTCATATAAGGAGTGAAATTCTATTATTCTTCGAGTGAAGTTTTTTTTTGTTGTGCTAGCCCAATGGCCAATGTATGTGATGAACACTGTAGTTAGATTTTTAGGTGATAAGTGAATGATATAGTAACTTAGTTAGCTAAATTTAGAGTGGTACTTAATTAAAACTTAGGGTCAAATCTCATTTATATTTATTTATATCGTACATCTCTACATCAAAAATAAATTTGTATGTGATATTGAAATAAAATTAGTTAAAGATATTGAAAAAAGTTAAAAAAATAATTAATGAAGTAATATATTAAAAAATTACGTACATATTTATAAATTAACAAATTCCATGCATAACACTACGGATTATTCATGTATATTTCATTAATTAATTATGATAACTCATTTTTAACTAATAAGCTTGTTTATATACATCTATTTCCATAATTTAAATTTGGATTGACAGTAGGCATGAGAGCAATTCAATGCGTAATATATACTGCAATAATGAACCGAAAGACCTACTATTGGCGGTTTAATTTCACTAATAACGACGTCATGATACTCTAAAGTATATAAGATTTTCGCACTACAAAAATTATTAATTTGATTACATGTTGATATGTCTATTTTATATGGGGATTTACCCCCGTCCCTTGGTCATTATTAGTAGTGTTTTTGGCTCTTTAGAGCCACTTTTATTACTAATTGGTGTTTTCTTGGTGCGGCGCCCGACCGGGCGCGTGTTTGTGAGGGGCTGATTAATTCCGGATTAGTTTCGTTAAGCGTAGAACTTCTTGTTTAGTATTTATGTAATTTAATTAAGCAAGTTTAGAACCTTCTTTTACATACTCTTACTACTTTTCTCTCTCTACTTAGATTTTCTCTCTCTAAACTTTTACTCTTTCTCTTGTTCTTAAACTCCGTTTGTAATTCCGTCGATTCGGTACGATTTCTATTTTATTAATTTCAGTATTTTTATTCTTTCAATTCCTTATGTCTTGTTTAATTGCTTTGATGTGTTTAGCTTTAATCATGTCTGAGTAGTTTACCTTCTAGGGTTTATGGGGATCTAATAAATAATATGAAGGGGTAATTTATTATTGTTGATTGTCAATACTTGATTAATTTCCTATTGATTGATTTAATGCTATGCAATTAGATTAGGCCTGGTTTAATTGTATGAGTTTGGCAATATTGATTCGAGATTCGAGAGATGAGAATTGATGTTTAAGCTTAGTTTCAATAGGCAGATTAATTTATAAATGGTTAGGTCGAGATTCGAGAGATGAGATTTAATACCGGTAAATTAACTCTGTGATTGTAATACGTAGTGAAAGCCCTTTATGATCTGATTAATTGATGCATTAATTATTGATTATTATGTTTTACCCTGGAATATTGTTTATTAGTGAACCTATGCCCTAGGCTTTTATTATTATTTGATTTCTCCCTGATTTATTCCTTTACTCATATTCTTTGTAGTATAGACTTTAATCACAACAATATTGGTTACTTTGATAATTTAGATTATAATAATTAATTAGGAGTAGAAAGACTTGTTTCCCTGTGGATTCGACCCTACTTCCTTATCTACTTTAGTTAGAGGACTTAGGTATTACTTTTGATTAGGTGATACGACTTTAACCTTGTCACATGTCTAAGTAATTAAAAAGCTTTACTAAGTGATTGATTGGTTAATTTTTAACTTAATAGGCGATTATAAATTCGGAATTCATGATAATCCTGACAACTTGGTGTATCGTAGAGAAGGGGTCTTTCTTTGTTTCAGTTTTCAACCTCTTAACCCTTATTATATATGGTAGTAGTGGTTAACCCAGTGGTTTCCGACGAGCCAGTTTACCTAGGAAGGTAATCTAGATTTATGCGATTTTAATTCAATTTGTTAATAATAAAAAGATTAATTACAAGCTAAGTTTATCATTACATTTTCCTGCAGCTTGATAGGAGCAGTTTTGATCTTTGTTGGAATATACATCGTCATTTGGGGTAAAAACAACGATAACATGGATAGTACACTAGAAGATCAAGAGAGTCGGAGTGTAGCATAACAATCAAATAAATTCCATTTGTTATGTATTGCGGCCTTTATAACCTTAAATGTTTTATGATTTAGATCTTTGATTATTCAGATTGTAATCGGTTAAAGCCATAACTATTTAGCTAATTTACATCTTTAGTTATTCGGATTGTAATCGGTAAAGCCATAACTATTTAGCTAATTATGATTTAGATCTCTAATTATTCGGATTGTAATCAGTTAAAGCCACAACAAGTATTTGGGGCCTTTTCACATATACTTAATTTCAGTTCAGTTCAGTTCGGCTCCAATCAATTCAGTTAAGCTCCAATTAATTTAGTTCAGTCCAGTTCAGTTCAATTCAACTCCAATCAGTTCAGTTCAGTTCAGTAAAAGTGAATAGACCCTTAGTATATGATACATGCGACTCCCTCCATTTCACATTAGTTTCAACACTTTCCATTTTCGGTCGTTTCATATTAGTTACAACACTACTATATTTGGAAAGGACCCACCATTGTTTTATACTTTGTAATTTCTTTCTCCCACTAACTCAACTTCCATAAATATTTTATTATTTTTCTTTCTTACCAACCTCACCCACACTACTTTGTTTATTATTATTATTTCTGTCACTTACTAACAATATTTTATATTTTTAGCCTATAAGCATAGTCTATAATTTTTTAAAACTATGAGTCAAACCTACTGTTGTAACTAATGCGAAACGGAGAGTATTATTTTGTAAAAATTAGAGTAATTGCATGCTACATACGGAATTTTTGTAACCTCCACTTGATAATTAATGACATATCATAATTTCACCAATATTTGGATTAAAATTGGGAAAAATATTGTGTAGAACGGATTCACGTGAATCCGGTCATACAAACAGGAAAAAAAATATCTTAATTGTCAGATATTAGATAATAAAGGTCAGATATTAAGTTATAAATATCAGATATTAGATTAAAAGTGTCAGAAATTAGATGATATTGGTCAGAAATTAGATGACATTAGTCAGAAACTAGGGCATGTTCACATTTTCTAGACTGAGCTGAACTGAACTGAACTGATTGGAGCTGAACTGAACTGAACTGATTAGAGCTGAACTGAACTGAATATTTTATGAGAAAAGGAAATTAGGAGCTGAACTGAACTGAACTGATTGAAGATGAACTGAACTGATTGGAGCTGAACTGAACTGAAATGAAATGAACTGAAATTAAGTAAATGTGAACAGGCCCTTAGATGATATTGGTTAGTAATTAGATGACATTGGTCAGATATTAGATGATATTGGTCAGAAATTAGATGATAGTCAGATATTAAATTATAAATATCAAATATTATATTATAATCGTCAGAAATTAGGTTATATTTATAAGATATTACGCTATATACATCTGATATTAAGATGATGGTTGAACCATCGTCGGTGGCTTTGAGAGATTGGCCTACTGTTAATTTGCCACCAATTTGTGCAGCAACGGATGATAGTTGTAGGAGGATAAATATGAAGACGGGGGTAAGGATATATAATCGAGGCCAAGCCATTGTTACATAATTTTTACATAAGAGTAAAAAATACGATCCTTAAAATATACGAGTAACAAGAAAGACTTAGGAAACTATCAGGATACAACCACGCCGAATACATCCAAGCTATTGTTTCCGAATTCTGAAAGGTATGGAGATGGTGGAATTGTTTCTAATTTGATTAGTTGCAGAGGAATGTGGTCGGTTAGATCGGGGGCTAAAGGTTTTGCCTTTGTTGTGGGTTTTGATGATGTGATGTTATAAATTGGACTCACACAAAACCTTCTTTTAAAATTGAAATTCTATCTAATCCAAATTGAATTATTAATTTGAATTAGATTTTTCTTATTAATTGGATCAAGTCGAATTGAAAACTTTTGCAAAATTCGAATTTTATAATTGAATCGGATTGACATATTTTGGATTGTTCTTATATTCTAGCATATTGCCATGTGGGCGTAAGTAAAGCACAATTATTTTGAGTGACTTAATATCACCTAGTGATCTGCCTCTTTCACTCATTTATTAGTTTTCACTCTATATTTAGACTTGCAACTCGTCCATCTTATACGAGACACACTCTCACTCCTCTATCCTCTTAAAATTTTATTAGTCTAAAAAATATCACATACTTGAAGTTATAATTTATATCCTTTTATTTTTATTCTTCTTCTATTATGATTTCTTTTGAGTTTTGTTGAATTTAATTTTTAAAATTTTACTCAATTCATATCATAATATGTTTAGGATGTCGCATATCTCACAAAAAGCATCCCATTAAAGCTTATTGATAGGCTAAAGTCGTATAACCTAATCAAAAGTATTACCTACATCCTCTAGCTAATGCAGATAGGGAAGAAGGGTCGAACCACAGGGAAACAAGTCAATTTATTCCTAATTAATTAAAAGTAATCTAAACTATTAAGTAACCAAATTGTTGTTATCAAAAGGGAATTAAACTACGAAAATTAAGAATAGGGAGAATCAATTAATAAAAGGCTTAGGGTCACAGGTTCACCAATAATTAATATTCCGAAAAAACATAACAATTAATAACATGATTAACAAGCTCTCACAATTTATTAATCAACATAGATTTAACAGGCTCTTGCAATTTACTAGATCTGAGTTCATATTGAAACTAGCCTTTAATATCAAATCAACATCTGCTCGTTTCATTAATTCAATATTGCTATACTTTACAATCAAATCACATCTGCTCGATTCATAATCCAATTGTAGAGAATTAAAACAATCCAATAAGAAATTATCATGCAATATAAATAATCAATAATAACAAATTATCCTTTCATATTAATTATGGATCCTCAAGAACCCTAGAATTAAACTACTCACACATAATTAAATCTAAACTAATCAAAGCAATTAAACAAGACATGATGAATTAAAGAGATTAAAAACTGAAAATAAAAGAGAATAAATTGTTACCAAAGTTAACGAATAATGAATTGAATTAAACCAAGAGTGTAGAGAGAGAAATCTAAGCTTAAAACTAAATAAGAGAGAATTTAACTAATGAAAGAGAGATAATTGTATCAAAACAACTAAATGTATTTATACAAAGCTTCCAAAAATGCTAATTAGAAACTAAGCAAAATCGCCGGAAAACGATCTCCAAAACACGCGCCTGGTCGGGCGCCATCTCGCCCAGCCGGGCCCGCCTTTTTCATCCTTAAAGCGTCTCTCGCGCCCGGTCGGGCGTGAGCTCAAGTGAAGGGCTGCTGCTAGCTCTTCCGCCCCGCCTGATCGTACGCACCTCAGGGCGAGGGACTGCCCAATCGGGCGATGATACTTGGGCATCCTTGGACTCTGGTTCGGGCTAATAACTTGGCCTAAATGCTAATTTCCTCCTGGGGCTTTAATCACTCGGTCAAATGCCTCGTTTCCTTCTAAGTCGAGCCCTTAATCACCAGTTTGATTACTCTAACCGGCTTTGGGCTATAAAAGATGGTCGTGTTCCTCCAATGCTCGTAGTTACTCCAAACAATCCCAGGAAAATCCAAATCCGCAATTCCCTACAAAACACTACCAAAACTACGAAAACTTTAGAAAACACATATTAGTAATAAAAGTGTCTCTAAAGAGCCAAAAATACTCCTAATTATGACCAATAAGGACGGGGGTAAATCACTTTATAAAATAAACATATAAAACTCTCCCAAGCCAAACCTTTTCTTGTCCCAAAGCAAAGAGCTCATCAACGAAAAAATATAACATGCCTCACCCCAAATTAATCAAAATCAAGACCAACCAATTCAAGGCAAATCTAACAAACATGCTTCAAAATCAACTAATCTCATCCATCCAATCACTCATCCTCCCTAACAATTGTCAAATAGAGAAAACCACAAGAGCATTAGAATTCAAGAATAGTGCTCAAACACTCGATTCTCATTTATGTGGCGAGTAAAAGATGTACTTGATCGCTCTCCATCCCAAACCCATCATGTGAACAATGCCCTCCCAACTCACACTCTCGTGTGTTTTAAAAGACATCCACTCAACCTAATAGTCGACTCGAAATATGTCAGGTCATTCCTTGCATTGATAGGCAACTACTTTCACATTCGCACGAGGCACAAGGTCGGAAGGTTTTTAAAGCTTGTAATGTAAGGCTAGGGTTAAGGGTAGGAAATATTTGGAAAATGTGAGAGAAAAGAATGCTTAAGGGAGCCAAATCCTAATAAAACCAAGGTAAAAAATAAATAATGACCAACCATTTCCAACATAACTCAACTCCACCAAAAATTCACAAAACATAACTCCAATTGTAAGGAGGGTGTTCCCATCGTAAGGGGTCCTCTCCTTAAATGCCCATGGCCCTTTAGAAGCCTAAGACTTTACACTTGTTAGGGTGTATTAGGATTTGAATTCCTGAATGTTTGGGAGACCTTGAATTAGAATTGATCTTGTCATCACACATTTTTATAAGAAACAAGTAGGGAGTCGCCAATGAGTTTTAGGAAGACCCATAAACCTCGTTCATGCCTTTCTCCCAAGTAGTGTTCAAGGGATATTTAGCATGAATCATAAGTTTACCCATGCCCAAATTGGTCTACATAAACCAGAAATGAGTTCGGGACCGAGGGTACTAAAATAACGTGCCTTTTAGGGGGGAATCGCTATCCTAGCCCTAGTGCGGCCTCTACTAGCTCTTCCTTTTTCACAATTTCATTACCAAATAATATATGCAACGTGATACCTAAAACTAAGTTAGTTGAGTTTATTTACATGAATTAATCATATAGGAATTACATTGCAAAAGTCGTTATAGTTATTTAATCAAATTCGTGAAAAGAACAAGAAATAAACGATATTCGCCTTGTCTTAAGTGATAAAACAACAATTAATTATTCAAATTCTAGTCTTGATTAACGAAAGAGTACTATGTGAATTAATTTAATTAAAAGTTTGTTTAAAGTGACCAAACAACACTAATTAATCAATTAAAGTTATTTAAACAATAAAAGAAAAGTGATTTATCTAAGTGCTCAGGAAACTAACAGTTCTTCTTTTATGTTAAATCTCCGTTTAATGCGTTTATGGACTTTCTTTCTTCTTCGTACCTTCAAGAGCTTCAATGGATGGATTAGGGTTGAAGAGTAGTTGGGAAGAAAGAGGGAAAAGTAGTATGATAGTAAAAGGGTTTGAGAGAGATTAGGGATTTCAGAATTTAGGGTTTAGAATTCTGATTTTTCTGTGTGTGTTTAGTGCTGAACGAAGACCCCTTTTTATAGGCGTAGGAATCTAGGTTTAGGATTTTTAGAGCCGCGGCGTCACCGCGTCAATTGGCGAGCGCAACTCTCTGAGTCGTGCTGGGGTGTCGCGCGCATCTCAATCAGTTGCTTTGCGGTTTGCCTTATACGAAAATGCGTTTTTAAAACATCCATAACTTTTGATTGTGAAGTTGGATATAGGCGTGTGAGATATCATTAGAAATCTCTAAATGTCTACTTTCCAATTCCGTTAGAATTAGGTTAAAATCTGTTTTGGATCAAAATATATGGCCGTTGGAGTTCAAGGGTGTCGGTTTTGGGGCCGGTTTAGTGTTTTGATCATAACTTCTTCATTTTGGCTCGGCATTTGGCTTATAATATACCGTTGGAAAGCTCTTTGAAAGGGATATCCATCTGTATAGGCCTTGCATGGAAATTTGATGGTTGGTTCATCTGTTTGGCTTGGTTTTCAATAATGTAGGTTCTGTAAGATCCAATCATTGCATTTGACGCATTTGGGTCCGTTATTAATCAAGTTTAAACATGTATGAACATGTTTTAGGCCTAATCAGTAATCAGACAAGGCTCTAAGATAACTTGGTCTCAAATATGGGTTTTAACTTACTTCATAATGCTTTTCGTAGTCCATAAACACTTCAACTTTGACCTAGCATGAAGAACGGGTTTTTAATACATCATCGCACTTCCTTTTCGGGACAAGAGGCCAAAAGTAGGTGTCTATAGTTAGCCCCCACTTTGATCGAGTCTAGAATAGACGATGATAAAAGTAGTCAAGGAAATAAATCCGAGACTCATTCTGCGAAGTTCTCTAAGGATAGAGAATCTTTCAGTAATGTTTAAGGATGTCGAAACGATCCTTGATTTGCTAAGTGTTTGAAACAAGTAGCTATTAAGGCTAGAAAAAGTTTTTCCTAGTCTTAACACGCTAAAGAATCTAGGTTGATCCTTTGCAATTGTAGAACGCTTTTACAAGTAAAGGTGTTCTTGGTGATGTCAAGTCATGAGAAGAGATCGGTTTTAAAAAAGAATAAAAGGGGATGATTTCCTCTCAATCATGTCATCGTTGGTCTAAAGTCCCTCAATATGTCATTGAAACTTTAGCCTGACTTTAACAAAGTAAAAAAGATGAAAAGGGGTTTTCGGTATTCGAGCTGAAAAGGTCCGGTATTCGAGCCGGGTCCGGTATTTGAGCCGGATGTCCACAAGATAGAAATACATGTCTCAGGACTGGAGGCATATATCCAAATCTAGTGAGAGGGAAGAAAGTCAGCAGCTCTCTCAGGAGTTTTTTCCACAAGATGAGTACACGTGTGTCAGGGCTGGGGGCACGTGACTACATAGGCGCGACATCGTCTCGTCGCTTCTTTATGTAGGGGATGATTCGACACCCTAACTGTCCGGCAAGTTAGTAAGCTCACTAACTACCGTATTTGCTTCCATTCAAGAAGTGCCTGTTCTTGATGGTTCGGCGCGCCTGTCGACTCGTGAGCTAACGCCTACAGTAATTCTCTACCTTTTAGTTCCGAGAGGTAGATCTCGTAAAGCTTGGGCTGAAGTGAAATTCTACGCAACACCTAAGCCGTACAATTTTGCGCCGTACGATACGCCATTTACATTTTTACGCTGCATGAAAACGCCTTCCTTTTTGCTTTGGATGTGAAAAAGAAGAAAAGCCGGACATTTGTAACGTCGGTACAGTAAAATGACAAACCTGTCTATGGGTGCTTTTACGTAAAGCACCACCACGGAACGTCTTAAGGCACTCTTACGAAAAACGTTCAAAACGTATGCTTAGGGAAGGCACAAAGCACGGTGTGCATGCAATTAGATGCAAAAAACTAACAAAGAAGAAAATAAACTACAGAATGCAAAGCAATTTAAAAGATTTTGATAATTTGCGCGTTATTACGTCTAACAACGAGCAAAAACCGTTGAAAAATTATCAAACGGATCAAAATCTGGATACCGGTCATTTTAGTAACCAGTATCCGAGCGCAACTCAGTAGGTCACGTTGGCCAGGCGCGCGCATCATTTTGAGTTGCGCTGGTTTGTCACGTGCAACTGATTTAGTTGCGAGCGACACTTAGTTCAGCAAAAAGAAAATCGTGGAGCGCGATTTTTCATAATCATGTGAAATCGCCTCTGGACATGTTTGACCTTCTGATGCTCTCGTGGCTCTCTGGCTTGAGCAATAGCCCCATTGTTGTCACAACAGAGGTCTATTGGACCCTTGATGGAGGGTACAAAATCAAGTTCCCCAATGAACTTGCGAATCCAAACTGCCTCCTTAGCTGCCTCAAATGCTGCCTAGTATTCGGCTTTAGTTGTAAAATAAGCAATTATGCTTTGATTAGCACTCTCCCAACTAAACGCTCCTCTATTGAGATAGAATATGTACCCAGACTGTGACTTAAAGTCGTCTCTATCTGTATGGAAGCTTGCGTCGGTATATCCCTAAACAACCAATTCATCTTTGCCACCATACACCAGGAATTTATCCTTATTTCTTTTCAGGTACTTTAGGATATTCTTGGCCGCAGTCCAATGCGTCTCTCCTGGGTCTGATTGGTATCGACTCGTAGCGCACAAGGCGTACGATACATCACGCCTAGTACATATCATGGCATACATGATCGATCCAATAAGCGAAGCATATGGAATCTCATTCATCCTTTCTCGCTCATTAGGTGTCTTTGGACACTGCTTCTTGCTTAGGGTCATGCCATGCGACATGGGTAGGTGGCCTCTCTTGGCTTCCTCCATGTTGAACCGAGCCTTATCATATAAGTACTTTGACTCAATCCTACCATCCTTTTTGATCTATCCCTATATATCTAGATGCCTAGTATGCACTGAGCCTCTCCCAAGTCTTTCATTGAAACACATTTTCCGAGCCAAGCCTTTACAGACTCTAACAACGGAATGTTGTTTCCAATGAGCAAAATGTCATCGACATATAAGACTAGGAAGGCAATGTCACTCCCACTGACCTTCTTCTAAACACAAGACTCATCTCGATTTGTGATAAAACCAAACTTACTAATGGCTTCATCGAATTGCAGATTCCAACTTCTGCTTGCTTGCTTTAATCCATAAATGGGCTTCTTAAGCTTGCATACCTTTCCAGCATTGTTTTGGTCGACAAAATCTTCAGGCTGTGTCATGTACACAGTTTCTTCCAAAATTCCATTAAGGAAGGCGGTTTTGACGTCCATCTGCCATATTTCGTAATCGTAATATGCAACAATTGCTAGGATAATCCAAATGGACTTTAGCATTGCAACTGGAGAAAAGGTTTCATCATAATCAACTCTGTGAATTTTCCTGTAACCTTTTGCTATCATTCTAGCTTTGTAAATGAATACATTTCCATCTTTGTCAGTTTTCAACTTGAAAATCCATTTACATCCGATAGGTGTGTAACCTTCGGGTAAATCAACCAAGTTCCACACTTGATTTTTAAACATGGAGTCCATTAGGGATTTCATGGCCTCTTGCCATTTTGCAGAATCAGGGCTCGTCATAGCGTGCTTGTAGGTTGCCAGCTCATCTCTATCCACTACTAGGATGTCCTGATCTTCTGTTAATACCACAGCGAGATATCTGTCAGGTTGAGATCTTGGCCGAGTTGACTTACATAGGGTAATGGAATAAATATTTGCATTGTCGGTTTGACTTTGCACATTTTGACTTTAACCAATATCAACAGATGCTTCGTGAGCACTTTGATTCTCAATTTGTCCTTGTTACTCATCCTCTCGAACTTCTTCGAGTTCAATTTTCCTCCCACTTGTCATTTTGAAAAGATGCTCCTTCTCCGAAAAGACACCATCACGAGTAACAAACCCTTTGTTCTCGGATTTGTTGTAGAAGTAATTCCCTTTGGTTTCTTTTGGATAACCCACAAAGAAACACTTGTCATATTTTTGGTGAAGCTTGTCAGACATCAGTCTCTTGACATATGCTTCGCATCCCTAAATCTTAAGAAAAGACAACCTTGGAAGTCTATTTGTCTATTATTCATATGGAGTCTAGTCCACAGCTTTTGACGGAACACGATTCAGGGTAAGTGCCGCTGTTAAAAGTGCATGTCCCCAGAAAGAGATTGGAAGATCACTAAGACCCATAGTCGATCGTACCATGTCTAACAAGGTTCAATTTCTCCTTTCGGATACTCCGTTCCATTGAGGAGTTCTGGGACGTGTCATTTCTGAAAGTATGCCATGATCTTTCAAATGGTCATGGAATTCTTGGCTCAAACATTTGCCACCTCGATTCGATTAAAGCGCTTTGATTTTAGTGCCTAGTTGATTTTCAACATCACTATAAAATTCTTTGAATTTATCAAACGATTCAGATTTGTGCGACATTAGGTAGACATATCCATATCTACTATAGTCGTCCGTGAAGGTTATGAAATAACGATTACCATTCCTTGTGGGTGTACTCATTGGCCCACATACATCGGTATGTATTAGGCCCAATAAGTCACCGACCCTTTCTCCTGACTTGGAGAATGGTTGCTTTATCATCTTTCCTAGTAAACATCCTTCACAATTCTCAAAAGATTCTAAATCAAATGAGTCAAGAATGCCTTCTTGTAGAAGTTTCTTAATGTGTTTGATGTTAATGTGGACAAGGCGACAATGCCACATGTAAGTCTGACAAGAATACATAGTCTTAGCTTTCTTAGTGGGATTATTTACGTTATAAATTCTTTTGTCTAAATATAGCACATAAAGACCATTTTCAGAATGTGTCGTACCATATAAAACATTATCGAGATAAAATTAACATGAATTGTCCTTAACTCGAAATTCAAAACCTTTGGTGTCCAACGCCGAAATTGAAATGATGTTTTTGGTAATGTTGGGAACACAATAAGCATTGTCAAATTCCAAAACTAGCCTGGTGTAAGAGTTCCTACGGATACAACACTAATTCTGGCTCCATTGCCGACCTAGAGTTCAACCTCTCCCTTCGCTAGCTTCCTAGTGTTCCTTAAGCCCTGAGAATTAGAGCAAAGGTGTGAGCCACATCCGGTATCTAATACCCATGATGCTGAGCTAGTGAAGTTAAAGTCTACAACGAAAATACCTGATACAGAAGCAACGGTTCCGTTCTTCTTATCTTCCTTGAACTTGAGACAATCTCTCTTCCAATGTCCCTTCTTCTTACAATAGAAGCATTCGGAATCAGATTTAGAAGATGCTACCTTCTTCTCCTTGTTATCCTTGGTGAAGGGAATGGAATGATGTCAATATCCATCTCAGTTGAATACGCCGCATCAAGCCTTCCCATGTTCTCAAATAATCCGATCATTTTGAGTACATGTAGGCTGACTGGCTCTCCTTTCTTAAGCTTAGTCTCAAGGATCTGCCTATGGGTTTTAAACCTTTCAGTTCAAGCCTGCTCTTGAAACATTATCAGTAGCTCAGATATGATCTCATAGGCCGATTCCTTCTCGAAGAAGGTTTTCTGAAGGTCAGGAGACATAGTGGCTAGCATAACGCACTTGACATCCCGATTAGCCACTTGCCATCAGTTAAGGCGGCCTGAGTCACTTCCTCATTGGGAGCCTCGGGCATTTCCTCATCAAGGACATACTCTTTTTGTTCTTGCATAAGAACGATGCGTAAATTCCTCTGCCAATCAAGAAAATTGGACCCACTTAACTTCTCCTTATAGAAAATTGAGCGTGATGAAAAATGGTTGTTTGAGTTGTTCGTAGACATGATTCTACAATTAAAAGAATTTGAAATGAAAAACCATTCATAATACTTAAATAAGATTGAATTTAATTCATGTATATTTCAATGCTTATTTAACGTCTTATTTACACATAAAATTGTCCCTATTTTGTGAAAATAAGGCGATTCCAAGATCCAAGGGATCAACAAGTAATTAGGCATACTTTGGCTTGTCCTAACACTTGTTACCCCATGGTAAGCATTGCCTTGCTAATGGCTCCGAGCCATTCTTGGATAGATAATCGTCGCATCTAATGCGTCTTGACTATATGTCTCTTTTGCCACGGTATGTGAGGACTCCTCACTCATACCGATGAGTTCAACCAAAACCAACATGCACACCCGGTGTGCCTTGCGTTCCTAAGAGTAGTGATGGTGCCTCGCTTTGGCGAAGCCCACCATCATACTCATTCGGTTGGTAAGTGTTGTTTTGGAAAGGCAAGTTTTACTCAATATTATTAGGGACCTAGGATTTCTAAGTTGAGTGATTTAAGTGAACTTAATTAGTCATCGCAACATAATGAAAACCTAAACATGCATCTAACATATCATTCATATGAAAAGCATAAACATAAATATGTAAAGCATAAGACTTGATGCATATTGGCAACTAGCATGACCCCTTGATTCTTCGAGTCTTCAAAAGGTCTTCTTTTGTATCTTCATGGCTTCGTCTTCCAAGAACCTCCGTCTTCTTATACTTTACCAAAATTATGCAACTACTAATATTTACGATTAGGACTAATCTAAATATTAAGGTACAAAAATACTCAATGGTATGTAGATCGTATTTAGATTTACAAAAATACATCACGGCACGCAGTCCGTATTTTCTATCCTAATCGGGCCCTACTAGTTGCCATTTCATAAAACATGTGAGAGAGAATATACATTCCATTCATCCATTCACTATTTGTGAATGGCCCATGCATTTTACAACGATAAAGAAGTAACAATGCATAAAACACGCGTGTACTAGTAACTAATCTAGGTGGTTAATCCGATTAACACGCCAAATTAAAACTAGTCAAATTAAAGTTGTTTAACCGATTATGTAATTAGCGTAATTAAAAATTGAGGCTCCCACTAAATTCCGCATCCAACTTAATTAATCCAATTAATTAAGCCAGTATAACCCAAAATTTGCCAAAATTAAATTTTGCCAATGCCGCTCAAAACCGAGGCCTAGCCTCCAAAGTTTTAATTAAAATAATAACCATAATTAAAATAAATAAATGGATAAATGCAAAATAATATAGCCTTAAAACCGGGGTATATGTGCTAAGTGAGGGGAGGTGCGCACAGCCGTGACTCATGCCAAGCGTCACACCCATAGCTTACAATACCTCATACGCGTCGACTCTTCTACGGGGCGTGCTTGAACACAAGCCACGGGGCCGCACAAGCTTGCTAGCTATGCTCACCATGCCACAAGCTCGTAGCACAGCCCACACGCACACCCTAGCCACACCAAGCCACGCACGCAGCAAGCCCCAGCACCAAGCAGTGGCAGCGCGCACAGCCATCCTGCTGCGGCATGCTGCTGCTTGGCTACTATGTTTGCTGCCTAGGGCGCTCCAGCCATGCTCGATGTGTGGCGCGCACCATGTAGCACACCTTGGCAACCACATGCGGTCTGCATAGCAGCCCGGCTAGCCGAAGGGTGTCGTCTTGGTTTGCGTGCCATACTCTTGGGCTTTTGAACCCGAGTTTTGCGTAACTAAATAATTAATTCTAAATTAACTTTAGAATTAATGTAATGAGCAAAATGAAAATTAAACAAGTCTAACTTAAATAAAATTCATCCAAGTGTATTTAACCAAAATTATTTTCAAGAACCATTCTTTAATAAAATTGGTTTAACTTGGTGCAACAAGTAAAATAGGGCAATTACTCACTATTAATTTAATCAATTTAAATTAATCTTGAGATTTTAACAAAATAAGAGAGAGTTGGAAATATGAACTTCAATGTTCAAATAAAAATTCCAACTTTTAATCCTTGTGAATCCTTGAAAATTCATCTTCCAATATGAAGATTTAATGAAATTTCTATCACAAGATTGAAACTTTATGATTTCAATCAACTAAAAAAATGATTAAATCAACAAAGTTCATCATAAATTCATGGAATTTAGTAACCCAAAGTTTCAATCACTTAACATAATTAAAGATTGAATCTTTAGTACTTAGAAGCCTCAAATAACAAAGATTTCACACTTTAATGCAATTAGTTTGCAATTATGTAAAAACTAATCAATCTTTCAAGCACAAAATACTACCAAGTAAATATGCTTTAAAGAGATTAAAATTGCAGAAAATAATGCAAATAATTAAATACATAATCACTATATTATTCCATAAAGATTCAAGGTAAGAAAGACTTAAAATTTTTCGTCAAAACGAAAAATCCGTCGAAAAAGGCATTTCTGGTTCGATTTTGGCTAAAATCACAGTCCCAAAGGATAGAAAACATTTCCAGAACGTCTTTTCCACCCAAAATTCATTATTTTTGGGCGAAAATCTAGGTTCTGAGCCAAAAATCACATTTAAAACGGGATTAAAATAATAAAACCGAGCCAGTAATCTAATTAGCAACTTAAAACCAGAAAAATAAGCCATAAATAACCTTGAAAAAACATGATAATAAAAATAAACAAGCGGGGCTCCGATACCGCTGTTAGGGTTTGGTGAGTCCGACTCACCGCGGAAGAAACCCGAGCCAAGATCTCTCTCGCAATAATTAAAACCACATAAGCATAATAAATATAAAGACAAGGGTAGAATAGTAATTATACCTTTGTCGCGTGCTTTCCCCGACCTCAACGGCTCTTTCTTCGAAATCAAGCCTCGAAAATACGACAGCCTCCAACGATAGTCCACCCACAACTCGACCACCGACGAGGGTCTAATGCCTTGGGGTTAGCAAGGCCCGGCCAAGCCCGAGTAATAACAAGTTCAAGGGTTTTTACAATGGTAATTCCCTTTTCAACTCTTACTCAAGCATCATTCCCAATGCCCCAAGTTTGGTATTTATAAGGAGTGATGTGAGTATGAAATTATCTCCCATCAATGTGGGACTGTGATTTTTACATTTTATTTTAAAGCTATGATGGGTGTCATTTATGGCACCCATTTGATGCGCATTTAGTTGTTTTCACCTTCCATTTATGGCTTTCATGCTTAATAAATGCTTAGTTTTTATGCTTTTAGTCTTAGTTTTAACTTTCCTCTCTTATTTTGTAGCTTCTGTGCATTTCTATGGTTTTTCTAGCCTTTCTCCTTTATTTTCTCTATTTTCGTGGTTGTAGGTATTGTACGAGGTTCGGGTCTTGATATTGGTGATTTATTAAGGTGGAGGAAGCCTTTGGAGCAAGCTCATGGCAATAAGAAAGCTCAAGAAGCAAGGATGTGGATTTCCCAAGTACTAGCCCTTGCACTCTCAAGCCGTGCTATAATGAAGAAGTGGTGTTGAACCCACTGTCAAGTGCTTTTAGGGAATGCCATTCCTTGTGTTCATCATCATCATAATCGTGCAACCTTAGCAAACGCACAAAGCCACGAGAAGATCAAAGAAACCTAGATAGAAGCGGACGCACAAAGCACGGGCACGGGCGCGCCACCCTGCAGCGCGGGCGTGCCTCCCCTGCAGCTAGGGCACGCCTTCCTGGGTATTTGCTTGCTCGGTTTTTGCTTCGCGCCTCCTATATATACCTTTGTAACCCCGATTTTAAAAGCAAGTTTCATATTAGATTTTGATCATATTCTTAGCTTAGTTGAGAGCTTCTCTCTCTAGTTTTAGAGTTAGTTTAGGAGTAGATTTTAGAGAGAGAAAGTGAGGAATTTCAATGGTGATTGAGAGATTGAAGATTCAATTGTGACAATTGTGTTGGAGATCTTCTCTATTATCAATGAGCATTTCTAAACTCTATCTCATTTATTCCTTTGTTAAATATTCATGTTTGGCTGATTTGATTTTGATTTGATTTTGTTGTTTGATCTATTGATTAGTGTAATTGTTCTTCATAGGTTGTTGATCCTTAGATTTCTTTAGTTGTTTGTTGATAGATGATGATGTTTGAGTAGTTGTTTGGCTAGGGATAGGGTGAAACTTGTATGATTGATTGATTGTGCTTAATTTGAGAAATGTGTTGATTGATTGTTGAGATTAAAGTGATTAATGGAAGTTTACATGTGTGTGTTTCATTTAGGAGTGATCAACCTAGTTATTCACACTAGATTGCATTGTAAGTTCACATTGATACGGACCATTGATTTGTGGCTTGTATTTGTCCATTGAGTTGGTTTGCGAGGTTCCTAGCTAGAGTCTCTCGTAGTTGACGCTAGTTTGACCTCTAGGAGATTAGCTTGACATACTCTTTTGATTGAGCTTGCCATTAGTATTCGCAACCATTGATTTGCATGTATTTCCGAGTTGCACAATTGTCTTGATTACTTGTTGATCCCATTCCCTAGTACTTATTTGTTTGGTTTCTTCGTTTTAGTAGTTATTAGTGTTACCTTTTATCCTTAGACTTCGACCTAGCTTAGGCACATAATTGAAAGCACTTAGACATAACTGTTCCTTGTGGTTCGACCCTTAACTTACCTCTATACTTGCGTTTAGGTTTGTTGAGTGATATAAATTTTGTTTGGCTTAGGGAGGATTAGTCAACGACCTAGTTCACCCCTCGTCAAAATGGCGACGTTGCCAAGGAGCGGTGTCTATGTTTGAGTGTTTTTGATTGCTTAAGTCTAGGTCTTTGTATCTACTTTTCTTTTATTTGATTTTTGCTTGCTTGTAAAAATGGCATGTCTATCCTTTCCTCAATGTGATAATGAGCCTTTTTGTGAATATTTCCATTGACTTGAGGGATTTCTTGACTATCATCATTGTAGTCTTTGGGAGGCTTGTGAAATTTGTTACTTTGGTTTGAATGAGAAAACTAGGGATATAGTTGAAGGAATGCATAATGGTAGATTTAGAGCATTTTCTATTGAAGATGCTTGGGAATTCTATGTTTGGTTTGCTTGGGAAGTCTATATAGGGGTAATCGAGCATCTATTTTTGATGTGCAATGTGTTAATTCTTCTTATGCTAGCATGCTTTCCCGTGATGTGTCACATGATCCCACTAGTGAACCTTGAACAAATGCTTCCAATTCTATTTCCTCTTTTGTTCATGATAATGAGGTGCATGCTCAAGCTAACAAATCTCATATATTTGATTGTGCCCCTAATCCCCTATTTAATGAAAACGCTCATGTTTGTAATGATGATGATCCTACCTTTGGTTGTGGCTCTTCTTCTACTCTTAATCCTCAAACCTCTTCATCTTTTCATTCTCCAAATTCTTGTGATGAGCCTCTATTCCTTTTTAACCAAAATTGACGTATCTTTGAGGGAGTTAGAGATGAATCCAAAGCTAAGGCCCTTTGAGAGACAAATGTCGAAAATTTCAAGGAGCCAAATGGAGTTGATTAAAGAGAGTAAGGGTATTATGAATGAAGTATCGAAAAGAAGAGGATAGTTTGAAAGCCAATTGTCATCCTTGATGCTTGTTCGTGAAAAATCCTTATCCAACGTGTGTGTTGAGGGTGATGATGATAATTTTGAGCAACCAAGAGAGTGTGAGGATCCTATTTTTGAGCATAGGGGTAAAGGAAAAGGAGTCGAGAGTGATGATGATTTTGATGATATTTTGGATCTAGACATCTTTCCTTTGTTGATTATGATGAGTCTCAAGTGTATAAATGTGATCCTTCTATCCATGAGTATTTGGACTTATTTGAGGTTATGTCTAATGTGTTTATTGAGTGTAAAAGGAATAGCCATAGCCTTTTAAGTAAGCTCATTGAGGATGCTTCATAGGAGAGAGATGATTTTGAGATGAATTTGCATCCATTCATGCATGGTTTTGAGACTTTGGGCTTTACGAAAGTTGAGGGAGTTGTTGTTCATGAAGGTAGTGAAGGAGATTATGTGGTTCCTCTTGGGACTTGGATGTTTGAGGGAGATGGTGATCATAAGTGTTCCTCTTTTGAGGATTCAATGATTGATTTTCATGCCCTCATTGGCAATGTGAGACCTTGTGTTGAGGGAGTAGCTACCCCTTTGCCTATTTCTTATACCCCTTTTTCTCAAAGGTTTGACCACATCTCCTATTGCCCTATTTTTCTCTCTTCCTTTGTTGCTAAGCCTATTGGGGATCCTTTTGTCTATGATGATTTGTATGTGGCTCATTTGTCTTCAATTGAGGAAAAGGGTGATGTTGCCACCCAAAAATATCTTGAGGAGAGTTTGCCTTCTCTTTCTTCTTCTTCTTCTTCTTCTTCTTCTTTTTCTTTTTCTTCTTATTTTGTTGAATTTTCTTTTCATTCTTTTTCCTTCTATTGGCATCTCTCTCCTCATAGGTGTGCACTACGCTTGTTGCATGCCTTATCTTTGTCATGTGCACACTTACTTCCTTACAAAATGTGTAGTAGTGCATTTGACAAGCTCTTGCAATCGTTGCAATATTATTTACTAGAACGGTCAAGCTTGGACCTTAAGCAAGCCTTTCTCGGGAAGTAACTCGTGTTTTATATTAGATTTTCTCTCGTTTCTAGAATAGATTTTCTCTAATGGAAATGTTTGTGTGCCTTTTGCTAGATACATGACTTGATATACTTTGGTGCATTGGTTTAGATCAAGAATCAAGGAAGATTGGCACCACAATTGCTAGCATATGGAAGGCAAGATTCAATGTTAGAGGTTGTTAGCCTTGAAAGGTTTAATTGGGTCATTTGCGGGTATTTACACCCACTTAATTTCCGGTAATATCCTTTCTTGCTCTTTCTCTAGTGGATGATGACTTGTTGGACACATGTTGGTTTGTTGGATTGATCTCCTTATTTTCCCCTCCCATGGATGATTTGATTTATATTTGAGTGTATTGTCTCATTCAAGCTAGGGGGAGGGTATTGTATCATGTTTGGTGGGATTTTGAATCATATATGCTATGCACCTTTGTATATGCTTTTCCATGTTCTTATATTTTGAAAAACTCCAAAAAGATTTTTGTTTCTATCAAGGCAAATTTGCATTGTTTTTTGTTTTGTTCTTGCTTTGGACATAATAACATTTGGACTTGCATAATTGAATGTTATTCTTCTTAAATGGTAATGGTGTGCACAGTTTGAGAGTATGTTTGGTTGATTCTAGGATAAAGCATGCTAAGGTAGTTGGTTAGAACTAGTGGGATCATGAAACCGGATTTTACTTGTTTGTGGCATGTTTGGTAGTTGCTTCCTATAGTCGATTTGACACCAATAGTGAAATTCATAATTTTTCAAGCCTTCAACATTATTTGCATGAGCGGCATGGATCCTTGACTATTGCAGACTTAATCTAAAATCTTGACTTATATTTCTTAAGACCGAGACCGAACCATCTAGGAATGACAAAGGCATATTTTCGGGGTGGTAAATTTTCTTTTCTAGGATTGTTTTCTTTATTTTGTCTTTTTGGGTTTACATTTGCCTACTTGCTAACCATTTGTTCCCTTACCCTTCTTTTCAAGCCACATCTTTAGATTTTGAGCCTTTCGTTTCATTTTTGTTTCCATTCTTGGTTTTTGTGAAGCAAATGATCGTTATTGTTGGAGTTTGTGGTGGAGAAGTTTGGATATTTGGTTCTCTTGAAAGCAAGTTTGTGTTGAATTTTTGTGTGAATAATGGCAAATGAATAAATGAAAAAGCCGTCCAAAGTTAAAAAAGGCAAAGACAAAGCAAGTGCAAAGTTGAAAAAGCCGTCCAGAGTTAAAAGAGGCGAGGACAAAACACTATTAAAGAAAAATGAAAGAAAAAAGTGAAAAATGAGAAAATCCAAAAATATTTTGATGTATTCTTTTCTACTTCTAAGCATTGAGGACAATGCTTCATTTAAGCTTGGGGGAGAAGCGTTTATGCTTTTGTATATATATGTGTTTGTGAGTATAGCTTTGAATAAGCTTGGGGGTGTTAGTTTGTCTTTGTTTGGTGATTACTTGATTTTGGTATTAAGATTTGACCAATCTTTACTTCATTAATTAGGAAAACCACCAAATTATAAATTTTAGCCTACCCTCACTGCTTCATTAATTAGGAAAACCACCAAGTTTTAAATTTTAGCTTACCCTCACCCTTTTGCCTTAACGTTACAACCTATGGGAAAGTCCTTTTGACCTAAATGGTTGAGTCATTCATCGGGGGAGAGAAATGTGAGTTTTAGCCTAAGGAGAAAGGATTCATAGTTAAGATGTCGAGTAGCCTTAAAAATTCTCTTTTTCCGGTTCCTTCGAGGAATCATTGGGATGCTCACTAGAGGTTGATTTGAAGCTAGTGGGGAGAACGTGGTAAGATCGTTTGGGATGAAAGTGGATTGTGAAAGCTAGTTCCTATGCTTAGCATATTTATGTTTCAATCAACCTTGGGTATCTTGGAACGTGCACTCCCTTACTTGTTTAGAAAGATTTATATTCTTTTGTGCTTGTACTTTTGGAAAAGTCCTTTCATGAAAATTTGTTCTTCTTTTCATTTGATTTCTTTTTCATGTGTTGCCTTGCTTGTATTACTATGAGAGTTATTGGTTAAACTCTTAGGAAACCCTTACGAGTGCAACACTCTTCCTCTAGGGCGATCTAGGGGTTTAAATGGCTTGTCTTTAGTTGCTAAAATTAACCGTGATTCCTACGAAAGTGAGTTAGTGTACATTCTTGTCTCCTCTATTCTCTTTTGTGTGTTTGAATAAGCTCATCATTTTCCATCCCTTGGTTATGTTTTGCTCGAGGACGAGCAAAAGATAAGCTTGGGGGCATTTGATGGGTGTCATTTATGGTACCCATTTGATGAGCATTTAGGTTGTTTTCACCTTCCTTTTATGGCTTTCATGCTTAATAAATGCTTAGTTTTATGCTTTTGGTCTTAGTTTTACCTTTCCTCTCTTATTTTGTAGCTTCTGTGCATTTATATGGTTTTTCTAGCCTTTTCTCCTTTATTTTCTCTATTTTCGTGGTTGTAGGTATTGTACGAGGTTCTGGTCTTGATATTGGAGATTTTCTAAGGTGGAGGAAGCCTTTGGAGCAAGCTCATGGCAATAGGAAAGCTCAAGAAGCAAGGATGTGGATTTCCCAAGTCCTAGCCCTTGCGCTCTCAAGCCGTGCTATCATGAAGAAGTGGTGTTGAACCCATTGTCAAGTGCTTTTAGGGACTTCCACTCCTAGTGTTCATCATCATCATCATAATCGTGCAACCTTAACGAACGCACAAAGCCCCAGAAAGATCGAAGAAACCAAGATTGACGCGAGGGCGTAAAGCACGGGCGTGAGCGGCCAGCCTGCAGCGCGGGCGCACCACCCTTGCAGCGCGGGCGCGCCTCCCCTGCAGCACGACGCGCCTTCCTGGGTATTTACTTGCTCGGTTTTTGCTTCGCACCTCCTATATATACCTTTGTAACCCTGATTTTAAAAGCAAGTTTCATATTAGATTTTGATCATATTCTTAGCTTAGTTGAGAGCTTCTCTCTCTAGTTTTAGGGTTAGTTTAAGAGTAGATTTTAGAGAGAGAAAGTGAGGAATTTCAATGGTGATTGAGAGATTGAAGGTTAAATGGTGACAATTGTGTTGGAGATCTTCTCTATTATCAATGAGCATTTCTAAACTCTATCTCATTTATTGCTTTGTTAAATATTCATGTTTGGTTGGTTTGATTTTGATTTGATTTTGTTGTTTGATCTTTTGATTAGTGTAATTGTTCTTCATAGGTTGTTGATCCTTAGATTTCTTTAGGTGTTTGTTGATTGATGATGATGTTTGAGTAGTTGTTTGGCTAGGGATAGGTTGAAACTTGTATGATTGATTGATTGTGCTTAATTTGGGAAATGTGTTGATTGATTGGTGAGATTAAAGTGATTAATGGAAGTTTGCATGTGTGTGTTTCATTTAGGAGTGATCAACCTAGTTATTCACACTAGATTGCATTGTAAGTTCACATTGATACGGACCATTGATTTGTGGCTTGTATTTGTCCATTGAGTTGGTTTGCGAGGTTCCTAGCTAGAGTCTCTCGTAGTTAACGCTAGTTTGACCTCTAGGAGATTAGCTTGACATACTCTTTTGATTGAGCTTGCCATTAGTATTCGCAACTATTGATTTGAATGTATTTCCGAGTTGCACAATTGTCTTGATTACTTGTTGATCCCATTCCCTAGTACTTATTTGTTGGGGTTTCTTCGTTTTAGTAGTTATTAGTGTCACCTTTTATCCTTAGACTTCGACCTAGCTTAGGCACATAATTGAAAGCACTTACACATAACCGTTCCTTGTGGTTCGACCCTTGACTTACCTCTATACTTGTATTTAGGTTTGTTGAGTGATATATATTTTGTTTGGCTTAGGGAGGATTAGTCAACGACTTAGTTCACCCCTCGTCAAGCTAAAATAAAATTATTAAGCAAACTAGTAATAAATCAACAAGTGTCAAGCTTACATGAGGGAGTAGGTGAGGACCACTTGGAGAAGGGAGGGGACCAGACTTGCTCCCCACTCCCTCTCCCAAATCCAGCCAACACATCAAAACAACCGCCACTCACGTCGCGCCACATGGCAGCCCCACTTGGGCACCAAGGCACCCATGTGGGCTGCCATGCTTGCGGCTACCATGCCCAACAGACCTAGCACGAGCGTGCGGGCTACTAGCGCTCTCGGCCAGTAAGCCCAGCACGCTTGTGCGGGCTGCTTGTGCTCTCGGCCAGCAAGCCGCGCACTAAGAGTGCGGGCAGCTGCCGAGAGCTGATGCCGAGGGCTGCTGATGCCTTGTGCGTGCACATGGCTGCGGCAGCCATGCTAACATTGGTGCGCTAGCACGCACCAGCCAGCCAAGCTCAGCTTGGTGCGCATGCTAGCCACCATGCTATGCATTGTGCCCCTAGCACTCGGTTTGCTCGGGGCATTCCGATGCCTCGATTTGGTCGGGGCATTCCGATGCTAGAGTTACTTTGGGAATTATGATGATTTATTACTATTTACACGTCTCGTCTTTTACTATTTTTGACTCGACTTTCGACGTTCGGTTGGTCGACTCATTAATTCCTTCCGAATCAATTCGTCGATTCGGTTCGTTAGTTGCTTGGGTGTGACCCGAAGGGTTCAGCTTTAAAATTAATTATGCATTAATATTACTGATCGAAAGCGGCCTCCACCCAGGCATTCTGATCACTTGACCTTACTGAATATATTAGCTTTCTAATAATTCTGAACCCACTATCAGAATAATACACTTGTTCGAAGGACACCATTCCTTTCAAACCACCCCCAGGCCATGAAGTTCCAAGTAGCATTAGCATGAACATCAAAGCCAAGTGAGAGTGAAAATAAAAAATGGAACTATATACAAAGAAAAAGGTTAGTAACTTCAAAACAAAATAAAAGAAAGCATAGATAAAATAAAAAGGAAGCTACGAGAAAAAAAATCAAACTATACTACCAAAAAGTAAGAACAAAGAAAAAATAGCAAAAACAACTATACACTAAACTACAAAATTTGGATCAAAGGGATTTGGATTCAAGGGTTTTGCATTGAGGGTTTTGGATTCAAGGGAGCAAATCAACAACTCATCATCACAAAGAAATCATCACAACAACATCATCATCAAAGGAACAAAATAATCATGAAATGCTCAAAGAAACAACAACGAACAACACCACCAAAAGTCGAACAAGACATGCAATCACAAATGATCTCAACATCCCATCAATACGAAGCAAGAATCACATAATTAAAAGGATAGCGGAAAAGGCAAAAAGTAGGGAAACTAGCTACCACTAGGCCCGGCATCATCATTGGCATCCCTATCATAGAAAAACCCGGATGGGGGACCATAAGGATCTCATCCTTCGCTGTAGCTGGGTGGAGAACCATAGTGCCCCTTGAAATTATCTTATTGCCAAGGGGCTAAGGGAGTGAATTGCTCGAGCAACTCTAGTGGTAGTGGATGGGTGGGGTAGACATAGGGGTAGTTGGGATCACCCTGATAATCGCTCCCACCGGGAACACGGTAATTGTAGTTACCATGCTCATCGGGGAACGAGCGAGTCTTAGTGTTGGACCCTTTGGAACCTTGCCAATATGGGAAAGTTGGCAACCCATCACCCCCTCTTGATGGAACAGGACCATGTTGGGGTGGAAAATATGGATAGTTAACCGCGGGGGTGATCTCCCCACGGTTAACACTAGCATCATAAAGTTGTTGTTGAAGGAACATACCTTGATGCATTTCGAATATGCCTCTCATATTATGGTAGATAGCCTCAAAATCTTGGTCGTACGTCCCCTCCATGCGAATTTGCATGCCTCTCATTTGGGCACTCAAGGCTTTCATGTCGGGGTTTGCAAATTGGTGTTGTTGTTGTTGATCAAGAGCATCCTCCATCTCATCATCATACGGGAGGCGGTTGCTCATGGGGACATACCACACATTGGGAGTCTCCCAGTGGAGTGAAGTCAAGGAGGGGTTGGGAAGGTAGCACTAATGTTTGTTCTCCCTCAACCAATCGAACACCTCATCATTTTCATCTTTTGCTAAGAATTTCACTTGCTTCAATTGAGCAATATCAATATATAAGGTGCTCGTATCCCCCACCGAGGTACATGAGGCAAGGAATCGTCCAAGGTTAAGGTTGGAAACAAGTCTCGTGATCATGGTCCCACAAGGAATTTCTCCGAACTTCCTCTTTTGCAAAGCCTCACAACTCCTCAAGAAAATGAACCCAAGTTTAACCTTCTTCGATGCTCCTCCTTTGTGGCCAACCATAGCACCATGAGCTCCAACTTGGACATCTTTCCCAATACTTGCTTCGAGAAAACTGAGTAACCCAAAAGCCTATGTAAAACTCAGAGGCAAGGTTGGTACACATTGCTTATAAGTGTATACCGAGTAGTAAAGGCGTCCTCCCCCGATATTCTATGCCACTAAACATCTTAGTGGTACTCATCCTTAAATAAGTACTCGGGGTAAAAGACATCCGCCCCCGGATTGAAGTCAAGTGCCACAATGAATTCGGCAAGAGAGATGGTGTGTTGGATGTTGAAAAGCTGGAAGGAGACTTGGTAGTCATTGTCTCCAACCGCCGCATACGATACTGATGCGAAGAACTCCATGGTCGGCTCAAAGTAAGTTTGATAGCAAGTGTTCACAAAGGTACCGATACGAAGGTTGCGGAACAAAACCCAAAGGTCCTCATCGATACCCAACTTGACCATACCATCTTGGTGGTAGTGCCATGAGCGGCTTTAGGTCTCATTTCTTGAGGGTATAATAGCATGCTTTGTGGACAGGGTTTGGGAATTATGCTTTGGGCAATGGAGGTGGCTCGTTGTTTTCTTGTGTTTGGGCATTTGAGGGGTTTGTAGCGGGAGTAGGCTCTTCGATTCTGATTTGGGTTTTTCTTTTCTTTGTGGTAAGTGATCTCATTAACTTAGACATGATTTCACTTCAAGTATAACAACCAAAATCCAATAAAAAAAACTCCAAAAATTACCACAATCACCTCCAAACACCAAAATTCACACGACTTAAACAAATAATCGAATTACAGTATCACCACCTTACTACCAAAACTCCAAAATTTTAACTCCTTCCAAACACCATAAAAATTATCAATCAAGCTTCAAGATCAAACAAGACAATGTAAGGTGAAATTAATTAACAAACAACAATTATAATCATCAAAATCATATCAACAATCATCATATACAATAAAACCAATACTACTACTATTCACAAGCATGAATAATCAACTTCTAGCTACTAATTGATGTAATAATGTATAATAAGAGTAGAGAAAATGATTATACCATACTAGGAACAAGTTTAGACCAAATTTAAGCATCAAAAACCACCACCACGAAAAGCCCCAAATTTAGATTCAATGGAGGAGAGAGAATGGATTGGATGATTTTGAAGAAAGTAGTTTAATTTTTGATGAAAAGGATGAAAATTGAGTGAAGATTTGTTGATTTTTGAAAGTTTTTGGATGACTTGAGTTGAAAATTTGAGAATTGAAGTGAGTTAGGGTTCAGTTTTGAGGGTATTGTGTGCTCACGGGGTGAGGTTGAGGGAGGAAGGAAAGGAAATGAGGAAGAAAGGAAGAGGAAAGAAGAAATAAGGGGGGTGCGGCTAGGCATCGCACGGCCGCGCAACATGGGTGCGCGCCCGCGCCAGCTGCTCTTCTTCTTCTTGCTTTGCTTGATGCTAACTACTATGGGCCTCAACGTCCTATATCACCCTGGGATTATTAAACCCACTAAACATGACATATTCAAAACACCTTGATAGTGGGTTCAACATCCCAAAATAATGAGAGCACCACAATGAACCCACCAAACACAAATTTCCTTCATTTTTAAAACATGAATTTTCCTAGCTTACCACCTCAATTACCTTACCCATATGACTCGAATTTCAATGAAATCGAGCATACTCTCACCATCAAACTCAAAACTCATTCTCACCATGCTCATGCTCGCTTTTGAAGTCCAATTCCCAAGAAAACAACCTAAAAATCTAAACACTCAAACAAGTGAAAGAAAGAAATGGAAGTAAACGGAAAATAAGAAAGATAAAATCAAAAGAAAAAGTTAGAAAACCGGATTGCCTCCCGGGAAGCACTTGCTTAAGGTCCTAAGCTCGACCCTTCCTCCAAGTCAAGGAGGGTCAAAGAAAACCACCTTGTCTAAAGTGATAGAGAGACATAATTCCATCATGAGACACATCATCATGAACCATAGAAACCGAGTTGTCCTTCAATTTCTCTTTCTTTTTCTTCAAAAATTTCTTCTTCTTCTTTGTTTTCTTCTTTCGAGTTGCCATTTTCACACTACCAACACTCGTTTTGCTCATCATTCGTTAGTGAAGATTCAAACCATGAGGAAATTTCAATCCTTATCTTTTACCATTAAAGGCACCTTGACATCTTCACTAACCACATTGCTCTCAACACTTATCAAAACATCATCACAAGTTTCAAAAACATCATTAGTAGAAGACAAGCACTTGCAAGCATCATCATTAGAAGAAATTGAATTGATGCACATAATTCCTTGCACAATAGAAAAAGACTCATGCATTGACTTGTGCTTAAAACTTACATTACCATTACCATTACCAACACACAAAGTTATCATGCCACCTTTCACATCTATCAAAGCACCCGAAGTAGCTAAGAAAGGTCTCCCTAGAATAATAGGAATATTGTCATCTTCTACAATCTCAAGCACAATGAAATCAACGGGAATAGTGAATTCACCTTTCTTAAGAGGGACATCCTCAATTCTACCCTTAGGAAACTTAATAGATCAGTCGGCTAATTGAAGGGTCATGTTGGTTTGGCGAAGCTCGCCTAGCTTAAGCTTCTTAAAAACGGAGTAAGGCATTATGCTCACACTAGCACCAAGATCACAAAAAACATTTTGAAACATTTTTCCACTAATCTTGTAAGGGATTAAAAAGTTTATCGGATCTTCCATCTTATGGGGTAGGTCATTATGAATAAGGGCACTACAACACTCCCCAACTTTCACTGAATCGACCTCATTACACTCCCTCTTGCCACTCAAAATTTCCTTTAGGAACTTACAATACCTTGGCATTTGAGTTAAAGCCTCGGTGAAAGGGATGGAAAGATGAACTTCCTTAAGCATATCAAGAAATCTCCCAAATTGCTTATCAATCTTGTTTATCAAGAACTTTTGGGGATGTGGAAGTTTGGGTTTAATCACATCCTCATGCAATTTTTTTTCGATTCTCACTTCCTCTTTGTCACCTTGACACACCTTCTTTGACTCATCAAGCTCTTTCTCTCCACAAGAATCACTCTCCTTCTTACCCTCCTCACTTCTCCTAGAAAATCCCTCTTCAAGCACTTTACCACTCCTAATGGTGATAGAATAGACCGGTTTATTAGGATCAACTCCTTGAGAAAATAAAGAAGAAGGACTAGCACAATCTTTCAAAGTGTTAGCTAGTTGAGTGATTTGTGTTTCAAGCATTTTGTTATGTGTCGTCATTTCATTAAACTTCTTATCACTCAGTGCCATGTAAGTGTTCAAAATCTTGGTTTGGTTCTCAATGATTTCTTCCAAATTAGTCCTTGAAGATGAAGGTTGAGCATAGGAATTGTCACCATTGCCTTGAGTTCTTGGAGCAAATCCGGGTAGGGGTCCCCTTTGATTGTTGTTTTGGAAATTGCCCTAATTTTGGTTGCTCCAATTACCCCGGCCTAGATTTTGGTCATTGTTTTGGTGATGGCCACCAAAGCATTGGTTTTGGCTTTGATTTCCATACCCTTCACCTGGGCTTTGATTATTATAACCTTTATTGTTATAGTTGCCTCGGAAATTTTGGTTTCCTTGGTTTCTATGACCTCCTCCTTGGTTATAATATTAAAATTCCTTTGTCCATCAAATCTTTGTCCATTATTGTTTGAAACAAAGTTCACTTATTCACATTCATTATTATCAACATCATCATCAAAAGCACTTGGACAATTAGAAGCATCATGGTCATATGACCCACACATATCACAAAACAAACATCCATTTGGCATATTGTTTAAAGAAGAAGGAAGAGATGGGTTAGAAGATGTACCTCTCCCCTTATTTTGGGAGGGAAGAATTGGTGCTTGTGTCGTAGCACTTTTAAGCTTTGCTTTGATTGAAGTCATCTACTTTCCCAAATTTGAGATTTGTGAGGACAAATTGTTGATGGCATTAAGATGGTCAATTGAGTACACCGTTGTAGGCGTCGTTTGAAGCGCGCCTACGTAAAGGCATGTTGTGAATATGCTTGGCACTCATAGGAAGTGGGAATTGACATAATGATTAGGGACACGATTAGGGACAAGGAAAGTAGGGAGCCGCCAACAAGTTTTCAAGGAACTTGTAAACCGTTCACGGATCATTTAAGGCAACCACGATTAAGGGACAACGAAAGGCAACAACGATTGACCCGTGAAGGTTACACCCCATTCATAATCCATGATATTACTAACTCCATATGGTTCGGAACCACGAAAGGAGGATCGGGGATGATGGTACGAAATGAGTCATGGAGTCACATTCACCCGTATTGGCCTCTACTCAATTCTTATTATGAAAAGTATTCCTGCGATCTCAAAGGCATACAAACAAAGATTTAATTTGCTCCAAACTATTATTAAGCTATATTGGTTGAATATTAATGCAACATATAATTCTACAATATCGTGATCACTTGATTTAATAACAAGATTAAAGGAACCTAAACCGGTTGTCCAAATTATCTTATTAGTCGTGATTCAATTACATATTCCCTTTAACATGCAATACAGTGATCATAAATAATAATAATAGAATAAACATTAATATTGGAAGCAATTCGACAATAATAGCGTTAGTCAAATCAAATAATAATAATAATCATGATATTAGCAATATAAAATAATAATAAGTAATTAAATTAATTAATTACTCACATTACGCGCGCTCCTTAAAATTGCTACATCATGAATAAATTGTTAGTAACTTCAATAAAAATAAATCAAATTGAAATAATTAAATTAAATAAAAGTAGAGTTGATTTGGTCCAAACCCTCAGTTAATTCTACCTTTCACGCCTTGGTTTAAGTATAGAACTTCAGGTATTGTATGGACTCCTTAGAGTGCTTAAGGGATATAAAATGAGAGAATATGGTGGCTAGAGTTTAGGCTAGAGCAAGAGAGAGAGGAGAGAATATTTTTGGTGTAGGGAGAGAGGATGATTTTTAGTGTAGAAGAGAGGAAGAGAGAATGATTTGGTGATCAAGCTTGTTGATGATTGAAAAAGGGGAGATATGACCTCTATTTCCCTACCTTGTAAAAAGTGGGAAAATACTCTTATGAATAGTGTTAGGACATTTAACCCTAAAAATGTTTAATTACCTTTATACCCCCATTAATGTTTTATGAATAGTTTATGAATAATCAATGTATTTATTTTATTGTTAATTTGTTATCATTGATCAATTTCACAATATGGGTTTTAGCGTTAATTTAATTGCTCACTTGTCAGTATAATCAACTTAGTATTGCTTTAATTATTCTAACCTTCATAAGTATGATTATGAGAGGTTTTGATTTTACATTCTTTCCAATATGAAGCACAAGGAACTATGGAAGCAAGCATTTGTCCAATATAGTGCAAAAGCAACTGTGCTGAAACTGAAATTTGATATATGAGAAATCAGGCTCAAGTGTGGGTTGGTGAATCGGTTATATTTCGGACAGTAAGAGAAAACAGATGTCCATGATTTTGATATAATTTTACAAGGGTATTGGTTCCTTTAAAAAAGTTCATGAAAGTGAAATCCGAAAGATCATATGAGTAGTTCTAACAAATATATATATATATATATTAGAAGCTAAGACAAAGGTTGGTCAAATACAATAACCAGAAAGTTATTCAAGAGATTGCGGTATTAATGCCATTGAGATAGTTTAGTTAGTTTGGTGACTCTTAAGGTCCAAGCAATAATTGCCCAAGTTTTTACTCATTTGAACTGAAGACTAGCTAGGTAGAAATTTGAATTGGGAATGAACTTGATTGACAATTTCACACAGTCAATCACTCAACATCTATTGTTTTTAATTCTTGGACCTTATTTCTCCGCTTAACTTAGCGTCTGTTCTCGTTGACTGAACTGAGCTGAACTGAATTGTACAAGAGTTTTGATTTGTTCAAGATTTCAATCTTTATCTAGGGCTCTCGGAGCCTTCTGATCTTGCTAGCGACTTAGGACACCTATGTTCGTTGATTCCGAAAGCATTAAGATATGTGAGCTGAACTTATTAGAGCTCAACTGAACTTAACTGAAATGAATATTTTATGAGAGAAGGAAATTAGGAGCTGAACTGAATTAAACTTATTAGAGCCGAGCTGAACTAAACTGAACTAAAAATAATCGTATGAGAACAGGCCCTTAGTTTTTGAGGTTACTTGGTCCATTTTGTCCACTGCATTTTTTACCGATTCAAAAAAATAACTTCATTATTTTTGTAACTTTAACAAAATAGATTACTAACTTATATTATCAATTTACTCTGTAAATTAAATTATTTACAAGGAAATCATTGTTAAATGACATTTACTGTAATTATTACGATCATAACTTTAACCGATTAAAACTTAAAGTGAGGTGTATTGGTATCTTATGAATACAAGAAAAATATAGACATGTGATGTCCTACTAATTGAACCATTTCAATCAGTATTTTAAATATAGCAAACATTTGCATGTCTAGAACTCGATACTTTTAAGAACTCATTCACTAATTCTAAAGTAATTTGCTAAAGTTTTGAGCATTGCTAAGATACATGACATTCAACATATTAATCGCCCGCATATGTACAAATAGTTATAATAAAATATATGCAAACAGGCATAAGGTATTAAGACTAACTGCAATGACTCAACTTGAAACACTACCTATACCGCGCGCGATCCCCTAGTATAAGGAAAAAAGAGGGGTCGAATCAAGAAAAGATAAGAATTCGAATCGGATAAAACTCTTGCGATAGACAGCAGTTTTTGCGGTTTTTGTTTTTATCATATCTTTTGATCCTGAAATCGGAATAAGATAAATAAGATATCGTTGGAAAGATCTTGAAGTCTACTTTGTAACCCAATTAAAATCAGATTAAAATATTTTGTAGAACAAAAGATATGGCCGAAATAGTGGGACGATGTCAGTTTTGGATAGAGTTTCGTATTTCTTTCATATCTTTTTCGTTATAGCTCGAAATTAATATTATAATATATCATTGGAAAGATAATTTCAAGAGCTATCCAAACATATAAGAATTAGATAAAAACAGTGAGTCACGAAAATAATTTCTGACTATCTTTGAACGTCTTTCAATTCGAATAGAATTAGGACTTCCAAAAAGAAAAGTTTTATTCAATTTCAAATGCTTTAATCTTATCTTTTCAAAAAGGATAACTAAGATATTTTAGAAACTTATAGAAGCTTCCAATTAATCCTAATTGGTTTAGGAATGAGATTAAACCTTTTGGACCCTCCACATGATCATTGGGTCGTAGGTAAGGTGGGCTTAGGTTCGGTTTAGACCCAGTTTAGTATTTTGGCCATAACTTATTCGTTATAACTCGGATTTGGGCTTATAATATATTGTTGGAAAGCTCTTTTCAAGCCCCATCCAAATATTTAATCATTGGACCCAGATTATGGACCAAAATAAACTGGTCTAAACGTTTTTATAAAAAGGACACGAAATGAATGATTTTAATGGACACGAATTATTTTGGGTTTAAAGGCACGAAATGAGGAAAATAAGTTATGGTTTGGTGAAATGGGTTAGGAATTGGGTTGGTTTATGAAATTTATTGGGAATGAACATGGATTTAAGCACTCTAAAGATTACACACTCAACCCGACCAATAATGACGATGAAAAGTTGTTCATCATCGGGTTTGGTTTTGGGGAGACATTTTTAGGTGTCTACAGAAGCCCCTACTTTGACTGAGTTTGTAGAAACGTCAGTTTCGAAAACGATAGTCAAAGTAGTCGATAGGGACGGAGAATGATTTAAGACGTTATGCGATCTAAATTACTCTATATACGCCGATACCTGCAGAAAAATATTAGTTCCACAGATAAAAGAGTAAAGGGATAGAATGCGTATCTGACACCAGTGTATCGGTGACAAATGATGTTAGGTAGCTTCCTATGCTTGAAGGAATCCACCGGATGATACTTTCCATGCTTGAGGAAAGTCGACAGATGATGTTGGCAGTTTTCATGCTTGAAGAAACCCACCGGTTGAGATACTTTCCATGCTTGAGGAAAGTCGAGAGATGACAATTTTCCATGCTTGAGGAAAAACTTGTCTGATGATGAAATTGCAAGTCTTTGTGTATCGAGAACCTTGCGCCGTGAAATGATGGTGGTCGATTGTCCCCGAACGTGGGATGTAATTGGTTTGCTTGTCCCCGAACGTGGGCTGTAAAAGGTTCGCTTGTCCCCGAACGTAGGATGTAATTGGTCCGCTTGTCCCCGAACGTGGGCTGTAGATGGTCCGCTTGTCCCCGGACGTGGGCTGTAGATGGTTCGCTTGTCCTCAGACGTGGGCTGTAGATGGTCCGCTTGTCCCCGGACGTGGGCTGTAGATGAGACCTGCAAAATAAAATTTGCCAAGGGACTCGTATAGACTATGATTGACTTGACCAACTAACTTGACCAAGTTTGACTTGATATGACATGACATGACATGTGTATGACTTGTGATTGTGAGTGTATAAGTATGATTTAAATGTATGAGCAAACACAAGCAATCAACAATGCAAAAAGCAAAAATTTTCCGTCATTTTCGTCATGAGTGGAGGGTACCGACTTTCTCCCGAAAAAGAAAGACATGAAAAAAAGTTTTATTTTCGAACTTCCCTCGATGAGAAAATTTTGAAAAAGTTTTTGAACTTCCCCAAAAGAAAAATACGAAAAAGGAAAAGAAGTTTAAAACTTCCTCGTTCAGCAAAATGAAATGAATCGCATGGATTTTCTTCTTGTCTGATTGAACTGCTCGTCTTGAGTATAATGTATGCATGATGTATGTTCTTAGGCCAGGAGGCTAAGGACAATTACATCATGTGACACGATAAATGAATTGACTTGGGTCATGGAGCTAAGCATCATATATGGTGTAAAGAAATGATCTCGAACGTCGCTTAGGTCTGGAAGCTAAGCATGTATATAGATGAAGTGATTATTGCATAATGAACGTTGCTTAGGTCAAGGAGCTAAGCACGATATGCTTTGTATGATTAAAAATCATTGACATATAAATGTTGCTCAACGCATTATGCGATGCGTGAAACAATGAACATTGCTCAGGTTAGGAAGCTAGGCAAGTAAACAATGTTTCTTCTAAAGAATGTTGTCTTGAAAGATGATGACATGCACAGTGTTGAAACAAGATTTCATGATAAAGGGTTATTAAAGGGAAGGATGATATGGCTATATATGTGTGAGTGAAGTGTGTGAAAGTGATACTAAGGTTGGCTGCAAAGGTTGTGGTGATGGAAATAGATGTGAGAAGAGTCAAAGATGATGACTCTTGTTGGGCTGGGTAAGCTAAGTGATGTGGGTTCAAGCCCCCAAGTCTAGCTCTAAATGGGTAGGGATAAGCATTGGATATTCTTTGACTCGATCATGCATAGATATGAATATGAATGTGGCCGCACTTCAATGTGAGGTTGCTTACGTATCCGTTAGGAATCAGGCCGAACGTAGCTCTAACCGAACTTTGCATAAGTGTGTGTACACCTCAAAGAGGTCTTTCAAGGGTTGTAATGTGGTTAAGCTAATGGTTTAAGGAAGAAAGGGGTAAAAGGCTCAAGACCCGAGAGAAACCCCCCGAGATGTGTAATTGTGTATTTGAAAACTTTGCAAGTTTTATTTTTCACATATTTTTTTTGCTTTGAACTTCTTCTTTTTTTTTTTTTTGGTCATTTGAATCAATGTAGGCAATCCCGGATCATGCGGTTCATCACTTACTTAGCATTCATGTTTCTCAGGCATGGTACCAAGCACTTGATGAGAGATGCAATTCGAGACGTGTTCATATCAAAGACATTGGAACACTTGCCTTTAGACATTGTTTTTTTTTATTTGAACTTGCTTTCTTACTGTTACACAAATTTCACATCTTTCCATCCCTGGGTTAAGTGAATGTGGGTTGAATAAATAAGGTCAATCGTTAGACGAGGCTCAAAGTGGTTGATGAAGAAATGGATATGTGATTGAAATGGTTTAAGGGGAATGACAGGGTTGCAAAGGTGCCTCAAATAATTGGTGTACCTTGTGTTTAGTTCGGCGGGTTTTTTTTTTTTTTTTTTTTTTTGTTGAATGACATGATCAAGCAAAGGAAAGAAATGCTCATTAATGGAACATGGCATAGAGACTTAAGGATAAGGAGAACCTATGCTAGACTTATTAGGGAAAAAGGGTTGGAACGAAAGAAGAAAAAAAAACATGAAATCTTGTATGGAAACTTGTCTTGTGCTTCGTCTTCATGGATGCTTATGAATTACTTATTACCGCCAAGAGGGACAAGAAATTTGTTATTGCTGATGCTTTGATTGGAAGAAAAGAAGGAAGGAATGACGTTCCCCTTATTCTTCCAACTCTTGCATAGTGATTCTTGAACTCGAGTACTATATATGGAACAAAATGAGCTCACTTAATGCATTGACTCAATACTCGGATTGGAAAGGAAGAGTGTATGAAAGAATTTTCAAAACCAATGTGAAATACTCCACTCATTCCTATTACGACGGAAAACGACGCATGCATGGTCCTAGTATACGATCATAAACAATATAGTGCATTACTCGAAGACAAAGTGTGTGCAACGACTCAACATGTGTGATTTGGTAAGTTATAAGACTCGTGGTATGATCGCATGGCTAGACATGAGGACGTTGTGAAAAAAAAAGGACCTAAGGATCAAATAGCACGGAAGACCAAATGACAAACTAACTTGATTAATTTTGTCCAATTTTAATGTTTATGATATTTACTAGGTGAAAACGGTCCATTGACAATTGTTAGTCATAAATAAGATCAACCACAATCAAAGATAAAGAACACATGTTAAGGTTAGCACAAAAATCACAAGAAACTCGGAAGACGAGTGGAATTCTAGAAGAATTAGGACTCATGGGTATAAATGAATAAATAAATAAAAATAAAAAACTATAATCCTATGTTATACGAGTTGACACGGATTAAAGGACTTGGCTAAGACTAGCTTGACACGAAAAGAAAAAATAAAAATAAGAGGTTGCACACTAAAAAGACACCTAAACTGGATAAGCTGTAGTATATCGGTTATAACTTTTGTTCTGTGACTTTGATTGTGGCAAAACCAATGCCAAATAAAATATAAAACTCAGGGCTACAGATCCATAGGGTGCACGACACGTAACTCTTTCTAGAACTCCGGCTATGACCAAAACAAGTTGACTCTTATGCAGGATACGGGAATAAAAATCCGGGTTAACTCAAAATAAATGAAAAAATCTATGACTCGACTCTAATAAAAAAAAAGGTTTGATAAGAAAAAAAAAAGAGAAGAAAAAATAAAATAAAAAAATATGCACACATAAGCACATTGTCACGAATGATGCAATGAAGTTCGCAACCTAAAGTGAGATCTATGTTCCACTATGGTCAAGCTTATTTGGGTGTCAAAGGGTACCATGGTTAAGAGTTTGGACGCGTTAGCAAGGCAGCCTCCCTTGAGGGTGTATGCCAACGGGTGGCTCCGCGAGTTCGTGATAAAATCAAACTCGACTCATGGTTTGGGTGGATTTAAAAACTCGGATGAACCCTTATTGCCATGAGCGTTTTTGGGTTGATAGAGCTTAAATCCCCCGGGCTAGCCACGTACGTAGAACACGTACTATTGTGGAAAAATAGGTAACCTAATATGCATATGCATATGTGAAAATGCCAATTAAATCGCAGGAATACAATTCAAGAATCTTTCAAGTCTCATCCACTCATCTCAATTAAATACCGATCACTCAAATCGATAAATAACCAAGAATCCTCCCCAGTGGAGTCGCTAAATTGTAGGCGTCGTTTGAAGCGCGCCTACGTAAAAGCATGTTGTGAATATGCTTGGCACTCATAGGAAGTGGGAATTGACATAACGATTAGGGACACGATTAGGGACAAGGAAAGTAGGGAGCTGCCAACAAGTTTTTAAGGAACTTGTAAACCGTTCACGGATCATTTAAGGCAACCACGATTAAGGGACAACGAAAGGCAACAACGATTGACCCGTGAAGGTTACACCCCATTCATAATCCATGATATTACTAACTCCATATGGTTCGGAACCACGAAAGGAGGATCGGGGATGATGGTACGAAATGAGTCATGGAGTCACATTCACCCGTATTGGCCTCTACTCAATTCTTATTATGAAAAGTATTCCTGCGATCTCAAAGGCATACAAACAAAGATTTAATTTGCTCCAAACTATTATTAAGCTATATTGGTTGAATATTAATGCAACATATAATTCTACAATATCGTGATCACTTGATTTAATAACAAGATTAAAGGAACCTAAACCGGTTGTCCAAATTATCTTATTAGTCGTGATTCAATTACATATTCCCTTTAACATGCAATACAGTGATCATAAATAATAATAATAGAATAAACATTAATATTGGAAGCAATTCGACAATAATAGCGTTAGTCAAATCAAATAATAATAATAATCATGATATTAGCAATATAAAATAATAATAAGTAATTAAATTAATTAATTACTCACATTACGCGCGCTCCTTAAAATTGCTACATCATGAATAAATTGTTAGTAACTTCAATAAAAATAAATCAAATTGAAATAATTAAATTAAATAAAAGTAGAGTTGATTTGGTCCAAACCCTCAGTTAATTCTACCTTTCACGCCTTGGTTTAAGTATAGAACTTCAGGTATTGTATGGACTCCTTAGAGTGCTTAAGGGATATAAAATGAGAGAATATGGTGGCTAGAGTTTAGGCTAGAGCAAGAGAGAGAGGAGAGAATATTTTTGGTGTAGGGAGAGAGGATGATTTTTAGTGTAGAAGAGAGGAAGAGAGAATGATTTGGTGATCAAGCTTGTTGATGATTGAAAAAGGGGAGATATGACCTCTATTTATAAGGAAAAAAGAGGGGTCGAATCAAGAAAAGATAAGAATTCGAGTCGGATAAAACTCTTGCGATAGACAGCAGTTTTTGCGGTTTTTGTTTTTATCATATCTTTTGATCCTGAAATCGGAATAAGATGAATAAGATATCGTTGGAAAGCTCTTGAAGTCTAATTTCTAACCCAATTGGAATCACATTAAAATATTATGTATATTAAAAGATATGGCCGAAATAGTGGGACGATGTCAGTTTTGGATAGAGTTTCGTATTTCTTTCATATCTTTTTCGTTATAGCTCGGAATTAATATTATAATATATCATTGGAAAGATAATCTCAAGAGCTATCCAACCATATAAGAATTAGATAAAAACAGTGAGGCACGAAAATAATTTCTGATTATCTTTGAATGTCTTTCAATTCGAATAGAATTAGGACTTTCAAAAAGAAAAGTTTTATTCAATTTCAAATGCTTTAATCTTATCTTTTCAAAAAGGATAATTAAGATATTTTAGAAAATTATAGAAACTTCCAATTAATCTTAATTGGTTTAGTAATGAGATTAAACCTTTTGGACCCTCCACATGATCATTGGGTCATAGGTAAGGTGGGCTTAGGTTCGGTTTAGACCCAGTTTAGTATTTTGGCCATAACTTATTCGTTATAACTCAGATTTGGGCTTATAATATATCGTTGGAAATCTCTTTTCAATCCCCATCCAAATATTTAATCATTGGACCCAGATTATGGACCAAAATAAACTGGTCTAAACGTTTTTATAAAAAGGACACGAAATGAATGATTTTAATGGACACAAATTATTTTGGGTTTAAAGGCACGAAATGAGGAAAATAAGTTATGGTTTGGTGAAATGGGTTAGGAATTGGGTTGGTTTATGAAATTTATTGGGAATGAACATGGATTTAAGCACTCTAAAGATTACATACTCAACCCGACCAATAATGGCGGTGAAAAGTTGTTCATCATCGGGTTTGGTTTTGGGGAGACATTTTTAGGTGTCTACAACCGTAGAACCACTCTTGATTGTTGACTCTCTCACCTTCTTGCCAATCCATGTGGTGTCTCACTACATCTTCAATTATGTCCACCACTTCTTCTTCCGTCTTGTTCATGATAGGTCCTCCGGCTCCGGCATCAAGGCAAGACTTCCCTTGAGGGCTTAGACCTCCATAGAAGATTTGGATAATTTGGTAGGTGGGGAATTCCATGATGAGGGCACTCTCTTTGGTATTCCTTAAACCTTTCCCATGCCTCATACAAGCTCTCATTCCCCTTTTGATTGAAACTTTGGATGTGCATCCTTGCCTCGGCCGTCTTATTTTGTGGATAGAAGCGGGAGAGAAACTCCTTAGTCACTTCATCCCATGTCCTCAAAGAGTTTGGCTTCACCTCCTTGCCTAACCACTCTAGGGCACGTCCAATTAGAGAGAAAGGGAATAGCTTAAGTCGAATGAACTCTTGAGTAACCCCATTCACCTTGATGGTGTTGCAATATTTTTCAAATTCCTTGAGATGATTAAGTGGGCTCTCATGCTTTGCTCCACTAAATTGACGCCTCTCAATCATTGTGATCATTTCCGGCCTTATCTCAATCATTTGCAGGAGTTGTTGGGGGAGCAATTCTACTCTCAAACCTATAAGCTCCCGGAGTTCTCAACTCCTTAAATGCAACTCTTGGATTAGCACCCATGCTTTCTCGTTCTTCTTCTTGATGTTCTTCTTCACTTGGAGGACTTGAGCTTATAGAACGTCTAGCAACTCTTCTTTTTGAAATTGTCCTCTCAATTCCCGAATCAAATGGCACTAAAGTCCGTCCTCGTGCCCTATGCATACAATCTCAAATAAAAATATTAGCAGCACAGCTACAAATTTAGCCTAAAAGAGAAAAATCTTTTTGAGTTTTTGAAATAAAATGAAATAGACTTAACAACTATAGCAAACAACTACGCCATTCCCCGACAACGCACCATTTGATGGGTGACCTAAGCATGTCGTTACGTGCTCAAATCTCATCAACAAAATTTATAAACTCAACCACACCTAGACTAAGTATAGGGTAAGTTGAGGTCGGTCCATGATGAATGGTTTGCTATATGCTAGAGTCTTGTGCTAAGCTATTTCGAATTCTATGAAAAGGATTAGTGTGAACTAAACTCAACAACTAAACAAGTATGGAAGTCAATATCAAAAGCACTAGGGATTTAGGATCCACATGCACTCACAATAGATACACTAATTAGATAGGAAGTTGATCAATCAAACATTGCAAAGGAAAATAGTAATTGCAATCAAGAGAACTCAAAGAGCTATTTCCTAGAGGTCAAACTAGTGGTCTCTACGAAGGACTAACTAGGAACGTCACAAATCAAGTTTAATCGATAATTGCAAACTCCAAATCAATGGTTCGTATCAATGAAGACTCACAATGCAATCTAGCATGACAATCAAGGTTAGCTACTCCTTACTAATCACACACATGCACTATTTCCATCAACCAATTTAATCACAATATCAAATCAATCAAAATCTTCCAATTAGCTATGATCTATTATTCATACATGCTTCACCACATCCTTACTCATGGTGGAAACTAAGATCAAAACTAAACTAGTCACAAATTTCATGATCAACATATCAATAGAAGTTTCAACAATCAAATTAACAATTATATTAACGGTTTTTTTCACCAAATGCCCTTGACCTCTTGCAATACCCTCAACTTTTTCAAATTCACCAAATACCATTGACGTTTGTTATTATTCACACCGTGATCTCAAATACCCTTGACGTTAAAGGTTTGTAAGCAATAAAATTAATTCACCAAATGCCCTAACTTTGTTAAATAATTACACAAAATACCTCTATTTTTTAGGTACAACGACTAGTTTGAAATTTAAGAACCTAGCTGTTAGTTTTGATCCTCACATTTTTTGCATAAATACTCAACACATAGCAGTCCTCTTATTTGCTTAACCACAGATTTAACATCATGAGTTATATGTCTAAATCATCCTCCACAATGTATGATTATGTAAGAGTTTCAAAGGAGAGACACAAGGCACCTAAGCATTGTAAATCCCGGTGAGAAGTCTTGGGGAACCTTGGATAACAACCTTCTTCTGAAAACAAAGGAAAACAAACAAATAAAAGAGAACAAAACAAAACAAAACAAACCAAGAAATGCAAGAAAATGGAAAGACAACTAAGGAAAACATAAGCTAACAAAGTAAAGGATAAAGCTAAGGAATAAGAGATAAAAGAACTACAAAAGCAAACGAAATTCACCCTAAATGAGATCAAATGAGTGCCATAAATGACACTCATCATCTTGGCTCTGAAGAAGTGGCACTACTTGATTTTGATGTCCCATTTTCTGTCATACTTATGGACTGCCTTTGTCCACTCTCATTCCTAAGTTTAATATCAGCAAAACTCTTAAAAAGTCTCCACAAGCCATGTCTTTACTAGCCCCAAGATTGTTGTTTCTTTATACATGTCAATTTTTCGGTTGAGATATTTCTCATGTGAAGGATTTTCCTGTATACAAAAGGAGAAAAATATCAGAGAAATACTTAAAACATACTTGAGTTGAAACATTGTATTATTCACTGCCCTCATACAAAAGGTTAGCAATACCAAGAAAATCATTTACCATATATTCCCATGTAGATGATCAGAAGTACATCAATTATATTTTCCTTATGTGTATTTCAAAACAAGCCACTCTATATATAAATTAAGTAAAATAAAATATAAAAAATCAAAGCACCCAAAAAATTAAGTTAGAATGATACCATCTTCACAGTGTCATTCCACCCAATTCCAGAGTTACCACGAACTTTCGATATGATTCCCCAATTAGCATTCATCGTCCTCATGTGGTTCTCAACATGGTCAGCCTTGTAGGAAGTTCTAAATTTAGCTGAAATATTTTTTGCAGCAGTAATAAATGAACTTAATCTGAAAGTGTTATTTGGCATATTTCCCTTTCTCACTTAATCTGCAAGAAATACCAGCAATACCTTAGACATTTGTTTTGACCAACGAAAACTCCCTGTTTTTTTCTTCATTCTTCACCTGCAATGGTAGATACACATGCTTCTCATATGCAAACCACATGAATTATCAAGAAAATCTCATCATTTCAGATACAATCACCAAAATAAAAATTAATGTAATTAAGGAGAATATAAACATCTTTGCAATTTCTACTTCAAATCATTAGTGTAACCCATTACAATATAAGGAAATAGAAGGACCTCAGGTTGTTCGAGGCCTCTTGTATGCAGTCCACATGGATGATGCTATGGCATTTCTTTTATTAACACACTCATTTGTTTCTTCTCGCATTTCCCTTCGAGTAAGCAATGTTCTTGTATCTTGTGAATCCATCTCCAAGTCTACCTCTCTAGTTATCGAGTCAGTAGGATCCATACCCTTAAGGAAGTTGTGTATCACACAACATGCTAAAACCACATCAACCTGGGTTTTAAATGACCAAAAAGGCTCAGCATTCAAGACACGAAACCTTGCCTTTAGAATTCCAAACGCCCTCTCTACAACCATACCTCCAAACGCCCTCTCTACAACCATACTAATTGAAGAGTGTCGAAGGTTGAATAACTCCCGTTTATTTTATGGAGGATTGTTTGTATATTCTTTCAAGTGATAATGGGTTTTCCTGTATGGAGGCATAAGACCTTTGCGATTACCAAAAACCGCATCTGCTAGATAATATTTCCCTACACACAAAAATTAAAATGCATATTATAATAAATTTATCTTTAGTTTGCAATTACCAAAAAAGAGATAAATATGTACCTTCTGGAATTTTGAAACCCCTACTTAGCGCATCATTAAGGACCCTTGAATCATGTGCAGAACCCTCCCAGCCAGCTAGAACATAAATGAACTTGGCATCAAAATCAACAGCAACTAGTACGTTTTGTGTTGTTCCGCCCTTTTTACCACGAAATCTATCTTGTATCTCAATGGTAATGGAGGCACGCACATGTACTGTGTTCCATCTATAGCCCCTATGAAATCCTCAAATCATGGAAAGAACCTACGGTTGTTTTGAATATCTGGCTGAATTGAAGTTGCTGGTTTCACAACCTCTAGATACAATCGAAGGATAGCTTGAAGTAGAATATGAAAATAGTAGTATACGGTCCATGTTGACCGAAAAAATCTTCCCCAATCACACGAAACCTTACATTATGTCCCAATAACAGAGCTGATCAAATGTCGGGCCGGGCTGGGCTAAAGACTATAATTCCTGTCCAAACTGTCGGGCCGGGGCAGGAATTGGGCCAGGTTACTGCTACCCAAACCCGTATTAGTCGGTCCAGTCAGGCCATTTCGGCCCTGCCTATTTAAACTTCAAAATTTAATACCTTTTAGTATTTAGAGTTTATTTTTTTTTGCATAAAACATTAAAACTAAACCATTTCAACTAAACTAATAAAAATAAACAATGAGTACAATACTACAATGATTCAATCCAATATCCAACAAAGTTTAAGTTTAGTAGTTTACAAACAAAATAACAAATGTCCAAACAAAATAACAATGTTCAAGTTTTCCATATCATTCCAAATCGCAGAGGCGTAGATCGACCATCACGCACACTAGCATCTTCCTCTTCTTTAACTCCAACATCATCATCATCGATGGCTCGTTTTTTACTTGCCGTAGACTTAACCATGATTGTAAAATACAATCTGCCAATCACACTAAGGAAAAGAAACAAAAACAGAAATTTTAAATATGATAATACATCAAATAAAATTATAAAACTAGTAGCAACAAAAAAAAAAAGATCTACAACTAAGCATCTATTAAAAAAAACAGGAGCAAGAATTCGAATTTCGTACAAAATTATAAACAACAATCAAATAACATTATAAGTTATAACACTAATTGTCTAATAGTAGTACCAATTTCTGAATTTTGTCAAAAAAAAAAAATACAGCAACAAGAATTCGAAAATAACCAAATTAACAGAGCAAGTGTTCGAAAATAAAAAAAAATAAAAAAAAAACGAAATTGTAAGTTAATGTAATTACCTGGTATAGATCCACAACAATTGTTGACGTTTTTTTTTATAAATAGTTGATGTATTTTCCTTGATAATTGATTAGGAGGAAGGAGGAAATGAAAAGTAAGATGGAGAATAAGCAATAAGGGTGACGGCTGCTAGAGTAAGAAAAGAAAGAAGTAGGTTTTTTTTTTAAAACTTGATAAGTTAACACTTAACATGTATGTGAAATTGTGTACGTGTGGTAATTTCGGGCGGGCCGGGCGGGGCCAACTCGCGGGGCAGACCTGCTGCCCAAACCCGTCCAGAAACAAATCGGGCCTCCATTCCCTTGCCCAAACCCGGAATTCGGGCCTAATATTGCTGCCCGAACTCGGGCAAATTTCGGGTCGGGTCGGCCGGGCCGACAAGCCGGGCTAGACTTGATCAGCTCTACCCAATAAGTGTAAAAATATAATTACTTGCTCCTTAACACTCATCCGAACACTTTCCCGCAAAAGTCCTCTTTGAACTAGAATATTACATAAGCTATAAAATGCAGCAGGCCTCATACGAATTTGTCGAAGACAATGAGCGTCACCACAATATAAAATACTATTGATATTGGCCTCCCTCAAACTATCTCTATTCACATGAGATTGCCTAATTATTCTAAGCCTTTTATTCTTAAACCTATACTCTTCCACAAGAGCAAGAACGAAAGCAACTATAGCTGCCACATAGCCAAGAATTATGCCTTTCATTTCTGGGTCATCTACAATAACATTTACAACAACTTATATAATAAGCCATAACATATAACAACAAATTATCTCAATAATTACAAAATTAAACCAATTGGGTACTCAAAAAATTTCTAGAAACTCCACATCACAAAATACAAATGAATAGCAACAATATATAAAGAAACAAGCATATTATCATCAACAGCCATGGCAAAAACGGAGAACTTTTTCCTCTGCTTGCCATAACATATACAACAAATTATACTAACCAGAGACCAACTACGTACTACTGCTTGCATTCACATTCTTAGATTGTGGTCTTATATTCATTCAATTATAGTATTAATTAATTTGTTTATTTATTTACTGAAACAACATGCATATGAATGTTTGATATACAATATGTAACATACTAATGAGTATTACCAGTTCCAGAAGAATATGACATAAATTTTCTTACATTCTCTATATAATGAAGCAAGTAAGTCACACCATTAGAGATATATTATATACCTGAAATGAATTTTGATATGCTACCCCTTGATGCGACATCATACTAGCTTACAATCTTCAAAAAAAAATTTCAACAAAATAAAAACAAATTTTAGGTGAGGCATTTTATCAAACACTTTGTGGGCATGATAAAAACATTTAAAATATATGAATGAAAATAAAATTTGCAGCAAGTAGAATGAATCTAACAACAAATTTCCAAATAATAACCATCTTTAGAAATTAATCACATCAGAAAAGCAATTTCGAATTGAATTAACAAATTTTATGCAAAAATACCCTTAAATAATCAAAATATGTAAAAAAAAATACCCTAAAACAATCGAATTTCAAATCACATTAAACCCTAGATTAATAATCAAGACAAGAAGAGAGAGAACATTACCAATTTATAACAAGAATCGAGTGAGGAAGATCTACCCGAGTTCGTAGCAGTGCAGCATAAGGAGAAGGGGAAAGATGGAAGGAGAGTGAAAACACGGCTTCCCTTCTAATTTGAGGGAAAACATGTTCTTGTACAAATGAAAATAGCTTTTCAACCCAAATTTTCCTTTTCATATCCGGCCCAAACCAAACAACATAGAATAAGGAAAATAGTTTTCCTGGAAAACGTTTTCAGCCCAACCAATTCAAACAGGGCCTTGAATTGAAGCTTAAGAGCATAAAATAAAAAAGGAAAGTGTAGGTAGTTGTGTGTTAGGTATGATCAGTGAAGGAGCCAGATAGGGCGAGAGGCATCAACCTTCAAAGGTTGGTGATGATGTGATGGGCGAAGCTGCAATGGTGGTTCGAGAGTGAGTCATGTAATGGTGAAAGTGTGAGATAGTGATGATAAGGGTCATCAATATTTTATCATCTTTGGCTGAGCGTAATTTTAAAAATCAAAATTAAACAACTACATGGGGCTTTCAATTCAAATCGAAATATTTGATTTTCACTCAAACCGAACCTATAACCCGATATCCCCCTAATCTTCATAGATTGATGACCAAACTTAAATCTACCGATACGATCAGGTCCTATTTTACACACAATATGATAAGGCTAAACTTTAGTAAGACTCTGTTTAGTTCAACTTATTTTTGCTGAACTTAAATTATTTTTATTAAACTGAAACTAATTTTTACTGAATTGAGCTTATTTTTGCTGAACTGAAATTATTTTTACTGAACTGAATTTATTTTTGCTAAACTTATATTAATTTTACTGGTTTTCAATAATATTTCTTCTTCAAAATTACTGACCTTTAGTGAACTGAAATTATTTTTAGGTCATGTTCACTTCACATTAATAAAATAATATTCAGTATAAATAATTTCAGTTCAGCAAAAATAATTCCACTTTGGTAAAAAGGAAAAATTAATAAGAATAATCCAAACTATTAATGTCCTTCTCAAATTAATCCCAACTATTATTTAACCTAGAATAATCCCAATTATTGGGCGCTTCTTCTCAAAATAGTCTCTTTTACCAATTAACTATAATATCAGTTAACATATTTGATCCCTTTTTTTTTAAAAAAAAAACAATAAATTACATTTACTCTTTCTTTTGATCTCCACCATTTCCATAAACTTAGCATAGACATTTTGCCATACCACCTTAACAGTTGCCTAGTCATTTAACCAACCCCTCCTCTTGCATACTACTCAGTACTTCTTTATATCTGCTTTGGTCTTTGGATGTTCACTTCTAAAGTCAAAGGGAAACATCTGCTGTATTGCACAACTACTAACAAAACAATAGTATTCCAAATTTCCATGTAATTTAGAAGTTTGAACTGTGATTTCGTATGCAACTTAAACCCCTATTTCACTTATGCTTCTCCAAAATTGAATGTCTGCGAAATTTTGACTCCAAAATTGTAAATTTGTTCTACCATTTAGTTTGACTCCAAAATTGTGAATTGTAAATTCATGAGTTTTGGATTGTGTTGCAATTTTGATTTGAATTTAAGGATTAATTTAGGATTTATCAACTCCGAAATTGTGATACTGGGAGCAAAATTATATTATTTTGTTCATTTCCTAGCCTAATTTGATCGCAAAGAAAATTAAAAAGGGTCCAATTCTATTTTCTTCGGCTAACCTTTAATGGCAATTTCACTGCGACGTTGCTATGTGGCTTATGTCCAACTCCGCAGCTCGACTTTTTTTGTTTTAGTTGTTTATTTTTTAAGGGACTAGTGTTTTGTTGTTAATTCAAGGTTATGAACAATTATTGTTGGTGTAAAAGCAGTTTTGCAGAGTATATTATGGACTATGGAGAGCAGGAATATAGGCAAGGAATAGGTTAGGGAATGATTTTAAAAGCAAACCAATCTTAAAGTGACATATCATGTTTTTAATCGGTTTAATAGGTTATCTAACATGGAAACTAAGATGAGAAGGGTTAGTCAATAGTTAGGATTATCTTGAATTAAATTGTTGTTGGGATTAAAATAAGAAGGTGGTTAATAGTTGAGATTATTTATATTAATTTTTCCCCCAAAGCAAAAAACTAATGCAACCCTTCATGACAAAAATTACATGAAAAACCAAATTAAATAATTTACATATAAAATTATAAAACTATAAATAATTACGGACAAATAAGAATACGACAAGAGTCATAAGAAGATAAAAAGTTCCAATTAGTATAGATTAGTATAAAAATAGAAGTATAGATGTTCGTGGAGGTTAAGAAAGTAAAATCAAGCCATGTTCACCAAAAAATAATTCCAGTTCAATAAAAGCAAGTTCATTTCAGTAAAAATTAAGTTCAGTTAAATAAAAGCAAGTTTATTTCAGTAAAAAGTAAATTCAGTTTTGAAAATTAAGTTCAGATCACTAAGGCCACGGTCACTTCTCCTTATTTTTGCTGAACTGAAATTAATTTTGCTAAACTTAAATTATTTTTACTGAAATTCACTGAATTTTTTTTTACTGATTCTCTGTTATATTTTCTTCTTTGAATTTTACCGAACTAAAATTATTTTACTGAACTGAACTTATTTTTACTAAACTGAAATTATTTTGTTTTTTATTTTGAAAAATCAAACTCCGGTTTTCGTTAACTACTCAAATTATAATGCATTTTACTTTTTTACATTACATCAATTTTATTTGAAACATTTTTTTTTTGAAACCAATTTTATTTGAAACATGAAAGATATAATTTATTAGTCTAATTTATTAATAATTTGGAAAGAATATCTTCGTATTTTACTAAAAAAATATAAAAATTATAATTATTACTCATATGATTTGATACAGAATCCAACCCGTGCTTTAAAAGGGATAAATACTGAACTGAAGTTAATTTTATTGAACCAAAATTATTTTTACTGAAATAAAATTAATTTTATTGAACTGTAGTTAATTTTATTGATTTATTTTAGTGATTCTCTATAATATTCTTTTAAAAAAAAATTGGTTTCAAAAATATTCTTTTAAAAAATTACCGATACTCACTTTTTAAGGTCTTGAAGAGGGCCTAATTTTACTTGTTAACCTCGACGAACATTTCTTCCCAAAAAAAAAAAAAAAAAAAAAAAATTCTCAGAGCAGCGCACGTTAGCAAACCATCCCCAAAATTAACTCCCCCTGAATTTCCCATTCTCCAATTTTTTTCACTTTCTCTCTCTTCCCCTCTTCTCTTCTCTTCTCTTCTGTGTTGTTGTTGTTTAGGGTTATCTGCAACCGCAGTCACTCCCTTTTCTCTCTCCTCCCCCTTTTCTTCAATTTCACTTTCAATTTTCAAATTCGATTTTCAATTCCCCAATTCAATTTCCCTTAATTCCCTTTCCAATTTTTCTAGGGCTTTTACAACTTTCAATGCCTCAGAATTTCCCGGCTTCTGGTGATTCTAGCGACTGTGTTTCTGCTACTCGCTTCTTCGCCAAAGCAGCGAGTGGCCGCATCACTTTTCGATTTTTTCTTTTTTTCCCTAATTTGATTTTCAATTTAGCATGACATAGAGAGTTTTCTTGCTTCTATACCCCCTTTTTTCCTTTTTCTTTTTTGTTAATTGAGAGTGGGGTTTTTGAATTTTTTGATTTTTGAAATAAATTTTGGGTTTTTGATCGGGGAGAGTTGGTTTTTCTATGGCGCCGAGTCGAAGGAAGGGCGCTAGTAAGGCTGCTGCTGCTGCCGCGGCTCGCCGGCAGTGGAAAGTTGGCGATCTTGTTCTTGCTAAGGTCAAAGGTTTTCCGGCGTGGCCAGCTACAGTATGTTTTTCTGCTTTGATCTTCTATTGGGGTTTATGGGTAGTTATAAATCATGGTAATTTGTGGTTTTGTTTTGAATTTCTGATTTTTAATTTCTGGGTTTGATGTTGTTTTCTGTGAAATTCAGGGATTTTAGCTTATCAGTTTAATTGGTGGATCTTGTGGGTCATTTAAGTTTATGTGGGTTATTGTTGCTCCTTAGTATTTTGATTATATGTTCGAGTTTAGGTGCAGAGAAGTTTGCTTTACCCTCTGATTTCTTGTGTATCATAGTGCAATGATGTTGGTTGTGGTTTTAACTGGCTTATGTGGAATCATACACCTATATGGAACTCGCAGGGTGCCGATTATTTGTTAGATCATGGTGCACAATAGAATTGGGACATTCTGATGAATATGGTTCATTTTTACTTGCAAAAGAATCAAAAGGGGAAATTTTCTTCATTAGCGAACATATAGGATTTCAATTAAAAAAAAAAAATAGTTGAAGGTGTACGAGGAAGCAAGGTTTTTATTCTTTTTTGTTTAATTTGATGTTTCACTCGGTCTCTTTGCTGTTTTGAAATGTTTAGATGTGATCCTTTGATGGTGGGTTTTGTAGAGAGTGGTGGTTCATGGATGTTATTGCTCATGCCTTTATTTACACAATTTCAATTAAAATTAGACTTTTGTTGAGAGAGAAGCATCCTAATTAGTACCTCGGCTGTGAATTGGCTATCCACCAATATCGTTTCATGGCTTAAGCATTTCTTGGGTATGACACTTTTTTTGGTGGGATATAATAGTTGGTATGCATATTTTTGTATTCCAAATTTTATCTTGTAGGCTACCATCCCATAAGAGTTTAGGTTTGTATATAACTCTTTTTCACAAATATAGAAAGTTTGAAACCTGATCATTTAACATGTGTAAGATTTCCTTCATTTATTCGCTAGGTTTTAGGTGCTGCATTGTTATTTTTAAACGGAATAAATCTGGGGGCGATGTGATGGATTTATTTAAGTGAAAAAAAAAAAAATTGAATTTAGTTGTTTTGTTGATCATGGCTATTGAATGTATTGATAGTTGTGTGAATATACTACCAATAACTTGTTATATTTGTGTGATATGTAACAATCATATTACCATAAATGAGGATGTTTTGGTGGTTGTATTAAAAGCGAAGAGAAATGGTGACTTTGTTAGGGTTGTGGAGGTTATTTTTTGTTCGATATGGAAAGAAAGCATAATTTATAACTCATGAGGGCATTGGGAGATGTTTATTGCCCAGAGGTACAAGAGGAAAGCTTTAATGTTGAATTATTGAATTAATGATTGCATAGTGTAAATTTTGAGCTTTGGCATGCTGTACTCATTATTTTCATAATAAATCCCCTTTTGCCTCATTTTTCTTGTTTATTTAAGCTGCATTGGGCTGTATAACTCTGGTAGTGTGACCTATTGATCACTAACACTTGGATCTTACCTTTTGGTGCTAGGTAAGTGAGCCAGAGAAATGGGGTTATTCACGTGATTGGAAGAAAGTACTCGTTTATTTCTTTGGAACAAAGCAAATGTGAGTATTTGTTTGATATTTAAATGTTTGGGGATGTGAATTTAAATTTATTAAACTATAATGCTTTGGTGTATTTGTATCATTGACATTTAGTATCTTGAATGTATTTTTTATGGTTTTTTTTTTTTTTTTTTTTTTTTTTTTTACTTTTTACTTGTCTAGAAATCACCACCATGATTGTAGCTTGTTTGTTTGGTTGTTAGTTGATGCACAATGGGATTTAATCACGGGTTTTTGAGTTATAGATATCATGCAAGTTACACTTTACTTCATAGGTGATGTGTTTAGGGGTTTGTGTGAAATATGCAAGTTATGTATTTATATTAAAAGAAATAGCTTTAACCTAGTAGAAAGAGTTAGGCTCATTTTCTTTTCCTTTTTTTTTTTTTTTTTTTTTTTAAATTTCTTAGCTTGAAGCAAGGATTAGAAAGAAGAATCACAAATGCTTATAGAGAGAGGCTAATAATATGGACATCTTACAAAGGTTCTTATAATTCCAAGCAAGTGTGAAGGGAGGCATTTGTATTTCATTGCAATTTTTTTTTTATTTTTTATTTTTTTAATTTTATAATTTTTAATGCGCCTTTAATTCTTAGGAACATATTAAAAATATATAAACTAAAGTAAAATAAAGGATTAAACGTAAGTTGTCACTTGCTCTCCATGGTTGGGCATGTTGTGTGCTAAGATTTATATGTCATGTGTGATAGCTTGTTTGATAGATGTTAAAACTATACTTTTGTCAATAGTTTCCATTCTTAAATGTTGAATTTTTGTTTTTTATACACCTTTATGTGTACATGACCTTTTTTAACAATTCAATTCGACTTGGATAGTCTTGTTTAAGCTCTAAAATCTCATGGAAGTCTTCAAAATAAATCATGTCATATTTAACTTGCCTAATTGAAATTAGGTAACTAAGATGTCCTTTTAAGATTTTTTTTTTTTTTTTTTTAAAAAATTTGTTGTATTTACTTATAATATTTTGATTACACACACTAATATCTTTAATTGTGTATTAGTAAAAATTATTAATTGTTAAAATGTGAAGGCCTTCCTTATTTTACTCACTCTCACCAAAATATATATAGTTAAGTTTGTTGTCATTTGAATTGGCAATGTAAATTAATAGTTATGCATGTAAAATCAAATTGGCATATATCAAATATAACTATGCCAATGTAACTAATCCTTCTATATAAATTAATGTAAACTAAAAAAAAAAAATGTATAACATTATCAATAAAATCTTTTATAAACCCATTATACATATTTATATTTTTTTCTATGTTATGCACAATTAGCACTATATACTGACATTGATGTCTAATGTTCGGATAGTATACATTAAAACAAACCCAACATCTTACATGGTAACATTTTCTTTCAATATTAGCAAAATGAAATTGGTCAAAATGGTGTGTGAATAATGCAAAAAATCAAAATCAATCAATCAAAACTTTAATCATGCTAGACATCAACCAAAATTTTCCTCTTCCATCCCTTACGATCAAATACCTCTTCCTCATGCAAATCCAAATATTTCATATCTTTCTTTAGTCTTTCTTGGTTCCACTCTTCGTACTGATGCACCCTCGGTCTCCGTCTTATATGCCCAAACCAACGCTGGCGATTTTCCCTTAGTTTGTTTGCAATGCTTGCCACACCCACTTTCTTGCGAATAACCTCATTTCTGATTCTATCTTTTTTCTCTTATCGTGTTCCCGCACATCCACCTTAACATGTGCATTTTCGTGTCCTTCATCTTTTTAATGTGCTTCTTCTTAGAAGCCTTACATTCTGTACCATTGAACATAGAATTTCCCCTTCAATAAGAGAATTCTTCGGTCACATAACACATAGCACTTCTGTGGCCGCTTTTCATTTAAGCCACCCCGACTTAATCAATCCTGTAGGTCATGTCGTGATCATTGTCACCATTTTTCCTTTATGATCGACCTAAGATACTTAAAATATTCACTCATGGTCAAGTCCTTTCCATCCAAACTCACCACATCATCGCTTGTTAAGTTTGTTGTGAGTAATTTAGGATAAAGTGAGTTTTTTTTATAATGCTTACGTGTCCGTTGTCACTCACTGTCATTAGGAAAAAAAAGGATCGGACTCGGGTGGGACTGTATAGGATTCGACTTCGATCCGCCACACAATCGAACCTGAAATCCGAGTCCAACTCAAAACCGACTCCGAATAGCTGAGCTCCGAGTCCGATATCTTTAGCGACCTCCGAATTCGACCCGAATCCGAACGGTTAATGATATTAAATTTTCACTTTTTATGAATCCAAATAATTGAAGCCTAAATTAATGTATAATTGCAAACAAACTTTCAATAAAATTATATCATATCATATAACTAATATATAAAGCTAATCTTTTAGCCAGATCACGAGCTAGCGACACTTGACATTCCAACTTCGTCAAGTGTCGTGCCACGTTGGATAGATTTAAATAGAATTCATAAGATAGAAAAGTTAGTTTAGAATTGTGTTTGGATATAATTTTAGGATAAAATTGTTAGTTTAGAGTTATATTTTCGATAAAATACCCATATTTCAGATTTACAAATTGAATTATAATTTTATTAAAAAAAAATATTAGATTATAATTCTCAAAAATTCTCATATAAATTTAGTTTTTATATCATAATATTTTTTGGAGCGAAGGAAGTAATTCAAAGCGTAAAACATACATTTATAATATATACTAATCAATTAAAATAATATACTTCACAATCTAAAAGAATTTTATTATTATGTTGACTTAAGTCAGGTCAGATTGGGTCATTTCAGGTTACGAGTCAAGAAATATTCAACCTTTGTCCTAAGTTTAGGTTCGGGTCACAACGGGCTTTGAACATTTATTTTATTTAATTTATTTTTTGCTAATTTTTTGTTTTTTAATGTATTAAAATGAACATTTCTACCAACATTATTATTAGTCATTTACTAATTTTGTATCAATGATATATTTAAATTTTGATGTATAAATTATTTTATCTTAAAATTAAATAAACAACTTGAGCATCGCACGGGCACAAACACTAGTACTTTATATAAATTGAATTGATTTTAATATACAACAATTATGAAAATAACAAAATGAACTCGAAAAATAAAAAAAATTAAAGAATGAGATCAGATGTCGAAATAAATACTAACACTACTATTAATTGAAAATGGCATAATACTTAGCTTTCCCTCAAATTTCATCCTTATTAACAAGTTTCAAAACTAGATCTACAATCGATAAGAACACGTGAAGGAGACTTGCAGATTTGCACCCGACACATGCATAGCCAGTTAGCTACACATATTATATTCCAAATTTGGTTTCTTTAATCGTTATGAGATGAGAGAGATTGACTAATGAGATTAGAAATAATAGAGGGATTAAAAAATGGGAGATTTGAATTTTGAAGAGTGAGAAAGATGAGTAGAGGAGAGAAGATGGTTTAGACTTTACACTAAGAGAGGAAAAGAAAGCGACGGAAGTAGTATAACAAGGGTTTTGGGTTTTTGGCTCTATAGACCCACAAAAAAAACTACACTATAAAACCTACTCCGTATGACTATCATACATATATTGCTGGTCGGACTCGGATTCGGGTTGGATTCATCGGACCTCAAGCGGGATCCAAGTTCGATCCGACTCCATTCGGATTCGGACTTTTTTAATCGGTTTTGGATTTTTCTTTTTTGGATTTGGATCGGACTTTTTTCTTCGCTTCAGATCAGACTTTTTTCTTCGGATCGGATCAGACTTGATCGAATTCGGATTAAATTGCCATCCCTAACTGTCATTAGATCACATATTCGTAGTGCAATGACTTTGCTAGCCCAAAAGCTTGTTTAAAATTTTTAGAGCTAAGCTCTTATCCTAACAATTTTTTGTAATTGAGTCCAATCTATTTGGTATAATTGCACATGTGTAGAACATGTGATTCGAATTGTCGTTGTTTCATCAACATCCTTGTATGCAGATACAAAGTTAGTGGGTTACTCCTATCTTTCATGGGGTATGAAAGTTCATATGTTTTGCAAAATGTTGTAGTGACTAATGAACATCCAATCTTAGTCTTAAAAAGGCGCATAGCGCAAGAGATTTAACCAATTCAGGTGTAAGCACCTATAGAAAGCGTGCACCTCATCCAAGACGCATAATTGAACGCCTTAGTCGCTTTATGATATATAGGGCGGAAAATTGAGATTTGAATCTAAAAATTTATGAAGACCATTTTTTTTGTTTTCAAATTGAACCTTATCCAGTGTTAGAAGTATAATTCAAGCAAAAGCCCCATGTTAATTTAATGAAAACACTCTAAGTTAAACCCTAATAAAAAAATCGTAAATATTGGAAAACCGTAATATACGGGATGCTGAACAATTGGAGAAATAAATGGGTGTTGCTGTAGCCAGAGATCGCTGGAGAGCAATCCTCAGCACTAGATTATAGAGGGTTTGTTTTTTTTTTTTGTCCTTTTCGAATGAAGGCCAACTTCCCCATCTGATTTTCGTAACCACGTAACTCCCAACCCTCTTTTCTAAGCACCTCAAATATGAACTAGGACCCCTTTATAAGTTGCTTTTATTTTGATGCCAAGGATGCTCCAAAGTGATTAAAGCAATTCTTGCATATATGAAAAAATTCATTTTAACTTGAGTTTTTAACTTGAGTGAGTTTCATTATATTATATATATATAGCTTTACCTTTAAATTTTTCCAGAAAGAATATTTGTTAGCCTTGTTTGATAAGGTATTTTTGGCATGTTAGGATGTGTTTTTATTACTTGATTTTTACATATTAGAACTAATCTGTGCTTACCTAAACTTATTAGAACTTCTTTAATTGTAAATTGAACTTGGTAGCCCTTAGAAACCCCTTAGTAAATGTTTTCCTGAATTTGAACTTATTAACTCCTATCAGAACCTATTCTGTCTTAACCTACCGTAATTATCAACCCTTTATGAACTTATTTCTATTTACGATGAGTTAAATAAGTGTATCACGCCATGTACTAATTCTCCATCACTCATGCTAGACATGTGTGTTTCTATTCATCTATAGGCGCTTCTAGAATAATTGTGCCAGAATAAATATGAAACTTGCTCACAGGATGTAACCTCTACGGAGAGGCTGTAAACAGGCTACCCCCCTTGTATCATATTATCAAATTATGATTAAAGTAATTCAGTTACCCATATATGGTCCAAACAAAACTTATTAGCTTTAAAGAGCCTTGTTGTCCAAATGAAATCTGTAATATTGTCTTCCCAACAGTATCCAATGTACACCTTTGTACCTTTGATCATATATATCTGCATATATGTATTGGTTTAAACAATTAAATGTTGTTCATTTTAATATACTGATTAGATAAACCTAACAAGTTCCACTATTATTGTTTTAAACATATCCAAAATCTATGTAGTTTGACAACCTCAAAACCACATTTTTAGCTAAGAAGTGAATTTATGTGATGTATATTCTTATTACCCCTCCTTATTAGCCATCTTGAACTTCCTTTTTAAGTTGTCTCTTTACCATATATTATAACATCTTGTTCCTGAGATCCTTATTCCCTTTATAGCCTTCTATTTAGAGATGCTATATGAGTAACACGATTGCTGCGGAGTTGTCAAATTGTCTTTCTGGTAGCACCTATGATGATTTGTAATCTGCAATCTTCTTTATACTTGTGATGATAATCCAATTTGCGTGTTTGAAAAATTGCAAACTAAATGTTGACGTAATAGTTTTCTGGCCTTCAATTGAAATTGCTCCTTTGTTTTAGAAGATTAGTAAAAGTGAGATTAATGAAAGGATACTAAGCTGGTATATCTGATGCTCGAAGGAAAGGCTGACATTATAAATAACGCCACGATGACATACAACTAGGAATGATAGTGGCAATAGAAATCTTTTATTCAAGCTGATCGATCTTGCATGAATTTTTCCAGAGATTTAAGGTAGTCAGGTCCGGAATAATCGACTCATCCATCAACCCCATTATCATTTAGAACTTAAAAAATACATAAAGGAATGGAAAAGCTTAAAGAAATTAAAATGTAAAAATTGACTTAAAATATGTGAAATTAATATAAAGGGAAGAACACTTGTAAGAGTTGACTAACCATTAAAAATGCATACAGATTATAGGTAGGAGAAAGAAAGATGATTGATCAAGTAACATTGAATAATTGAAAATTAATTTATTTGTAAATATTAAATAGAGAAACTTTAGGGGAATAGTGTCATTTGGGAAATGATAATGATCGAAGGCATTGTTAGTGTCATTTGGGAAATAATATAAAAGCATTATTGGAATAAGTAGATAACTACCAAACAAACAAAAAAAAAATAAAACAAAAAATCCTACGTGGCACTCTATATGGCCTTTAAATTTTCCTATTATTAAATATTAGTATAGATATTGAAGCTTTGTTTTTTCTTAAAATCTTCTCACAAGAGTATCAAGGATGTTGATCAAATGATCTCATTATTAAAATTGTTGGTAAGGCACTAAAACCCTTTTTGGAATATTTTGTATATGTTAAAAAATGTTCCTAAAAACATTTGTCACATAAATTTGCACCACATTGCGCTACGTCATCATTTAACTATCATTATGCCATGTCACTTCTAGCATTGCAACATTTATTCCATGTCATTATTAATAAGAAAAAAACATCCCACAAGGTTTGAACATTGTATCTCATGGTTACAAAGATTACACACCTTACCATCTTAGCCACAGCCAATTTATGTTCTCTATATACACATAAATAAATATATGTATAAGTAAGCACAAAAAAAAAATGAATTTGTAGCTTGAAAAAAATAAATAAAAAGGAATAGCCTCAACAATTTCTAAACAATGGAAATGTAATATCTTCAACAACGGGATTTTGGGTTACATTTTGTTTTGAAGTAGTAACCCGGTGCAACACTGAGGTACACACTAGTTATAGCATTATTTTGTGATTACAAGCTATTCTTGGGAGCCATCTTTACTCTCTTTTGTCTTTTTCTTTGTTTAATTTACAATAGGCGGTATACATCCTCAAAGCTAGTTATTCCGTTTTTGAAATGTCCCAAAATCTGACATACTATATTTACATTTATCTTTGTCTTTCATTTATTTATATTCTATATACTCTATAGTTTTGAGTATTACGATGTTACATGTTGAGCTGTGGGAAAAATTGTTGAGATGAGCGGATAACTAATTCTTTTTTCTGAACCTTTCTACTTTAAGGCTAATAATCAATTACTTTGATTTGGGTATTATTTGTAAGCGTCAAATCTGTGCATACATTTTGGGAATGCTGGATAGTTTTAGTTTAAAATAGAAAGAATACCAAACACTAATGAGAGTATGGAAGCTTGTAGAAGTGATAAATTTTTTGGGGAACAAATATTGTGTTTTTGTAAGTGTTGTTTCCAGCCTTTTGTATATTATGACAAGTTTTGGTCCACTTTAAAACACAGAATGGGTATGCAGAGCGCAATTTACTGCCTAATTATGTTACATTAGTCCAATGTTTTACCATACCAGTACACGTGTTCTCACTATGCAGTTCATGGGGAGGGGAGGGGAGGGGGGGGGGGGGGTGGAGTGTTGGGTAACACTGGTCTTGACATGAGGGAAAGTTTTATGCTCTTTGTATTGACCTTGTTTTGGCGAGTTCATATTTGAACAGCTGCGTTTAATTTAGTTTGATTGTGTATAGAATGCATTGTAGAATTGTAATTGTGGTGATGTTCTTCCTTAAATGCAGAGCCTTCTGCAACCCTGCTGATGTGGAAGAATTCACAGAAGAGAAAAAAGAATTTCTTCTGGGAAAGCGCCAGGGAAGAGGTGCTGATTTTGTTCGAGCTGTGCAGGAGATTGTTGATTGTTATGAGAAGTTAAAGGAAAATAATCAGAATGATCGGCTGAGCTCTGGCGGTGCTTCTGCTGAAAATGCTGTAACTGATGATCTTAATGCATCTAATGCAAGAGTTTCTGATGCAACACATAATTCCACTGTGAAATCACCTAATTCTTGTAGACCAAAAGATGAACCAGGTACTGCTTTGGAAGATGTTGGAGCGCTTACAGAAGTAGAATCTACGCAGCAAACTGTGGCATCAGAAGAACAGAATAATAATGCTGCTGGACCCAGCTTTTCCATGCCTAATACCTATACTTTGAGAAAAAAGTCTAGAAGCAGTCAGCCTCAACGGTCTGCTAACAAAAAGAAAGTGTCTGTTCAAAGGTCCAGAAGCTCCCTGAGATTTCATTCGCGTGGTCTACAGAATGGTGATTTGAAATGTTGTGATAGTAATCTTTTGGATGATATTGGTTTAAATGGATTTATAGATGGTCCATTGAGAAGAGCCAAGAGGAGTAAAAGATCACCTGATCTGAATGTTCCCAGTATTGAGGATTCACCCATTTGTAATTCCAATGGAACCGTTGAAGATAATGGATCTGAAATTGCTATGGCTGACTCTGAGAACCTTAGTAATAATGATGGCAGTGCCATTGAATCTGACCATAAACGGGAACAATTAGATTTTTTCAGTGAAGGTTTTGAAAGAGGTCTTGAATTGAGTAGAAGGCTTGATTTTCATGCAAAGACTGTTGTTGTGAGAAAAAAAAGGAACCCAGGAAGAAAACGAATTCAAAATGATGTTCTAGAATCTACTTCAAGATCTGATTATGAAGTTAGTAATGAGTTGCGGGTCCTAAAAGATACTATGGCATTGCCATCCTTGTGTGGAAAATTGATTGAAAATCATCACAAGGATGAAAGTGATGAACACTTACCCCTAGTAAAGCGCGCTAGAGTTCGAATGGGAAAAATGCTAGCTGAAGAGCATCAGCAGCTTGATTTTCTTGTGAAGGCTGAAGAAAAAGCCTTAGGGTCTGTTCCAGTTAGTGCTTGTAAGTTGGCAAGCACTTCCTTGAACTGTGATGATAGCCATCCGCCTACAAGTACTTCCATGAACTGTGATGATATCCATCCGCCTACAAGTACTTCAATGAATTGTGATGATATCAGTCCACCTAAGGATTTGTTAACTGTGAATGAACTAATAGTGTCGTCGCCTGTGGATAATGTTGTAGAGGTTGCAGAGGATAAGTCACAGACTCAAAAGGAAATTGACTCCTGTGTTGTAAATGAGCCGGTAGCATTTTCACCGGTGAATAATTGTATCCATATTCCTGAAGATAAGCCTCAGCCTTTGAAGACTAAGACAAATCTCCCGTTTGGCTGTGTTTTTGATGGTGAAGCTGCCTTACCTCCATCTAAGCGCCTTCATCGGGCCTTAGAAGCCATGTCAGCTAATGCTGCTGAAGAGAGTCAAACACCAGTATTGGTGTCTTTGTCAACAAAAGTTGAAACCGAAGTGTCTCATTTTCCTCTTGCTGAGACTAACTCTGATATGCATGTGAGTGACGAAGCAGGCAATGACCTGGAATCACATCATGATTCCTTGAACTGTAATAATGCTTTCCATGATGATTGTGCTGGACCTTCTAACATTTCTGATCCAACCAGTTGTGAAGTAATAACTAAGTCATTTCAAGACGTGTCTATGTTGGATTCACCTCACAGGATTTTGGACACTGAAAAGACTGAACCCAAAGATAATTCTGAGGAAGTGACCGTTTGTGTAGAAAATAAAGATCCCAGTGGGACAGAGATCACTATTGTGTCTGACGATATCCTCCCAGAGGCTTCACAAGCCTTTTTAAGCAGAGTTCCTGAGTCAGGGCTGTCAGAATCACTGTCTACTGTACTAACTCAGCCTCACTTGGAGGTCTTAAGCAAGGCAGGGGAAGAAAAAATGGATGAATGTGGGACAGAATGTAACAAGCCTGAGAATAAGCTGCAATCTGGAAAGGACATAAACTCTGAATTAGGGGAAGATAAAGATACAAATGTTGGATGCAGTAATGGTACTACTGTAGGTCTCTGCAATGGAAAGGCTGAAAATTTTGCAACAAATGAAAATTTGAAGGCTGTAATGACCAAAATGACTGAAGCTGATAGTTTGTAAGTAATTTTGCTGGTCACTTTTTCTTCGTTTGTTGCCCATTTCATTTTCTTTAAGTTTTGCATCTCTGGGGCTGGTTTATCTCATTAATTGTATGCTACTTTGGCTTGTAATCTCAGATGTGAAACTGTGAACGAAGTTGAAATTACACCAGATGTAAGAATGGATGCCTCTTCATCACCGCTATTGAATGCTTCACAACAAATATGTCATGATGCAGTATCTGGTGGTCTGTCAAATGATCTAAATGATGATAGTAAAATTACAATTACCCTTTCTGCTGAAGTAGAAAAGCAGAAGCATGTTTCTCATTCAAACAACCTTATAGCTGCCTCAGATAACAGTTATCATTCTCTGCGTAGGGAGGGTGAAGCCATTGATGCCAAGTTACCTCTTGGCAGGCTAGCTGCAGATGCTTCTGAAAGTAAAGTTTTAGATGCTGATATGTGTCTTCAGGTTAAGTCAGGGGAAAGAACTAATCTAGCAGAAGTAAAAGCTGCTATTGCTTCACTTGAATTTTCACTTGGGCAATTGACTAGAACTAAAGAAAGCATAGGCAAGGCAACTCGAATCGCAGTTGATTGTGTAAAATTTGGCAGTGCTGTTGAGGTATGATCAACTCTCTAAATATTTTATTTTAATGATCTTTGTGAACTTGTTAGCTGCATATGGTTTAAGTTTTCTTGCTATTTCTTTTCTTTTTAATTTCTGGATGGGGGTTTACATGTATATTAGCTGTCTAGAAAATATTTTTTAATTTTCAAACCAGAAGTTCAAGCTCAGAGGCACAGGTGTATGATAGAAGGTTGCTTTCGTTTGAAATAACGTACAATATACTTAGTATTCAATACATTTACATTCTGCTTCTGTTGAAATCTGGTCCACATTTAGATCAATAGCCGAACATCATAAATGTTGGTTCTGCTGTAACAATGTCATGATGGGTTTAGTGATAGCCATATTGTCTCAAAGGTTCAGCTAGTTAATTTATACATGTATGAAGAGTAGGATTCTTTTTAATAATTACAAACTTATGGCACTGTTTTTGAGGACAAGAAAATGTGAATTTTAGATCATCACTTTTTGATGGATGGAGTTCTATAAATTTTATCTATATCTGTAGTTTTTAGAGGTATTACAGTGTGGACTAAGAGTTTGAGTTTAGGTGGTAGATCTTCTTGCTCTCTATCTGGAGAAAGAGTCAAGCATGTACCGTCGAGTAGATCTATTCTTCCTTGTGGATTCAATTGCCCAATGCTCTCGAGCTTTGAAAGGTATGTATTTATCACTATTACTGTCATGCAAATACTTGTGCTTGTTTCCATAATTAAATGTAGCATGATTGCTTTTTTTGCTTTTTTTTTTTTGGCTTTGTAAATTAAAATTTCTATGTCCAGGTGAAGTTGGTGGTACATATATATCTGCTGTCAAAGAAAACCTTGCACGCATGTTATCAGCTGCTGCTCCACCTGGTCAAGCTGGGAGAGAAAATCGTAGGCAATGCTTGAAGGCAAGTGTAACGACAATAATTTTTTACCCAGCTTATGTTGAGTTCAGTTCTGGTTATCTGCAATTGTAATACTATCATAAGCATGGTCAATTTTGACATCTATCTTGTGTTTCAGGTCTTACGGCTTTGGCTAGAAAGAAGGATCCTCCCAGAATCCATTCTTTGTCAACATATACGGGAGCTTGACTCACTTAATTGTTCCTCTTCTACTGGTGGCTATTCTCGTCGCATGTCAAGGACAGAGAGATCATTTGATGATCCTTTACGAGACATGGAAGGCATGCTGGTAGATGAGTATGGGAGGTAACATTCTACTCTCTGTCCACGTCTCTACATGTGATAAATTTTATTAGTTGAATTAGCTCTCCAATTTTTTTTTTCATAGTCAATTTTTCTCTAGATAAAAATTAGTTGCCAAAAACCTGTTTAAATTGTGTATGCATTGTGTAAAAACTAAAAAGATAGTACAACTTCCATTTACAACTTATGTATGATAAGATGATTTATATTAATATAATAACATATTTCCTCTGTTTCTCTATACTTGCAATGTATTCCTTTTATGGATGTTTCAACAATACTTGCAAGTTGCCACACCCATAAAAAGAATGTATTTATGTTGGAATATAATAATGGTCTAAGTTATACCTCAAAGTCTTGAAGAATCCCGATATTCAGTGGGACTATAATTCTAGGTGGTCAATGGAATGCTGTTTACAGGCTAAGTTGCACATAAATGTTCCAATTGTGCATTTTACCATTCTTGAAACTCTAGGAATAGTTTAGGGAGAAAGTAATAAATTGTGGAGGTGCTAAAATTGCTTATGAAGCTCTGAGACTGTTAAAAAATTAAGAGGGATAAGATATTCTCCTAGATAATAGCTGGAGGTGGCTTAAATGCTTGCAAAAGCATACAGACTTTTACATCCTGAAGGCTTTGTATGACTTGGCATAGTAGCGAGTCTTCAGGGATTGCACATTTTCACATAACATTATCTATATATTTTTTTTCTTATAATTAGCAACAATAGCGGTACTTAATTGGAATAAACAGATTTGTTCACTGGTGGCTGGTTGTCGTTGGGAGGCTTCATCTCCTAGATTAACGCTTCCTTGTGGTTTTCAGCAACCTTTTACATGAGAACCTCGAATTCCATCTACTCTTCCAAATTTTTAGTTTCCTGTTCCTCAATTGCCATGAATGTACCCTTTCAGTTGGTGCTAAAGGATCCATTTTTTTTTGGAGTTTGTAAAAACATCAAATTTGAGAATGATTTCATGGTTGTCATTTGAAAAGTGTCATCCAAAATTTTTAAAAATTAACGGTTAAGATTTAATGAATTTTGAATCATTTTTAAATGGTAATTTGTTAATTAAAAATCAATTTAATTATTTACTATTAAAAAAGTATTTTATTTTTCTGATTTTTAATTTTATTATTAATTATTAATAATTAAAACTGAATTTCATAAATTTATTTGATTAAAAAAATTGAAAATTGGAATAATTTATTTTCAAAAATTTAATTGAATATCTTAAATAAGGAAAATGAATTCTAATTAGATTTAACATATGGAATTGTTCAATAATTATTAAATCACAACCGTCTAATTTTAAATGTTGTGGTAGTCATTTTTCAATGACTATTGTAGAATGTTGACACTATTGTTGAATGTTCACAAATTTAAAGTATCTCGTACTGATATGGTAAGCTTTTGTTTATTTATGTATTTAAAGAATTGCACCCAACCTCTTTATACTTCTTTCGTTTCATAATACTTGCAACCAAGTTCTATTTAACACATTTTAACAAAGAGATTGTAAAAGGTTAATCAATCAATTAAAGCCTTAATCCCATAATTGCAATCAACTACATGAACTGTGATTATTCAGTATTGTTATTCACAAAAATCTTCCTCCTTCATACCTTATGATCAAATCCCTCATTCTCATGCAAATCCATATGTTTCATATCCTTCCTAACTCCTTCCAACCAAGTCATTTTCGGTCTAGATTGGAGAAGTTTAATGGACCAAATTAAATTACGTTGCTTTTAATTTTTGAAATCCAATACACTCCCTTACCGGTGATATAGTTATTTCAACTAACTAATATGTTTGTTTACCGTTAAAAAATCGTTCTCAAAATGCCTACTGAGATGTTTGTTTGCAAATATTAGGAAACAGAGGAAGTATATTGTAAATATTGGATGACTTGCATGCATGTTGGAATCAAATATGGTTGCATAATTCACAAGCTTTTTCACTCAATATTATTATTATTGTTATTGTTATTATTATTTGTTGTTGCTGTTGGTTTTGTGTTGAAATTCAGAGCTCTGATGAAATTGTGGTTATTTTTTCTTATCTAATTGTTACATATGTTAGTTTCAATGCAATGCGATGTTCATCACCTCAAGTGTGAGGCACTTGTTTTTCTTGTATTTATGTGCGTTTTTTTTTAATTTCCTCAATTCCCTCTTGCTTCTCACCTCCTTTGAAAACTAATCTTCAAAAAATAGCATATTATATTGTTTTTTTTTTTGCAAAGCTTGAAGTCCAAAACATTTAGATTGGTTTTTGCTAAAAGTTGCGTCTTAATGGTATTAGGCTCAAGGCAAAACTTAGCGAGGGGGTGAGTCTGGTCTTTAAGAAAATACCTCATTTTGTAGTATACGGTAGGAGTTGTGGGACCCATTTATTTGCCACATATTGTGTTAATGCGAAATAGAGAAAATCTAATTTTGAAACTTGATGAGTTCATATTTTCTTTGAATTAAAACCTAATAAAGTTTTACAATTCAAATTTGACTAAATTTCTCATTAATTGCATGAAATTTCTTCAAATGGATCCGTGAATTTAAACCCCCCAATCTCGTCAAAGCTGTAAATTAAAAGTTTGGTGAATTTCACAATTGGTGCTCGATTGATATGCAAAGATTGTGGCTATTTTTCTTGGTTATTGTTGGCAGTACTAGGCAGCTTCCCATAGCTGTCACTGAAAAATCTCTTCAAGGTCAACTCTCTCTTGGTCTATCTATAAATTCAATATCTTCTATTCCCCCATCCCCTCTTTTTTTCCCCTCTCTTTATCGTTTCTTTCTGCTTCTATCTGTTATCATTGCTTTCTCTTCGCTTTATTTGGATAGCAAATAAGGAAGGAAAGGAAGGGGAGGGAAAGAGGAGGAAGAGAAGGGAGAGAAAGGGAGGGGAGAGGTGAGTTCCATTTTCCCTCCAAATATCTCCAAATTTGGAGGGAAAAATGCTTATTAAAGAGAGGGGGAAAATGGATCCCTCCCTCTCCTTTCCCTTCCTTCCCCCAATCCTTAACCCAAACAAGAGAGTTTGTCCCCCTCCTTTTCTCTTCCCTTCTTTTCCTTCCATTTCCTTCTATCCAAACAAAGTGTTAGCATTTATGTGACTAATGTGAGTGTCTATCAACTCAACATCAGCTCATCTTTTGTAGTTGTTTTCCAGTTAGTAGACCCCTCTCTTTTCAACTATTTGAATTGTTTAGTGTGGGCCTTTTTTTTTCAATTTACATGGTATGGGCTTTTATTTATTTATTTTCATCGATTTTGGTGCTCTTTTACTGAAACTTTTTACAACACAAAAGTAAATAAAATAGTTTACCAAAAGGGTTAGGTGGGTAGACATAATGAAAGTGCCTTGCCTGGTTGCGCCTATGCTTCAGGTTACCTCTACATCTCTCATTGCATCATTTATATTAAGAGAGTGCCTTTGAGTGTTGTGTTATCCCTCTCTTCATGTCTCATTTGTCTCCCATATTGGAGAAGAGGAGATAAAAACTTACAAAAATTTATTGCTGATTATTTCCTCTTTACATCGACTCCTAATATCTTACAAGGCTATAACCTGTACTAATTCTGTTTCTCAAAATGTGCCATATTTTGACTCTTTGCATTATTCATATATTGGCTTTGACAACAATTTTTCTAATATATTAAAAAGTAATGCAGTTATCTAAAATGTCGTTTTATTAGCTTCATTGTATAATATTAAAATTCATAATCAAATTTGTGCATTGACATATGTGGAAGTCAATATGCTGCATGTATTGGAAAACATATGGAGTTTACCTTTATTCTAATTTTACTAAAGTTGGGAGTCCCAACAAATGAGGACTATAGGGAAAAGAGCTTTAATGGATAGAGGGTCCAAGATAATGAATGTGGTAGAAACCAAAGAAAAAAAATGAGGACTACAGGGAGGGAGGGAGGGAGGGGAGGGGGGGGGGGGGGGGTTTGGAATTGGTATGTTATGATATCTGGTGATATTTATTATTATAAGTCTATAACAAATATGGTTATAAATCTTAGTAGAAGTATATTTTATAGGGTCTAATGCAACCTGCCACTTTCAAAAGTATATTACAAGTGTACTACTAAAAACATATAAATAGCTTTGGTCTTTATGCTGAAAGGCCCAAACCACTAAATGCCTTTGCTAAGCAGAGCTTGCATTGGATTACAATGTGAAAGATGCTCACAGGATGTAGTTTTGTTCAATTAATTCTTTATTTGAGTAAGGGAAGTAGTTATCTCTTAGATATATGGCTTCATCTGGATTATAGAACAAAATGAAACCAGTTGATAGATTCAATGATGGTGATTGCTAATAGTGAATAAGCTGATCCCAATATGATTTCTTGTGCTACTAACTAAATTTTAAATGCTAGAATAAAGCAAGGAGGAGGAGTTTGATTGATTATAATTTGGAAATTACAGCCAAGTAAATGATAATTCACATGTGATAGATGGATATTCTTCCAATTTAGCTTAATTAAGCTAAATTAAAAGTTTAAAACATTCGTTCAGTTTTTAAAATATTTCCCTACATCTAATATTACTCCAACTAACTTATTTTCCTCAAGACACTACTAATTGAATTATATTGCACTACCTGATATATTCTCCTTTCATTGAATGGTTGATATATAGCAGGTTACTTCAATTTGTTAAATTTGCAATTTTGTTTTCTTGATGAAAGGAAGAAAAAGGGACTAATGGCATGATTTGTAATGGAATTTTACTTAATTGGCTATTTATCCGGTCAAATATTGAACTTTAGCTGAGTTGGTCCCTTGACAATTTTGATAAATAGTGGTATTGCATTTAGTTTGGATCCACTAGCTGCAGAGTGACAAAGCACAGGAGAGTTATTTCCCTTCCTCTCTTTACTTCCTTTCCCTTCCTCTCTTTACTTCCTTTCCCTTCTATATTGCTATCCTAAATAAATGTTATTGCATGGATTCCCTTGGGTATTGTAGAGGCACCAAATGGAACCAGATTATGGTTGAAGGGTAATTTGAATTTTTTTTTAATGATGATTCTTAATTTTATGTGGTCACTTTGGTTCATTGATGATAGTTTCCATGTTGATCCTCATAATTTTTTTTGAGGGGAATGGAGGAGGATGTCCTCTTAATTTGTTAAATATGTGATAATATATGATGAAAGGAAGAAAAGGGGAACCATTGGACTCAGTCATCTGGACAAATTTTGAATTCTAGCAGCATTGGTCCCTTGAAAACTTTGGTAACGTTGCTAGTGATAAATTTGTAGTGATTATGTCCACTTTAGAATGGTGTTTAATTTATCTTTTAGCTGCAATGTGTTGAATGGTAAAGATATTAAATGGTTTTTTTCCCCATTTTTTTCAGCAATTCAAGTTTTCAGCTTCCTGGATTTTGCATGCCCCGTATGCTTAAGGAAGAAGATGATGGGAGTGATTCTGACGGAGGAAGTTTTGAGGCTGTAACTCCTGAGCGTGATTCTAAATATCAAGAGCCGCAGGAAAAGACTCCTGTGACTGCAACCGTAAAGCACAGACATATCTTAGAGGATGTTGATGGCGAGCTTGAAATGGAGGATGTGGCGCCCTGTAGTGATATTAAAATGGATCCAACTGCTTCTGCTGCTACTGCTACTTCTACTGCTACTGATACTTCTCTTGATGCACACAATTGTAATAAGCAATTTACCTCGTTTGTTCCTCCATTACCTCATGATGTTCCTCCTCGAGCACCTCCTTTACCTTCATCCCCACCCCCACTCCCACCTCTGCCACCACCGCCGCCACCCCCGCCACCACCACCGCCACCACTTGCTCCTAATGTCTCTAATGTGCCTCATATGGATGTTGATTCACAGCTTCATGTTGGTAGAAATGTAAGTTTAAAACTATACATGCAATTTAAGATGTTTTATTTTACCCCCTCCCTTTTGTGCTCCTTTTATTACCTTATGGTGGGTTGGTTGTGTACATCCACTTAAAATATTTTTTGAAATTTTCTTTTCTTTATTTTTGTATGAGGTTTTTTTCCCTTGAAAATTATATATCATTATTTGTTTATTGTGTGTATTTTGGGTGGGAATGGGATGATAGAGTGTATATTATGCAGACCCTTACAATACAGTCTTTTGTGGATTTATAGTTTTTGGGGTTATGAGGTTCTGAGATTTAGGATCCTTCAGCACTCCAAAACCTTCTTATTGACTTACCCTTACGAGTGATCTATTTTATTCTCTTATTTCAAGTTTCTCTATGGATGTATTATTGTTGTTGGTTATTGATTATTGATTTTTAATTTGATGCCTGTATCTCTTTGGTTGCAGAATATGCAAGAAGCAATGTCAGCACGACCTCCGGTTTCCGGAATGCACCATCCAATGCAGATGCCTGCATCAACTAGCTGCTCTTACAATTCCTATCCTGTAATGCATAATCATGTGGCACCAGAGAATAATCTTCAACCGATGGATGGGAATTTGTACGGAAAAGCTTATAATGTCAGGCCACCATATCCATCCTCATCCAATCAATTTTCTTACCTTCAGCCAGATCAACAAGTCCGGCCACAAAGGGAGGTTGCTCCCCCACCCTACTATGACCGTTCCCGCTTTGCTCAGAGTGTAGATGGTGGCCAATTTTATGGAGACCACGATGTTAGGCAGCCGAGACATGAGTTGACAGACAGCTGGGGATATTCTAGACCTCCATACCCCAGTAAGACATCCAATTTATATAGTAACTTGAAATTTAATGTTCTACGATTTATTGGTGTTTTGAACACACTATAATATATTTGTTTTTGGGATTTCTGCATTTCCAGATTCTTAACTTGTGTCCCAACATTTTCAGGTCCATGTGAACCAATGAGACCACCTAACCATGGGTGGGGATTTCCTCCTCGTCCAATGCACCATGGAAATCACATGTCTGGTGGACCGCCTTGTGATGGTAGTATACCAGTGGCCACAAGAGGTTTGTGCCATGTCTTCATTTTTCACTTTAGTGTTTGGTCCTGCTTTGATTTTGCTATTTCTTAGTTTTCTATGTTCGGTGATTAAAAGACTATTGTTGCAGCTCCTGGCTATTGGCGACCAAGATGAGCATTGTAGTATAGCTAATTGGCAACGGCTGTAAGTGTTGGCATAGCTCATTGTTAACATGTTTTCATTTTGCTGTTGTATATTTTTTAATAATAAATTTCTTCTCTATCGTTCAGGTTAGGCAGAATTTTTTGGTCCAGATAATCTGGCTTTTGTGCAAAGGATTGAGGGACTCTGATGTGCAATAGAATTTCAAATTGCAAATACTGAGGATGGGCCTTTTGTTTCCTTGTATATAAACATGTATCTCAGTCACATTTTGATTTTTACTCTTTGCACTGTATTGCCCATTGACGTATGGACTGTTATCTGATCCTGCTCAGCATGTATCATTCATAGTTCATTCTCCTCTCCCAAAGATGAGTTAGCATTAGTGTTAGTGCCGAAATACAAGGAAGCCCTGCTTAGGAAAGTGTTAAATTTTTGGGGCTGCTGTAATACACATCTGATTTATCTATTTGCAGTCCGATATATGCACAGTTGTAAAGAAATTTTGTTTATAAATTTAATATATGCTCGAAGATCCCTTTATAGGAGTGGATATGTATCAGTTCGATTTGATTAATTACAAGGTATTTTCAATTTAGTTTTCAGGGTACATATTAAGGGGTTGGGTGCAGAATTAAAGTTTAATGAGAAATACTTTCATAAGTCAGCCTTCTTCTTTTTTTTTTTTTTTTTTTTCTTAACTGTAATTTGAAAGTTTCTCACTCATAAATTTGGAAAGATATTCTCATAGGTAGAAAGAAATTTTAGCTTTGGCCTTTTGTCTTAGGAATTGGAATGAGTAATTGGAATTGGCATTAGAGGGATAGGTACATACTTTGAAGGATGAACATGTTCCCAATTTGAAAGGACATTGGAATGTACCTAATTATAAGGAAACTTGGTATTTAAATGGTGTTATTGTAGTTATTCTTCATATTGTTGCATTTCTCTAGCTAAGAGTTTGTTCTGATTTACTGAGCTGAATTGAACTGAGTTGAGTTGAGTTGAATTGGATTGGATTGTTTACGAGAGAAGGAAATTAGGAGCGGAACGAAATTGAACTGAACTGAAATTAAGGTGAAGAGAATAGGCCCCAAGTATATTGGTACAGAGGATATTATAGTTTGGGGTCCTAATCATGGTAACCTTACTATATGATTAGCCTATCATCTTATGCTTAAGAAGCATTGTACTATCTCTACCAAACTTTCTTCTTGGAAATCAATTTGGAAAATTCATGCCCCTTGTAAGAATTTAAGTACAAAATGTTCCTGTGAAATTGTGCTCATTCCATTCTTCCAGTGTCTGAATCTCTAGCTTTGCATATTTTTTATACTTATTCCTTTACTTATTATTATTATTATTATTATTATTATTATTATTATTATTATTATTATTATTATTATTATTATTATTATTATCTCAAAAACAAAAGCCATACAACCTACAATAAATTAGTGGGAAGCCGAGATACAATCTGGATATTCGTTTACCTAGTTTATTATTATTATTATTATTATTATTATTATTATTATTATTATTATTATTATTATTATTATTATTATTATTATTATTATTATTATTATTATTATTATTATTATTTTTCTTTGCATATTTTTTATACTTATTCCTTTACTTATTATTATTATTATTATTTATTTATTTATTTATTTATTTTTTATTATTTTTCTATTTTAAATTTTGTTCGTTTCATAAATTGCTCTTGGTTGGATTGGCTAAACTATAACTTAAGTGTAAGCTTTAATTGGGAAGTCATTTTTGTTAAGGCTTTGTGGCATATTTGGAAATTGGAATCATAGAAATAAGAACATCTTTGACAATTAAATTCTTAAATCCTATCTTTCTTTATGTTAAATACGTTCTTTGTTTTTATTTACTAATTTAACACGTATTTTAAGAGAGATATTAAACTAGGTAAACGGATATCTTAATTCACAAAATTTTACCACCTATAAGAAAAAAGGGATTCAAAGTAGTTACGGTTCAAATTTCATATCCTGATTCATTCGTTTACCTAGTTTAATCACCTCATGATGAAAGGTGTGTTGCAAGTATAAAAAAAACAGAGGAAGTATTTCTTAGATTATGAGTTCTCTATTTAGCAGTGGACTCCACTTTCTCCTCTCCCTTACTCTGCATAATGTGATTAGAGAACTGATAATCTTTGAAAAAAGAAAAAAACAGATTATTAGTTATCTAATCACATTATGCATTGTAAGGGCGAGGAGAAAGTAGAGTCCAATAGTGCTAAATGGAGTTGGTGTCCTCCCAAGGATGGTTTCTTCAAGTTGAACTCTGATGGAGCACAGCTTAGCAAAGTTGTTGCAGGCCAGGTGAAGGGGTAATAAGATGCTCAAATGAAACCTAGTATGATCAAAATCAACATTGCAATTTACACTTCTTTAAGGTTTACAATTCTTAGTTCTTTAGCACTTTAGGTTTAGTAACCTAGATTAGTGTTAGCACTAGCATTAGTATGCTATAATCTTTTGAAGTAGTTGCCCATTTCCGATTGTGATTTATCATGAAGGCAACTCTTCCTCCTTACATCTAACTAGATGAAGCCCGTGAGATGCACGATTTGTTAGTATTTTTTTAAAAAATATCTTCCATATTTATGTGATTAAAATTTTTATTATATTAGTTTTAAAATATTAGATAAAATTCCTAATCTCAAAAAATAATATATTGTATTTAATTAATTTACACATTAAAGTCTCATTCATCAATTTTGCTTACGTGGCATTTGAATTATTTAATTGTAAAATAAATTAATAATCCCTTATTTAATTGGCTACAACTTAAATTTATAATTTTACATGGAACACTAAGAAAATTAAATTGTACGTGGCTCTCTAAAAACTCAGGGAAAAACTCCCCTTTAAATAAATATATATATATATATATATATATATATATATATATATATATATATATATATATATATATTAGATTAGATTTAATTGCCACCCTATTATTTCTCTAAAACATCCTACTTGTATTTGTGTTGTCATTCTAATTTAATGACAATTTACTTCTTTAATTTTTGTTATTTTGGTAATCATATACTTCCTCCGTTCTATTCATTTTGCAACAAGGATGAAATTACGCACCCCAAAGCATATTTTATATGCTAAATATCTGTAATTGTGTAAGAGTAAAAATTAGTTGATATTGCGAAAGTATTTTATGAGACGAATCCAATAAGTTCCAACATGACTATATTAATAGTGCAAAAAGTCCATTGTTACAAATTTACAATATTAATAGAACGGAGGAAGTATTGCTCATACACTAACAATGTCTCTAGCTCAAAGGTTGATAATTTTTTTTATTGACTTATTTGCATTTTTACACCCACAACAACCCTTTCAATCTTTCCCTCCAATATTGACATTCTATACATTAGCAAATCTCACACATTGTGTCATACTGTCATTAGACTTCCAAGTTGGTAGTTTGGTATTTTTCAATAAAAAGAAAAAAAAAATATTTATTATCATTACTTAATCTAATTAAGTTGGAACAACCACTACCAACATTCTTAATTAATGCCTTTCTACCAATAAAAATTAATAGTAATAAAAATGCCCCTACCTTGGAGGCCCACCCAATACCATCTTGTGTAAATAAATCAGTGTTTGCCGCTTTCTTATGGCAGCTGACAACCTGCACACAAAAACACAATCATCTTCATCTACTCATTCTTCAGTCGGTCTTAGTTTCAGATAAAAGAGATTTTAATTTAATTTAATTTATTTTCTTTAATTTTATTTCATTTTCCACTCAAATGGGTGCTGTTGAATCAGTCCCACAACAATCCATCCATGAATTTACTGTTAAGGTAATTGAAATTTTGTGTCTTTTTTTGTTTTGGGTGATTTTTCTGAAAAATTGTATAATCCCACTTGAAAAATCTAAAATTAGGATATGGGTATTTATTAGAATTTGAATTGTGTGAACAGGATAATAGGGGGAAGGATGTTGATCTAAGTATGTATAAGGGGAAGGTTCTTTTGGTTGTCAACGTTGCTTCAAAATGGTAATCTTACTTTACATTAATTTGAATTGGTTTGTTGATTTTTGATTTTATTGTATTTTGGTTGTTTATAGTGTAAGAATTTGTGTTTTTGTTGTTGTTGTTGGTATATGCAGTGGATTTACCAATGTAAATTATACCCAGTTGACAGAATTGTACCAGAAATACAGGGATAATGGTAAGATTTTGGCTTTATTTATTTATTTATTTTTTTATTTGGGGTTATGTATTACAGTATGATATAATTGTGTTTTTGTTGATTTACATGTATAGTTTGAACTATAATTAGTGAAATTACTTTGAAAAATTGAGAAAATGACCAAATTTAGAAATGTAATACCTTGTGAGTTATGATTGTTCTGGGAGAGGGGGGAGGGGGGGGGGGGGGGGGGGAGTATACGCCACTACTTTTGTAGAGTCCACTAGGACTCTAATAACATGGCGTTGGTATTAAATTGTGTTTAGATGCTATCATCTAAATACCAAAATACTTATTCAATAGTACCATCGAATGCAAAAATGTTTAGTTGGTATCAATATAATCCTTGCTGGTATTTAGATGATACCATATAACCACAATTTAATACCAACGCCGTGTTATTAGAGTCCTAGTAGACTCTACAAATTAGTGTCTTAGACAACCTCGGGGGGGGGGGGGGGGGGTGCGGAAAAGTGGAAGGACTTGAGAAAAAGATTGGGGGTTAAATTGTTGTGTATGAGAGATTATTATGATTCTATTGGTGATACGATTTGTGAGATGGCAGAAGGGTTCAGGAGATGGCTCTTTATTAATTCATGGTTTTTGGAAATGGGATGAGAATAATGACAAAGTTTATGCTGGTAGGCTTGTTTACTTCTGGATCAATGTTAGACGACGGTTTGTGTTGGACATTGGAGTCTAATAGTCCTTATCATAATATCATATCCATATGTAACTTTAATATTATATTTTCTTTTCCTATGTGGCAAATACAGTGTAAACTGTGGAGTTTATATCATTGTTTGCCAGTTGTTTCTTATGGATTAGTGTTGATTCTAGGAGTATGCTGGACTCTTTTGTCTGATACACATTATTGACTTAATTGTTTCCTTCATAAATCATAACCATGGTGGTGATCGATGAATATTTGGAATCTGTTGCTAGAACTTAGAATGTAAAAGAACTTAAAGTCTCCTGAATTTCATCTATTCTTGGTTTTTGCTTACTCCTTTTTTTGATGAAGATGAAATGACTGGATTTCCTAGGGTGACACTGCATTGAATACATGTTTTGCATTATTGGATTGTCACTCTGACCATTCATAAATAGTTTCATTACAAATGCATTGTCCAAAACAATTTTTCATCATTAGAAATGGAGAGCCTTATTTGTATGTATCATGTATGGCTGGTTGAAGGGGATGTTTGAAATGATAATTGACATTTTAGTATCTTGGTACTCACTTTAATTCGAACTTAAGAGGAGGTCAATGCCTTCATTTGAGAGCTAGGCATGTGAAGGGACACAAAAAGAGATTAGGAAAGGTAGGCGAGTGATTGTGAATCGAAATTGTTTTTGTTTTTATTGAATCAGGTGTGCTTTATTCAGAGAAGTTATTTTCTCATTTTGAGCTCCTTATACTCAACTGAAACTTTTTTGTCACCCATTTTAATTGAAAAAGTTATTTTGCATCTGGTATCTCAGGTTTTGAAGTCTTGGCTTTTCCTTGCAATCAATTTCTCAAGCAAGAACCCGGGACAAGTGAAGATGCTGCAAATTTTGCTTGTACCAGATTTAGTGCTGAATATCCCATTTTTCAGAAGGTAAGTTCGTATTTTTTTTGCTGGAATTTTGATTTTTGTGGAATGTATACTTGTCCTCATTGAGCATTCCTTAGTTTATAATTAATTTTGTGCAGATTGGTATTGATGTATGTGTGGCCTGTTGTATGCTAAGTAATAATATACCTTTAACACATGTCTGTTATGGATTTCTTTTGAAGTATGTTTATGTGTAGGCTTCCTCTTGCTGAAAATTCTAAAAGGGTTATAAGAGTCTTTATTTTATCTTTAATGAGGAGCATACAAGAGATAATTAATAATCATGGGACAAAAGAGATTTAGGTTTTGATAGGAGAACTAGGTCGCTGTTATATGGTGTCTTGAAACATTTACTTGGTGGTTATATGGGTTTATTTATTCCACCTTGAATCAAATTCCCTTTGGTAGGTCCTTATGACAATTCATGTTAGCCGAACCCAAATCATTTTGGGAACTAAAGGCTTTGTTGTTGTTGTTGAATCAAATTCCCTTTGGTACCTAGTCTTTAGAAGCAACAGATACTTCTATATATTTTTGTTTAATTAGCACTTGGTCAAATTTATGTTTTAGGAGGAATCCATGGTCTTTTTAACATTTCTTTTTGTTGTGTTTCACCTCCCTACTATACAGTGTGTTCTGATTGTAACTTTCTTTTTATGATTTAGTATAGGTCATGATTAGGCATTGATTTTTTTTAAAAAAACTTTTGCTACGGTAGCTTACAAATTTCTTAGAATGTTTGACAGTTTTATTTTTCTATAATTCTTTGGGTACTCTTTCATACACCACCTTATAAAATAAACTTTGTCTCTAGTCATATATTTGGAAAGCTAAGGTCTCCAAGAAAATAAATATAATTTTATTGACTGCATGTTCAGGGACAATATTATTGACGGCATGTTCAGGTATGGCTCAATACATGCTAGCCATAACAAATTGTAGACCTAATGTGTCAAGTTTCTAATGTTAGTGTAGTGAAAATATTGGGTTTCAGATTTTCTTGCTAGAGATGATGAATCTGAGAGCAGTATATTATTGTATAGTCGGATAACTTTCTTTTTATGAAATATGTTGGTATATGATGGGTGTGGTCAGGGTTTCTCATGAAGCGTTTGCTGGCATGATGTTAATATGTGGAAGTATGAAGGTAGAGAGCATTTATGGCATTGTGGTTGAAAAGGAAAGATTGGATATTTCTCACTGATAGTTTTGTGGTTGAAAAGGAATGATAGATTTTACCCATTGCTGTCTTGAAAAGGCTTGATTGGATCTCATGGGCTGAACTTCTAGTTGGCAAGTTTTGTGAGATAGAGACCATAGGATGGTGTCTTCTGCATCATTGTGGATTTTTTGATGGTAGTGTATCCTATCTAATTGAAATTGAATGGTAGGGGTAGTACTAATTTATGTTTAGAAATTTCTTGTCTCTTTAATGATGAACTTCCTGTCAAAAAAAAAAAAAAAATTGCTTAACTTTCCTTTTAGTTTTCAGTAATTAGAATTAATACCTCATAATTCCAAAATTGCAAATAATATGAGCGGAGATAGTATTTGTTAATGATCTAATTATTTCTTAGAGGGCTATCAAAACCAAAGCATTCTACTTTTTGGAAGGTTGTGGCAAAATAACTGTTGATACGACTTGCTTACATGCATGCTTATCTAGCACTTGTAATTGTCATTAAGCTTCTCTTCCTGAAGAAATTTAATTAAAGAAGTGAGAAATTATATAACAATTGTGTGAATCTCAACAATTTACGAACTGAAATTTTTATAATCTCCTCAGCCCTAGATCAGTAGCTGGCCTGCAGCTTCCATTTCTCAGCATCTTCTTGTTTGAACAATAACAGCAAAAATCAGGTCAGAGTATTGTGAAGTGGGTAGTTGAATGGAATTCCTCTGAAATATTCTCTAGCTGACAGGTCTTAGGTTTCTGACTCACTGTAAATAGATCCAAACAAGTGACCTGAACAACAGCTGTTAAGACTTAAGAAAACCTGTAGGATACAGTTTCCAACTTCCCCATACATCGTCATATCTACACCCTCCGTATTTTAGTAGTTCCACTTTTACTTGGTATACTATTCACGTTCCCTACTTTTACCATAGCTTCTTGCATAAAAACAATTGTTATGATATTTGCACTTTGATCATGCACCTTTGGGACTCCCCATATTTGAATTCTACACTCCGTATTGTAGGATCATCGGAAATTATGCTGTTCTCTACTGCGCTCTAACTACAGGAGAGAGAGAGGGGAGGGGGGGGGGGGGGCGGGGGAGTATGTTATAGTTCTGTCTTGGATATATATAAGTGGGCATGAGCAGCTAGTGCTCCTCTGACATCTTTTATCTTTTGCTTGTATAAGCATCCTGCTTTATATAAAATCTATGGTTCAAATATTTCTTTGTACAATTTAGGGAGAAAATTAAATCTATTCTTTAGGACATTTGTACCCACCCCCTTGTGTTTTGCTTGACCTAGTGGGGAAAAAACAAAAATTTTATTGACAGAAGATAATTTTCGATCAAAGCTATTTGAACAAGGTGAAGCATAGAAAAGGTGGGATGAGCAAAGAAAATCAAAGTAGAAATTAGGGAAACAACTCATGTCTGGTGGTATTCCTTTGGATTATCATAAGACCAACAAGAGCTGAACTGGTTGCTGGTGGATTTGTGCATAATTATTTGTCCATCTGTTTCCAGCTTTAGCAATAATACACATTTCTTCCCTTCCCAATTATTAGTATTTGAATTTGTTGTTACAGGTATGTGTCAATGGACCGAAGACAGCACCTGTGTACAAATTCCTTAAAGCAAGTAAGCGTTCATCTCTTTTTGGAAACAGTGTCAAATGGAACTTTACAAAGTTCCTCGTTGGCAAGGATGGAAAAGTCATCAAACGATATGGTACAACAACTCCACCGCTTTCCATCGAGGTACTCAAGGCTCTTCCAGTCTTCCACATTTTTACATCTCGCACTCTCATTGCTATATTTCCAGAAATCTGAATGTTCTTCTTTGACCTCTTGTTCTGCAGGGTGATATTAAAAAAGCATTAGGTGAGATGTGATGATGGGCTATAATGGCTGAGAAGTTTTGATGATTTATTTTTTCTTTTTCTTGAACAAGATTAAATTATTACTATTATTTTTGTGCATAGAGAGTCATTTCTTGTTTATAAATGAAATCAGTTTCTGTAGTTAATATTAATATTCGGAGTTTCGGACAGTGTATGATTTAGTTGACGGTGTATTTCCCCCTATATTTTTGTATTTCTTGTAATCCAGAACAAGCTTGCATCTGTTGATATTAGAACTTTGAATTGAGGTTTTTTTTTTTTATTTTTATTTTTTTAATTTTTAATTTTTTTTTTTAATCGGCTGCCCTCGTTCTGTAAACCACCCCCCCCCCCCCCCCCACCCAACCCGAGCACCATATGACGCACACTCACACAATCCTTTGTTGAAGTAGCAATGCTGTTTAAGGCACTAAATCTCAGCTTCTGGATGGTGTTATAAGCCACAGTTGGTTAAGCTTGATGAGTTAGTAGGTTCTTAGTTTACCCTTATGTTTGTTGTTAGTGAAAATGGTAAAAGAGCTTCTTATTTAGGGGAAGAAAAAAAAAAGATTCATTTGGATATTATGTCTTAAAATATCAAACTTTATAAATGTTACTCCTGGTTATAGTTGTGTAACGATAAACGTTAAATTACAAATGGCGCAATTATTAATTTCACAATGCTTATTGAAATGTTCTCGATAAGATTAGGGCTAGTAATTAGACTACTAGCATGTTGCCATTGATGTTTTCAAGCTTAGTTGGATATTTGTTGAAGGTAAGCATGCCATAAACCCTTATGACTTCCCTACCTTATAAAAAGTAGAAGATAATTCTCAAGAATAGTGTGCTACGAACTATACCTCTAAAATATGTATAAACATGTGTATTTACTTTCTTACCCTTATTAATATGTTTACTCTCATTAATATATTTAATGTTTTTTTAACAAAAAACTTGTAAATGCATTTTTTTTAATAAAAAAATCTTAATGCTCGATACTTCATATGTTATTATTATAATTATTTTAAAAGAGAAAAAAAAAACGGTATGTACGATGAGACGGCTTATTACCAAAAGATGGTTCATTTTTATTCCTTTGTGGTTGCTCTTTTTATTTACAATCTTGTCGTCCTTTAATTGCAACTATTGTTAAGGTTTATTAGCTTTTGAGATGTACATAGTTTGATGGCACATAAACAATGTTATGAAATTTGAAACTTAAAAATCCAAAAATCAAGGGAAATCGATGACTAAAAAAAATGTTATTAATTATGGAAAGAATTTAAGAGGAACATAATAACTAAGTGGTTATTGCTTTAGTATTAGACATAGATATAGATATTAGATGGTCGTAGAACATTAAAGAACTTGCATTATTAAGTTTTTAGCTGCAACGAACATTTCACATATTATTATATTACTCCGTATGACTAAAGCTAACAAAAAAAATCATTTGAAGAAAAACATACTAGGTATTGTTGCCGCTTAAGTTATGGAAGAATGCAAATCAATTAAATATTATTTAATAATAATTTTGAATAACACTATCAAACTTTTGAGGATTTTAGAAAAAAAATTGTCATAAAGAATTTTGGTGGCTTTCTTATATTTCTACAAAGCCACCATATAGGCACATAAACCAAATAATACGTATTAAAACTACCAGATCTACCACCCAAACCAAAGGTGTAAATGCACGGCAATATAACTTCTCTGCAAGAGCTAACCCTTTGCGCGCGGATGCGCGCCTACGCCACCCTAGTTTAGGTAATAAGGGAAAAGTAATAAGGGTTTATGTTGTCCAAGTGAAAGCAACCCTTGTTCAATCACTTTTAGGTAATCTATTGAAAAGAATCTTTTATGTAGTCCATTTTGTAAGAAAAGATCTTTTGTTTTCACAAACTATTGGATGCGAGCACCCGCACTCAAGTGTTTGTGCGTCCAAAGACCCCGAAGACGACGATGAAGACGAAGACGACGATGACAATGATGGGAGGGGATGACGACAATGACGGCAGGGGATGACGAAGATGACAATGACGATGATGATGACGATTAAAACCCTAGATTTGAAGCAAATTACAATTGGAGGCTTTGATGATTAGCGGCTGGTGATGTGGTGGTGGACGATTTGCGGCTGGTGGGTTCGGTGGTTGGTGGGTACGGTGGTTTGTGGGTGCGGTGGCTTGGGTTCGATGATTGGGGGCAGTGAAAATGGTGGCGAGGGTCGGTGGCTGGACTGATTTGAGGAGGAAAGGGAAGTGAGGAACCAAGGAGAAAGAGAGAGAGTGAAGGATGGCATGAATCTTGTTTGAGAAGCTGCTAACAAGAGTGAAGAAGAAAGAGAGGAGGATGAAGAGCGGAAAGAGGAGAGAGAATGAAAGAAACACATATCAACCAATTGTATATACTTCGTACATCAGCTAGTACAAGGAACATATCAGTCAATTGATGTATTATATCAGTCAGCATTAGGGAAATATCAGATACTAATAAAAAATTATAAACGTATCAGCCAATGAAAGGCATTTATCAGCTAACAAGAGATATGTATAAGCCAATAAAAGGTACTTATCAGCCAACAGAAGGAACATATCAGCCAACAAATGAAGCGTATTTGCCAACAAAAGGATGAAATCAGCAAACAAAAGCAATAGGTAAGCCAACAAAATAAACATATAAGCCAACAATTAAAATATACATATCAGCCAACAAAATAAATATATCAGCCAACTAAGGAAACATATAAGCCAAATGATGTCTAATATCAGCCAACAAAAGGAACCTATCAAAAAGTTTATAAAAAATATATCAGCCAACACAAAAATTATGCCAGCCAACACATGAAACATATGTATAAGTCAATAAGTTAAACATATCAGCCAAGCCAGTTGCACGGAAATTTGCGTGTGGGCAAACGTACATAATAGCTTCTCTTCTTTTTTTTAGGGATTGTAGGAAAAGATCTTTTAACAAAAGGTGATAAATTAGGATCTTTTATGTGATTAAATTTGGAGAAGGTATTGCGTGCGTACAGACGCACGAATTGTTTGGTGCGGGAGGCTTGGCTAATATATTTTACTCGTTGGCTGATATGTTTCATATGTTGGTTGATATGTTTCATTTGTTGGCTGATATATTTATTTTGTTAGTTGATATGTATATTTTAATTGTTGGCTTATATGTTTCATTTTGTTAGCTGATATCTTTATTTTGTTGGCTTACATGTTGCTTTTGTTGGCTTCATTTATTGACTGATACACTTCATCTGTTAGCTGATATGTTCCTTCTGTTGGCTTATATGTATGTTTTGTTGGCTGATATACTCCTCTTGTTGGCTGATACATATCTTTTGTTGGCTGGTGTACTCTTGTTGTTGGCTTATATGTATTTTTTGTTGGCTTATATACTCCTCTTGTTGGCTTATATACTCATTCTGTTGGCTGATAAGTATCTTTTATTGGCTGATATACTCCTCTAATTAGCTGATATGCATCTTTTGTTAGCTTATATATTCCCTTTGTTGGCTGATATATTTATTGGCTAAAATGATTAACAATATACTACAATATTTTTATTTTCTTATCTCTCCTCTTCCTCTCTTTCTTTCTCTCTCTTTCAAATGTATCAGCCAACCCATTTTACCCAAAATGCTCAAAATCACCACCAACACTTCGCACCAATCTTCACCCATCACCACCAACCTCCTCGGTTGCTCCCATCGATCTTACCCATTTTACCCAAAATGCTCCACCCCTTTAGCCCCATTTTACCAAAAATGCTCAACCCCATCCGCACCCATTTTACCCAAAATTCTAATCTCTTCAGCCCCTTAATCTTCTTGCCACCAGTCCGCACCCATCACCACCAACCTCCTCCCTTGCTCCTATCTTCTACGCCACTGTTCAGGCAAATCTTAGTAAGGGCATCTAGGAATTTGCTTAAGGATTTAGGGGTAATAACAATCAAACCACAAATATCAAATGCAATAACCAAGAGCAACAATAAAGCAGTAAGTAATCAATTAAATCAAAGGAGATTAAGTTTAGAGATACAATACTGAGTAAGGATAAGCTTCCTTGTTCAGCAAAGACACAATTCCGAGAGCTTAAGTAGAATAATCAGTTTATATTTTTGTATATGTGTGAGTACATGAATATTATAATGTCTAGCTATGCTATTTATACCTACGAACAATTAGGGTTACAAAGATATCGAATATATTCAAAACGTAGGAGATCCTCTTGATTTTATTCTATTTCCCTATTCAGCAGGTGTATTCTTGGCAAGTATCTTCATGATTGATATTCTGATCTAGTTTTCCATACTTGTTCCAATCAGGCCGTTTTGCTTGATTTAGTGTATCTTCTAATCATAAAATGGTGCCCTAATTGTATTGGGTTGCTTGGTAATACGGGCCCAACAATGGCCCTTAATTTTTATGTTCAAGTATTGAAGATGAAAATTACCTAAAGAGAACCGTTCGGAGAATTTTCGAATTTTTGGAAGTTATTTCAATGGTTAACAAAAATAAGGAACGTGGTGGTGGTTTTAAGGCAAGTGCTTCGATAACCGTGAAGGACGATTTATCTCTCCTGCTGTATTTATTAGTAGGAATGGCAACGGATCGGATTTGGGTCGGATGTAGCTAAATCCGAATCTGATCCGTTTAGTAAACGGACCCTGGCCTCAGATCCGAATCCGAGTCCGAATCCGAAAAACCCGAGTCCGATCCGACTCGTTATTTTTGGTTACGAATCCGCTTCGTTTATACGGACCTCCGAAATGATCCAAATATTTTTTTTTTGTAATGTCATATACCTATAATTGTTTGTACTGTCATACCAAGTAAAGTATTAACATAACATATTTAAATTAAAAACTTAGTTACATAACAAAATTTTGCTAAAAAACAAGCAAACAATTGTCCCAAGTTATAAAGCATATGCTCATACTCTCGGATTTGGAGTCGGATCGAACTCCATCGGACTTTGTGTAGGGTCCAAGTCCGATCCGCCTCCTATTTTATCGGATGCGGATTTGGACTAATATTAAACGGATTCGGATCGGATTTTGTTTCCTTTGGATCGGATCAGATTCGAATCGAATTCGGATTAAATTGCCATCCCTATTTATTAGGTGTGCAGGCTCACATCAAATCACTTCACTCTTTCCCCCAATTTTGAATTTTCTTAAGGTATTTTCTCTCTCGTCTCTGTTCTTCTCTGTTTCTTTTATTTCTTTTGCTTCCCTTGTGTTTTGCGATGGGTGATACTGTGAAAGTGGTGTGTTGCTGGGGCTATAAGAGTGTGAAGAAGCCGAATCTTGTTGCGTAAATGTTATCCCTGCTAAGGATGTCTACCCTTCTCATATGACGAAGGAGGATGTTCAGAAAATCGCCACTATTGCGCAATTTCCTGATGGAGTGGTAGTGAAAATTTCGTCTTCTAGGGAGAGGGCAGACTGGACTGCTGATATGTCTATTTTATATAATGATTTACCCCCGTCCCTTGGTCATAAATAGTAGTGTTTTTGGCTCTTTCGAGACACTTTTATTAATAATTGGTGTTTTCTAGTGTTTTCGTAGTTTTGGTTGAGTTTTGTAGGAAATTGCACTTTTGGAGCATTTTCCCGGATTTTCATGGAGCGACTACGGAAATTAGAGGAACACGACCACCCTTTGAAGCCCAAGGCCGGTTAGAGTTTTCGAACCGGTGATTAAGGGCTCGGTACTTGAGATCTCGAGGCATTTTTGGACCAAGTGTTAAAGAACCGAAGAGGAAATCCGATTGGGCAGAAGATTCGGGGCCCAATAGAAGTCCAAATGTTGCCCAAGTGATCCTCTCGGGCCATGAAGCCTCGCCCGAAGGCGCGCTCGGCCGGGTAGGGCGAGTATATGAAGCAGCAGTAGCAGCGCCCGGTGGCGCGCCCGACCGAGCGCGAGAGAAGGAGTTCCAGCAAAAAGGCGGGCCGGCCGGGCGGCACGGCGCCCGATCGGGCGCCAGTTTTAGAGGGCTAATTAAGGCTCCGGATTAGTTTTTTTAGCGAAGGATCTCTTGCTTAGTATAAATACTATTTTGTTAAGCAAGTTTAGCACCCTTCTTTTACATACTCTTACTATTATTCTCTCTCTACTTAGATTTTCTCTCTCTAGATTTCTCTAAACTTTTACTCTTGTTCTTAACTCCGCTTTGTAATTCCGTCGATTCGGTACGATTTCTATTTTATTATTTTTAGTATTTTTATTCCTTCAATTCCTTATGACTTGTTTAATTGCTTTGATTTGTTTAGTTTTAATCATGTCTGAGTAGTTTACTTTCTAGGGTTTATGGGGATCTAATAAATTAAAAGAAGGGGTAATTTATGATTATTGATTGTTAATGCTTAATTAATTTCCTATTGATTAATTTAATTCTATGCAATTAGATTAAGCCTGGTTTAATTGTATGAGTTTAGCAATATTGATTCGAGATTCGAGAGATGAGAATTGATGTTTAGGCTTAATTTCAATAGGCGGACTAATTTATAAATGGTTAGGTCGAGATTCGAGAGATGAGGTTTAATACCGGTAAATTAACTCTGTGATTGTAATACGTAGCGAAAGCCCTTTATGATCTGATTAATTGATGCATTGATGATTGATTGTTATGTTTTACCCTGGAATATTGTTTATTAGTGAACCTATGCCCTTTTATTATTTGATTTCTCCCTACATTATTTCCTTACTCATATTCTTCGTAGTATAGTCTTTAATTATAACAACATTGGTTAACCTGGTAATTTAGATTATAATAATTAATTAGGAATAGAAAGACTTGTTTAATTTCCCTGTGGATTCGACCCTAATTCCCTATCTACTTTAGTTAGAGGACTTAGGTAATTACTTTTGATTAGGGGATACGACTTTGCCCTATCAACTGCCCCTGGTTGGGTGTGTTTCTTTGAGTATCCCTTTGTGATTGGGCACACCTTCCCTTTTTTTTTCTCTTGTTTGTCAATTTCTGTCTAGGGTTAGGGTTTCACCTTGTCAATTGCTGCCCCAGACTTGGAGTGTTTTGCGAATTCTTGATTTGCTGATAGGTTGTTGTACACCTATCAAAAATAAATTCCTAACAAATCCAACTAACAATGTAGTAGGGTAAGTAGGGTCGAATCCTGATCGCGGGGGTTTAAGTAGTGTCGTTGGTCTACTAACCCTAATCAAATTAGAAATTTATAATACCTAAACTACCCTAATACGAGTATAGAGGTAAGTAAAGGGTCGAACCCAAAAGGACTAAGTGTATCAATCTATGCTAATTAGACTACTAGGAAAGCTTGTGAGATAGAAAGAGGTTCAACTAAACACTACTAAGAGCAAATAACTAAAACTAGGGAAAGTGGAATCCAATTAAATCAATACATTCAATAACATCAAACAATTAGATGAAAATGACCTCGATTAGGAACAATCAACACATTTAACTCACTCTCGCACAATTAAGCATGTTAATTATCCTACTAAACTAATTCACTCTCGTGCAACTAGCCTAGCAAAGGTATGGAAGAATTTAGACCCTCAACCAACTCACTCTCGCACAATTGATTGAAAGCACAATTAAGAACATAGAATCAATTAGCTAGAAAGATTCTAATCCATAAAAGCATCATCCATACACAATAATCAAGAAACAATTTCATACTAACCACAATCAATCATTAAATTAATTAACATAACCTTCATCCATTTCCCTAGAACAAAACCTAAGCTAACATAATGAACAAAAACATGGAAAACAAGGTAAAATGATAATAAAAGCAAGAATCAAATAACTAAACTAATTAATCTACTCAAATAAACAAATAAATAAGCAAAAACAATAATAAATGAAAGCAATAAAGGTGAGAGAAAGTTAGAAAGACTCATTGAATTAATGAGAAGAAAAATCCACAAATTGTATCTTCAACCTCTCAAAACTCCATGAAAAATCCAAGCTTTCTCTCTCTAAACTACTCCTAAACTAGAGAGAGAAACTCCTAATCTAACCCTAAGAGAGAGAAAAATAAAAGAACTAAAACTACTCTAATCTAATCTAGGGTAGAATAATGTTAAGTGTTAGTTTTTAGAAAATAACCCCAAAAGGGGTATTTATAATACAAGGCTTAAAATAAAAATAAAATAAAACTAAATAAAACAATTAAAAAACTAAACTAAAAACAAAACAAAAAAATAAAATAAAATAAAAAGGAAAAAGAAAATAAAAGGGGAAAAACACCACGAAACAAACAGACTCCCCATTTCCCTTTCTCGTTCGTGGCTGCTCTACTTCAATCACCAACCATCACGCATCATCAACCATCATCTTCACCGTTCATACTCCATCAATCATCATCAGCAATCATCACTTAATCGCCACCGTTCAACATTAATGAGCACCTCCATTCACGTGCAAATCACGTGAGAATTGACAAAGATAAGACCCACAACGGAGAGGCCGCGCAACCCAAATCGGAGCGTCCGCTCCGAGCTTCTGCTTTGAATTGGGGAAATTAGAATGAAAATGCAGCGTCCGCTTCGTAAGAAAGAGCGCCCGCTCTAGAGGGTATCGAACTGAGAATCAATTCAAGCTTTGTGGTTGTAGGCTGCTCTGATTGGAGACCGCTGCTTTGTCGGTGGCTTCAATTGGTGGCTGCGGAGGTAGATTGGAGGTGAGTGACGAGTTGTTGTTGTTGTTGCAGATTGCTGCTGTAATTGTTGTTGTTGTTGAGTGCGTGAGGAGCAGGGGAAGGTTATGGTGGCTGGTGGTTGAAATTGGTGGCGGTGGCTGGTGTGTTGTGGGTAGCGCGGTGATGGTGTGTTGTGGGTAGCGCGGTGATGGTGGCAGCAGGTGTGAGGTTGTGTGAGGGCAGGGGAAGTGAAGTGAGGGAAGCAGGGGAGGTTGTGAGAATGCGTGGTTGCTGATTGGTGTTTTGGTTCGTTGCTGTTGGTGTTGTTGGTGTAGTGGGGTGAAGTAGTAGGGGAGAATTGATGTGAAGAGGTGGAGTTAGGCTGTGGTGTAGGTTAGGTGGTTGTGTGGTGTATGATAATGTGGCAACAAAAAGGGGCAGCAGCTTTGCAATTTGGCAAGGGAGTGAGGGAGTTTGACTTTGCTCGTTAGAACATTTGACCTTGGACTTCCGAACATGACTTTGATTATAACCAAGCCTCGACCTGAACGTTCCTACAAACAAAACCAAACATGAGGGGAAATCGGGACAAAGACTAAAATAAAATAAAATAAAACAAGAAAAATAAAGTAAAATAAAATAAGATAAATAAAGTAAAATAAAATAAAATAAAATGCTAAAACTAAAGAAATAATAAAATTAAATGAAATAAAATAAAATAAAATAAACAAAACAAACTAGAAACTAAAAGAAAATAAATAAAAACGAGAAAAGCGGGAAATAATTAGCTAAAACTACAAAAATAAACTAAAAACAAATAAAAAGGGAAAAAATACACAAAATAAAGATAAAAGACGAGAATAATAAAATAATAGAAATAAAGGATAAAAGGGGTGAAATTATTGGAAAATAAGCCGGAATACGACTCAATAAACACCCTAAAAGTGACATAAAAGTCACTTATCAAATCAACAGAGAGATGGTATTCAATCTAACCTCTAAGAAATTGGAGAAACTAAACAAGTCACGAAATTCAGATAGAAAAGTAGTCTAAATTAAAAATAGGAATAAAACAAATAATAAAAAGACCTAGGGTTATGGTTCACCATGTTTATAGTTCTAAATCTATCAAAAATCAATAACAATTCAATCAATCAATTATCTAGAGCGATTGCTAAGCCTACGGCCGGGTCTTAACGCTCTCAATTCAACACATGTAGTTCGGTCGCTAACATAATCAAAATTGCTACTAATTGTAGGTAAGCATCTAAAAGTAAGATCTTTCGATTCAAACTCTTATTAACAATAATTAATCAAACAATTGATCAAGTTGCAAGATTAACAATAAAACACTATTAATTAGAGATATAAATAATCAAAATATTAATAATATCAATCAAGATTTATAGTATAAACATGGATTCCCAAACCCTAGAAATAAACTACTCAAACATGAAATAAATAATAAAAACTAGATCTAATAAAGATAGCATAATTGAAAGTAAGAAATAGGAATAAAAATACCTCAATGAATTAAAATAATAAACCCAAGAATCATCCATGGAAGAATCCATGGAGATGCCATGAGAAACTAGGGTTCAAGAGAAAACTCAAAAGAACGTAAACTGATAAAAAGCATAAAAAGGCATTAGGGAATCCCTTGAGTAGTTATATTATCCTAAAACTAATCTAAATATAATTAAAGAAAAGAAATAAGAAAATATAAATTACATAAGTTGAATTATTATAGGACGATAGAAGATGACGTGGCATAAAATCGCAAGCAAAATCGAGGACACGAGCTACTCGTGGGCTCTTTTGGCTGCGCGTCAAAACCTGCAGGCGCAAGCTGGTGGCCGCGGGCTGGCAGTAGGTGCTGGACACTTCGTGTGGGCGCGGGAAAGACCCACAAGGCTGGCCGCGGGTGCTGCACTTCGTCGCTGACTGCATGGCTCAGATTAAAATGCCTATAACTTCTGTTTCAGGAGGCTTCTTGGGGTGTGTGACCTATCATTGGAAAGCTCTTTAAGTCTAGTTTCTAACTCAACTTGAATCGCTTCATTCCAATCTGTAGAACTCCAGTTATGATCAAAAGAGTGGACAAAGATCAGTTTTGCAACTTTGTAAAATATCGTTTAACTTCGTTTCTAACTCAAATTCATTTCCAAAAGATGCATAGTGACCCTTGTGAATGCTATATTCATTCCTCATGCATATAAATCTCAAAATCAACATTCACGAACATGGTATCTTAGATTAATAAACTCGATTCATCGGCTTCCACCTAAGTATCATCCTAATCAACTCCAAACACTTCGAAAGCATCCAAATGACTATAAAATCACCTGAAATATTAAGAAAAACACAAACGGAGCGTAATAGAGCACAAAACAAACAAGTTATGCATTTGCGTCCTAAAAAGCAACAAAAACACCTAAAAAGCTACTATAAACTTAGCATAGACGTGCTTTTAAATCCTATATAAATGTGATTCATCATTTGCTGAGTGTGAAGTTAGGTATATAGTTGGATGTAAGGGATTTATGTTATCCTTACACTATTAGGACTAGTGGTAAGGGTCGGGTTGGACTTCACTTGAAGGATATTGCTGATCCTTTGGTGACAGACTTGGAGAAGGTGTTTGATAAGAAGTGGTACCACATGTTTTTCTTTGTGAAGATTGATTCGTTGGGTGATGACTATGATTTCTTGATTGACACTGTTGAAGCTGAAGGTATTTATTTTCTTTTTTTCCTTTGTGTTGCTTTCCTTCTTTGTTGATTTGGGCTTATTTGCTTGATGGTTGCAGTGTGTAAATTGAAGCAGCGCTCTCAATCTCAGTCTTTAATTGACAAGTTGTACGAGTTGAGTGCGGACGAGAGATCTTTCATCAAGTTGACGCAACCTGAGGCGGTTATCCAGATCGAGACTTTGGACAATTCTGATTCCGAGCAAAAAACTGCCCCTGCTATGTCTCAAGGTTCGTCTTTTCTCTTTTTGCTAATTTATTGTAATGTTGTTGTGCTCTGTGTTGTTGATTTTGTTTTGTTATGCCCTGCTGTAGACACCTAAAGATGTCTCCCCATAACCAAACCCGATGATGAACAACCTTTCACCGCCATTGTTGGTCGGGTTGAGTATTTAATCTTTGGAGTGCTTAAATCCATGTTCTATCCAATACATTTCATAAACCAACCCATTTCCTAGCTCATTTCCCTAAACCATAACCTATTTTCCACTTTTCGTATCCAAATTTTAAAACCGAGCTGAACTGATTTTATGGCTATATAATTTTGATCCAATTATCATTAGGTTGGATAGGAATTTTAATAAGCTTTCCAACCATATATCATAAGCTCAATTCTGAGCTATAACGAAAAAGATATGAGGCAAACACTAAAATCGGCCCAAAACCGACACCCTTCTACTAAAATGGTCATATCTTAAAAAATAAAAATCATTTTTACCTGATTCTAATTGGGTTAGAAATTGTACTTGATAAGCTTTCCAATGACATATTATATACCTTATTCCGAGTTACGGATCAAAAGTTATGATGATTTTAAAAACGGGTAAAAACCTGGAATCACCGCGAACAGTGCAAAAGCACCGTGTCACGGGAGTTTGCCCCGTCTGACGGTGGTATTCCCCCTGACACGGTGCCTCTGCTGTGAATATGGGGCAATTCCGTGTCCTTTCTGCGTTCCTCGTACCCTAAATATATCCCGCGTCACGACATTTTCCACCGTGTCATGTGAATTTGCCCCGTCTGACGGTGGGATTCCCCGTGACACGGTGCCCTCTGCCGTGTCACGGTATATTTTTTAGGGTTTTCATCTTTTTTTAGGGTTCCGTGTGTTCCCTACTCATTTTCCCTATAAATACCCCCTCCTTTCTGCAGTACGGGGCAGGAAATCATTCTCTCTTCCTCTCTTTTACACCAAAAACCATTCTCTCTCTCTTTCTCTTATATTCTAAGCCCTAAACCTATATTTCTAATTATTTTCATTTCTTCCTTAAGCAATCCAAGGAGTCCATACTTGACCCCAGGTTCCGTCCTTAAACCAGGCGTGAAAGGTACAAATAACTGAGGGTTTGGACCAAATAAACTCTACTTTTATTTAATTTAATTTCCATTTGATTTATATTTTTTTTTATTGAAGTTACTAACAATTTATTCATGATGTAGCAATTTAAAGGAACGCGCGGAATGTGAGTAATTAATTAATTTAATTACTTATTATTATTTCTTATTGCTAATATCATGATTAGGATTATTATTTGATTCGACTAACGATATTATTGTTAAATTGCTTCCAATATTAATGTTTATTCTATTATTTATGATCACCATATTGCATGTTTAAAGGGAATATGTAATTGAAAATCACGCCTAATAAGATAATTTGGACAACCGGTTTAGGTTCCTTTAATCTTGTTATCTAATCAAGTGATCACTAATAATTTAGAATAATGTGTGCATTAATATTTAACCAATTTAGCCTGATAATAGTTTGGAGCGAATTGTATATTTGTTTGTATGCCTTTGAGATCACATGAATACTTTTCACAATAAGAATCGAGTAGAGGCCAATACGGGCGAATGTGACTCCATGACTCACTTTGTACCATCATCCCCGATCCTCCTTTCGTGGTTCCAAACCATATGGAGTTAGTAATCTCATGGATTATGAATGGGGTGTAACCTTCACGAGTCAATCGTTGTTGCCTTCGTTGTCCCTTTATCGTGGTTGCCTTTTATGATCTGTGAACGGTTTACAAGTTCCTTAAAAACTTGTTGGCGGCTCCCTACTTTGCTTGTCCCTAATCGTTGTCCCTAATCGTATATGTCAATTCCCACTTCCTATGAGTGCCAAGCATATTCACACCATGCTTTAACGTAGGCGCACTTCGAGCGACGGCTACACCTGCTGATACTGTACAGTTTGTTTGTGTTTTCTTGTTATACCTTGTTGAGATTGTACTGCTAGCCTTGTTTTATGAGGACTGTTCTGTTATGGAAGTCTTCCTGAGTTTGCTGTGTGTCTTGTAGAAACTTCTAGGTCATTAAGGTCCCATGACCTACTTAGCTCTTCTTCCATCTTGGGTTGCATTATGAAGCGTGCTTCCTCTAAGACTTCTGAGGATGTTTCGCTTAAGGTGATCGTTCCGAAGCATGCTCCTCCTCCACCTCCACCTCGTACTGGCCTTAAGAGGAAGTTGGAGATGCCTGCTGATATGGATGCTGCCACCTTCTCTTATGAATCCCTTGCTCTTCATGTGGATACCTTGCTCTTCTCGGCTTTTAAGGAACGTCAATCTACGCAGACTTTCGCTGAACTTTCTCAAGAGGCTGTTGTGTAGTCTTTCCAGGTATGGTATACTCCTAAAAATAATCGATAGAATAAGAATGAGAGATTGCTTTGTCCTTACTTAATTGTGTGTTTGTACAGAGTCTTCAATCGTGCTTGGGTGTATTGGGCAAGGTGGCAGAGTTTACTCGGGTCTATGATGCCATGAAGAAAGAACGTGACTCCCTCTCTAACAAGTATAAGGCTGATACTGATGCTTTGAAGGCTGAACGAACTAAGCACAAGGAATGCATTACTGAACGGGACGGGTTAAAGAGTACCTTGAAGGATGTTGGGAATGAATCTCTTGATATGGCCAGTTATTTTTTTGGGAAGGCATGCTTGCAGATAATGGAGGACTTCTAGCAGGGAGAGCATGAGGCGTGGGACTATGCTGCTGAGAAGGCTGCTTTTGAGAAGACCTTTCCTGCAGGGATTGCTGCTCCTGGCTCACTGCTGCTGAGTTACGCCGATGAAGAAGTTAACTCTCCCATGAACAAGGATGCTAAGGACGGTCCTGAAGATGGGAAGTCTACTGTTGAGGAGAGGGTCCCTGTTGACAATACCGGGGAGAATTAGTTTCAATGGTGTTGTGTCACCTATTTGTTCGGAACAATATTTATTTTCTTTGAAGTATGTTGGTTTTTACTACCTTAGTGTAGTTAGATATTTTTCTTTTTGTGCTGCCTTGTTGTAGCTGGATGCTTTGCTTGTTTTGTTGCTTCGTGCAACTAAGTTATCTTAGTACTTTGTTATGCTATTTGTGTTGTGTGTTAACTTGTGTTTCTCATTGTATTATAGTTGTGATGTAATATTGCTTACATGTATTTGCTGTTGGCACTTACTTGCTCTATAGGGACAGATACGTGCAACAATGTTGTGCCTTTCTGTACTCTGTATGGCATTGTAATTGTTGTCCTTGCAAAACAGAATTGGGTGAGGGCTGGCCGTGGGTTTCCCCAACACAAGTACTTGTAGTAAAGTAAACTGAATTGACTAAGTTTAAGTAAAGAAGAGTACCTTTCGTGCTGCATCTGGCTATTGGAGAGTTTTTTTTTTGCTTTTTTGATTTTCTCATTTTTTTTTTGTTTTATGTTGTTTTTCTACTTTTTTTTGTTGTTTTCTTTTTTGTAAAAACGAAAAAGGGTTGTTTTCTGGTACCAATCTCCTATTCTGAAAACTTTTGCTCTTATGTTTTGTTGAAAGACCTTACTACTTCTTGTTGGTAGGCTGCCATTCTCATTCTTGTGTCCTCTCTAAGTTCTTCTACAGTATCCAAATTATGTATAAACTTGGCTTGATTTCTTCTTCTGTCATCAACCTGTACCTTGCAGTGGGGACTTCTACTTCTGTTGGTATTACTGCTTCGCATCCGTACACTAGTGAGAAATGGGTGTGTCATGTAGCACCTTTTGGAGTTGTTCTATCTGCCCATAGTATGTTGGGTAGTTCATTTGCCCACTTTCCTTTAGCGCCTTCCAATCTCTTCTTCACGTTGTTGATTAAGACTTTGTTGCTCGACTCTGCTTGTCCGTTTGCTTGTGGGTACCTTGGTGTAGATGTGATGAGGGAGATGTTCCATTCCTTGTAGAATTTTGTTGTTTTGTTGCTGATGAATTGGGACCCGTTGCCAGTAATGATTTCTGCTGGTACTCCAAATCTGTTTAGGATTTCCTTTTGATGAATGACATGAAATGTTTATCTTTGATGTCCTTGTATGCTTCTCTTCTATCCATTTTGAGAAGTAATCTGTCATTGCTAGGAAATAGACTCTCTGCCCTGATTGGGGGGGGGGGGGGTAGCTTCACTATGTCCATTCCCCCATTTCATGAATGGCCAAGGTGTCAGTGTTGGGTGTAGCTCTTCAGATGGCTTATGTGTTAAAGGCGCGTGTTTTTGACATGCTAAGCATTTCTTGGAGAACTCTGCAGCGTCCTTCCTCATACTGGGCTAGTAGTATCCCATTTTGAGTGCCCTATTAGCAAGGTTCCTTCCTCCTGAATGGTTTCCGCATTCACCACTGTGTAGTGACTGTAAGACTTGATGTGCTTCTCCTTTTTCTAAACATCGTAAGAATGGACCTGCTATTGATTTTTTGAAGTGCACGTTGCTAATTAGGCAATACTTAGAAGCTTTTAAGGTGAGTGCTTGAGCTGCAACCTTCCCTACTGGTGTTACCTTGTCTGTGAGATAGTCCTTGAGAGGTTTTGTCCAGCTATCCTCCTTCCCTGTAGGATCTGTTTGTATTTCGTAGACGTTTATGGTTGAGTCTTTCTCTATAGCTGGCGCTAATACGTGCACTAACGGTATAGCTTCAAACTTATAGACACCCATTTGTGTCTTCCCAAAACCAAACCCAGTGATGAATGCCTTTCGCGTCGAACCATAATCGAATGAGGTGAAAGTGTGGAAAAGTCAAGTGTTGCGGTTTAGTTTTATTTAAAATTCTCTTCTCTCTGTTTTTGAAAATAACTCTATTTATTAAAAATAGCCAATCCAGTTAAGTTTGGTCCATAATTAAGGTCCAATAATAGTGTAGTTGGATGGGGCTCGAAGAGACCTTTCCAACGATATATTATAAGCCCAATTCCGATGAATATTGAGGAAGTTATGGTCAAAATACTAAACTGGGCCCGGTTAATTATTTACATACGACCCAATGATCTAGAGGAGGGTCCAATGTTAATTATTATTCCTAAAATTATTAGGATTAATTATAACTTTCTAGAAGTTTCTAGAAGGTTCCTTTTAATTCTAATATTATTAGATTTAATAATTATTTTTAAGATGGATTTTTATTTGGAATAAAATATTATTATTTGGAAAATTTGCCAATTACTACCGCGTATTAAAGCGTATTTGAAAATTACTACCGCGAAATAAAAAACTTGTGACTTACTACCAGAAAAACTTCAAAAATTTTGCTTTTACTACCGACCTCCATTTTAAGTCTTTTATGACGTCACTAACCCACGTTAACCCCATGGTTAACCTATTTAACCACCTAAAAATAAAAAAAAATAAAATAAAAAAAGAACTAACCCATAATTAATTAAACCCCCCACTACACCTCCCTCTTTCACTCATTTCCCCCAATTCAAAAATTGAGCATGTTTAGAAATCTCTCTAAATTGTTGCTGCTTCTCAGAATTGAAGACTAATACTTCGAAGTTATCCTTAAATCGATTCAGGTAAATTCTCAATTTATTTAATTTCGCTCCCAAACATATTGTTTAACTGTGTTAGAATTCTAGGGTTTAACGAAGTTTCAAGAATTCGAAATTTAGGGTTTTTCGATTGCGCTTTTGATTGACAAATTTAGAGGTATTATATATTTCTTTGAATTAAACTATGACTTAAACAAAATAAGTGATAGAAGTTTCTGTTTTTGTTGTTGACTCGACAGGGAGATGTTTAGGGGGGCAAGGTCAGTGGGTTGGAAATGCAAATGTGGGTTGAATGCTTCAATTATGAAGTCATGGACCAAAGCAAGGCCAAAAAAATTTTCCCAGATCAAGCGTCACTATCACAATGTTCGTTAATGGAGTTTACAGAGAGAGTAAATAATAGAGAGAGAGTATGAGAGAGAAAGAGGACAAAAATTGAATTGGGTAGTTTGGAGGGGGTAACCATGGTTTATTTTTCTTTTATTTTTAGATGGTTAAATAGGTTAACCATGAGTTTAACGTGTGTTAGTGACATCATAAAGGACTTAAAATGGAGGTTGGTAGTAAAAGCAAATTTTTTGAAGTTTTTATGGTAGTAAGTCACAAGTTTTTTATTTCGCGGTAGTAATTTTCAAATACGCTTTAATACGCAGTAATAATTGGCAACTTTCCCTTATTATTTTTATTATTATATTATTATTTTTGAAAATACGTTTTATCTTCTGTACGGACTCCGTAGATCAAGTTGATTAAAGATCGGATTCCGCGTGGAAAAACGCGTCCAAGTCATACTATCGCCAAACGACAAGTCTGTCGCTTGGCGACAGACCTTGTCGCCTCGCGACATCGTGTAGTTTTATTCCTAATCAAATTCTATACTTTTCCGGATTATTTTCCTTATAAATAGGGTCCCGAAACTCCGTTTTCATACATTCAGAATCACTCAATTCTCTCTATTCTCTCTTGAGCAATATATGCTTTCTTTCTTTCTCTCTTTCTAAGCTAGCTTTTTACAAACAATATTCCGCATACACAAGATTTAGAATCATCTAGCCAAGTTCGAAGTTGCCTTCGCCCTAGACGTGCAAGGTTTAATATTTTCTGAGGGTTTGGTCCAAATCTAGTCAAAACTTTATTTAATTTGATCTTAATTTAATTATTTAATTGTTCCTTATTATTTTCATTGAAGTTTACTAACTTGTGTATTTTGTTATTAGAAAGAGGTACGAGGCTTCAAAGTAAGTCGATTAGCTTACTCTCTATTACTTTCACAATATAGAAAGCATGTTTATTATTGTTTAATTCCTAGTATCATGTTAGGATGTTTAATTCCTAGTATCATGTTAGGATGTATTTAATGCTTTCTAGTATCATGTTTAGGGTGCCTTTTATGCTTTCTAATATCATGTTAGTACAATGTTAGGTTTAAAGCTTTGATCTTTATTGTTTAGTGACATGCTAGGATTTGTTATTAATCTTGTTAGTATCATGCCTAGGATCTTGCTATTATTATTAAGCTTTATTATGCCTTATCATGATTATGATTATTATGATGATTATGATTATTATTATGTTGCTTGATATTTATATTTTATTGTTATTGCTTGATCACGCCTTTTATACTTGTTAAAGGGAATTTGTACTTAAAATCACGCTTAATGAGATAATTAATAATTTTGGTTTAGGCTAATATGATTTTAACTCAAGTGATCGCCAATAATAGTTTTGTTTGTTGACATGGGGAAAATGCATGTCGTTTTCTACCCTTTCCCCAAGCCAAACTAAATTTGTAAACACTAACCAACCTTATATGAATATAGGGTAAGTTAAAGGTCGGTCCCAAGGGAATGCAATGATGAAAACTAAAGTCTAAGTCAAGCTACCTCAGAGTCGAAAATGAGATATTGGTTGGTACTAAAATGAACTAGATCAAATTCAACAAATAATCAAAGGTCTAGAACAAATAACTAGAAATTGCATTGATCATCATTCTATATCAAAATCTAATAGAAATCAAAGTATTCAATATTATCAAACTCAAATCCAAGAAAAACAAACATCAAGCAAAAGAATCAAATAACAAGTAAGTAAAAGATGAAAGAAAGAAGAGAATCTCACTAAAATTGATGATTGAAAATGAAGAAATCCAAACTTGATTGATCAAATGTTGAGTTACAAATCCAAAACCAAGAACTTCTCTCTAACTTCTCTCTCTAAAACTAAGCTAATGAAAATTATCAAAAAGTTCGATTCAAAAAAAGAAATACAATTCTATTTATAGGCTAAGATGAAATCGGCAGCTCCCGCGGTCTCTCTCGATAAGCCCGCGCCCGCGGAAAAATGGGTACGGAACCCTCCGCGGGCTGCCTGGGCAGCACCCGCGCCCGCGGCCTCAGGGGCCCGCGCCCGCGGCGAAGTCCCCTGCTCCCAAAGGCTGATCAGGGGAGCCGCGGTCTCTCTGAGCGGAGAGACCTCTCCAAATTGCCCGCGCCCGCGGAGAGACCGCGGGGCAACCGCGGCTAGTTCCTGCCAACTTTTGGCTCTTTTGAACAATAAAAGCCCGCGCCCGCGGCTTGAAGTCCCGCGCCCGCGGCCTGGTGGAAATCCATGGAGACCTCTCCGAGGTCTCTCCAAGGCCTTTTTAAGCCCTCTCTAGCCAAATGCTTCTTCCTTGCTTGATCATTGAGGTCCCGAATTGCATCCTTTGCCAAGGTGAATCTCACAATACCTACACAAGTAAACAAAGGAAGGAAATAAAAGGGAAAAAGAGCAAAATAAAGGAAAAACACGATAAAAACACGAGAAACATAGAGAAAGAGGAAAAAGGAGAAACTAAAGGAAAAAGGGCCAAAACTAAAAGAAGAAAGCAACAAAAAGGGAAAGAAATAACCTAAAAGACTACCTTATGAGTGCCATAAATGACACTCATCAAATTCCCCCAAGCTAGACTTTTGCTCGTCCCGAGCAAAACAAAGGCCAAGAAGGAATAAGAAGGGAAAAATAAAAAGAAAAAGAGGGGTAAGAATTTACACTAGGACTCACTGTCGTAGGAATCACGGTTGTTTTTAGCTACAACAAGCCATTTTGAACCCCTAGATCGCTCAAGAGGACGAGTGATGCTCTCGTAAGGGTATCCTAAGAGTTTAGCCATAACTCTCCACCAAACCCCCAAGAGGCAAACCAAAGAAAGAAAAGAAAAAGGAAAAAGGAAACAAATTCTTTACGAAATGGACTTTACAAAGAGACTATAATTCAAATGAATAACAACCTTTCTAAAGTGAATTATGGTATGCACGTTAAAAGATACCTAAGGTTGATTGAAACATAAATATGCTAAGCATAGGAACTAGTTATCACACTCCACCTTCATCCCAAACAGTCTTACCGCGTTCCCCCTACTAATCTCATATCTCCCCTTAGTGAGCATCTCATAGATTCCGCGAAGGAACCGGAAAAAGATCAAAGTTTTTAGGCTACTCGACATCTTGATTTCGCATCCCCTTTCCTTAGTCCACAACCTATGATTCCCTCCACCGATGAAAGACTCAACTCCTAGGTCCAAAGGTCTTCCCCAAGGTTGTAACGTAAGGCAAGAAGGGTTAAGGTAGGCTAAAAATTTAAAAATTTGGTGGTTATCCTAAAATGTGAAGCAAAGACCGGCCAAATCTCAACACCAAACTTAAGTAATCACCAAAAAAAAATGTATTAACACCCCCAAGCTTATTCAACGCAATACTCTACTAAAATAAGACCAAAAAGCGTGAAGAATTAACGCTTTCCCCCCCCCAAGCTAAAGGAAGCATTGTCCTCAATGCTTAGAAGGAGAAAAGATTACAACAAAATATTTTTGAATTTTTACTTTTTCAATTTTTTTCTTTTTTTTTTTTACTTAAACTTGCAATGTCCTTGCCTTTTGCTAAATTCGGACGGCTTTTTCTATAATGCAATTTATTAGTCCATGCCTTTTATGATTAAGGACGACTTTTACTCAAACACTTGCCATTGTTCACAAAGAAAACTTAACACAATCTTGCACTCATAAAAACCCAACATCCAACTTCACCACCACAAACTCCATCAAATATGATCAATTTGCTTCACAAAAACAAGAAAAGAAAGAAAATGAAACAAAAGGCTAAAGATCTAAAGATGTGGCTTGAAAAAGAAGGGATAAGGCTCAGATGGTTGCAAGAAGGCAAATGTAAACCCAAAAAAAATAAAGAAAATGAAATAAAACTATCCTAAAAATGAAAAATACCACCCCGAAAAAGCTGCCTTTGTCCTTCCTAGGTAGTTCAGTCACGGTCTTAGGAATCATAAGCTAAGATTCTAGATTAGGTTTGCGAAAATCAAGGATCCATGCCGCTCATGCAAGAATTTGATGAAAGCTTGAACAAATATACACCTCACATGGTTGTAGCAAAAACTCACTAAGGTTGTCAAATTGAAGATAGGGAGCAACTACCAAACATGCCACAAACAAGTAGAATCCGGCTTCATGATCCCGCTAGTTCTAGACAACTATCTTAGCATGCTTTATCCTAGAATCAACCAAACGTAATCTCAAACCGTGCATACCATAATTACCTAGGAAGACTATTATTCAAAAGCAAGAGTCCATTGCATACAAGTCCGACATTCAAAAAGAGAAATAGTAAAAAGAAAGCCTCAAAAAGAAATGCACACCAACAAGAACAAAAGATAAGAAAAGAAAGGAAAAGATGGAAAACTAAGACAAAGATAAGAAAGGGAAAGAGGAAAGGGCAAAGATGCAATCATAACACGTTTATCCCAATCGACATACAAGTGGTCTAATGGCCACATCGCCAAAGACCCCAAACACACTAGGTGTTAAATTCATACATCCTCGAACCGTTCAACTTCCCCTAAGCCTAATCTTAATCTAAGCAACCAAGAAAACAAAGAAGTGAAAATATAAAGGAGTAAAATAAGAAAGGCCTCACCAAGCGTCCATGCTAGACCAAAGTACCCAAAGAGTGAGAACGAGCTTCTCCAAAGGGTTCCGCAATCCAAAGCATGAGCTACGAACAAGGTGAGTAAAAGAAAAGAAAGCTATATATATACAAAGTGAAATTGTTAGTAACTTCCAAACAAAAGCAAACAATAAAAAAAACTAAAACACTAACTATATACAAAAACCAAGAAGAACCCATCATCATTGAAACCAAAAATTTATTTCCTTGAATTTTTTAGAAAGATCCCAAAAACCATCATCCGAAGAAACAATCAACAACAAGCAACAAAACAACAAGACCAACAGCCAAGATCCACCAAAAACCTTATCAAAAACTTCCCACCGAGCCCAAGGTGCCGCCCCCATGCTAACACATCCTTTTTGACCCTCCCCCCTCACAAAATGAAAGCATCGACCCCGATGCCGACAAACATGCAAAAATAGGGAAAAGGGGAAAACAAAAAGGGAGACAAATATGCAAAGAGGGGACTAATGGCCACTCGGGCCGACACCATCATCACCTCCAAAACCATCACCCTCATCCCAACCTCCGGTGAAACCGGGAGGAAAACCATAATAACCCTTAAATAGGTCTTGTTGGGATGGGGTCAATTGGTCAAAGGGCTCTTGTTGAACGAGGGGCTCGGGGTGACGAGGGTCAACATAATAATAAGCGGGGTCACCCCTGTAATCACTCCCCCCCGGGACCCTATAATCATAAGGCGGGAAGTTGCGCCTTGGCACATCGGGGGTCTCAACCCCTTGCCAATAAGGGTACGTAGGGAGGCCGTCACCACCCCGGGAAGGTACCGGCCCTTGTTGGGGCGGCACATAAGGGTAGTTGACCGGAGGTGCGACCTCCCCCCTACGTACACTAGCGTCATACAAGGCGCTAGTTTGATAAGAAAGAGTTTGGTGGTCAGAGAACGTACCTTGCATGGAAAGTCTCATGCTTTCCATTTGCGCCCACATAGCCGCCATATCTTGTTCAAAATCGGGTGGCGGTTGTTGTTGAAGTTGTTGTTGTTGTTGTTGTTGCCTTCTTCGTCTTCCTTGTTGTTGTTGTTGAAACGGTTGTTGTTGTTGTTGTTCCTCTTGTTCTTCTCCTCTTCCTTCCTCCTCCTCCTCATGCACATCCTCAAACCCGGCTCCCTCAACAAAATCAGCATCTTCCTCCATCTCATCCTCATCAATCCTACCATTGTCCCTAGGGACCATCCAAACATTCCTAGCTTGGCGAAAAATGGAGGTAGCGGCCGGGTTAGGGAGAAGGCAATGGTGGGTATTCCTCACTAGCCAAGAGTAGGTACCGGCTCTCTTAGTACTAGTTATGAAACGGAGGGTGTTAACCTGCCTCAAACTAATCCAAATGTCTTCACTCCCTCCAACCGGAGTGCAAGACTCTAAGAACCGTTCTTGGTTAAAATACCTCACCAAACGGGTCACCATTCCCCCACAATGAACCTCCCCCGTCTTAACCCCATGCATGATCTCCTTGCACCCTTCCATGAAAATGTACCCAAAATTAATCCTAGATCCCAACTCCGGCTTAGTAGCCATCCACAAAACCATGATCTCCTCTCGAGACAACTTTCCCAAATCTTGCTTACTATAAACCGAGTACCCGAGAATTCTATGGAGGATCCTAAGGGCCGGATGAATGATCTCACTAGCAAGGGAAATTTTGGAGTCAAATTGCTTTTTGTGGGCTATGGTTCTCCACCAAGCAACCTCATTGTACTCACTTTGGGCAAGGGAGATAAGGGGCTCGAAGATATCACCATTTGGGTTAAAACCTAGGGCCACATTAAACTCGGCTAGGTTCATGGTGTGCTTAACATTGAAGAGTTGGAAGGAGATGATGTAGTCGGTTTCCCCGACCCTATTGAACTCAAAGGTGGAGAAAAACTCAATTGAAGGCTCCAAGTAGGTACGGGGGTTAGATTTCAAAAACTCACCTAAACTTAGGTTATTGAGAAGCACATCAAGGTCATTATCTATCCCTAGCTTGGCCATGTCATCACGAAAATAATGGCAGGTGGGTCTAAACCTTCGGTCTTTCATTTTGTTATAAATGGGCAATTGTTTAGACCGGTTCCACAATTTTAGAGGTGGTAGAGGAGGAGGGGCGTCATCTTGGGTTGAGGAGTGTGCTTGGGGGTTAGGGTTTGAGGATTGGCCTTGAGAAGTTTGGCCGGGAGATTGGGTCGAGCGGTTTTTGCTACTCTTAGATCGTCTCAACAAATTCATTTTGTTTACCACACAAATTCAAAAAAGAAAATCACAAAGAATAATCCAACTCCCTCAAACGAGCAACAAACACCTCAAACACTCACAATCCTCCTTTCAAATCCAACCAAACCCCCAAAAACTACAAAGTACCTGTTTCAATCAACACAACAACCAAAATTCCAACAACAAATACCAATATCAACAATCATCCATCAAATATATGCAAGATTTATCAAGAAAAACAATCATCACACAAAAATACCAAATTTCACAAAAATAACCATGAAACACAAAATCATGCTCAAAATCAAGATAATACCAACCAATGTAAAGAAATCAAGTGAAATTGACAAGATTAATACAAAGGTTAGAAGTATACCAAGATTGGAGACACAAATCAAGCATAGAACACCACACACTACCGAAATTTGCCGAAAAACCACGAGAAACTTGAGTAGAAGTGATGAAAATGGAGAAATAAGGTAGATTTTGTGAAAATTTGATGGAAATTTGAAAAAAAGGAGTAAGGAATTGATGATTTGGGGTTAGGGTTTGAGAATGTGTAGAGAGAGAAAGGGGAAAAATAGAGAGGAGATTTGAAAATAAGAGAGGAGAGAGAGAGAGGGGGGTGCGTCCAGGTAAAAGTAACCCAGGAACCCGCGCCCTCTCCCGATACTGCCGCGGTCTCGGGAACTCTCCCGCGCCCGCGGAGAGACCGCGGGGCAACCGCGGGGAGTTCCTGACCAAAATTGAGGAAATTATACCTGATGATGGCCGCGCCCTCTCCAAAATTGCCGCGCCCTCTCCAAAACTTCCCGCGCCCGCGGAGAGACCGCGGGGCAACCGCGGGAAGTTCCTGATCCAAAATCTTCAATTTAACTGAAATAAGGGCCGCGCCCTCTCCAAATTCCCGAGACCTCTCCAAACTCCCCCGCGCCCGCGGAGAGACCGCGGGGCAACCGCGGGGAGTTCCTGATTGCAATTCCCTTTGAAAGCTGGAGAGGCCCCCTAGGTCTCTCCAAGCCCTCGGGGAGCCCTCTCCCCTGCACTCTAAACTCTTCATAAAACCCCTTTCTTTCCAACAAGTGATGACAATGGGCAACCTTCAAAACAAACATAAAACCAACACAAAATAAGATCAAAACTAAACAAGGAAAATGAAAAGGAAGGAAAAGAAAAGAAAAATGAGATGAGAATCCGGGTTGCCTCCCGTAAGCGCTTTTGGTTAACGTCGTTAGCTCGACTAGCATCACCCCACTCAAGGTGGTTGGAAAAGAATCATTTTGTGAACAAGACCAACAAACACTCCATCAAAGTACTTCTTGAGCCGATGACCATTAACCTTAAATGAAGATGAGGAATCCAAAGGAGAAATTTCCACGGCACCATTACCAAAAACATCCTTCACCAAGAACGGACCACTCCATCTTGACATGAGTTTTCCGGGGAACAACTTCATTCTAGAATTATAGAGGAGGACTTTGTCACCTACACAAAACTCCTTTTTCTCAATCAACTTGTCATGAACCTCTTTGGATCGAGCTTTGTAGGTTCTAGCACAATCGTAAGCATCAAGTCGAAGTTCCTCTAATTCATGAAGGTCCAACCACCTCTTCTCTCCCGCACTTGCTAAGTCAAAATTTATCTTCTTGATGGCCCACATGGCACGATGTTCAAGCTCAACCGGGAGATGGCATGATTTGCCATAGACAAGGCGATATGGAGTGGTACCAATGGGTGTCTTAAAAGCCGTCCTATAAGCCCATAGAGCATCATCCAATTTGTCCGACCAATCCTTTCTATTGCGAGCAACCGTCTTTTCAAGAATAAGCTTGAGTTGACAATTTGAAACCTCAACTTGGCCACTCGTTTGAGGATGATAGGGAAGCCCAAATCGTTGATGCACACAATGTTTCCTCAACATCTTTTGAAAGGCATTATGGACAAAGTGGGATCCATTATCACTTATCACTGCTCTTGGGACACCAAACCTTGGAAAGATGATCTTCTTGAACAACTTCAATACAACCTTGTGATCATTTGTTGGAGAGGCAATGGCCTCAACCCACTTAGAAACATAGTCCACCGCCACAAGAATATATTGATTCCCGTATGAAGAGGGGAATGGTCCCATGAAGTCAATTCCCCACACATCGAACACCTCCAATTCAAGGATAGGTTGTTAAGGCATCTCATTTCGCTTGGAAATGTTCCCAACTCGTTGACATTGGTCACATGACTTAACAAAGCCCCATGAGTCCTTGAAGAGATGTGGCCACCAAAAACCACTTTGAAGAACTTTAGTAGCGGTCTTGGAAACACCCATGTGTCCACCACTAGGATCCGAGTGGCACATTTTTAAAACACTAGGCACCTCTTCGTTTGGAACACAACGCCTAAGTAAGCCATCAACCCCACGTTTGTATAAGATAGGGTCATCCCACAAATAGTGCATTGCCTCTCTTTTGATCTTCTTCTTTTGGTTCTTGGAGAAAGAGGGTGGAAACTCCCCACATGCTAGAAAATTGACCAAATCGGCATACCATGGGAGTTCCTTCACCTCTATGGCATACAAGAAATCATCAAGCATTCTATCTTCTATTGGTAGACCATCATCATGAATTTGATCCCCTTCAAGGCGAGAAAGATGGTCCGCAACAACATTCTCCGCACCCTTCTTGTCCCTAATCTCAATCTCAAAAGCTTGCAATTCAAGTACCCATCGAATCAACCTTGGCTTGGACTCTTTTTTAGCAAAGAGATACTTGAGGGCTGCATGATCTGTGAAGACTATGGTCCTGGAACCCAACAAGTAACATCGAAATTTCTCAAAAGAGTGCACAATTGCCAAAAATTCCTTTTCCGTTGTTGTGTAGTTCTTTTGAGCCCCATTGAGAGTCTTGGACATATAGTAAATCACATGAAGTTTCTTGTCTACCCGTTGTCCCAAAACACCTCCAATTGCCCAATCACTCGCATCACACATCAACTCAAAAGGAAGATCCCACCTTGGGCCTTGAACAATAGGAGTAGAGATTAGGGCCTTCTTCAATGTATCAAATGCCTTCAAGCATTTGTCATCAAAATTGAACTCAACATCTTTTTGAAGAAGGTCATTTAGGGGCTTAGCAATGAGTGAAAAGTCCTTAATGAATCTCCTATAAAAACCCGCATGACCAAGGAACGATCTCACTCCTTTGACATTTATCGGAGGTGGAAGTTTTTCAATCACATCAATCTTTGCCTTATCCACCTCAATGCCCCTATTTGAAATCTTGTGCCCAAGCACTATACCTTCCTCCACCATGAAGTGGCACTTCTCCCAATTAAGCACCAAGTTGACCTTTTCACATCTCTCTAGGCATCTTTCAAGATTTTTGAGGCAATCCTCAAATGTAACACCTCCCACAGAAAAATCATCCATGAAGACTTCCATTTCCTCTTCAAGCATGTCCCCAAAAATGCTCATCATACACCTTTGAAAGGTCGCCGGAGCATTACACAATCCAAAGGGCATTCTTCTATATGCAAAAGTACCATAGGGGCATGTGAAGGTTTTCTTTTCTTGATCCTCGGGATGAATAGGAATTTGAAAGAATCCCGAATATCCATCAAGGAAGCAATAGAATTTGTGCCTAGTCAACCTTACAAGCATTTGGTCAATAAAAGGGAGAGGGAAGTGATCCTTTTTGGTTGATGTGTTTAGACGTCTATAGTCTATACACATCCTCCAACCGGTGACCGTTCTAGTTGGAATGAGCTCACCTTTCTCATTCTCAATTACGGTCATACCCCCCTTTTTAGGAACGACATGCACGGGGGAGACCCACCTTGAGCTTGAGATGGGGAATATGATTCCCGCATCCAAAAGCTTGGTGATCTCTTTCTTGACTACTTCTCCCATTTGGGGATGTAGTTTCCTTTGTCGTTCAATAGAAGGAAGGGCGCCTTCCTCAAGCGTTATGTGGTGTTGGCACAAAGCGGGGCTTATACCTTTAAGGCCATCAATTGTGTACCCCAAAGCACCTTGGTGTTTTCTCAAAACACCACATAACGCTTGAGCTTGGCTCTCGCTCAAGGATGCACTAACTATCACGGGGTAAGTAGAATGAGGGCCCAAGAATTCATACCTAAGGTGTGATGGTAGAGGTTTGAGCTCCACCATAGGCACACCATTACCTTCTTGTGATGTGGCCACTTGCAAAGCTTCATGGCTTGAGATTCCAAAACATGTTTGCTCATCCACGTCCTCCACACTTCCATCAAGTAACTCCTCATAGAAAGTCATCTCCTTGCATGAAGCACCTACCTTGTCTTTGTTCAACAAAACATTCTCAAGAGCATCGTTAGAAGTGAGCAAGTGCTCATGCATGGAAGACACAACAATATCAAGTGAATCAATCATCATACAATTTTCCAAAGAAGAACATGGATATTTCATGCTTTCATTCAAATCAAATTCTATAACCTCTTCTCCCACCTTAAGGGAGATCTTAGCATTCCTCACATCAATCATGGCTCCCGAGGTAGCAAGAAAGGGTCTACCTAAAATAATCGGAATGGTGGCATCCTCATTCATTTCAAGAACAACAAAATCCACGGGAAACACAAACTTCCCCACCCTAAAAGGGACATCTTCTACCTTACCTTTTGGAAATTTGATAGACCTATCCGCTAATTGCAAGGTAATGTTAGAAGGTAAGAGTTCCCCTAGCTCAAGTCTTTGATAAACCGAATATGGCATTAGGCTCACACTAGCTCCCAAGTCACATAAGGCATTATCAATTTGCATCTTGTTAATTGCACAAGGGATGGAGAAGTTTCCGGGGTCCTTCAACTTGGGTGGCATTTTGTTCATGATGATCAATTTTCGGTCAAATTGATGGTCTCCACAACCTCACAAGTTCTTCTCCCACTCAAAATGTCCTTGAGGAATTTGTCATAGTTTGGCATTTGGTTGATCACATCGGTAAAAGGTAGAGAAAGGTGGAGTTGTTTTAGCATCTCAATGAATCTCCCAAATTGTTCATCCAATTTGTGTCTCATGAATTTTTGTGGGTAGGGGAGTTTGGGTCTCACAATCTCTTTCTCTACTTTCACCTCTCTAGGTGTTTCAACAACTACCTCATCCAATGATGCCCTTTTTTCCTCATCCTCAACCAAAACCTCCCTAGGAATCTCCTTATCTACACCCTTCCTAGGCAATACCTCCTCAAGAACCTTTCCACTCCTAGTAACAATAGCATTCACGGGTTTCTTGGGATCAAGACCTTGGGAAGGTAAAGAAGAAGGGCTTGCATGATCTTTCAAGGCATTAGCAAGTTGAGAGATTTGGTTTTCAAGCATTTTATTGTGGGTCATCATTTCATTGAATTTTTTATCGCTCACGGCCATGTATGTGTTCAACAACTTGGTTTGATTCTCAATTACCTCCTCCAAATTAGTCCTAGGTGAAGAAGGTTGAGAATAGGAACTTTCACCTTGAGTTTTTGGAACAAACCCGGGTGGGGGACCTCTTTGAGAATTATTTTTAAAATTACCCCGTCCTTGATTGTTCCAATTACTCCTATTTTGACCTTGGCCGTAGCTTTGATTATGGTTTCCACCACCTTGATTATGGTTACCACTACCTTGGTTATGATTTCCATAACCTTGGTTTTGGTTACCATAATTTTGGTTTTGGTTACCATAATATTGGCCTTGATTTTGGCCACTATAACCTTGATTATTATAGCTACCACGAGAACCTTGGTTCCCTTGGTTTCTATAACCACCACCTTGGTTATAGTTGTCAAAATTGCCTTGGCCTTGGAAGTTCCTATTCCATTGACCCCTTTGATTATCAAACCGTTGACCATTATTATTCGACACATAATTCACATGTTCACTCTCATGGTTATCAAACTCATCAACACATTCATTAGGACAAGCACTAGAGTCATGATCATACGATCCACATGCATCACAAAACAAGCAACCCAAAGGCATATTATGTGAAGAGGGAGGGGGTTGAGAGTTAGAAGGAGTACCTCTCCCCTTAAATTGGGAGGGAAGATTCGAAGCTTGAGAAGGGGAAGAAGTGCTCTCCAACTTAGCTTTGATTGCGGTGACCTCCTTTCCTAAGTTTGTCATTTGGGAGGAAAGGTTGTTGATTGCATTTAGATGGTCCACCGAGTACAATGAAGATTGCTTGCTTGAAGAGTCCCTCTCCCCATCTTGCCAATCCCTATAATATGTCACCACGTCCTCAATGATGTCCACAACTTCTTCTTCGGTTTTGTTCATGATAGGGCCCCCGGCCCCTCCATCAAGGCATGACTTGCCTTGGGGACTTAAACCGCCATAGAAGATTTGGATCAATTGGTATGTGGGGATTCCGTGGTGAGGGCACTCCCTTTGATACTCTTTGAATCTCTCCCATGCTTCGTAAAGGCTTTCACTTGGCCTTTGCTTGAACCCTTGAATCAAGGCTCTTGCCTCCGCCGTCTTCCTTTGGGGGTAGAAGCGGGACAAGAAAGCCTTTGTGACATCGTCCCAAGTTCTCAAGGAGTTGGGCTTCACCTCTTTGTCTAGCCACTCCAAAGATCTTCCTATTAGAGAGAAAGGGAACAACTTGAGGCGGATGAATTCTTGAGAAACCCCATTGACTTTGATGGTGTTGCAATATTTTTCAAACTTTTTTAGATGGTTCAATGGGCTCTCATTCTTAGGCCCACTATATTGCCTTCTCTCAATCAAGGTGATCATTGCCGGCCGGATTTCGAAGTCATTTGCCGGAGTAGTAGGTGGAGCTATTCCACTCTCAAACCTATATGCCCCGGGCACTCCAAGCTCCTTCAAGGCCATTCTAGGATTTTCACCCATGCCTTGCTCTTCTTGAATTTCTTCTTCACTTGAAGAGCTATAACCCAAGGATCTATTATCCACTCTTCTTCTTGAAAGAGTCCTCTCAATTTCCGGATCAAGGGGAACAAGGGAACGATCACGGGTTCTATGCATGCAAAACTCAAACAAAAATATTAGTAGCACGGCTACAAGTGTAGCCTAAAGAAACAAAATCTTTTTGTATTTTTTTTTTATAAAATGAAGTAGACTCAACAACAAAAGCTAAGCACCAATAGCATTCCCCGGCAACGGCGCCATTTTGACATGGGGAAAATGCATGTCGTTTTCTACCCTTTCCCCAAGCCAAACTAAATTTGTAAACACCTAACCAACCTTATATGAATATAGGGTAAGTTAAGGGTCGGTCCCAAGGGAATGCAATGATGAAAACTAAAGTCTAAGTCAAGCTACCTCAGAGTCGAAAATGAGATATTGGTTGGTACTAAAATGAACTAGATCAAATTCAACAAATAATCAAAGGTCTAAACACTAGGGATATGGGTTCCACATGCAAAATCAATGATAATGCTAGATTAAAGCTCAATCAATTAATTCAAGTATTGCAATGGACAAACAATAGTAGCAATCAAGAGAGTTCAAATACTATCTCCTATAGGCCAATCTAGTGGTCACTATGAAAGGCAAACCAAGAAGAATCATAAGCAAACTCAATCAATTAAAGCAACCTTTAAATCAATTGGTCATGTCATTAAGAGTTGCAATGCAATCTAGATTAATCTTATAGGGTGATCAATCCTAATCTAATCAATCTCATGCAAAACTATGTCAACCAATTTAATTGCAACAAATCAACCAATCAAATACCATCAACTAGCATTTCCATTAATCAAACATGCTTCCCCCTTTCCCTAGCAACTAATCTACTCACTAATCATGGTGAAATTCAAGAACAAATAACTAGAAATTGCATTGATCATCATTCTATATCAAAATCTAATAGAAATCAAAGTATTCAATATTATCAAACTCAAATCCAAGAAAAACAAACATCAAGCAAAAGAATCAAATAACAAGTAAGTAAAAGATGAAAGAAAGAAGAGAATCTCACTAAAAATGATGATTGAAAATGAAGAAATCCAAACTTGATTGATCAAATGTTGAGTTACAAATCCAAAACCAAGAACTTCTCTCTAACTTCTCTCTCTAAAACTAAGCTAATGAAAATTATCAAAAAGTTCGATTCAAAAAAAGAAATACAATTCTATTTATAGGCTAAGAAGAAATCGGCAGCTCCCGCGGTCTCTTCGATAAGCCCGCGCCCGCGGAAAAATGGGTACGGAACCCTCCGCGGGCTGCCTGGGCAGCACCCGCGCCCGCGGCCTCAGGGGCCCGCGCCCGCGGCTTGATGATCCGCGCCCGCGGCAAAGTCCCCTGCTCCCAAAGGCTGATCAGGGGACCCGCGGTCTCTCTGAGCGGAGAGACCTCTCCAAATTGCCCGCGCCCGCGGAGAAACCGCGGCTAGTTCCTGCCAACTTTTGGCACTTTTGAACAATAAAAGCCCGCGCCCGCGGCTTGAAGTCCCGCGCCCGCGGCCTGGTTCATTAATCAAACATGCTTCCCCCCTTTCTCTAAGCCCTCTCTAGCCAAATGCTTCTTGCTTGATCATTGAGGTCCCGAATTGCATCCTTTGCCAAGGTGAATCTCACAATACCTACACAAGTAAACAAAGGAAGGAAATAAAAGGGAAAAAGAGCAAAATAAAGGAAAAACACGATAAAAACACGAGAAACATAGAGAAAGAGGAAAAAGGAGAAACTAAAGGAAAAAGGGCCAAAACTAAAAGAAGAAAGCAACAAAAAGGGAAAGAAATAACCTAAAAGACTACCTTATGAGTGCCATAAATGACACTCATCATTTGTGCATTAATATTCAACCAACATAGATTAAACAGGTTAGGGTTAATATAATGTTTGCATGTTAGTCAGAAAGCGCACATGAATACGAGTAGAACAAAGTAGAGGCCTATTTTATAGGGCGAGCCCTTTCTTTTGTAGATTGGAATCGTACCCTCATCCCCGAACCCTATTTGGTTCCTGACCTTATGGAGTTGACGATCTCCTGGATCATTTTGGGTTTACAAGTTCCTAAAACTTGTTGGCGACTCTTTTGCTCTAGCTTTCTTCCCTTTGGTATGCCACCATACTTAAGTGTATGATCACAGTGGGGTTCAAACTTGGGGTTATAGTGCTTGAAATATTCCCTACAGTTTTTGGCGACTCCACTGGGGAGGATTTCTATTTTAATTCCTGAAATTTATTTTGGCAATGATTTAGAATGAGCGGATGAGACTCGAAAAAATTCTAAGTATTTCATGTGCGTAATTTTGATTAGCATTATTGTCATATGCATAAAAAGGTCCTCATTGGATAGACCAATGAGTCAAAAACATAGGATTTTACACGTAGGAAATTTGAGAAATTTCTTTCACAACTAGAATCGAAATAATACTGCGAAATCTGGAAATAGCTAAGAACACAGATACCTGCTGAGGCATGTAGGAACTAGAGTCTAGAAAACAGAGACCGTCGCCTGTAAAGAGCTTCTGTCGCTTGGCGACAGGGGTTCTTTTACGGCGACAATCCCTGTAGTCTGGCGCCAAGTTCTTCCAATACCGAGCCAGAACTCTGCCTTCTTGTTTTGACCATTTCTAGTACTGTTGGCTCGATTCTACTTCCTGATTGAGCTTTTCTCACTTTTCTGAAACCCATGTATGTTCTACATATGGACATAACCCTCTGGGGGTTCACGCTTCATCTACCCAAACGAACGCTCCTGGCAACGACGGGTACATGCAAGTTTGTGAATCCACCAAACCATGGAAGTAAGTTTTTAACTTGCGGGGTCCCATCCATACGCGCCAACCCTTCACGGTTAGGCTTCCGCGCAATGCATCCAGACTCATAACCATGGACCCTCTTTGACTTAACCCATATCCTTGAACTTTAGAGAACTAGAGCCATGGTTAGGTTGCAAACTCATTGCATCATATTGTGACTATATGAACTACTTGTGCATCCTTGTTTGTGCATACTATATATGTGCTAACCGTTTGTTTGACTTGTGTTTAAGACTAAATAAATTGACTAATGACTAAAAGTTTGTCTAATTAATTAAATAATTAATTTAGAATTAATTAAAGGCTAATGAATTAATGAACTTGACTTAGTACGACTTTAGGCATGTCCCTTTAGAGTAAAATTACTGGAAACGGTCCAGATTAATGTTCCAGCAATGGCGCAGAAATCTGGTCTGTCGCCTGGCGACAGGCTTTAAACAGTGGCGACAGTTCTGTCGTTTTAGCGACAGTCCGGTTTCTTGATCGAGTCATCACGACGAGTCTAATTAAACAGTATACTAATCAGTTTATCAGTTTATTAATGGTTCAAACCATGTCCAAGTCCTTAATTGAGTCTAGGCACTTAAGTCCCATGGTCATATACTAGAGTCAAAGCATGTCACTCACACACATAACATATTTGTCACACCATGACCATGTCTAGGGAGTCTTGAATGCGTGTTTTCCGTCATTTTTTTTAAGGGGGTAAGTCAGATATTAATCCTCCAATTAACCAATTCATTGAACCTATCCCTAAAATATGCACCCCATTTTTGCTTTTTTCTCTTTATTTTTTTTTATTTTCTAAACCATAAAGTCAAAGTCGATTAGAGTCGGGTTATTAAAACAAATATGGTTTGACTTACAGCGCGTGGACAAGAAAGGAAGGGCGTCTAATCAAGGACAACACATTCATTCAAGTAGCACTTTTTGACAAACCAATTGGTAGGAAAAGGAAAGCTAAGGAGATAATGGCTAGTCAAGAAGAACTTAATGAAGTTAAGGGAGAGGTAGCTAACTTGGCTGAGATATTGAAAGGTTTGACCCTTCAAATCAATGACCTTGTGAAATAGCAGCAAATGGACCTAATCTAGGAAAGCTTGAGCAAACTGTCCAATGACTTTAGATTCCAAGGGATTAGCTCACAAGGGGTCTCGGTGGATAAGGACCTTCTTCCACAGAAGTTCAATGCCAACGACATCCCGAAATTCAAACCTATGGATAACCCTTATTTTCATTTAAGAGCTTTTGAAACTGTAATGAACATTAAGGGGATAGACAAGAAAGCCTTTCATTCTGTATTTTCTTTGTCTTTAGAAACTGTCTGTCAACAATGGTACTTTTCTCTTGATAAAGAAAAGACCTCTAGTTGGGAATCCATTGTAAGTGCTTTCATTGAAAGATACAAATGTAATATTCAAGTTGAAACTGATCATAGAGAACTTGAAATTCTAAAGCAAAAAGAAAATGAAGGCTTTACTTCCTTCTTTAACAAATGGAGGGAGACTACTACAAAGATGGTTGAGGTACCTAGTGAGAAAGAGTCTGTAAGGATGTTCATTAAGAACCTCCAAGAAAAATACTCTAAACATCTTAAGTACCAAAGCAATTTACATACCTTTAAGGCCGTCTATGATATTGGTATCAATATTGAAGACGACCTAGCCAAACAAAAAGCTGCCAACAATAACTCCAACAGTGGCTGGAAGGGTAAGAAGAACGACAATCCTTCTTCTTCTAAAACCACCCACTCAAATAATGTCGGCACCTTTAATCTAAACGAAGTCTTAGCCATGAACAACAACCAAGGACAAAAGAAACCGTTTAGGAAGAACTATACTCCTATTGGTATGAGTTATGACACCGCGTTTGACCGCCTACACGCAAAAGGTCTTATAACTCCTATTGGACCATTTGGGGACCCACCTGTCGAAAGGAGAACGGCTAACTGGAACCCAAATGCACACTGTAAGTATCATCAAGGCAGGGGCCATCCTACGGAAAATTGTTGGAGGCTAAAGGAAGCCATCCAAGATCTAATTGATAGCAACAAACTTCCATTGCCCCCTGCAAGTAAGAAGCCAAGCATCAACACCGCACCACTATCGGATTCCTTGGCCATTTCTGACGAAGAAAATCAAGTAGACCCATCTAGTCTCATAGAACCTATTGAGACCATTGAAGAAGAGATCTTCGAAGATGTCATTGACTCCTATGGGCAAGAACCTGTGACTAGGCAGGACATACATGCATTAACGCTACTTATGGCTGAAGTAAACAAATTACTATTTCAGACCAAGGAGGCTCTAAGAGAACAGAACGAGTTGCTTAAAAGTAGACCTCCACCCAAGGAGAAGAAACCCTTCTCTCTACAAGTAATTGACACTCCCAAGAAGAGTAATAAACTTTATACTCCAATTGGGACGTCATATGCTAACATGTTTAAAATGCTCTCCGAGAATGGTAAGATACAACCTCTCGAGCCGAGACCATTTGAATCACTCAAAAGGACAGACATGTATTACTGTTCATATCATCAATCAGGGGGACATACAATAGAGAACTATCTTAAGTTCAAAGAGTTAGTTCAACAACTGATTGATGACAAGAAACTAGTCCAACTCCAACAAGATGCCACAATCAATGGAGTATGGGACAGTGATGACGAGGATGTCTACCTCAAAGATATCGAAGAGACTCCTTTGTCAACAATATACCCAGTAAGCGACATTTGGGACGAAGAAGATTCACCCATAGATGTCCTCACCAGGTCCGGGAGAATGCAACCTTCCATTACAACACAACCTATGCCCACCATTCAACAAGTTCCCATACCAATCATAGAAGACAAGGATGTTGTCAAACAACTAAAAAAGACTAAGGTCGAAATGAATGTATGGAAACTCCTAGCCACATCCCGAGAGCATAGGGTTGCAGTTATGGATGCCTTGGCTAAGGTAGGCATAGATTCGGACACCACTCCTGAGGGGTTAGCTAATTTCCCCACGAGTGATCTCCCAAGTCCAATTAACTTGGTCACTTTTTCGGACAAGGACTTACCACCGGAAGGTGACAAGCACAACAAGGCTCTTAACCTCACAGTAATATGTAAGAGGATGAATGTTCCTATGACCCTTGTAGATAATGGATCGGCAATCAACGTTTTCCCACTTAGAACTGCAAGAATGTTAGGCATAAGAGATGAGGATTTATCCCCATCGACTCAAGGAATAAGAGCCTATGATAACTCACGCCGTCAAGAATTAGGAACAATTACTATGAACATAACGGCGGGAGCAATTGAACATACCACTACATTCCAAGTAGTAGACATTAAAGCATCCTTTAACTTACTATTGGGACGCACTTGGCTTCATGATCTAAATGTCGTCCCTTCATCTCTTCACCAACAAGTGAAAGCCATAGTTGGGGGAATACCAATTACTATTGATGCTTCACCTATGAGGATTAAAACAGTGGAGAACCCACTAATTAATGTAGAACATGATGAAGATGATGAAGATTTGTGGGGCTTTAACGAAGAGGTCTCCTTGATAGAGCAAGATGAGAGGACCCCTCTTCACTACGACCTCCACTCAAACTTGGTGACTAACACTATCCTAAGAAAACAAGGACATTTTCCTGGAATGACTATAGGAAAGAAAAAAGGGATAGCTAAGCACATGGGATTACCTGGCCTCCCTAAGTTGGATACTTTCGGACTTGGTTTTGAACCAACTCGCGAAGATCTTAAGCGATCCCAAGAAAAGTCAAGAACACGTAGGAATGCTCGTACACAAAAGAAGGAAATACCCATGGATCAATATCCTCTCACCCTAAACGGACATGTTATAAGAGAAGGAGAGGATTACCCCTGTTACGAATTTCCTGAATCTTTCGTTGTAAATGGCATAAGACAACCAGGGTTCGAAATATTTTTGGATTGTTATTTCCTAGATGAGATCCCAACTTCAATCTATAGGGAGAAAGCACCCCCTTGTTTTGACTTTAATGTCATGGGACTCTTCTTTGGACAAGAAAAGAATGAGCCAAGATATGTGGAGGACAATTCTTCACTCATTCAAACAGTCCTTCAAAGTGAAAACTTCGATCCGACAAAGTTCATCACTCCAATAGAAGACCAAGAGCAAGGATGGCGCAAGACGGTAAAGGTGACCACTACAAATGGAAGAAAGATTTCAGTAACCACGGGACAAGGGCCAATGTTTGAAGAATCGTCTGAGTTAGAGTCCGAGTCAGAGTCTTCCCCTATCGAGTCTTCCAAATCTTTAGTTGTAGAACCCCCATCTTCTATTTCTACTCCTAGGATAGTTAGTAATCAAGTCCCAACGGACATTTCTTTATTTGATGTAATGATTTCCGAATTCAATAATATGTCTTCTTCCCTTTATTCCTCTTGTTTTTCTTTAACCAAAGATGACGAGCATTGCTTAACTAATGATGAAAATGACAAAGAAATTATTAAAGCAATGGAAACACTTGAAAATAAAACGCCAATAATTGAGGATACGGAAACGGTTGACATCTCAAAAGATCCAACCATTAAAAGAGAAGTTAAAATCGGACTTACATTAAGTAAAGATGAAAGAACCGATTTAATTAATCTACTTAAAGAATTTATTGATGTATTTGCTTGGTCATATGAAGATATGCCAGGCATTAATAGAGAAATAGCTCAACACACAATACCATTAATTCCAGGAATGAAACCTGTAAAACAAAAGTTACGTCGAATGAAACCCGACGTAGCTCTTAAAAAAGAAGAGGTTCAAAAACAAATAACTGCAGGTTTTATTAGGGTATCTAAATACCCCGAATGGGTCGCCAATGTCGTCCCAGTTCCGAAAAAAGATGGTAGAGTTCGAATGTGTGTCGACTATCGAGATCTAAATAAGGCAAGTCCAAAGGACGACTTCCCTTTACCACACATCGATATTTTGGTAGATAATACATCAAATCACGCACTTCTCTCATTTATGGATGGATATGCAGGATACAACCAAATTCTCATGGTCGAAGAAGACATGGAAAAAACCACATTCATAACACCTTGGGGTACTTACTGTTACACGGTAATGCCATTCGGGTTGAAAATCGCGGGTGCTACTTACCAACGAGCAGCGACTGCCCTACTCCATGATATGATGCACAAAGAAGTGGAGTTTTATGTAGACGACATGATTGTAAAGTCTAAAGATCGTCCAGGACACAAAATAGCCTTAAGAAAGTTCTTCGAAAGGTTAAGAAAATACAACATGAGGTTAAACCCCTCCAAATGTGCTTTCGGTGTAACCTCAGGAAAACTCTTAGGATATGTCATAAGCTCTAGAGGAATAGAGATTGACCCAACCAAGATTAAAGGGATCATGTCCATGCCACCGCCCAAAACCGAAAAGCAAATTCGGGGATTCATTGGCCGGTTGCAATACATAAGTAGGTTCATATCCAAGCTAACCACAATATGTGAACCAATATTCAAGAAACTCAAGAAGAATATGCCAGTCATATGGGACGATGAGTGTCAAAAAGCCTTTGAGAAGATCAAAGCCTATCCCTCAAATCCTCCTGTATTAGCTCCAGCACTCCCAGGAATACCCTTAAGGTGATACTTAACGGTGACAAAAGAAACAATGGGAGCTATGCTTGCGCAAGAGGTAGAAGACAAAGAAAATGCTATCTACTACCTAAGTAAGAAGATGCTCGAATATGAGACACGCTATACACCATTAGAAAAGTTGTACCTCGCGTTGGTGTGGGCCACGACCAAATTAAGGCACTATATGCTTGTACATACGGTTTATGTAGTATCACGAATGGATCCCCTCAAGTATTTATTTGAGATATCTACACTTAACGGGCGTATCTCAAGGTGGATAGTTAACTTAGCCCAATTTGATATAAGATTCATGCCTCAAAAGGCAATTAAAGGATCTGTGGTATCGGATTTCCTAGCAGATTTCCCAATAGAAGATTCGACACCATTAGAAGAGAACGAATTTCCAGATGAGGATTTAATGATGACAGAGGATGATACATGGACTTTATACTTTTAATGGAGCCTCAAACCAAAAGGGATGTGGCGTAGGAGTCCTACTAGTATCACCCAAAGAGGAACATGTTCCCATATCTATAAAGTTAGATTTCGACGTTACCAACAACGCGGCCGAATATGAAGCATGCGTGGTAGGCCTCGAAACTGCTTTAGCCTTAGGAGTAAAGAAACTCCAGATTTTCAGAGATTTCTCTTTAATCATCAATCAAATCTCGAAAAGATGGAAGGTTAGGAGTGAAAGCCTAGGTCCTTACCAAACATATCTGGAAACCCTCACTGATCAGTTGGAAAAAGTAGAATACACCTATCTACCTAGAGAGGAAAATCAATTTGCCGATGCCTTGGCAAGACTAGCCTCAATGGTTAGAATTCCTAAATTGAGCAAATGCCTTTGACTATAGAAAAGAGGCATAAACCAGCATACATTCAAGCTATAGAAGACGATGAAGTGGTCCAAGAAGAAGAACAAGAAGAAGAACCATGGTTTACAGACATACTTAATTATGTCACCAAAGGAGAATATCCTCCTCATGCTGACAAAAGGGCAAAACGAGCCCTAAGACTTTTGGCTTCCCAATTCGTGCTCATAGGAGATGAGTTACACAAAAGGGTACCTAAAGGTCGAGCTTTATTATGTGTAGGCAAAAAGGATGCTCAAAGAGCTATGAGAGTTGTCCATGAAGGAATATGTGGAACACATGTTAATGGCAAGATGCTAGTCCAAAAGATAATACGAGAAGGGTATTATTGGACTACCATGAATAGGGAATGTCATCAATACGTAAAAAGATGTCCCAAATGCCAAATTTATGCAAATCTACAACACGTTCCACCATCTCTCCTCTACACATACACTTCACCATGGCCTTTCTCTACATGGGGGATTGACATAATTGGAAAGATTACGCCTCTCGGGACAGGAGGTCATGAATACATCCTAGTCGCAATAGATTACTTCACAAAGTGGGTAGAAGCACAATCATATGCTAAACTCACCGCAAAGCATGTAGCACTCTTTATCAAGAGAAATATAATTTGTCGATACGGAGTCCCACATGAAATGATAAGTGACAATGGAACTCACTTTCAAGCTGAATGTGAAGAATTGCTACAAAAGTATGGTATTCAACATCACCATTCCTCCCCTTATAGACCTCAAGCAAATGGAGCAGTTGAGGCCGCTAATAAGAACCTAAAGACTATCATCGAAAAAATGACTGAGAATTACAAAGATTGGCCTGACAAGCTCCACTTCGCACTGTGGGGCTATCGCACGTCAATCCGAACATCGACAGGAAATACGCCATTCAACCTAGTATATGGAATGGATGCCGTACAACCTGTAGAATTAGAAATACCTTCTATACGCATTGCGTTAGAAAGTAAACTCGATGAAGTCGAATGGACTAGAGCACGGTATGAAGAGCTAATTCTACTCGATGAAAAACGACTAGAAGCTCTACATCATACCCAATGCTATCAAACTCGTATGGCTAGACACTTCAATAAGAAGGTCACGACTAGAAATATCAAGGTTGGGGACTTGGTATTAAAAGCACTACGGAAAAATGTTTTGGACCCAAGAGGCAAGTTTAGGCCTAATTGGTCCGGACCATACATTGTCAAAACAATCTTGTCAGGAGGCGCAGCTAAATTAACTGACATGGATGGCAATGAATTTTCAAATATGACAAATCTTGACCAACTTAAGAAGTACTACCCATAATTACTTGAGTAAAACACTCAAGAGAGCTACATTTGGCCTGATTCCTTAAGCAAAGGATATGTAGGCAACCCTTAAAAGGGTGCGACCACTTTAATTTTTCAAAATCTCGCATCCCAGAGTTAAAAAATTCATGACTGCAAGAATACTGGCGCCAGAAAAAGGACTCTGTCGCCAGACGACAACTCTGTCGCCAGGCGACAGAGCGAAAACATCGGCGACAAACATTTAACCAGTAGCGCTAATTTTCTGCAAGTGACTGGGCAGATTTTGTGTATTCTGGAAATTTTTTTCGACTTCCGTACTCGAAGAAATCTTCCGAAAATAAATATTTTAATTGTTTTCATTGCTTTAAATGTAAAGTTAATTTAAATAAAAGCTGAAATTTTATTGATTAATAAAGAAATTACATTATTGATAAAATAAAGCTTAAAATTAACTAAAAACAATTTAAATTGTCTAATAAATCAAAGGAAAAGCAATGCTCTAATCTTTCTTTTCTTTCTTAATTCTTTTCCAATTTTTGTCTGCATTCTCCTCTTCTTCATCCATCACCTTTGCTAGGAGACATCCATTAGAAGATCGGCATTCTATTTTAGTGTACATGGTCTCTCCCTCTGCTAAAACTCCATGCTTCTTCTCCACCCAAACTTTCTTTTCTGTAGAGTCAACTTTTCTTTTTCCTTTGTCTTTCTTAGAGCTCTTCTTTTTCGGCATAATAGGAGTCTTAAACTCGCTTCTTTCACCTAGGCGCTCTTTAGCAGGAGCCTTCCTATCACCTAGACGAGTCTTCACATTGGTCTTCTCAACCTTGACTTGGGTTTTCTGAGGTCTTCCATCAAGCCATTGCTTTACACTATTAGACAAAGAAGGTGGAACCTTGTGGGTAATCACTTCCCATAAGGGCCTAGCACACCAATACTTATCAAAGCGCTCAACTTCTTGCGAAACAAGGAATTCATAAGGACGGTGGATCTCTCCTGTAGGGATGGTTTATGCAAGCCCATATTGTCTTTTAACTCTACAAGGGTAATAAAAGGTTAATTTTGATAAACTAGGGAGACGGAAGTAATGTTGGTTATTACAACCAACCATCTTCTCAATCTTCCACCAAGGGACAACCCAGTTTATGGTAAATCCACCAGCGGTAAACACTTTGCCCCACTCACGGCGACCCATCTTTAAAGAAAACCGCTTCTTTCGCCGAACTAAACAGTTGGGAGTATACTTGTCAATATTATCAGGAGGACTAATTAATCCTAGCCTCTCCATGAGCCATATCTGTAAAAATGCACCTGATTAGTATTGCAACATAAAAATATTTTTAATTTTTGTAATTGAGAATATTATTTTATACCTGTAATAAAATAGGAGAACCTCGAAGAGGTGCCTTTGGATTCTTTTTCAATGCATCTAGACACAGCATAGTCTCTCCAACAATTAGTGGCATTGGGTTTCTTCCTGATTCAATTTGTTCTAAAACAGATACAATTATTGCTTGGCCTTCGTTATCTTTACCACTAATAAGGAGGTATTGGCTAATCATGCAAAAAAGGAAAGCTCTTCTTTTATAAACATGAGAAAATCCAGAGCTAGTTTTGTCAAAATAGTAACGTGCAAATTCTTTCAAGTCAATTATATTACCATGCACTATATTTTTCAGGTCCGCACCCCTTAGATCAAAGAAACGTTCATAATCTTTGTAATAATACTCACTTACTCTAGGCATTACCGCAAGATCTAAGGAATGAAAGCCTAGAATGGCTCCAAATTCTTCCGGTAAAGGGCAAATTTCATCATAGAATAATTTAAAACAGTGAGAATTAGTATCCCAATATTCTAAGGCAGTATGAATAAAGTCTATGTCAAGATCTACCCCTTTTACACCATAAATACCCCCCATGTGAAAAAAGTCTAGTTCTTTTCACTCTCTAATAGTTAAAGAACGACACCACTCACGTGTATATTCGCAAAAAGTTTTCTTAGCTAAAGACATGATTAATAATTAAATTATTTAATTAATAATCTGTTCGAATTATGCAGAAAACGTCAGTTCTGGGGGCTATTTATAAACTTTTTTCGCAGCAGAATTCAATTCCTATAAGAATTAGGATAATCTACTATGTTGCCAAGCGACAGATCTGTCGCGTGGCGACAGGTATGATTACGCGGCGCCAGTATTTTTTCAGCAGCGACAGCCACTCACGTTGAAAATCGTGTTTTTACTTACTCGAATTCGACTTTGATTTGACTCATTCAAACCCACTTTGTTTCACCTATGATATTTCTATTTTTTATTTTTATTTTTCCTTTTACTTAGATTAAGCTTAATTAATTTTAGGCTTAATTTTAGTAAAAATACTTTGTTCACTTCGTTTTATTTTTTTCATTTTTCTTTTTTGGGGGAGAGAGTCGGTACCCTCCAATAATAATAAAGATGACGGAAATTTGCGCAAAAATCACACTTTCTCACACACTCACACGCACATAAAATAAAATGAAAAATAAAATACAAAAGATAAAATGTTTAAATAAATAATAATTGCATATATACAAAGTGTCTAATACATGAGTCATATAAATAAAAATTGGACAAAGTCCTAGTCAAATAAATAAAAATACAGGTATAACTACGGCGCAGGAGGCCGCAAATGATGGGGGACGCCAAAAGTATCAAAGAAAGTCCTACTCCGTGGAGTGTGTCCCTCACCATCTCCCGAACCACCGGTCGGCGGTAACTGCAACTCCGGGCCAAGCCAACCCGTCTCACCCTAATATCCGATAGAGAGAGGCTGAGGCTGCAAGGGCTGCTGCGACGACGAGCCAACCTCGTACGTCCCACCACCCATCCCACCTCGACTGGTCGGCCCAGTCGGAGCATCCTCAGGAGATGACGCCGAGTCCTCTACAGGGGCCGCCTTAGAACGACCACCCCGACCGCCTGAAGTAGTCCGACGACGCCTCGAGTCGGACCTAGTAGTCTCCCTCCTAGGCTCAGGTCTCGACCAAGTGCGTGGAGAAGGAATAGGTTGTCCCTGCAAGAGTAAATCAAAATTAGAAAATAAGTAAAAAGCAAGATAAAGATGCTAATGCAAGATGTAATACCTCCTCAGCGTCGTTGCTACGACAGGTAGCACGGTTCCGCAACCTCACGAGCTGGCTGCGAAAGGCATCTATGCACCTCGCCATAGCTGTCACCACCTCGTGAGAAAACTTCCAAAATAACTAAGTCAGTAACAGTTTATAATCAAATATAAAAAACAAGATGCACAAGGATGCTTACCCGAGTCTGGTGACGGGGAATGGAGCGCTCCACGAACCGCTCCACCTCTGGAGCTGGCGGAATCAGCTCCTCGATCGGCCCATACATGCCCTGATAGCGTATGGACATCCTTGGGGGAATGAACTCCCTAGGACCGGCCTGATAAAAACAAAAGGGTAGAAAGCACTTGGGGGCTATCTATTAGAAAACGGACAATGTAAATAGAAGTATGCCGCTGCCTCCTCTGAAAGGACAAGAGCCGGGGCTAGCAACGGTAGTAGATCCTCCTCATAGCTCTGCTCGAGGAGAATGTAGGATCTCCAAGGAGTACCCCGAGATGATCCACTAGCTCGATCCCGCTGCAAGGCATCATGGAACATGTGCCGGGGTGGAAGAGCAGGGACGACAAAGACGTCTAAGGAATGCTGAATGGCTACCCTCTCTCCTAGGTAAACCACCGCGTCGTATGTCCCTAGAAAATACCGACGCTCAGCAGTGTACTGCGCCGCTAGCGCAGGAATAGGGAAGTTAGCCCAAGGTCGATAGACCGGGCTGGGCTCCTGTAAGATAATCACATAAGATAAGAAGAAGGTTTAACACGAAATAAGAGAAAAAATGGTATCTACAAAGACCTACCGAGAGGATCATCTCTCGAAGGCGGAGCACCTCTGGCGGACCTCGGCGGCCTCCCCAACTAGCAGCAACGGGGAGCACGCGAGGAGAAGGCCTCGCAGGCGCAAGTGAGGGAAAGTACTCGTAGAACCAGATCTACATGAAAGGTAAAAGTCAGTAAGAGTTTTGCATCTAATCTAGAGCTAAATCTCAAAAGGAGAAAAGAGATGTACCTCTACGACCCTCCAGAAGCTGGAAAGTGCCACCTCTCCAGACAAGGCCCTGTGACGGCAAGAGCGTCATAGGCCTAGTAGAAAGTCCGCGTAGGCCATACTGGCCCAGTCATATGTCCCGACCAGGTGAAGGTCGCGAACGGCGGACAGGTAGTAAAGAAGTACTCTACTACCTCAATCAGGGGAAAACGTCCCTGACAGCAGAATAAGCACAAAGATGCGCACTCGCTGCTCACGAGTGGTGGCATCATCCTCGAAAGCTGCAACCAATGTGCAGCGGCAAATACATCGGGAACTCCTCTGTCCCGACTGAGCCTCAGCTTGGGCCCGAATAGCAACTGGACCCAACAACTCCTGAACAACCGGTGAGTAGACCGTAATGTCGCTGTCGAACGGCAAAGGAGTAGACTGGAACTCTAGCCCCGTGATGAGACTGAAATTAGCTGGAGTGACCGTCATCTCACCCCAGGGAAAGTGAAAGGTGTTGGTGGTGTCCCAATAGAACTCCACCAAGGCTCGGACAACGAGGTTACCCCCGTCGTATGAAAGCATGGCCCGGGTGGCCAGAAGAAGAGGAGTCAACCCACATGACTCCCAAAGCCAACGTAAACCCTCATCTCTATTGATAAAGGTGTCGTAGAGCGAACCAATGGTGGAATTACCCGAGCCGTGGCTACGGGTCCTCCCACCTGCAAGACCGCGTCGGACTCGTTCCGACAAATGATGAACGGGAGCGTGAAACAAAGTACGCTCATCCCAATCTGGCAAGAGACCAAGCCTGGACGTAGGTGGAACGTCCTCGCCCTCGCTAGTAGGCTCGTCCTCTCGGCGCGAGTCTCTCGATCGAGAGCCGGAACCACGTCGTCTAGCCATGCTAAATTATGTAAAAGTAATTAATTTTAAGGCTCTATAGTATCTAAGGTTCGCCTAAGCCGCATGATACTATGTTCACAAAAACAGAGTACGTAGTACTAAAACAGAGCAAAAATTCACTAAGCATGATTAGCATTTTCAAGCAAACAAACAATTTCTTGCAAATATATGATAAATATTGTGACAAATTATACAAGAAAAGGCAGCAAAATACGAAGAACAGGCTACATTGTTCTTCACGACCTTATGAGGTCCAATAATGGTGAATTGTTCATTTCTTCACCAAATTGAGTCAAACAAGTCTCAAAGTACTCCCAAGGCAATATACAAGCATAATCAAACAAATTCAAGGCATAAAATTCAACAAACAAAGAGAATTAAGCAAAGTATGTTTCGAATTTTTCGAAAATTCGTGAACAAGAACGCACAATTCATAAAAAACCGAGTAGAGTTTGAGCAAAACTTATATAGATCGGGAAATTAGATGAGAAAAGCTTCGATTAGCAACAAAGTTTGAGCGAATTTGGCCAAGAAATGAGCGAGAACGAGCGTTTTGAAGATTTTGTGAAAAACGAACGAACAGAGCAGTAGCGAAATGAAGAAGAAGACGGGTATTTAAAACCCCGATTCTGTCGCCAAACGACAGGATTGTCGCGAGGCGACAGACGCAGATGCTGGCGACAGCTGTTTCTGGCTGGCGCTGGAGCGGCGACAGGATCTTGGGCCCCACATTATGACTTTGTGGACCTTTTGCAGCAGTTTGGGTTCCTTGGTACGCCAGTTAGCCCCTCTAAGCAAATTGACTTGACATAGTAATTGGTTCGATTACAATTACATTAAGTGATCGACCTGATGAAAGATCGTCTCACTTAGCTTAAAGCGCCTACATATTGGCTCATAATAAGGCACCAAAATAATGGTTCAATAGTAGCACCGACGTAATGGTTCACAAAAAAGTAGAAGCGCCGACGTATTGGTACGAAAATAATCTTATATTAAAGATCAATACATAGAGTGATCTTCGACGATATCCCAACATAGAGAGGAGTTGTCTAGTGGCGAAATACTGCCGTGGCGAAGTAATGTCACAAATTCTGAAGATGACGAGATATGGTCACCTTCGACAATCCCTCAAGATAAAGTAGAGATTGTCTATAGCGGCGATACACTGCCGTGGTAACGTATTGCCACAACCCTAAAGATGACGACGTACAGTTATTTTCGACGATGTTCCCGAGATACTGTGGAGGATTGTCACCGAGAAATGTTGAAGATGACGGCACAATGTTACCTTCAAAGATGGCGTTCTCTAGCTTGTAGAAGGTCGTCATATAAATTGCAGCAACAAAAACGGTTACCTACAGAGACGTGTGCTCGACGGTGCAAGATACGCGTTTCTTAACTCTTTTATCTGTTTAACCAATGATGGTTTGCAGGTATCGACGTTACAAGAATGATTTGGGATCGCAGAACGTTCTGAATCATTCTCCGTCCCAATCGCTACTTTGACTTTTGTTTTCGAAACATTAGTTTCTCCAAATTCAGTCAAAGTGGGGGCTTCTGTAGACACCCATTTGTGTCTCCCCAAAACCAAACCCAGTGATGAATTCCTTTCACGTCGAACCATAATCGAATGAGGTGAAAGTGTGGAAAAGTCAAGTGTTGCGGTTTAGTTTTATATAAAATTCTCTTCTCTCTGTTTTTGAAAATAACTCTATTTATTAAAAATATCCAATCCAGTTTAGTTTGGTCCATAATTAAGGTCCAATAATAGTTTAGTTGCATGGGGCTCGAAGAGACCTTTCCAACGATATATTATAAGCCCAATTCCAATGAATATTGAGGAAGTTATGGTCAAAATACTAAACTGGGCCCGGTTAATTATTTACATACGACCCAATGATCTAGAGGAGGGCCCAATGTTAATTATTATTCCTAAAATTATTAGGATTAATTATAACTTTCTAGAAGTTTCTAGAAGGTTCCTTTTAATTCTAATGTTATTAGATTTAATAATTATTTTTAAGATGGATTTTTATTTGGAATAAAATATTATTATTTTTATTATTATATTATTATTTTTGAAAATACGTTTTATCTTCTATACGGATTCCGTAGATCAAGTTGATTAAAGATCGGATTCCGCGTGGAAAAACGCGTCCAAGTCAGACTGTCGCCAAACGACAAGTCTGTCGCTTGGCGATAGACCTTGTCGCCTCGCGACACCGTGTATTTTGGCGACAGCATGTAGTTTTATTCCTAATCAAATTCTATACTTTTCCAGATTATTTTCCTTATAAATAGGGTCCCGAAACTCCGTTTTCATTCATTCAGAATCACTCAATTCTCTCTATTCTCTCTTGAGCAATATATGCTTTTTTTCTTTCTCTCTTTCTAAGCTATCCTTTTACAAACAATATTCCGCATACACAAGATTTAGAATCATCTAGCCAAGTTCGAAGTTGCCTTCGCCCTAGCCGTGCAAGGTTTAATATTTTCTGAGGGTTTGGTCCAAATCTAGTCAAAACTTTATTTAATTTGATCTTAATTTAATTATTTAATTGTTCCTTATTATTTTCATTGAAGTTTACTAACTTGTGTATTTTGTTATTAGAAAGAGGTACGAGACTTCAAAGTAAGTCGATTAGCTTACTCTCTATTACTTTCACAATGTAGAAAGCATGTTTATTATTGTTTAATTCCTAGTATCATGTTAGGATGTTTAATTCCTAGTATCATGTTAGGATGTATTTAATGCTTTCTAGTATCATGTTTAGAGTGCCTTTTATGCTTTCTAATATCATGTTAGTATGATGTTAGGTTTAAAGCTTTGATCTTTATTGTTTAATGACATGCTAGGATTTGTTATTAATCTTGTTAGTATCATGCCTAGGATCTTGCTATTATTATTAAACTTTATTATGCGTTATCATGATTATGATTATTATTATGATTATTATGATGATTATGATTATTATTATGTTGCTTGATATTTATATTTTATTGTTATTGCTTGATCACGCCTTTTATACTTGTTAAAGGGAATTTGTACTTGAAATCACGCTTAATGAGATAATTAATAATTTTGGTTTAGGCTAATATGATTTTAACTCAAGTGATCGCCAATAATAGTTTTATTTGTGCATTAATATTCAACCAACATAGATTAAACAGGTTAGGGTTAATGTAATGTTTGCATGTTAGTCAGAAAGAGCACATGAATACGAGTAGAACAAAGTAGAGGCCTATTTTATAGGGCGAGCCCTTTCTTTTGTAGATTGGATTCGTACCCTCATCCCCGAACCCTATTTGGTTCCTGACCTTATGGAGTTGACGATCTCCTGGATCGTTTTGGGTTTATAAGTTCCTAAAACTTGTTGGCGACTCTTTTGCTCTAGCTTTCTTCCCTTTGGAACGCCACCATACTTAAGTGTATGATCACAGTGGGGTTCAAGCTTGGGGTTATAGTGCTTGAAATATTCCCTACAAAACTCATCAGGGTTAATGTTTGATCCTAAGTTTGCAAGGGCGTCTACTTTAGTATTCAAGTTCCTGGGTACCTGGGCTATCTTGAATTCCTTAAATTCCTTAATAAGTTTCCTTATTACCTCCAGGTAGGCTATCATCTTGACATCTTTTGCTGCGTACTTCCCGTTGAGTTGGTTCACGATGAGTAAGGAATCTAATATCACCTCCGGGTATTGTATCTTCATGTCTCTTGCCACAGTCAGTCCTGTAATTAATGCTTCGTACTCGTCTTCATTATTGGTTGCCTTGAAGTTACACCTTACTGACTGTGCGATTTTGTCTCCTTGTGGTGATGTAAGCACTACTCCTAGACCTACTCCTCGTATGTTTGTTGCACCATCTGTGTGGAGTGTCCACTTCTGTGCAGCCTTGGGTTCTTGTAGGGCCAGTACTTCCTTTTGTGCCTCTTCTTCAAGAGCTGGGCTGAAGTCAGCTAAGAAATCTACTAAAGCTTGTGACTTAATTGCAGTTTTAGGCTCATACTGTATATCGTACTTGCTGAAATGTAAAGCCCACTTCTCCATTCTTTCTGACATTTCTGGCTTCCTCATTTACTCACTTATTTTCTATTCCACGGTGTTTCTATTAGTAGAGGAGCTCCGACGATTACTCAATAAATTTTTGCAAACTATAACATCATCTTTACTCGAGCAAATGATCGAGAATAGACTGTATTAGCTGATATTTTGAAGAAGTATAAAGTTCTTTCAAAGTAAAAAGTCAATCTTTACAAATGCGAAATTTCAATTAATTAGCAAATTTTTTAAAAAAAAAAAAAAAAAAAAATCAGCCCACCCACACGCCACCCTCTCACTACACCTAACCCTCTGGCATCCCCACCCTTCCACCATTAGGTAGCCCCCTCCAGACTACCCTATGATGGCACCCAACCCAGCCCTCGTTAGCCCGCCACCCTTCCCCCACCCCTGTCGTCACCCCTCCTCGTCCCTCGTAACCACCATCCTCGAAACCCCTTATCACCCTTCCCTCTTAGGGATGACAGAGGGAGACCTGCCCAATAGGGCGATGATGTGTCTAGAGGTGATCATTGGGCTGGGCGAAAAAAAAAATATGCCCACTTTTCGAGTCGGATCGGGTCGCGTCGGGCCAAGTTTCAGGCCGAAATTTTTGTGCCCAAAATGATCAGGGCGTGCAGGCTTTTCGGGCCAGGCCTATAAAAACTACTAAATATGCCTGAAAATGCATTCCCAAACCTGCCAAAAAAAATTAAATTTTCGGGCCGGGCTCGACTTGATTTCAGGCCGAAAAAATCTGCCCAAAACCCGCCCAAAATCGGGTCGGGCCAACTTTGATCACCTCTATGATGGGTCGTGGTTTGACGGGGGTGGGGCAGGGATGAGGACAAAAACCATACCCGCCATGGGTGACGGGGCGGGGTGGATTTTAGGTTGTACTCACCCCATCCCCACCTCGCGCTCATATCCACATATATAGATTTTAAAAATATAAATTATATGTTTTATACAAATTTTTTTTAAAAAAAAAAAAATATGTAAATAAAGTAGTAAACATAATTCCCTATTAAAAAAGAAGTAAACGTAATACTTTGTAATAAACTTATATAGAAAACATGTGTAATATTAACAATGATATATTTTTTTTCATCTATATTATGTAGTATATATTGTTGTACTTGGAAGGCAGAGATAAGGTGGGGATTAGGTGGGTGTTGATATCCAAGTAGGGGAAGGGCGGTAATGGTCTTGGAATTGTATACCCCCGAGGTGGGATGGGGTGGGATTTTGGATTTTCCATGGGGATGGAGATTGGGTTAGAATGTTAGGCGAGAATTTGGATGGGAAGGCCAACATTGGCCTCACCTCGCCCCATCATTGACATACCTACTCTATCCTAATTTCTTAGGGCCTAGGAACTTTAGTCCACAAGGACTCTAGGAAAGGGTAGAATTATAATTTTCTATTTTATTGAAGAGAAAAAGTTAAGTGGTGGACTCCCAGTTGTGATCTTTGTCTGGTGGAGTATCAATTCATTTACGTCGTTAGAAAAACTACACCTACACACGGCTTTGATAAATGTTTTTATAGTTCATGAGAAAATTTGCAAATTGCAGCCATTAAAAGTTAGTATTTTGCAAATAGCAGCCATTTAAAAAAATTGCTAATTGCAGCCCAAAAGTGGTTAAAAATTGTAAATTGCAACCTAATTCAATTTTTTTCATCGATTTGCGTGTCGAAAATTGTTCGGTTAAGGTTTTAGCGGCCATGTTAGTTCTTAAAGGACCAAATTGAGATCGGAATTGGCAAAAAAAAAAAATGTAAGTGCCTCGTTTTACAGGGAAAAAAAGTTGCCCACAAATCGATACATTTTTGTTACGCAAAAGGAGGCACTTACGTTAATTTTTTTGCTAATTTTGAGCTCAATCCGTTGCCTTAAGGACTAAAATGACCCCTAAAACCTTGACCGAATAATTTTTGATACGCAAACTGATAAAAAAGTTGAATTGGGTTGCAATTTACAATTTTTAACAACTTTTGGGTTGCAATTTGCAATTTTTTTTAAGATGGTTGCAATTACAAAATACAAATTTTAAATGGTTGAAATTGGTAAATTTTCCTAGTCCGGGCAGTACTTTCTTTTGGTAATTGGTATGTCTTATCTACCATGCAAGTTGGAATATATACCAACAGGGACTTGATATATATTCCAACAAGTGTTAATCTACCATGCAAGAATAACAAGTGTTACAGAATAACATAATCAAGGGAGCATAAAAAGTCTTACACAATAATTCCGGAAGCATAAAATTTAATTAACTATTACAGCCCATTACAAGTAGTCGAATGCCAAAGGGTGGATAATAGGATTCAATTCTCCAAATATTCAAAGATATGCGCAACGTGGCTGCATAGTATACACGAAGGTTTAATATTAGATGATACCAATTGAATGAACATGTTAATCTTGTTACTGATATTATTTACAGAGATAAATGTACCAATAGTAAGTAAACCCATACCAGTTGAATGAACCGTTTAAGTAAACCCAACTAACGTACATGTTAATTTGTTTATTGGTATTAGTAATAAAGATAGATAAACCAACAATAAGTAACCCATACCAACGTAAATCAATTAATTTTGGCGGAAATAACAATACATTTGGGAAAAACTATATGACACACAGGACCCACAATACTATCCTCCTTTTTGTTTTTAACATTCCTTTTTCTTTTAAAGCTTTTTAATTGTTAAAAAGACAAAAGTGAAGGATTTATGTCTTCGTCATGTGCAATTACTAGATATATATAAATGGATCAAATTATGGAGATAATTAATTAAGTTCGTACATTTGGGTCGTCGTTATATCATAGCTAGAGGTACTAACGATCTTTGGGCTAGTAAAATAGGTCAAAGCCCAATTGGATGGATCCTATTAAAATAGGTCACATAAAGGGCCTAGATCGAGCATTAGAGGACGAGGCCCAAGATGGGCCTCATCACTTTAGGTGGTTGGCCATATAGAGGAATAAAGGGGGTTTTGGGCTCGTGACCTAGTCTAATTATGATAGGATTATAAGTAGACTAGGTGCCCAAGGTTTGTACAAAATAATTCAATGATCTGTAAGATCAAACCCTACTTAGCAAACACGAGGCCAAACCCCTCTCACACACACTCTCTCTCTCACGACTCTCTCCTCCCCTCGGCGCTGGTGCTGGTGGTTCGTGGTGGTGGTGGTTCGTGCAGTGGTCGGTTGTCCATTAAAGGTGGTGATCGCGGTTTTCCCCTTCACTCGACCAATCTAGTATTAGTGGATGGCTCGTTCGAATCCCAAGGACTAAGTAGAGGAGAAACGCTTGGGCTCTATTCTCTCCCCGATTTGCCGCCTTGTGGAATTCACGCTTCAAAGGTATGATTATGTGTCTTGTGTGTTATGCATGTGATCTTGGGATAGGTGCTTATGAATATGATTCATGTTTTGCATATAGTACCTAATAAAGTCCTACATTGGTATCAATTAGCCTCTTGCATGAACACGCTTCATTACAATAATAAGATTATTTGAAGTCCATGTTCATAATTTTATAATCAATTAAGAGGGAGATATTAATTTGATTATGATTCAATTATTATATTAAATGTGTTTTGACTTTTGGAATTGATTAAATATGATTTAATGATGCTCAAAATAGCCATGAAGAGGGTCGAATTTTACCCTAGAGTGCTCGAAAATTTAAAACCCTAACCCTAATGTTTTTCGTATTTTTTCGAAAATTAAAAGCCTAAAATTTTGATTTTTGTGCTTATTTTAATTTTATTTAATTCAAATTGTTTTATGTTTCATAATTTTAATTTGATTGATTTATGCATAAAAATATTTTAGGTATGATCAACGATTTAATTTTAAGAGTTAAAATTATATTGGGATTAATTTTATGATGAACCCTAATTTTAAGATTGAATGGGGATTTAATTTTAATTTTGGACTAGTTTAATTTATTGTAAAAAAAAAAGTGTTTTAGAGGGGGCAGCCACGGCTTGGTGGCACAGCCATGGTGGCTGCCGCCGCTGCTGGTCTAAGAGGGAGGGGAAGAGAAGGGCGGAGGTCCAAGGATGGCTGGAACAGCAGCTGCCTTGCGCAGTAGTAGCTGTTGTTAAGGCTGTTCAATTTCGGATATCCGATCCGAAAATCCGAATATCCAAAATTTTCGGATCGGAGAAATTGCGATCTGAATCCGATCCGAAATTTCGGATATCCGAATTTTCGGATCGGATATCCGGATTTTCGGATCGGATATCCGGATTTTCGGATCAGAAAGTCGGGTTTTCGGATAGGGTAGTTAAAATTTTTGGAAAAAATCGGATCCGTATCGATATCCGAATTTTCGGATCGGATATCCGGATTTTCGGATCGGATATCCGGATTTTCGGATTAGAAAGTCGGGTTTTCGGATAGGGTAGTTAAAATTTTTGGAAAAAATCGGATCCGTATCCGATTCGAAAATCCAAAATTTTTTTGGATATCCGATCCGAAATATTCGAAACCTTAAAAACCGGATCGGATATCCGAAATTTCAGATCGGATCATTGGATTTCCGGATCGGATATTTTTTAACACCCCTAGCTGTTGTAATGCAGCCAGCCACCGTGGTTAGGCTTGGCTGGCCACGCATGGTGGCCTGTAACGACAGTAGGTGCTACTGCCTTACTGCTGCCCTTGAGGCAGTGGTTGCTTAAAAGGCAGCCAGCCACCGTGGCTAGCCTCGGCTAGCCAACCACGGTGACTAGTGTGTTGGTACACTTTAAAAAAAATTTGTGTTATGAAAATATTTCAAAATAAAATCAGTTTTATTTTAGGATAAAGTTAAATAATTCAAAAGTTGATTAATTTGATATTATCCATATTATTGTTGTTAATTTTAGTAATTATCCATAATTAAAGTGGTTAATTTTGGATAAGATTTGTTAGGATATTCTGAGCATATTCCAAAAGGATAATTATTGATTTAAATAATGTAATTATCCTATAATTATATTAGAATATAATTGATTTTAAAATTATTTGATTGGCTAGTAATTAGGATAGAATCTCCTAAATAAGTTAGGACAATTTTGTAATCTAAATATGGTCTGCGTACCGTTGAGTATTTTTGCAACTTTTATTTAAAGTAAATAGATTAGTTATTTAAATAGTGTTAGTCCAAAGAAGCCCATGAAGTGAAGACCCAAAGGAGCAAGGTGGATGGAGATCCATGATGGATCACGTGGGAGCTTTTCAATTCTAGTTTTCTTAGTATTAAGGGGCCATACTATGTCATGCTTTATTTTATGCTTTAGTAGATTATGCATGTTAGATTTTATTTATGTTGATTGATGATGCGCTAGATTCACTAAATAATCACAACATAATAAATCTAGGTCCCAATAATATTGAGATTGCTTTTCCAATTAGATACCCAACAATCCTTCGGTCGTGAGTGATGGGTCGGCCTCAGCAGAGTGTCACTTGTTATCTTGGGTAATTTGGTGTAGATCACGTTCTACTGATAAGGGAATAAACGTGTCGTCAAATGCCTATCCCTAGATCAAATATAATTTATAACACACAACTAACCTAATACGAGTATATGGCAAGAAGAGGGATCGAACCAGAGGGAACAGATAAACACTACCAAATGCTATCAACAACTAAGCTAGTCCGAAATAAGGGAAGTAAACTAAAGTCTAAATACACTAAAACTAGAAGTAAAACACTAAGGGAAATGGTTTAGGTATAGAATTCACTCAAGCATACAAGACATGAAATCGAATCGGAATGCGAACTAAACAACTCATGACAATGATTTTAAGCACAATCTAACCACCTATCGGGGTTAATTGATTTCTCAACTCAAGCACAACTTACACTCTCGTCATAAGCCACACGAATCAAGGTACAAATCAAGCAAATCATTCAATGGACATTCCTTGATTACGCTATCGCCATAATCTAGTTCAATCCACCCAACTACAACAATTGATAGGCCTCTCAAATGATATAATTGGTAAGATATGGAAGGCAAAGCATTATAATCACAAACAAATCAATTTCAAATCCTAAAACATGCTCAAGGTCCAGCTATACCATCACCATCCCCTTAATGGGGGAATTATACACTAATCATAATAATAACAAGATTAATTAACAAATAACCAAGAATCAACATGATTAACAAGCAATACCAACAACAAAAACAATAATCAAAAGAAAGCAATGAAAATAGAGGAGAGAGAGTTAGAGATTCTCATTGATTGAAGATGAAAGTCTACAAGCAAGATGATCAATCTTCCTCTTCAAGATCCAAGCTCAACAATGGTGAAACCCTCACTTTTCCTCTCTAAACTACTCTAATCCTAAGCTAAACCTAGGGAGAGAGAGGCTCTCCTAAAACTAATTAAGAGAATAGAATAATTGATTATTGTTCATTCCCTACTAATTACCCCAAAATTGGGTATTTATACTAACGTAGGAAAAATAAGAAAAATAAAAGAAAGGAAATAAATAAATAGAAAAGAAATAAGAAAATTTAAATGAAAAGGAAAATAACAAAGAGTTAAGAAAATAAAATAAAATAAATCCAAATTCCACTAAAACGCATCAAACCCCATCTCCTTTGAATTTCAGCTCCTCTTATTCTTCATCATCATGCATCACCGCCGCATCACATCATCAATGGCTATCATCGAGTATCATCTTCGGTCTTCAATCTCAACCGTTCGATCTTATTAAATATCATGTACATAGCTCGTGAAATGGTTCGATCGAACCGAAGGTAGGTTCGACCGAACTATGGTTTGTTCGGTCGAACCATGGGTGTGTTCGACCACACCTCTTCAAATGAGAAAACTTCGAACGATTCTGACTGTTTTTGCACTTTTACTTTGACCGAACTTCTCAATAGTTTGCTCGAACTCGATTGATTAGCTATTTGCTCTGATTTTGGGCGCTTGATTGAAGGGCCGAATTGCGGTTGCAATTGGCGCTCTTGCTGTGCGCGGTGACAGCGATTGTGCGTGGCTGGAGAAGTGTCGCTACTCTGTTGGTGGTGAGAGTCGCAGCGAGGAGATGGTGGTACGCGTGGGAGGCGCAACAAGACCATACAAAGATCACTGGTGAAATAGTTTCAAGAAAACCCATGCCATGACAGTCAATACAAATTCATGTGGATATGATGGTTCAACTATTCAACTACATGAGTATGTTAGGGAGCCTATACGAAGATCATCAGGTTCATGATATAATTCTATATTCTCTACATGATGGTTTTGACCTCGAGAAACTATCACAAGATGATTAGGATTCTGCGGTCAAACTAGTTGATTTACTCAAAAATCATGTAGAGAATTACCTGAAAGGAGATTAAGCTAGTGCTTGAACAAGGATGTTCCCACTACAATGAAGTGACAGGTAAGAGTTACCTAATACTCTTGTTATAAACATTTTAACTTTCACTTAGGTATGTGATACTAGGTTGTAGTGCCTAACATTATTCATGTTGTGCAGCAAAGAAGTGAGGCTAGCATGGAGATGGAGCTCGAAGCTACACTAGAAGTGTTCAAGTAGCCAGAGATAGCTTCATAGTTTTAATTTCATAATTTTATGATGATTTTAGACAATTTCCAGTTTTGATGAAACAATATTTCAGTTTTGTTTTGAACACTGATTTGGTTTACTTGGCTTGGAAAAGTGTTGATCCATGACCAAGGTAATAAATTGTTTTCATTTATGCTAGATATGAGTTAATTTGTTTTATGACATTGATTTAAGTAGATCATAAAAGCTAAATTAGATGATTCAAAATAAACTTACTTATAACAAAGTAAGATTAGGTTACATATACCAACTGCGCACAAGCTTTTCCAAATGGATGGACACTCATTCTTATTTGATTATGAATCACTTGAGAATTAGAAGTCATGTTTGATTTGGTAAGATAACCAAGTCACCTTTTAGTTGAAAGGGTGAAGGAGCTAAAATGCACCTTATGGAACTCATACATATGATGCTTATGAACCAATAAAGATTAAAGCTGATAAGGGATTTAACTATTTCATTACTTTACTAATGATTTAAGTAAGTATATCTATAATTACTGAATGAAGTAAGGTTGGAATCATTGAAATGTTCAAAATTCCAGAATGAAATGTAAAATCAGTTTGAGATGAATAATTAACACCACAATATGATTGTTGTGATAAATATTTAACTCAAAATAAATGATCATCTAGAGGGAATTGTGGAATTAATTCACAATCCATCCAGAAACACTGAAATTAAAGTATATGTTAGAAAGCAAGAATCAAACTTTGCTTGCCATGGTTCGATCCTAAATTAAATTTAATGATTTACAAAATATCGTTTTGAGGATGCATTAGAACAACAAATTGCGAATATACTAAACAGAAACTTAACCAAAGCAGTTGAAAAGATGTCATAAGAGTTATGGACTGGAAATGTTCCAAAGTTATCTTTTCTAAACAAGATTAAGGGTTATGAAATCGATGTAAAATGTTAACAAATATGACATAATAGACCCTAAATCAGAAAAATAGTTCTTCGTGGGTTATCCTATGAAACCTAACAAGGTATTATTCCTACAATTGTGTAGATAACAAAGTGTTTGTTGCTCTCGATAGTGTCTTTATAAAAAGAAATTTCTTCCTACAAAGCTAAGTGGGAGTAAAGTTAGATCTTGAAGAGATTCGAGACGAGCAACAAATGGATATGGATAAAACTGCATCAGAGATGAAGGCGCATGAATCAGCTAATTTGATAAATCACGTGTCGAAGCAAGCTAATTAAACTAGTGAGGCTTCTATCGTCCCACTTGAATGAAAGGCTTCAAAGAGTTGAAGAGAATGATTTTATTGTTGCTCATACCTATTGTAGGTTAATTGAGATTAAACAAACAGTTTGTTGAAATTCTGGTAAAAGGTGGATTCTAAAATTTTCTTATTAGAATTTATGGAACCCACGCCCTACAAGAAAGTTTTGGTAAGTGTTTCGGGGGTTTTTCCGGATCCCTCGGGACACTGGTCGCGCTCTCGGACATATAAACTCGGAAACCTGCAAAATAATGAATATCCCATTGTAGACATCTGATTGTGTCTCCCCAAAAACCAAACCCAGTGATGAATAAATTTCACGTCATTGATTATCGAACAAAGTGAAATGTGAAAGAGTCTCGTGAATCCCTCTTTTTTTTAATAAAAATACTTCTTTCTGCTTTTGAAAATATTTCTTTTCGTACCCTGTTTGTGAAAAACGTCCAATCCAGTTTAGTTTGGTCCATGATATGGGTCCAATAATGGTGTAGTTGGATGGGGCTCGAACAGAGTTTTCCAACAATATATTATAAGCCCAATTCCGGTGAATAATGAGGAAGTTATGGCCAAAATACTAAATTAAGCCCAAATCGGATTTTATGTACGGCCAAATGATCAAGTAAAGGGTCCACTAATTATTATTCCTAAAGTCATTAGGGTTTACTTTAATCTGCTAGAATAATCTAGAAGGTTATTTTAAATCCTAAAGATATTAGGATTAATAATTATATTTTTATTTGATTTAGAAAAGATAAAGGATCTTATTTGGAATAAAACAAGTGTTTTAAGGATTAAATTTGATTTAATAAAAGATAAGTACGGACTCCTCTTAACCTAATTTAATTGGAAAAAGGAAATTCGTAAGCTTCTTATCGTCAGCCGTGGTCGTGCCGCGATGAAGGCTGTCGTGTCGCGATGAAGTTTGTCGCGTCGTGACAGATTCAGTTTTACTCTGATTAAAATTCTGACTCTTTTCTATCATTTGCAGTCAATTTTCTCTATTTATAGGGTCGTTATTCCCCGTTTTCAAATCACCAACAATCACAATCATCTATCTTCTCTCTTTAAGCTAAAGCTTTTTCTTTCTCTCTATCTTGATTTCTTAGCCTAGCCTTTTCAAAACACCACACCTCATTCACAAGATTTAGACACACCTAGCCAAGCTCGAAGGTGCCTTCGCCCTAGACGTGAAAGGTTGATAATTTCTAAGGGTTTGGTCCCAAATTCCTATTTCAATTATTTAAATTTATTGTTTGATTTAATATTTTATTGAAGTTTACTGACGTGTGTATTCTTTTAATAGAAAGAGGTACGAGGTTCCAAAGTAAGTAATTGAATTACTTCTTAATTATTCTTTTGATATGGAAAGCATGCTTAGATTTTATTAATTCCTTTTTTTTTAAACCAAATTTTATTAATTCCTAGTATCATGTTAGAATGCTTTTATTGCTTTCTAGTATCATGTTTAGGTGGATTCCTATTTCTTCTATTATGTTAGTATAATGCTAGGGATAAAGCTTTAATCTTTAATGTTTAGTGACATGCTAGGATTTGTTATTAATCATGTTAGTATCATGTCTAGGATCTTACTTATATTATTATTATGCTTTGATCAGATATTATTATTATGATGATGATGATTTTTTGTGTTTATTATCATTATGTTGCTTGATATATATTATTGTTATGGCTTGATCACGCCTTTTATTGTAGGTTTAAAGGGAATTTGTACTTGAAATCACGCCTATTAAGATAATTAGTAATTTTATTTTAGGCTAATATGATTTTAATTCAAGTGATCGCCAATAATAGATTTATTTATGCATTAATAATCAACCAACATTGATAATACAGGTTTAGGGCTAACCTAATGATTGTATTTCTATCGAAAAGCGCACATGAATATGTGAAAAATAAAGTAGAGGCTTATTTTAGGGCGGGTTCAATCTCTTTTAGGTTGGATACGTACCTTCATCCCTGAATATTCAGTCATGGTTCTAGGCCCCTATGGAGTTAGCGTTCTCTAAAATCGTGAAAGGGTGTACCCTTCACCCTGTGAATGATTTACAAGTTTCTAAAACTTGTTGGCGACTCTTTTGCTCTAGCTTTCTTCCCTTTGAACGCCACCATGCTTAAGTGCATGATCACAGTGGGGCTCAAGTTTGGGATGCTTGAAATATTCCCTACACTCGTTTACCGGAACATTCGTCTTTGACGATCAAGTTAGTGATTGGAAACGGAAAAGCTAGAGAGAAAAAGTAGAGAGAAGTTGGAGCTCTTTTGTGCTCTTTTCAATGTTATGTCACAATCCACCCCTCCCATCATAAATGATTGGGGTATTTATAGGGGTGGGAAATTATGCTCCTTTAGGGTTAATGACCTAGGATAACGTGCTCTTATAGGCGGCGCAATCAGGAGAGGACACGTGTCCCCTTGGGGCGCCGTTTTGCGGCTTTCTAGGATCTTGGGCCTCCTGATGTGAGGAGGCCTTTACTCTATTTTTCAGGTGCTATGATGCTTGACACGTGTCATCTTCCTATAGGGACACGTGATGTCTTTAAATTTAAGCCACGTGTCTCTATGGGATTGGACCACGCATTTGGGGTATGTTTTACCCTAAACAGTAAGTACCAACTCAGGAAATGGCTTAAGGTTTTGAAATCCAAAAAATCCTAGATTGTTTTACAAACTTCAGAAATCCATTTATGGTTTGAAGTAAGCATCAAGGAGTTGGAACATTCGTTTTGATTAGGCAATCGAATAGTCCTGAAAAGAACGAAAAGGAATCTTGTAAAGACAAGAGGTTTAGTGGGAGCATTTGGTCTTCTAAATCTTGTATGTAGATGACATACAGTTCATACGAAATGACATATCAATGCTTGAATCAATCAAGTAATGGTCAAGAAGTTGTTTCTATATGAAAGACTTAGGAGATATTGAATACATATTGGGAATCATAATCCACAAAGTGAATCTTGAAGAATGATTGGACTTAATCAAGAGACTTATGTTGATAAGATGCTTGACAAGTTCAAGATGCAAGACTCTTAGAGAGGATCTCTTCCCATGTCTCATGGTATTACGCTCATAAAAACTCAGTGCCTTCGTTCAAAAGCTAATAGAGTTGAGTCGTATGGATAGTGCACCTCACTACAAGAAATAGGTCATTTTGCGACGGAAACCTTGCAACGGACTACAATTCCGTCGCAAAAAGGGTTAATTTGCGAGGGAATAAATTCCGTCGCAACTTTGCGACGGAAACAAACTTTTGCGACGGAAATTCCGTCGCAAAGTTTGCGACGGAATTTATTCCCTCGCAAAAGTTTGTTTGCGACGGAAATAATCGTCGCAAAACAATATTAAAAAAAATATATATAAAAAAACATTTTGCGACGGATTCTGCGACGGAAATTCCGTCGCAAAAAGTTTTTAAATTTTTTTAAAAAAAACTGAAGTTTCGCTGAAGGAGAGAGAAAAAGAAAACGAAGAACAGAAAGAGGAAAGCGTAGAGAGAGATAGAGGAAAGCGTAGAGAGAGAAAGAAAATCCGGCCACTTCACCGCCGCTGTCGCCACCGGAACGACCGGAATCCGGCCACTCACACCTACTAACGCCCACCCCCTCCGTTCACTCCCACTCACGCGCACTCACGCCCACCCACGCCACCCCCTCCGTTCAAGCCCACTCACGCCCCTCCGTTCGCCGGCGGTGTGCAGCCACCACACCACCCTCCTTCCGGCAGCCGGATTTCCGCCACAACACCCTCAAATCCCGGTGAGTATTCCACTATCCCCCTTTGTTTTTGTTTTCAATTTAATTTTAATGTAAACCCTAACTTTTTCTAATTATGTTTTTTAATTTAATTTGTAACTAAATTTTATTATTTAATTACTTGTGTTTAGTGTAGTGTAGTTTAATTTATATTGCAATGTTAGAATTAGTTTAATTTTTAAGATATATTGCAATGTTAGAATTAGTTTAATGTATGTTAGTTTAGTTTAAAATATATGTTAGATTAGTTTATAATGTATGTTATTTTAGTTTAAAATATATGTTAGTTAGTTTATAATGTATGTTAGTTTAGTTTAAAATATATGTTAGATTAGTTTAAAATATATGTTAGATTAGTTTAAAGCCAGACTGGATCTCAAAAGACATCCACAAGATGATGATGGATATTCCCCAAGTGGATGACGTTTACAAGAAGAGGTCAGCACAGAACAGATTGAACCGACGATCTGGCTCTATGGATAATGAAATAGAACCGACCCATTTTCAAGGTTCCATCTCTGCGGTACAACATGCAAAAAAGCTGGTAAGTTGTTGTATAAAAAATTGAATGTACGTATTTATATGTGCTTAATTACATTTGTATCTAATAATACTGTTCACTTGTTCACATTGCAAGGCGGCAAAGAATCAAGGGAAGCTTCCATCAGCACCTGATCTCTTCTTGCATACACACTTCAAGGAGGTGCCCGGGAAAGGGAAGGTTCCTGCGAACAAAAGAGCGAAGGAAATTGCGGTAATAACTAGTTTTCGCCCATTTTCAAGCCACTTGTTTCCTATATTGCCACTTATGAACTATTTCAAGCCTCGAACTCAAGTAACTATGTTAGGTAGGTGTATTATGGTCAAAAATAAGCTCATTTGATAACAAATGTGAGAAATAGGCAAGTTAGAACCAAAAACGCCCCATTTTCGCCCATTTTTTTCTAGTTTTAGGACCTAGTGAACCTATATTGCCACTTATAAACAATTTCAAGCCTCAAACTCAAGTAACTATGTTAGTTAGGTGTATTAAGGTCAAAAATAGGTTCATTAGATAACAAATGTGAGAAATAGGCAAGTTAGAACCAAAAACGCCCCATTTTCACCCAATTTTCCTAGTTTTAGGACCTAGTGAACCTATATTGCCACTTATGAACTATTTCAAGCCTCGAACTCAAGTAACTATGTTATTTAGGTGTATTATGGTCAAAAATAAGCTCATTTGATAACAAATGTGAGAAATAGGCAAGTTAGAACCAAAAACGCCCCATTTTCGCCCATTTTTTCTAGTTTTAGGACCTAGTGAACCTATATTGCCACTTATAAACAATTTCAAGCCTCAAACTCAAGTAACTATGTTAGTTAGGTGTATTAAGGTCAAAAATAGGTTCATTAGATAACAAATGTGAGAAATAGACAAGTTAGAACCAAAAACGCCCCATTTTCACCCAATTTTCCTAGTTTTAGGACCTAGTGAACCTATATTGCCACTTATGAACTATATCAAGCCTCAAACTATTGGTTCTCATTCTTTATTTTTATTTCTGCATTGTATATCCTTTGTTTGTTACAGGAGGCGTACCAACACAGACAGGAGGAATCAAGAACCCAGGGTTCCCAACTGTCTGAAAATGAAATTTTCTTTGAGGCGGCTGGTGGTCGTAATAAGAAGGGTCGTGTTAGAGGTCTTGGTGTTGGTGCTGACTTGTACTACGGCACATCTAGGGGACGAGGATCGGGTTCTTCCAGCCAATACGTACCGTCGGTCATAACTCAAATGCAGGAAAACTTCCACAAGGAGTTGAATGAGAGGGTGGAAGCAATTGAGAGCCAGATCGATAGCCGTGTGGCGGAACAGCTCGATGCTCGAGTGGAGGCTCGAGTGGCAGAACGGATGGCTGAAATCGAGAGGAAGAACAAGGAGTTCTTAGAGGAGTTAGCCAGTAGATTTACAGGATTGACCACTCCTTTCACTTGTTCTACGATTCAGCCTCAGATTCGAGACCCCAGTAACGACCCGGGTGGTGGTGGTGGTGGTGGTGGTGCAGGCCAAGGACAGCCAGCTTGTGTTTAGTTAGGTGTCATTTTTCGATTTTTGTATATGGATGACATTGTAGTTTTAAAAATTATATCATGTACCGTACTTGGTAGTTACGGCTACGTGTTGTATATATTTGAATTATGTTAGGGCGTGGACTTTTTGACTGAAATTATTTTAAATGCACGTATTTTATTAAACAGGATTGCATGAATACAGGTTCCAGGAAAACAAAACAAAATACAAAAAAATTAAACAGGATTGCAGGAATACAGGTTCCAGGAAAAAAAAACAAAATACAAAAAAAAAAAAAATTAAAATTACAATAACTTTGCGACGGAAATTCCGTCGCAAAATGGAGTATTTTGCGACGGAAAATAATCCGTCGCAAAAAACTTCATTTTGCGACGGAATTAAATTCCGTCGCAAAATTTGTGACGGACTATTCCGTCGCAAAAGAATCCATTTTGCGACGGAAATACATTCCGTCGCAAAATTTGTGACGGAATATTCCGTCGCAAAATGATTCCTCTTGCTACGGAATTTTCGTCGCAAATGTTGTTTTCAGCTACAACTACCTTTCCGTCGCAAAATCCGTCGCAATTCGTTTTGCGACGGATATTCCGTCACAAAAGGACTGTTTGCTACGAAAGTTCGAGCGACGCCATGCCTGTGACGGAAATCCGTCGCAAAGTCACTTTGCGACGGAATTTTGCCATTTTGCGACGAATTATTTCCGTCGCAAAACGGCCCTTTTCTTGTAGTGCCTTATGCTCATGCAAAAGGATCCATTGTATATGCCATGATGTGTAATAAGCAAGATGTTGCATATGACTTATGCATGTGTAGCAGGTTTCAAGCAAATTCAGGATGAGCATACTAAAAGCTACTAAGAAAAAATCCTTAAGTACTTGAGAAGGACTAAAGGAATGTTTCTATTTTATGGTGGCAAAAGAAAACTAGTTGTCAAAAGGTTATACGGGTGCAAGTTTTCAAACAGACAAGATGACTTTAGATGTTGATCTAGACGCAATTTTGTGTCTGAATGGAGGAGGACAGTGAGCTTGAAGAGTTCAAAGCAGAGCACTATCGCATACTCAGTATCAGAAAATGAAAGTTTAGCTGTAAAACAACAAGTTAAGAAGGAAGTTTGGATCAAATTGTCCCGTGACTATAAAAGGATGCCTTTGCCAAAACAAAGGAGCCAAGGTCACATCACAAATCCAAACAAATAGATATGAGATATCACCTCGTTTATTAGATCATTGGCCAGCGGGAAGCCATGATCTGCAAAGTTTATTATGAGTGAGAAATCACTAAATCCCTTCCATTGACTAAGGTATGAGAGTCATATTAAAGTCTTGGATTGAAGCAAGTTATGTAATTTAAGTTGTGTATGTTTTGAGACAACATACTAAATAAGTAATGCATCAATTTGCAGAATTGTGTATAAAACAGAAATTATTGTTTCTCTTATTTAATTTGGAAAATTGTCAAAAATAATACAAACTTTGAGTCATCCGCCAATAACAAGTCCAAGTTTTCATTAATTCTGAATAATACAAACTTTGGTGAGTATCCGCTTTAAACAGGTTGAAACCGGTTGGTGACTTAATTAGTAGGTATATGGGACACATGTCGCTATTCTATTGGTTTGACCATTTAATTTGATTTTTTTTATTTCATGCTTTCTATTTTTAAAATTTATATAAAATAACATTTATTATTGTTTTATAAATTTTACAAAAAAATCCTAGCCACCTACTCTACCAGCACCCCACCCAACCAAACCCACCGGTAGCCACCTGTAATTGTCGGCGATCACCGACCACGCCCCTGAATGCCGACAACCACCAACCCAATACCCTAACCTGGTGTCGACCCAGCCCATTCCTTTCCCCTTATCGCAAAACCGCTGTGAAGCCCCAGCCTAAACCACCGCAAAACCCCATGAAATTTGACCCCATCACCACCTTGCAAACCAACCCTCAATTGAAGCTAGTCTAATTATAATAGGATTATAAATAGACTAGGTGCCTAGGGTTTGAACATAACAATTCAGTGATTAGTAAGATCAAACCCTAATTAGAAAACACAAGACCAAACCCCTCTCACACACACTCTCTCATCACGGT